>NC_041732.1:40554289-41179289 GCF_004115215.2 Ornithorhynchus anatinus | reverse complement strand
GGGTGGGGTGGGCTGGGGCATCCACAGTAACACCACTGTGTCAACACCAGTGTGATGATGTAGGTGATCATCAGCCTAGCCCTCCCCCCAAGTCTAGAACAGGGGTCACCAACTATGGCTCACAAGCCACATCTGGTCCTTCTTGGAGTCGAGCATAGCTCCCAGAGCCTCTGTCCTGTTCAGGGCCATGGAGGGATTTGTTCTGAGGTGGAAGAACTTGGCCAGGAGTTTAAAGGGCAAAGCCGACCCTCGGCCTGCCAGCCCCCTCCCTCCCTGTCTCGTCAGGGTGGGGCTGCCCGGTATGTGGAGCCACACTGCACCAGGAGAGTGGCTGCTGCTCAATTTCAGGGTGAAGGGACAGAGCAAGGTTCCCCTCTTCCTGGCCTCCTCCCCTGCCTCTCCTCCCCTCAGACACATCGTTATACTCTCTGGGAATAGCACAAGTCTCGGAAAGGACCTTGAGAGGAGTTGGGTGGGGGAAAAAGAGCGGCACCAGCTCAAACATTCACCTCAAGCAACATGGTCTTGTGGATACAGCATGGGCCTGAGAGTCAAAAGGACCTGGGTTCTAATCCTGACTCTCCACTTGTCTGCTGTGTCACTTCACTTCTCTGTGCCTCAGTTATCTCATCTGTAAAATGGGGATTACAACTGTGAGGGCCATGTGGGACAGGGACTGTCTCCAACTTAATTTGCTTGTATCCTCCCCAGCACTTGGTACAGTGCCTGACATGTAGTAAGTGCTTAACAAATGCCATATTTATTATTATTATACCTGTGGGTTGGAGTGGGATGAGGGGGTGAGATGGTATTTCTAAAATTAGCTAGAAGTGTCAAATACTTTGAGTCGGCCTTGTGATTGGGAACCAGAGGGAGGTGTTACAGGGATGCACTTACCACTCCCTACCCTTCCAAGCCCTAGCCATGGAAGTCAGGGATAGATTAGGCCAGCAGCTGATGTGGGTGCAGATGCCAGGGTTAACAAATCGCATGGCCCCTTCTTTCTCCCAAAACCTCCTGGGTTAAGGCTCGAGAGGTGGCAAGGGGCAGGGCGACAAGCCAGAGTTGGCTGCAATGGTAGCCACAGCTGTTGCTCTGAAGCAGCTGTGGCTTTGGAGCAGAGCAGGACATAATGAGACAATTTTGTTTGGCTCTACCAGACAAAAAGTTTGCCAACCCCTGATCGAGACTGTGGCAAACACGGATGTAAAGAAGTCAACTCCCAAGACATGGGCTGTGTTACATTTCTTCAGCAATTACAGTGAACTCAACCACTCCAAGTACAGGAAAAGTGTCTACAACTTTCCAGAAGCTGGAGTGATGGATTTCTGGGAGGGCTTGGTTTCATAGCATTTATTAAACACATATATGGCCATCATCACAGACTTGGCACCATACCAGGTGCAACAAAAAGTAAACTGAACTTGCTGTCCCCCACCTAGGGGGTTTAACAGTTCAAAGCAGGCAACAGCAACACAGGCATTGAGATTACACAGGCACACATGCACTGTTCAAACACAAAGGATGAGCTTGAATGCAGTTATAGAGCCAGAATTCAAAAGAACTGTTTTTAAATGTTTACAATAGGAATAGCAATTTCAAAGAGCCATAAAAATTCACCTAACATAATAGTCTAAGACCTTCAGAGAGTTACCCCAAGTCCTTTACTGAAGCCAACTGAAAAGAAATGGTAATGTTCAAGTGCTTAAATAATCCAAAAAATAATTACACTTTTTCTCTCCAAAGCCATTTGTCTTACCACCATGATTTGGCTGGAGAGGCAGGGTAAAGGTATTTTAGTGTGACAGACATCCACGTCAAAATACCCACCCAAGCCTGTAATGGGTCCCCCCCAGCAGTAACCCTCTCAGAGCAAGCTGACTGAACAAAATCTCTAATAGGAGCACCTACAAGGGTCACTGCAGGATAGAACTCATTCTCCAGAGCACTGGAGACCAGAAGGAGGAGGAAGAAATTTGGCTATACAAGTGCAACATGGAGTCATCTCTCTCTCTCATCTCTCATCTTTGGAGCCAGCAATCCACTTCTGATGCAAAGAAACAGAGTCAGACTTCCAGGGGTGCATCTCAGTAGGAGGAAAGTAAAGGACCAGTCAAAAGGCACTGGGGGAAACCTAAAATCAAAGGAGGAATCCCCAGAAAATCTCAGTTCCATCCCCACCTCCAAGTTAGGGGACCTGAACCAGCTCAGGGAAATTTGGTCAAACAAAGAAAAATCCTCCATGTTGCTTGGGAAACCATTCTGAGTGCAGTCTTGCCAATCACATCAAAATGACAACCTATCAAAACATAAAGACCAAACGTCACCTTTTCTGTTCTGGGAACTTGGGGAAGTCACTTCATTTCTCTGAGCTTCAGTTGTCTAAACTGAAAATGAGAATTGAGACTGTGAGCCCCATATGGGACCAGGACTGTGTTCAGCTCAATTTGCTTGTATCCACCCTAATGCTTAGTACTGTGCCTGGCACATAGTAAGTACTAAATACCATCATTATTATTAAATCTTTAAATATTGACTGAGAAGTAGCAAGTACTTAAATATCCTCCATGACTTTCTGATGAGAATTTTTTTTCAAGCCAACGCCATGGCGGAAGAAGTAGAAAATAAATGAATAGATTTTTAATCAAATAATCACTAAGTTGTCAGTTACAATTTTTTGCTGGGTATTTCAATTATGTTGTTAGTTCTTCATAATAAATTGAGAAGACATAAAAAAAGAACAATTCAATAAAACTACTAAATACGAAACACTCTTTCAGTGGTTGAATATGCTTGAGGCAAAGTCAATACTTGCTTGGAAAATAACCGCAGTGACTATTATCCGATTATCTTGTGTCTACTGCAGTACTTAGTATAATGCTTGGCACATAGTAAGTGCATATCAAATACCACAATTATATTACTAATAAGAGCATAATTAGAAGCAGCTTCATTCCCAATCTAATTGAAAGGTTTGTAATTAGTAATTCTTCTGGGGGCCAACTTTAGAATCAGCTGAGAGTTTTAACCTGGGAAGGCTGAGTTCACTAGTGATGATTGCATGTCTTATGATTGGCCCACAATGCTATCCACAGGTGCAAGCCCCCCTATGCTGCAACTCACATCCAAATCCCCTTAAGGCAGGTGCCCCAGAATCTCTGCCTTTGGATGTCCTTTGCTTAATTATCAAGGGGGTGTATTGCCCTAAAAAAGATCCACAGAGCCAGCAGATAGCCACCTGTCCTCACTCTTTCCTCCACTCTCAGCAGTAAGAGGCTCAAAATGAGCCAAATTGACTTGGAAAGGGGGTATGTTTCCAGAGGATGCTGAGTACTCTGGGCAGAGGGAGAGAGGGCATGCTTTGTCCTTTGGGAGCCCACCTTCTTTGTCAAGTCCTAATCGGGCCCTGCCATGCCCCCAACTGCTGACTGTGTCTGCAATAGGTTGGGGATGAACCGACTGATTTGGGGATGGCCTTCCATCAGTTGGAGCTGGAAAAGTGCTTAATACTCATCAAGCACTATATTAAATGTTGAGATAGATTAAAAGATAATCACATTAGACACAGTCCCTGTCCCACATAATAATAATAATGTTAGTATTTGTTAAGCGCTTACTATGTGCAGCGCACTGTTCTAAACGCTGGGGTAGACACAGGGAAATCAGGTTGTCCCACGTGGGGCTCAGAGTCTTCATCCCCATTTTACAGATGAGGGAACTGAGGCACAGAGAAGTTAAGTGACTTGCCCACAGTCACACAGCTGACAAGTGGCAGAGCTGGGATTCGAACTCATGACCTCTGAAGGACTCCAAAGCCCCTGCTCTTTCCACTGAGCCATGCTGCTTCTCGAGGGCTGATAGTCTAAAGGAGGAGGGAAAACAGGTATTAAACTGTATTTTACCAATGGGCATTTGAACTGAGAGCCAAGTTCACACTAAAAAATAATTGTTCTTTTTGTTTCAAGTCCTGCAAGGGCTAGATGGTTCCCTACATTATTTCTGCAGTTAAATTGTTTTTACCAATTTCAGTAAAAATGAAATCCTCTAGGGAAGCATATTATATTCTGAGGATTGAATGTGAAATGTCTTGGAGGTAGTTTAAGGGAAGGATAAGAGCAAGGAAAAGGAGAATGAGGACAACCCAGTTGAAAACAAATTCATGTCACACCTTTTATATAAATTATATAGTCATTTTTCCAGCATGTAGTTACCATTTGGGGCTGTGACATGTCATGGAGGTTTCTATTTCAAGAGTGAAAGATCCAGAAAATTCATTGGTAACCTCACATACTCTCAAAACATATTTAATCTACCACAGAAGTGAATCTTTGGCACGCCAGTGCATTCAATGTAAAAAAAAACAGGATTCTATTTTCTCAGTTTGAAAAATCTATAATTTACATTTATAAAAGTACATAAATTCTAGCTCACCCAGAAAGTCAAACTCCATTGTCTCAAACTTCAAGAGTTGTAAAGATGAAGCCATGTGACAGATAAAGCTTTCTGGTGACACCACTCATCACTCCCCTCCTACGGGTATCCTTAAATAGAATTTTAGAACACTGAAGAGCTAGAGTAAAAGCGGTAATTCACAACTAACTGTAGGTTCCAAAAGGTCTGCAATCCTATTGCTCTGGCTAAATTATCAAGGACTCCAAATGTCTTCCCCACGTGCCCCAGACCCACAAATTCTAAAATGACCTTTTTCTTAATAAGAGTTGTAGACGTGAAACCCTAATTTTCAATGTTGCTACTGGGCCAGGAAGAAAGCCATTCATTCCTATGAACTAAGCAATCATGAACAGGACTGCTGGAATTTGGAGGTTAGAGGAAAGGATGGCAAATAATGGGGATTCAGAGAGGGAGGGAATTTGGCCCAAGCCTATCGAGCCCAGGGATGCTCCTTGTGGGCAAGGAACCTATCTACCAACTCTCTTACACTGTACTCTCCCAAGCGCTTAGTACAATGTTCTACACAGAGTCACTTAACCTTTCCTGCCTCAGTTACCTCATCTGTAAAATGGGGAGCCCCATGTGGACAGGGTCCAACCTGATTACCTTGTATCTACCCCAGTGCTTAGAATGCTGCTCGGCACATAGTAAACTCTTAAACACCATAATTATGATTACACTACACTTGAGGCCCCACAAACTGGGAAAGCCAAAAATTATAATCCAGACCTTCTGACTCCTTGTTTAGCACTTCTGTGACAATTCTGCGGCATGTGTGTACAGGAGAGGAGAGAAATAACTACTGGAAGTAAACTATTTCCTTTGTTACAAGACCTGCATCACTCCCATAACAGGATTTTTAAAAGTCCCTGTTATGCACAACTCAGTGAACTACAAGGGAAACAAAAATGTGACCACCTTCCTAAAGATAAAATTATTTTGAGGGACATAGCCTGTAAGCTTCTTGAGAAAACAGGTTGTGTCTTAACTCCTTTATTCTCTAGTTCTGAGTAGAGTGATCTGTGCACTGTAGGTGCTGAATAAATGATACTGAGGATGATACACTAACTCAAAGCTATAAATTCCCTGATTTGTGTATTTTGTTGCTTTTGAGTGTTGTCAAACATTTCTGCTTCATTGCAAGAGTTAGGTCCTGAAAGCTCTTAAAAAAAAAAATCAATCTGTATTTACTAAACACTTACTGTGTGCTGAACACTGTCTTAAGTGCTTGGGAGAGTTCAATATAACAGTTGGTAAACATATTCCCTGCCCACAACAAGTATAAAGATCATTACTAGTTCTGAAGAACCTCGTATAGCAGGGAAATTGTATTACAGTGACCAGTGGCTCAGTGAGAACTAATGGATTAGGGAGTAGATGGCTCAAAGTTTTCAGATGGACAATTTTTAAATACCCCACTGAGGAGCAGCATGGCCTAGTGGAAAGAGCACAGTCCTGGGAATCAGAGGATCTGTGTTTTAATCCCAGATCTGCCACTTGTCTGCTATGTGACCTGGGGCAAGTCACTTCACTTCTCTGTGCCTCGCTTGCCTCATCTGTAAAAGATTAAGACTGAGAGTCCTATGTGGAATAGGGAATGTGTCCATCCTGATCTTGTATCTACCCCAGCACTGTGCCTGGCTCATAGTAAGTACTTAAATACCATTAAAAAACACCCACTTTCCTTCCTACTTAGACTGTGAATCCAGTGAGGGTTAAGGACCATACCCAACAGGATTATCTTTAATCTACCCCAGTGCTTAGCTCATAGTAAACACTTAAATATCACTATTATTATTATGACCTTGCCACTCTTATTAAGTGCTGAGGCAAAACCAAAAGAAACACAAAGTTTGGTATGGTACAATAAAATTAAGACAGAGGCTGGGTAGTATAGCAGCATCTCACTTTGACTGACTCCATGCCCCGTCACTGTTAAAACCACATCTACTTATGGATCAGGTTAATATCCAAAATATTTGCACTGTGGAAAGAACGTTGTCTAATATATCCATCATGCTTTATCCAAATTGTGTAAGGATATCACAACCTTTAAAATGGGGGGAGTGGGAGGGAGAAGATGCCACTTTCCAAAATGTCTAAATGGAAAAATCAATTTTGTTTTTTTAATGAGAGTTATATAGTATTCAAAAAAAGAAAAATGTCACAGGCTATTGGCATTAGGGAGAGCTTTGTACACAAGCATTAAGTAAAATTCTAACATAAGAGCTTTTCCTCACTAATGACAGTAAACCATCAGCCATTTCTATTAGTGAGGACTCCAAAGGACTGACTAGACAGCAACTGCTGTAGCCTGATCAGCCCTGGTGCATTTGTGGTTGGAAAGGTCAGCTGTTACAACCCCTTTCCTACCCCTCTTCCCTCCCTTCACTAAGAATTGATTGCTTGATGCACAGAAAGGCACTTGGGACTAGTGTTGTCCAACTACATCGTTCCAACCTCTTTGTAATTTAAATTTCCCAGCTCAAAGATAAAATTACTACAGTCCTTTCTTGAGTTACTTAAACTAAAGATTATTTGTTGTGTTCCAGTGTTTCTCATAGTAATTTTTATTGCTCAAAGCCTCGCATCTTGTACTATTAAAATTTTAGTTAGCAATTACTGACATGAAAGGGGCTTTGAATAGGAATGTGCACAAGCCAAAAATCTTTGAATAAATGCACTGTACCGCTTGCTGAATGAGATCTAAGAAGAGATTTCTCCTGTGGTGGTAGCATCTCTAAAAATGTTCATTTTCAAGGTGAATGATGATGAAGAAATACTTGCCAACTTCAGCAATATCAGGATGCAGTAAATTAACATGCTATTTCTTGTTTTAGCTTCTTATACTTCACCCTTAAATTATTTCAAGATACTTTCACTTAAATCGATTACAATAAAAAAAATGGAGATCTCTTTTGCACTTAGCTTTGTACTCTTTAAGTACTTGATAGTCACCCCACCCTCAGCCACATAGCACTTAAGTACATATCCAGAATTTATTTTAATGTCTGTCTTCCCCTCTTGACTGTAAGTTTTGTGGGACCAGAGTATGTCTACCAGTTCTGTTATATTGTACTCTCCCAAGCATTTAGTACAGTGGTCTCCATACAGTAAGCCCTCAAATATCAACTGATTGGTCGTGGAAAGGTAAATTCAAGATTTTACAGATCTGAGTATTATTTATTTTGAAAATTTTAAGTTTTAATGTTTAATTCTAACCTCAAGGCAAGTTCGTTTCATGACCTCACTACAGCTCAGCTCTTCAAATGTTCATGTGGTATCATCTATATGCTGGCATGTTCATAGAAAAAATAAACAATAAAAAGACAAGCAAGCCAGGAGCCTAAGCTGTGTCAAGGAACTGCCAAACTATTTTGCCTGAATGATGTGGGAATAACTTTGCACCATTTTCTAATTAGACTTCACACAAGGGGATTAAAAAAAATCAAATATTAACAAGTACAAAATGTGATCAAAGAACACGACTGCATTCCTTGAGAAGCAGGGTGATCTAGTGGAAAGAGCAACAGGCCTGGAAGTCAGAAGGACCCGGGTTCTAATCCCAGATTCACTACTGTCACCTGTGTGACCTTGGACAAATCACTTCACTTCCCTGTGCCTCAGTTATTTCATCTGTAAAATGGGGATTCAGACTGGGAGCCCCATGTTGGACTGTGTCCAACCTGATTACTTTGTATCTACCCCAGGCTTAGAACTCTGACTGGCAAATTGTAAGCCCTTAACAAATACCATAAAAAAAGACAAATCAAGCCTGATAATGACTAATACATATTACTAAGACATTTTTGCACAAGGTTCCACCTTTAAATGTAAAATCTCCCACATACTTGTGAACATCAACCCTACATTTCAGCACTACCATAATTCCCTAAATTATTCAATCATGTCCACTTTCTTTGGTAGACTGCAAATGCTCATCACTGGGGACTTTAACATTCCATTTATAGCCATCCACTTTGGCATTTTCACTCTTGCCAAAATCCCAGAGGCCGCATCATTACCGGAAAGATGTCAATTAACTCTCCTTTTTTCCACCTTATAAGAACATTTACAGTCAAGAGTTTCTCATTCTATAAACTTCCAGCAGGGTTATGTCTTTTTTTTTTTTTTTTAAAGAAAACTAAGTGGATTGGAATGTGTTTCATAGGAAAGATTACTGAAATAATTTGATTATTAAAATACAAACCAAATATATGCAATTCCTGAAATATTTTCATGACAAATCAGCAACATAACTGTACATGTTTTAGTCTTAGAACTTCGCTACTACATAATGTTTAGGCCTGGACATCTTATTTTATTTCCCTCTTTGATTCATAAACCAGGTATAAGGAATCTTGGTCTTCTGCCTAGACAATATATTATCCAATTAGAGCATATTACCCATTCTCAATTTTCTGTGGTAATTTGGAGTGAATAGTACACTATGCACTTCTAACAATAGAAGTTCATCTTCTTATTAGAGTTGTCACTCAATCTCCTCTCCTTACCACACTAGAGAATAAGGATGACCCAGATCTAGTGAAAGCACAATGTAATCACTTCAGTCAGTTGATGGTATTTATTGAGCAGTTAGCGCAGAGCACTCATTCATTCACTCATATTTATTGAGCGCTTGTGTGCAGACCACTGTACTAAGCACTTGGAATGTACAATTTGGCAACAGATAAAGACACCATACTAAATGCTTGGGAGAGTACAACACAACAGAATTGGCGGACACATTCCCTGACCACGAGCTTAGAGTCTAGAGGGTGAAACAGACATGAATATAAAGAATTTATAATTATTCCTTAGAATAATTTCATTTGTAAAATACCAAAATATGAATTATCTTTTGATAAAGGATGAGTATACCACAGTAAGAGACAGAGCATTCCAAATAAAATGCTTTGAATTTGGCCCTGATTGTCATTTATATTTCACATTCTCAGGTTCATCTCATTTAAAAGTCAGCAGCCTGTTGACAAACTTATCTGAAGAGCCCTGGAGTAGAAGCAACTATGGAGAATATCCCAGAGATGAGAACTTCTGTCAACTGACACCTTGAAAGTTAGGATTAATCTTTTTTGGAAACTAAGAAAGGGGAGAGTGGCATATTACAGAAAAAAAAAAGCAACTCTGATGGGATCCTGGCAGATTCAGGAGCACCCTTTCAATCAGCAACAGTGCTGAGTCCCGTGGGGGATTGAGAAAGGAAAGGTGAAAAGGAAGGGCAAAAGAAATGGTGGGGGAAAGGGAGGTGTAAAGATGCCTGGGCCCAGAAGAACTCAGGGGGTCTGAGTGCAGAAGAGGAGGTTCAAAGGTAGTCCTATTTACTCTCTTCCTAAGACTCTGGCTCCAAAGAGCATACTCCCAGACCTACTTCCCCCAACAAGGCAAAAATGAGGAAAGTCCTGACACTATCATCCTGTTCCACAGGTAAATCACCACAGTCCACGGTATGAAGGAGTCCGTGCGAAGAGAAGCCAAGAATATCCTAGTTCACTGTTAAGACCCCCGTCCTAGGGTTTGGAGGAACTTCTTTTATTAATAATAATAATGGTATTTGCTAAGTGCTTACTAAGTGCAAGACACTGTACTAAGCACTAGGGTGAATACAAGCAAATCAGGTTGGACTCAGTTCCTGTCCTGCACAGGGCTCACAGTCTTAAAACCCATTTCACAGATGAGGTAACTGAGGCACAAAGAAGTTAAGTGACTTGCCCAAGGTCACGCAGCAGACAAGTGTTGGAACAGGATTAGGCCTGTGTTCTCTCTACCTCCACTAGGCTCCATGGCAGACAAATAATAACAATAATAATGACAGTATTGGTTAAGCAACTACTACATGCCAGCCACTGTACCAAGCATTAGGGTAGAGACAAGATAAACTCGACACTGTCCATGTCTCCTTGGCTCATACTCTAAGTAGGAAGGAAAAGAGGTATTGAATCCCCATTTTACAAATGAGGGAACTGAGGCGCAGAGAACTTAAGTGACTTGCCCTAGGTCTTTCAGCAGACAACTAGTGATGGAGCTGGGATTAGAACCCAAGTCCTCTGACTCCCAAACCTATGTTCTTTCCCCTATGCTCCACTGCTTCTGGATTAGAACCCTGGTCAGCTGATTTCCAGTCCTTTGCCCCTTTTTACATCCATGCTGCCTTTGAAAACTTTTCCAAAGACATGAGAATAAAGACTCTTTCACCTAAAAACTGTAATTCACAATCTCATGATAGCCTGTGGTACTGCTGCAGAGAGAACTACTTAGGGCCTTTTAAGTGCACAAAGACTACTGAAGTTATCCAGCCATCTCTAACAGTGTGTAGAATGGCAAGGAACAGGCAGGAGCAGCTGAATTCCTTTATGCCTTGAGAATGGTGGAACTAAAATCCCTCCCCAACTCTCCTTTAATGGTTTACCTCCCCCAGAGTAGACATTTCACTTTAGTCATTACGCTGCAGGGCTACGAGACTATTTATGAGCTTTAAGGAAGGCAGAAGATGACAGTAACATGGGGGAGGACCATCCACACTAAATAAAGACCCGACCAGTAGCACGAAAAAAAAAACTTCCTCACTCCACTGCCTCCATAGGCAAGCAACAATACTGGACTTGAGTGACATAAATAAGCTGATGGACATAGCTATAAATTATTTATATTAATATGTTTCCCATTCTGGTCTGTAAGCCAACTGCGGGCAGGGAAAGTACCATCTCTGTATTATTGTACTCCCCCAAACATTTACAAGTGCTTTGCACACAATAAGCCCTCAATTGGCATTGATGATGGGGTATCACATTACACTTTAGGTTGGATTTTGTGATTTAATATTAACGTTTGTCTCCCCATCTAGACTGTAAGCTCATTGTGGGCAGGGAATGTGTCTGTTATATTGTACTCTCCCAAGCACTTAGTACAGTTCCCTGCACACAGTAAGCACTCAAATACGATTACCTATTTCAATCATATGGTTTACCCTAGGTAGGATGCCTTTCATTTGGAGGCCTTCACTTACTTGGCAAAGATTTGCTTTCCAATTGGTTTGCTTGGAGGAGGGGGGTGGGGAGAGGGAGAGAAATGTGGTTAACAAAGCAGTAATTTTTGAAACAAAAATACACACACTCCTGGAGACAAACTTCTAATCTTTGTAAGGAACAGATGGAGAAAAAAAAATCAGAAAGGCCAGTGTACTTTTATCTCCATCCTCTTCCTCAAAAGAGTAAGGAAATTAAAAGAACATTATATGCTGCACTGACAGTCTTCGGTGTGGCTCGGGGCAAAGGCAACAGAACTCCTCGGGAATTCAGCTGGCCTTCATTTCCGTTCACAGAGCTCAGTATATTTTGCCGCTCAAGACACAAGCATCAAACAAATGAAGAAATCCCTCATCCTCACATACCTTTTAAATTCAGCAAGCATGAAATCTAGGGCTAGAAGTGACTTCCAGATGTCATCTGGTCCAGTTCCCTCCCTTCAGGCAGGATTGCACCTAAACCATCTGAGACAGATGGTCGTTTATTCCATTTTTAAAGGTCTCCAGAGATGCAGATTCCACAACTTCTCTTCATAGCCTATTCCAGTGCTTTATCACCCCTACTGTCAAGAAGTTCTTTCTTATAACTAAACTCTCAGGCTGCAATTTAAGCTCTGCTCCAGCTCTGTTCTCCAGGAAGATGGGCAGAATTGTTATTAGAGAGCATTGTTATTATGGTACTTAAGTGCTTGCTTTGTGCCGAGCACTCTTCTAAGTACTGGGGTAGATACAAGCTAATCAGGTTGGACACTGTCTCTGTCCCACATGGGGCTCACAGTTTAAGTAGAATTTAATCCCCATTTTACAGATGGGGTAACTGAGGCTGTTATATATGCTTAGAATTCTTTAACTCCCATTCTCTCCTAGACCCCCTCCAATCTGGCTTCCGTCCCCTCCACTCTACCGAGACTGCTCTCTCTAAGGTCACCCGTGACCTCCTTCTTGCCAAATCCAATGGCTCCTACTCCATTCTGATCCTCCTTGACCTCTCTGCTGCCTTTGACACTGTCGACCATCCCCTCCTCCTCCATACCTTATCTCACCTTGGCTTCACGGACTCTGTCCTCTCCTGGTTCTCCTCTTACCTCTCTGGCCGATCATTCTCGGTCTCCTACGCTGGAGCCTCCTCCCCCTCCCATCCTTTAACTGTTGGAGTTCCTCAAGGGTCAGTTCTTGGCCCTCTTCTGTTCTCCATTTACACTCACTCCCTCGGTGAACTCATCCGCTCTCACGGCTTTGACTACCATCTCTACGCAGATGACACGCAGATCTACATCTCCGCCCCTGTCCTCTCCCCTTCCCTTCAGGCTCGCATCTCCTCCTCCCTCCAGGACGTCTCCACCTGGATGTCGGCCCGCCACCTAAAACTCAACATGAGCAAGACTGAGCTCCTCGTCTTCCCTCCCAAACCCGGTCCTCTCCCAGACTTCTCTATCACCGTGGATGGCACGACCATCCTTCCCGTCTCTCAGGCCCGCAATCTCGGTGTCATCCTTGACTCATCTCTCTCGTTCACCCCACACATCCTATCCGTCACCAAGACCTGCCGGTTTCACCTTTACAATATCGCCAAGATCCGCCCTTTCCTCTCCACCCAAACGGCTACCCTACTGCTACGGGCTCTCGTTATATCCTGGCTAGACTACTGTGTCAGCCTTCTCTCTGACCTCCCTTCCTCCTCTCTCGCCCCGCTCCAGTCTATTCTTCACTCCGCTGCCCGACTCATCTTCCCGCAGAAACGATCTGGGCATGTCACTCCCCTTCTTAAACAACTCCAGTGGTTGCCTATCAACCTCCGCTCCAAACAAAAACTCCTCACTCTAGGCTTCAAGGCTCTCCATCACCTTGCCCCTTCCTACCTCTCCTCCCTTCTCTCTTTCTACCGCCCACCCCCCACGCTCCGCTCCTCCGCCGCCCACCTCCTCACCGTCCCTCGGTCTCGCCTATCCCGCCGTCGACCCCTGGGCCACGTCCTCCTGCGGTCCTGGAACGCCCTCCCTCCTCACCTCCGCCAAACTGATTCTCTTCCCCTCTTCAAAACCCTACTTAAAACTCACCTCCTCCAAGAGGCCTTCCCAGACTGAGCTTCTCTTCTCCCTCTACTCCCTCTACCACCCCCCCTTCACCTCTCCGCAGCTAAACCCTCTTTTCCCCCCATTTCCCTCTGCTCCTCCCCCTCTCCCTTCCCATCCCCTCAGCACCGTACTCGTCCGCTCAACTGTATATATTTCCATTACCCTATTTATTTTGTTAATGAAATGTACATCGCCTTGATTCTATTTAGTTGCCATTGTTTTTACGAGATGTTCTTCCCCTTGACTCTATTTATTGCCATTGTTCTTGTCTGTCCATCTCCCCCGATTAGACTGTAAGCCCATCAAACGGCAGGGACTGTCTCTATCTATTGCCGACTTGTTCATTCCAAGCGCTTAGTACAGTGCTCTGCACATAGTAAGCGCTCAATAAATACTATTGAATGAATGAATGTACATGAAAGCATTACTTGGTCGCTTCTAAGACATCTCCTCTCCCAGCCTTGGTCCCAATAAAATTTCCTTAGAGGTCAGTTTGTCCACAAATATTTCATGAATTCTCATAGTACAGTATTGTACTCTTAATTCCTTTGGTCATTTTGGAGCGTCTTCCCTAAGCCATCAAGAAGAAGGCAAAGAGGCTGGACAGGACATTCAATCATGGGCTTAATGCCTACCAAGTAGAATGGAAGGAATAATTAATCAGCCTGGCCCATCCTACTTCACTGATCTCCTACTAAAGCCCAGCCCTCACAGTCCTCTCCTTTAGCTCCAGCTTACTCACTGTGCCCCGATCTCATTTATCTCACCACCGACACCTTTCCCACATCCCCCCTCCCGCCCCGCCAAGTCTGGAACTCCCTCCCCTTCCAAATATTCCAGACCACCACTCTCTCCACCTTCAAAACATTATTAAGGTCACCTCTTCTAAGATGCCTTCTGTGATTATTCCTCTTTTCCCCAGCTTGCTGTCCTTCCTGCAACACCTATGAACTTGCATCTGTGACCTATAGACAGCCCCTCAGCACTTATGTGCATATCTTTAAAATTATATACTATGTATTACTTCATATTTCTGCCTGTCTTCCCCTCTAAACTGTAAACTCATTATAGGCAGGGAGCATGTCTGCTAATTCTGTCTACTGTACTCTCCCAAGCACTTAAAACAGTTCTCAGCACATAGTAAGCACTCTATACCATTGATTCTGTCATTTTTAACTTCCCTGCAACTGATCAAGCCACCCCCACTAAAACTTGCCCTATGAACTAAAAGGTGTGAGCCCATCAGTGGGCAAGGATTGTCTCTATCTGTTGCCGAACTGTACATTCCAAGTGCTTAGTACAGTGCTCTGCACATAGTAAGTGCTCAATAAATACTATTGAATGAAAAAACAATCCCTGGAAGAAATAACATGATTTCATTAACCAAAAATTCCTGGTGGCTAACAGGGTAACTGAGTTGAGGGGAGAACTAGAGAAATGTTTAGGATTCCACTTGGAAAAGACTATGGAGATTTATTTCACTGTCCTCCTAGAGATTGCTGTTTACCCTCTGATCCGGTTGCTAGCTCCTCAGAAGAAAGGGGAGGAAAAGGAAGGATAAAGGTTGGACACCAGAAAAGAGACACACAATGATATTTCTTCAGCATTTGCTGTGTGCAGAGCAATCACTCAACAATATTTGAGTGCTTATTGTGAGCAGAGCACTGTCCTAAGAGCTTGGGAGAGTAGAATACAAAAGAGTTGGTAGACACATTCTTTGCCCACAAGGAGCTTACAGTCTAGAGGCCCTTTGACATGTATGAAATTGGGGGCAGCAAGAGAAAGAACTTTTGCCACATTAAATAGGCAGCTGTGAGTACCTGCCATCCCTCTGACTGGGTATAATAATAACAATAATGGTATTTGTTAAGCACTTACTATATGGATACCTCCTTTAATGTAAGCGGAGTTTTGACAGCAACTTATATTTTATCTAGGCAGATGTAAATCAGTCTGGTAACATTTCACCAGACCACCAGCAAGGGTGCAGAACTTAATTCACTCAGGTCTCCTAGAACACAGGAGTTTATGTTCTTGTAAAACCCTAGGATGAAGAAAAAGCCCTAAGGTAGTACTTGTCCGACACTGCGCACAAACGATTCCTTTAACACCACTGTGAGCTGCAGCCAAACGGGATCATATTGTCAGGTGAACTTTCTCGAACAATATTCTAGCCAAAGGGTTTAGTGAAAACTCATGTTAGCGAAGAACAAAGTACACTGGCACTGTACCTAGCATTTACCAAAATGGCTTGGGGATGCTGACACCTGTTGCTTACCTGTAAGGTGGCTGCTAAAAGGCTATACAGAAAATCCCAGAGCAACTCCAGTGAAGAAGTCTTTTAAAAGGGCACCAATAGAGTTATTACAAAACAACCCATTAGAGTGAAATTGCATAAATTACCCCATTCTCACTCAATCTCCAAGGGCTCCTTCCCCTCTGCCTTCAAACACGCCCACGTCTCCCCCATCCTAAAAAAACCCGCTCTTGACCCCACTTCCCCCTCCAGTTATCGTCCTATCTCCCTACTACCCTTCCTTTCCAAAATCTTAGAACGAGTCGTCTACAATCGATGCCTAGAATTCCTTAACTCCCATTCTCTCCTAGACCCCCTCCAATCTGGCTTCCGTCCCCTCCACTCTACCGAGACTGCTCTCTCTAAGGTCACCCATGACCTCCTTCTTGCCAAATCCAATGGCTCCTACTCCATTCTGATCCTCCTTGACCTCTCTGCTGCCTTTGACACTGTCGACCATCCCCTCCTCCTCCATACCTTATCTCACCTTGGCTTCACGGACTCTGTCCTCTCCTGGTTCTCCTCTTACCTCTCTGGCCGATCATTCTCGGTCTCCTACGCTGGAGCCTCCTCCCCCTCCCATCCTTTAACTGTTGGAGTTCCTCAAGGGTCAGTTCTTGGCCCTCTTCTGTTCTCCATTTACACTCACTCCCTCGGTGAACTCATCCGCTCTCACGGCTTTGACTACCATCTCTACGCAGATGACACGCAGATCTACATCTCCGCCCCTGTCCTCTCCCCCTCCCTTCAGGCTCACATCTCCTCCTGCCTCCGGGACGTCTCCACCTGGATGTCGGCCCGCCACCTAAAACTCAACATGAGCAAGACTGAGCTCCTCATCTTCCCTCCCAAGCCCGGTCCGCTCCCAGACTTCTCCATCACCGTGGATGGCACGACCATCCTTCCCGTCCCGCAGGCCCGCAATCTCGGTGTCATCCTTGACTCGTCCCTCTCGTTCACCCCACACATCCTATCCGTTACCAAGACCTGCCGGTTTCACCTCTACAATATCGCCAAGATCCGCCCTTTCCTCTCCACCCAAACGGCTACCTTACTATTACGGGCTCTCGTTATATCCCGGCTAGACTACTGTGTCAGCCTTCTCTCTGACCTCCCTTCCTCCTCTCTCGCCCCGCTCCGGTCTATTCTTCACTCCGCTGCCCGGCTCATCTTCCTGCAGAAACGATCTGGGCATGTCACTCCCCTTCTTAAACAACTCCAGTGGTTGCCTATCGACCTCCGCTCCAAACAAAAACTCCTCACTCTAGGCTTCAAGGCTCTCCATCACCTTGCCCCTTCCTACCTCTCCTCCCTTCTCTCTTTCTACCGCCCACCCCGCACGCTCCGCTCCTCTGCCGCCCACCTCCTCGCCGTCCCTCGGTCTCGCCTATCCCGCCGTCGACCCCTGGGTCACGTCCTCCCGCGGTCCTGGAACGCCCTCCCTCCTCACCTCCGCCAAACTGATTCTCTTTCCCTCTTCAAAACCTTACTTAAAAATCACCTCCTCCAAGAGGCGTTCCCAGACTGAGCTCCTCTTCCCCCTCTACTCCCTCTGCCATCCCCCCTTTACCTCTCGGCAGCTAAAGCCTCATTTTCCCCTTTTCCCTCTGCTCCTCCACCTCTCCCTTCCCATCCCCACAGCACTGTACCCGTCCGCTCAACTGTATATATTTTCGTTACCCTATTTATTTTGTTAATGAATTGTACATCGCCTTGATTCTATTTAGTTGCCATTGTTTTTATGAGATGTTCTTCCCCTTGACGCTGTTTAGTGCCATTGTTCTTGTCTGTCCGTCTCCCCCGATTAGACTGTAAGCCCGTCAAACGGCAGGGACTGTCTCTATCTGTTGCCGACTTGTTCATCCCAAGCGCTTAGTACAGTGCTCTGCACATAGTAAGCGCTCAATAAATACTATTGAATGAATGAAAGGTATCGTAAAATGCACATTCTGCATGTGATGTTGCCTAAGACACCAGCAGCGCAATGCCCCACCACAGGGCTTCTGGTGAACTGACGGAAATGCAATTAAAAAGACACTGAAAGCACACCAAAAGACAAACGATACGGTACTCATCGATTAAACATGCAGGGACTCATCACACAAATCCTTCGATTATATTACAATAACAAGAGAAACACAAGACAGTGTCAACTGCTCTAGGGAACAAATGTGACAGTGTAATCAAAATAATCTTTACACACCGGGGATGTGGCAGAGATTGCTAATCACTCAATTTTACCATTTGCATTGGCTTAAAGACAGAATCTCAGGCAGTAGTGTGAGCCTTGAATCCCAAAAGACAGTCACTTGCCAACCCCTGGGGGAGGGAGGGGAAGAGGGACATGAGTGAAACTTAGAACCTGATAACCTCAGCCTAAAAAACTACCTGTCTTCTTCTCAAAGCCTGGTTTCCTACCCTTCTCTCTCTTGATGAGTCCTTTTCACAGCTCCTAAACCTCATCTCCACATTTTAATGCATCCTGAATTTCAAGTATTAAATCCTTGCTTTACAGACTGGGAACTTGCCCAAGGCCGCGGTGTGAGTCAGGACTGGAATTTAGATTAGGATTCAAAAATCCTATGCCGTGTATTTGTGCATAAACCACTAACACTCGCTCTTCTGTGCCAACTTGTCTATAGCTCCATTCTGGGAAGAAGAAACTAACGCCTTCTTAAACTCAGATCTTTATCTTTGCCTTCCCCTCTGCCCCAGGCATGGCCAGAGGTAAAAAGGGTGGGGAATTGGGGAGAATTAGTGGGAGAGCTGTCTTTTACTCCAAACATATGGGACTCCATGTTGCCAAAGAAGTCAAGGCAACACAAAGCCTTCCCCAGCTGCCAAACTGGCACTGCCACCAACTCTGCACCACCCAATTCCACCTGCAGACTGCTCCAGGGCAACCCTGCTTCCCAGTGTCCTCCACTCACCTCATCCCCTTCTCCCCTGCCCACCCCCTGAGCTAGACTGCAGCATTTTCTGGGTATGGCACCATATTTAGAAATTAGGAAGCAGGTAATAATAATAATTGTAGTATGTTAAGTGCTTACTATGTGACAAGCATTGTACCAAGCACTAGGGTAGCTACAAGATAATGAGGTCCCACATGGGGCTTAAAATCTAAGTAGGAGGAGAATAGGTTTTGAATCCCCAATTTTACAGATTAGAGAACTGAGGCACAGAGAAGTTAAGTGAAATGCCCAAAGTCATCCAGCAGGTAAGTGATACAGTTGGGATTAGAACCCAGGTCTTCTGACACGCTCTTTCCACTAGGCCATATTTTTTCCCTGATGGGCATTAATCCAGGTATGGGAATGGAAAATAAAGACCAGAACACTTCTTTTTCAGACTCCAGGATTTCGAAGGTTTAGGGGAAAACTTGGAACGTTTTATACATTTATACACATCCTGACTTATTCAGATCTCTCCTCCCTCATTCTCTCTCAATAAACATACTACTCATAGCCTCCACATTTCTTCCTCTCCCGTCTTACCTAGGTCCTTTGACACCAAGTAGGCTTTGCCTCCAGGCTGTACCCCAATTCAAGAACAGCTCCTCTCTCTGCTGACAAGTGCTTCTTCTGATTCCATTTCATGATCCATCTCCTTGTCTGTATTCAGGGCTTGGAAAGGCACCCAGCCAGTCTTGCCTTCTAAACAGCAGCAGATATTCTTCCTGAAACTTCATCATCCTGAAGCTCTCCTCACCCTGTCCTACCACATTCTGAGCCAGATTCTTTCAGTGCATAAGCTACATTCAGAGCAAGACTGACCAACACCAAACCCCAGGCTGCCTGCTTGAAAGAGAGCATGACTTTCCAACATGAAATGAGCCCAGGCCACAGCATTTTTCCATTAAAACAAGCAATCAGTACTTGAATTGGTTGCAGCCCCTGTAAAATGACTTGGGTGTGGTGATTAAAAAATCAATGCCAGGGTCTTCTCTTCAGTGAAAGGGTGTGGTACATCCCTTTCTAAAACACTAAAGTAGACCCAGATCTGTCTCTGGCAAGACACTTAACCTCCCTGGTCCTGAGTTTCCAACCCAGGAAAATGAGGAGGCCAGTTTTCCCTATGTCATAGATCAAGAGCCCCATGTGGGAAAGAGATCTAATTATCTTGTGTCTATCCCAGCATTTGGACAGTGCTTAGGCACAGAGTAGACACTTAATGCCTTAATTATTATTATCAGTCAAATGGTTTTTCCATCTTGGCAGGTTTTCAGATTATCTTGAACATCAGGAAGAGAAGCAAAACACCTCTGAGAGTACTTCATTGATCCTTTCTGCTGGGGGATTCCCCCTCCCCCAAAAGAGCCCAGCTGGGTGCAAAATTCAATCAACTCCTTTAGCTCCCTGCCTCTTGGCCCCCTAAATCAAAACGACAGGGTTGCCCACTTCACCATCTTACTCTTTAAGAACCATCAATAGGACTTCTTTGGCAGGCAAATAAAGCGTTTGAATCACCTGCCTAGTGATTCAGGGTATATCCCCTGGGAAAATACTCTTTCCAGGATGCAGGCAAACCAACCACTCAGGGAGACAGGGGAAAACTGTGTGGTAAACAGCTCCAGAGAGAATCTAACCAGTGGGGCATAAACAGGGTTCCAGTTAATAACCTGAAATCCACACAGTTGACTGTGTCTCTATGTCCAGTTTCAATGTGCTGCAAGTTGTGCCACAAAAATAGCTTGCACCTGAGAAAAAGCTGCTTATTCAAACCTATAAATAAAAATATGCTGAAGCAGTCACACTCCATAGATTCCTTGTCACCTTGCCTTGCCGAGCAGACAAGCAGATACAAACTACCTAAAGAAAATTCCGGACTTCATTTTCTACTTTTTAACCTTTGAATTCCATAAAACTTTATAGGCAGCCATGTCCATGAATGCCTATATGGAGGCAAAAATGGGAAACTGTGGGAGAAGTGCCTTCAAACCACCTTAAATAAAGGATTTGCCATCATAACCATTATCACAATCATTAAATTTACTTGAATCCTCTCAATGCGCCACACACAATAAAGACTGCTGGAATCATCTAGCCTGAAAGTAATGAAGGTATGTGTAACCTTGGTGAGACATATACTTAAGCAAGCTTAAAATCATTCCACCATAACAGAAGTGGAAGGGCAAATCTGAAGGTGCCAAGGATCTAGCTGTCTTGCTGGTTATGTGCCTACTCTTGTGAAATTTTTTTAGCTTGGTGGCAATCTTTACTATTGGACAACTAAACAACATGCCTATGAATAAGTACCTTTCAAATATTACTTTAATTTTGTTTAAAACATCAGCAACTTGTGGTTGATTGCCTCTTCCCCTTCCTCTCCCAGGTCCACCACAGTCACTGAAAAAGAAGAGTCAGGGATGGAAAAAGTTCATCTCTAACCATGAGGAGGGATGTCAAGACTGGTAACCATCACATTCTTCCTCCAAGCAACCTGTGGTGTCGGTATCAGAGGCAGAAAACCTGGATGAACCCCCAGCCGAATCCAGCACGGCACCATTTATGCACTTAATTTCTTTATGTAGTCAGCAAAAAAAAGTCTAAAAAAAGTCCCCAGATATCGATACTAGACCTACAAATAAGAACACAGCTTTGTTTGCTACACCTTTGATCACTTTCAAGTAGTAAACCCTGTCCATAAAAATCAGCAGAGTAAAGAAAGACCAGGTAGAAAGTCTTTACAGTCTTCACAACTGTGATTGCCAACATTATCTATGGTTTTTGAGTACTTGGGTGCTGGGCACTTTACTAAGTAAGCACTTGGAAGAGTACAATAGCAGTAAGACATGGGTAAGGAAAAACTAGGTTGCCAAAGTTTCCCTGCATTCAAGGAGTTCAAAATTTCATGAGGGAAAACAACAGAAGTCATTTACTGATGGTAAAAGTTGGAAAGACAGGATACAATCACGGATCAGTCCAAACACATGAGGAAGAAACAGCCAAATAAATGAAGTGAATAAGTGCATAATATTGTCATTATTTATTCATTCAGTCATTTATCGAGCACTTACTGTGTGCAGAGTACTGTACTGTTTGGGAGAGTACAATACAACAATAAACAGTCACATTCCCTGCCCACGACAAGCTTACAGTCTAGAGAAGGGGAGACAGACATCAATAAAAATACATAAAATAAAATTACAGATATGTACATAAGTTCTGTGGGGCTGGGAGAAAGGGAGGAGCAAAGGGAACAAGTCAGGGTGACCCAGAATAGAGTGGTTTAATCTGGGAAGGCCTCTTGGCGGAGATGTACCTTCAGTCAGGCTTTGAAGGGGGAGAAATAATTGTCTGTTGGGATTTGAGGAGGGTGGTTGTTCCAGGCCAGAGGTAGGACGTGGACTAGGGGTCAGTGGTGAGATAGGTGAGATTGAGGCATAGTGCGAAGGTTAGCCCTAGAGAAGTGAAGTGTTTGGGCTGCGTTGTAGAAAGAGAGAAGTGAGGTGAGGTAGGAGGGGGCAAGGTGGCGGAGTGCTTTAAAGCATTCCTCTTCCTCTCTCCCCTGCCAGCTCCAATGGATTCGCCTTTGCAGACTCTGGAACTGGCCAGTGGCTAAGTCGGGGGTGGTTTAAATAGACATGTGTACATGAGAACCGAGACTAGGGACGAAGTTCACAAGTGCTAAAGGTAAGTGTTGGGCTGACAAGCCTAGGTTGCTGTGAAGCAATCATGGCAGGTTTCCTGGAAGAGCCTGGAGTCTGCTAACAAAGTTCAGGTCTGGCAAAAGCTCAAGTGAATCCTCCAAGGGTTTTAACTTAGAAATTTGCAGGGGAATAAATTTGAAACATCACAGAACTAAGGAGCCGAGAAGGGTTTTCAGGAGAAGAGTGATGAATGCTTACAAAGTCTCCCCTCCCTCCCTGCTCTCTATTTAATCACCATGCTCTCCCAGATAGGTAATTAACACTTTAAAGGAACATCTGAAATCCATCATCTTCAGAGTTCTCTTTTTGAGATCAGATATATGTGCCTTATAATTTTATGACCTCACAGAGATCTGCTACTTGATAAATTAAGAAACTCATAGTTACTGGTGGTTAACCTGAATTTACATAATTCCATTTAGATTAGGAGTTTTTCCTAATATCCAGTCTTTAACACCCCTAATTATTTTTTATCGCAGTGCCAACTATTCCCATATTTTTCTTTTATGCTTAGTATTTTCACATCATTTAAAACATTTGAAACTAAGGATGGAAACTGTGGCTTTCTACATTTGTTAGCATACAATTTAGTGATATTTCATATTCTCTAAATTTGTGAGAGTCATCCTTAATAGTAACATTTTCTTCCATTCAGCAATGTGTACAATTACACACACACACACACACACACACACACACACATACACAAGGACATAAATAAACACCTATTCTATTCCTTTGATGAATATGTTCATTCTTGTCTGTTTCAGACTTGGGTTTCAGGCTTTAAAGTTTCTACTACAGTCATACCATCTAATGTATGGTGGAAAGAAGTGTGCCTAAAGAAGAAGGAATAGCAGCTGTAGTACAGGAAAAAAGAAATAACATGACTACAACAACTTGTTCACTGATTTTTTTATTACTAATGAAAGCTGGCTTTTTTCTCTCTGGTTCCCATCTCTCCTGAAGAGCAAAGAGCGAAAATATTATCAATATTAGAACAAGATATGGAGTTCTACTGCTCTCAATTTATCATACTCCAAGGGCTACTGATAGAGCATAGGTGTCTTAAATTTACAGAAATAACCTCATTTTAGCCATTGCTTTCACAGCACTTGTCTGTTGTGTAACCTTGGGCAAGTCACAACTCCTCTGTGCCTCAATTCCCTCGTATTAAGACTGTGAACCCCATGTGGGACAGGAACTGTGTCTAACCTGATAAGCTTGTAGCTATTCCAGCGCTTAGTAGAGTGTCTGGCACACAGTAAGCACTTAAATGCCATTTAAAAACCTCCTGCTCCTCCAAATCTTTTACTAGAGATGCTAATACATATCAAAATTTCACCCCATCTGCAAATTCAAGTTTCCACTTCTGGAAGTACTGGGGAGCTCTGGAATGGCCCTGAAGGAATGTACTCTAAGAGAAAAAACAGCAGGAAAGGGCATGGATCATCTCCCCCTTTAATGATCAAGAATTGGCAAAGCAAAAGTCACTGCACCCTTGTAGGATCACTTTGCTATAACAATTGCACACAGAAAATGTTAACAACTTCCCCTAAATTTGTTCATTCCCTCCCTCCACTGTGATATTCTACCCAATTTTAAAATAAGGGGAAAAAAACGTAAAGATAGGAAGATTAGTCACATTAAAAGGCTTTAAAAAGAATCAATAAATAAGGTTCTCACCTTCTAAGATCATGGGTCATAAGGTCATGGATTCTAATGTCAGTTCAGCCATATCTCTGCTGTGTGACCTTGGTCAAGTCACCTCACTTCTCTGGGTCTCAGTTATCACATCTGTAAAATGGGGATTGAGACTGTGAGTCCCATGTGGGACAGGGACTGTGTCCAATATGATTTGCCTGAATCCACCCCAGCATTTAGCACAGTGCCTGGCAAATAGTAAGTGCTTAACAAATACCACAATTATCATTATTATTATAGAACCAAAGTTTCCAAAGAGATCGGAGCCCACGGAGCCTTGAGAGACATTTCCCGGACACGTGTGTGCACATACGTGCACGTGTTTGCACACACGTGCATAAAAACATGCACACACACACAGCAAAGACCTGGCAGTGTTGTGTACTCCAGGTTAGAAGTGTCCATGACTCTATTACTGCAGACCAGAATGGAGTCAGGGAAGTGGGGCTGGTGAGGTGAAAACCAGGTCCAGACAGTTTAAGATTTCCCTCACGCCCAGAATAGAGGTACTGTCTCCCAGAAGTTTCCCTCTTCCAGGCTGGAGTGGCCCACAGGGGTTGGGGTAGGACAGGACCCCTCTACCAACCCCCCAGGCAGCACATGGTCACCAGCTCCAGAGAATTCTCCAGCTTTGGGTTTCTGTCAGAAATCAGTCCTGCTGTCTTCTCTAGTACACCCCAATTTGAGAAAGAAGTTCGGGTTCAATGGCCCAGGCTTCTGCCCCAAGGCAGTGCTGCCTCCTGGTAGGAACTGCACCCCAGGAGTGTAGTGCAGTGATCTATGAGAGAGATTGTCCCTCTAAAGCATCTTTTTAAGTCTTATAGACACCAGCTGTTCCCTTATTTTTTTTAAAAAAGAGTATTATTTATGACATTTAAGATGGGCTTTCAGTTCATGGTCCCTAACTCAAAAGAAAGCTCGCAATCTAAAGGTCAGGCGAGGACTGATGCAATGGAAAAAAATAACTGAGCAAATTCATTAAAAAGTAAACATTAAGAAGTAAAACAGTAAACAGTAAGCAGTAAGAAGTTAACAGTAAAAAAGTAAACAGTAAGAAGTAAACAGTAAAAAGACAGCTCCTTGAGCTAATTGTCTACACTCTCTGTCTCAAATTCCTCTCCTCCAATTCTGTCCTTGACCCCCTCCAATCTGGCTTCCGTCCCCTTCACTCCACAGAAACCACCTTCTCAGAGGTCAACAGAGATTTCCTACTTGCCAAAACCAATGGCCTGTACTCCATCCTAATCTTCCTCTACCTCTCAACTGCCTTAAACACTGTTGACCACCCCCTTCTCCCGGAAACATTTTCCAACTTTGGCTACATTGACACTGTCCTCTCCTGGTTCTCTTCTTATCTCCCTGGCTATTCATTCTCAGTCTCTTTCGCAGGCTCCTCCTCTGCCTCCCACCTGCTAACTGTGGAGGGGGGGCCAGAGGGGGCCCCTCGAGGTTCAGTTCTGGATTCCCTTTTATTCTCCATCTACACCCACTCCCTTGGAGAACTCATTCATTCCCATAGCTTCAACTTCCACCTCTATGTGGATGATAGTCAAATCTACATCTCCAGCCCTGATCTCTCTCCCTCTCTGCAATCTAGCATTTCCTCCTGCCTTCTACCATCTCTACTTGGATGTCCTCCCATCACCTCGAGCTTCACATGTCCAATAGAGAACTCCTTATCTTCTCACCCAAAGCCTGTCCTCCCCCGACTTTCCCATCACTGTAGGCGGCACCACCATCGTTTGTGTCTCACAAGAAGCAGCATGGCTCAGTGGATAGAGCACAGGCCTAGGAGTCAGAAAGTCAGAGGCTCTAATCCTGGCTCTGCCGCTTGTCTGCTTTGTGACCTTAAGCAAGGCTCTTCACTTCTCTATGCTTCAGTTACCTCTTTTCTGTAAAATGGGGATTGAGACTGTGAGCACCACGTGGGACAGGGACTATGTCCAACCCAATTTGCTTGAAAACACCCCAGAGTTTAGTACAGGGCCTGGAAAATAGTAAGTACTTAACAAACACCCTAAGTCCATAACCGTGGCATTATCCTTGAGTCCTCTCTCTCACTCAACCGACATATTATCCCACCTTCACAACACCGCTAAAATCCACTTTTTCCTCACCATAATAATGTTGGTATTTTTGTTAAGCGCTTACTATGTGCCGAGCACTGTTCTAAGCGCTGGGGTAGACATAGGGGAATCAAGTTGTCTCACGTGGGGCTCACAGTCTTAATCCCCATTTTACAGATGAGGGAACTGAGGCACAGAGAAGTTAAGTGACTTGCCCACAGTCACACAGCCAACAAGTGGCAGAGCTGGGATTCGAACTCATGAGCCCTGACTCCAAAGCCCATGCTCTTTCCACGGAGCCACGCTGCTTCTCATGCTGTAGGCGGCACCACCATCCTTTGTGTCTCACAAGAAGCAGCATGGCTCAGTGGATAGAGCACAGGCCTAGGAGTCAGAAAGTCAGAGGCTCTAATCCTGGCTCTGCCGCTTGTCTGCTTTGTGACCTTAAGCAAGGCTCTTCACTTCTCTATGCTTCAGTTACCTCTTTTCTGTAAAATGGGGATTGAGACTGTGAGCACCACGTGGGACAGGGACTGTGTCCAACCCAATTTGCTTGAAAACACCCCAGAGTTTAGTACAGGGCCTGGAAAATAGTAAGTACTTAACAAACAGCTTCTCACCATCCAAACTGCTACCACTGTAATACAATCACTCATCCTCTCCCACCTTGATTACTGTATCAGCCTCCTTTGCTGACCTCCCAGCCTCCCATCTCTCCTACATCCATTCCATACTTCGCCTGGATCATTTTTCTACAAAAACATTCAGGACATGTTTCCCCTCTCCACAAGAAACTCCAGTGGATGCCCATCCACCTCCACAAACTCCTCACCATTAGCTTCAAAGCACTCCATCATCTTGACCCCTCTTACCTCACTTCGCTACTCTCCTACTACAACCCAGTCTGCACACTTTGTTCCTCTAATGCTAACCTTTCTCATTGTTCCTCAATCTCACCTATCCCACTGCTAATCTCTCGCCTACATCCCACCGCTGGTCTGGAATGCCCTCCCTCCTCAATTCCGACAATTACTCTCCCCACCTTCAAAGCCTTATTGAAGGCACATCTCTTCCAAGAGGTCTTCCCTGACTAAGTCCTCCTTTCCTCTTTCCCCACTCTCCTTTGCATCGCCCTGACTTGTTCCCTTTATTCATCCCCAGCCCTGCAGCATTTATGTACATATCTGTCACATATATATTAATGTCTGTCCATCACCACCAACTGAAAACTTGTTGTGGGCAGGGGGTGTGTCTGTTTATTGTCATAGTGTCCTTCCCCCAAGCACTTAGTACAGTGCTCTACACACAGTAAGCACTCAATAAATACAACTGAATGAATAAAAAAGAGCAGTAAAAAGAAATAATAATAGTACATATTAAGTACCAAAGTACTGCGCTAAGCATTGGGGTAGACACAAGATAGATTGGGGTGGCCAAACTTTGCTATCTGCCGAACCAAAAGTCAAAATGCTAGTGTGGCTATGAGTGCAGATTTTTAAGGATTCATTTAATTGGAATAATGAGTGCGTGGTCCGGGCCGAGACGGGGGCAGAGAAGGTTGCCGTGAGCAAGGGATATAGCCCAATGCTTTAACCATAGCTACCCAAATTGCTGTTGAATTCTATCACAAAAATTTAGAACTCAAGGTCGAAAGCACATTCATCCTAGAATTCAATATAAAAATCTGTTTTTTCTTTTCATTATCTGAACTACACTCAGGGCGAATTAGTTTGGATAATTGTGTGGCTACAGTAACAATATTCCAAAAGGGGCACTGAATTAGTCATTCAAAACCATTTCACATTAATTTTCTTGCTCATTTTCGTGAATGCCTTTTGGACTATAAGTCCTTATCCAATATTTCAGTGGAGGGTTCAACTAACCCGAGAAGATAAATGCTTTTGCTACCACAGAGGTAACTAACGATAACTGAGAGTGAAAGTCTATACAGAGGAGTCCCCTAGTGGTGAAGTGACTATTCCTGCTCTCATTTCATGTATTCAATAGGACCGTTTCAGCAGATGAGCTAAAAAAAAAAATTCAGAATAATGAAGCCTACCTTATTGAAGCTATTTAATAACCTTTGTTAGTTCTAACGTATAGTGAAATCACCTAGACTACTAGATATTTTCATATGGGAGGTGAAGAGAAAGAGGTTTCCTGGTGATTGCTGACTTGTCTTACATTCCAAATTTATTTGACAGTCAAATAATATGAGCAGAATTAAAAAGGACTGATCATTAAGACGTCTGGAATACATTGTTCCAAGAAAGTGAGCTACCTTCCCCACCAGCTTGGAAAAGCCACTTTTAGAAGAAAGAGGGTGCACAATTTAAAAAGAGAGAAAAAAAAAGTCAAGCTGGAATTTAGAGAACTCTAAAAATAAAAATAAAAAAACTGAATTCCTTGGCCAAAATGTTTCACATCCAGTTTTGAATAAGACATCAATTCTATTTATAACACATTTCAACATTGAATTTGGAATGCAAAAAAGAAAAGCATCAAATCATTTTAACATCTATATTAGAGTGGTTTCTCTACAGGATACACTGCCGACTCTGTTCTCCCAATTTATGATCTCTCCCTCCCTCTCTCTCTCTCACACACACACACACACACACACACACACACACCCCATGCCATATATCATGTATACTGTACATGTCATTCATCCAACTGCTGTCCAAACCCCTAGTTAGATCTTTCATGGTTTCTTGTGTTTTAAAATGTAGACTTTGAGGTGGGTAGATTAGTGTCAAAGAGAAGCAAGAAATCTTCACTTGGAAGACTAATCCGTGTAACACTTCTCATATATGTATATTTATCTGTACGGTTCTCACACCCCACATGCAGAAAACTTTAAGAAAGCACTCCAGTTCAAGACGATCCACTAGGAAAAGTCTGAAGGCTAGGTACACAGCACATTTAATCTGGCCAGATACTGTTATCCTTAGAGTAAGCGGGCGAATGACCTAATTCAATCGTCTATTATAAATTGTTCTAGAGCACTTTTGAATCTGAATGAACGTGAGATTTACAACCCAGCTCTACCTTAATTTAATATCAGATTGATTGATCTGTCAAGCCTCCTGAGGGTACATTTTTGCCAAGTAAAACTCCCATCCGGATCACGTTCTTACGATGTTCATCAATAAAAGGATAACTTTGAAACTAATGATGGTTAAGCCTTCTGAGGGCACATTTTTGCCAAGTACAACTCCCGTCTGCATAACGTTCTTACAACGTTCATTGATAGGATAACTTTGAAACTAATGATGGGAGTGCGGATGAAGAAGGCACTTGCTTTAGCAGAGAAATTTTGTTTAGTAAGAGGTGCCCCAACCCCCTTCTCCATCAAGACGAGGTCAACCGAATAACTGCCTCTGGGCATCCTTGTTTTATCCCGTTTTGGCTTGATGTCTGTCTCCCCCCTTCTAGATTGTGAGCCCATTGTTGGGGAGGGATAGTCTCTGTTGCCGAAATGTACTTTCCAAGCGCTTAGCACATTGCTGTGCACCCAGTAAGGGCTCAATCAATACGACTGAATGAATGGATGGATGAATCCCGGGCTGGGTGGCCTTCAGACGGATGGTTCCGCTGGCTTCGGACCCCCACTGGGCAGGCTGTCAGACCCGCCGGGGAAAATGAAAACATTTAGCCACCTCTTGTCCTTCCTCACGCCCCCAGGTGTAGCCGTTTATCATCGTTTAGCGGAGAGTTTTCTTTTCACAGGATGGTAGGAAGAGGAAAGTCCTCGGGAAGGACCGGTCGAGAGCAATCTGACCGAGCAGCCCGGCCCTGTCCTGTCTTGTGCCAGGGCTGGGCCATCAGGCTCCTGACCCAAGGGTCCGGGTGGTCCTCCCTCCCCCCTCCTCCTCCTCTTCCAGGGCACCTGAAGGGTTGGGAGTTCTCCTCCTCCTCCTCCTTCTCGGGGGTGGAAGTAGACCCCCGTGCCCATCCCAGCCCCGACCGAAGGCGTACCGGCGCAGGAGGGAGCAGGAGCGCGGCAGTATCCTCACCCTCCTCCTCCTCACCTTCCTCCTCCTCACCCTCCTCCTCCTCACCCTCCTAACCCTCCTCCAGCTGCTGCTGGTGGTGGTGGTCCCCCGAGGGTGTCGTGTGGGTGCCTCCCCGGCCCGGGGGCCAGCGAATAGGACCAAAAGGCCAAAGGCGAGGAGGGGACTCGGGAGGTGGCCTGCACCTTCGCAGCTGGGGAGACCACACACACACACACCCACCTGGGAAGGGTGCATAGATGTACACGCACACACATACACACCCCTGGGAAGGGTGCACAGATGTCCACACACACACACACACGCACAGAGACACACACACACTCAGGAAGGGTGCACAGACGCCGAGAGGCGCACACACACGCAAGACACACACACTCAGGAAAGGGGCACAGACGCCGACAGGCACACGCACACGCGAAGGGTGCATAGATGCCCACCCACGCGCGCGAAGGGTATATAGATGCCCCCTCCCACCCCCGCACACAGATATAAAGAGGAAGAGTGCAGAGATGCCCACGCACCCAGACACACAGAGAGACAGGGACAGAGACAGCCGGGCGCGCTCGCCCCGTCCCCGAGGCCCCCGTGCCCATGCCCGTGCCCATGCCCCTGCCCCCGTGGCCCCGGAGCAGGGGGTGTGTACTGACCACATGGGCCGTGCTCCTCTTCTTCCTCCTCCTCCTCCTCCTGCTGCTGCTGCTGCTGCTGCTGCTGCTGCTGCTGCTGAGGCTCGGGGTTGGAGGGTCCGGGGCTGCTGTTGGGGCTCCGGCTGCTCTCGCTGCTGCTGCTGCTGTTGCTGCCGACTGAACTTTGCCTGCCACCGCCGGCTCCACCTCCCTCCTCCTCCTCCTCCTCCTCCTCCTCCTCCTTTCCCCCCTCCTCCTCCTTCTGGTCCCAGAGGTGGCGGCTGCAGCCGGACGGGTCGGAGGACTGACCGGCCCGCAAACTCTGCAACTCCGGCTGACCCCCGACCCTGTGTCACATACATACACACACACACACCCGGAGCCCCCGCGACCCCGACCCACCGGGGAGACCTGCCCAAGCAAGAAGAGGGTGGAAGGCTGGACCTCCACCCCTCTGCCACCCTGCGCCCCCATCCTGGACCCGGTGCCACCCTGCGCACCCATCCTGGGCGACGTCGAGCCCGGTGCCATCCTGTGCCTCCATCCTGGACCCGGTACCATCCTGTGCCCTGCTCCTGGGCGACTTCGAGCCCGGTGCCACCCCCTGCCCCGATCAAGGGCGACGCCGAGCCCGGTGCCACCCTGTGCCCCGATCCTGGACCCAGTGACACCCCATGCCCCGCTCCTGGACGACGCCGAGCCCGGTGCCACCCTGTGCCCCCATCCTGGACCCAGTGTCACCCCGTGCCCCGCTCCTGGGCGACACCGAGCCCTGTACCAACCCCCTGCCCCGATCAAGGGCGACGCCGAGGCCTGTACCACCCCGTGCCCCGATCCTGGACCCGGTGCCACCCTATGCCCCGATCCTGGACGACGCCGAGACCGGTGCCACTGTGTGCCACCCTGTGCCCCGCTCCTGGGTGACTTGCCGGGAAGGGCAGGGGACTATTCAAGTGCAGGGAGGGGAGGGGACGTTGGCCTGGGGCTGATCAGTCACCTTATGCCCCAAAGAGTGTCAACGGGGATTCGATCAATCAATCGATAAATCGTATTCATTGAGCGCTTACAGTGTGCAGAGCCCTGTGCTTAAGTGCTTGGGAGAGTCAGTACCATGGAGTTGGAAGATACGTTCCCTGTCCACAACGAGTTTACAGACTAGAGGGGGAGCCAGGCATTACTATAAATAAACAAATAAATAACGGATTGGTACGTAAATGCTGTGGCCTAAGGGAGGAGGTGAATAAAGGGTGAGAATCCAAATGGAGGGTTGACGCAGAAGGGGGTGGGAGAAGAGGAAATGAGGACCTAGCCCCGAGAAGGCCTCTTGAAGGAGATGTGCTTTCAATAAGGCTTTAAAGGCTTTCATTTGGATCGAGGAGCAGGGTGGGTTAATACATCCTAGTACAGATCAGTCCATCAATCAACGATGTTTATTGAGCATTTCCTGTGCACAGAGTAACCTTCTTTCCTTGACTGTATCTCCTTTCCTATGCACTTGGATATCTATAATAATAATAATAATGTTGGTATTGGTTAAGCGCTTACTATGTGCAGAGCACTGTTCTAAGCGCCGGGGTAGATACAGGGTCATCAGGTTGTCCCACGTGAGGCTCACAGTTAATCCCCATTTTACAGATGAGGTAACTGAGGCACCGAGAAGTTAAGTGACTTGCCCACAGTCACACAGCTGACAAGTGGCAGATCCAGGATTCGAACCCATGACCTCTGATTCCCAAGCCCAGGCTCTTTCCACTGAGCCAGGCTGCACTTGGTATTCACCCTACAGCACTCATCTCCCTACCAGTAATTTCTTTATATTAATGAATCTCCCCAGGTAGACTCGTTGAGGGCAGGGAACATGTCTACCATCTCTGTTGTATAACAGTTTAGAACAGTGCTCCGTGTATAGTAAGCGCTCAATAATACCGCTGACTGGTGGATGGCAGAACACCCTGTATTGCAGTTTAATAAAACAAAGTTAGTTGACCAATTCCCCACACACAAGTAGTTCATAGGAGCTGATGGAGAGAGGCGTTCCAGACGCTCTCTCTCCTCAATCCAACCATACAAGACCACATCCACTCACATCGAAGTAAAAAGGGATCTGAGAAGGGGGACAACTAAACTAGTGTAAAGCTTAGAGTAGACAGAGGAGAAAGGGGGAGTGGGCAAAGAGGCTTTTAAAAGGAGTGGAAGTTCTGCCGTAACTTTTACTCCACCTCCCCCACACTCCCAATCTAACTGTCATGCCCTCTGCCTCCAAAAATAGTAGGCAGGCAAGAGGGAGGCACCCGTAACTGTTTCAGGTGTTAAAGCACTCTCCTCCCTATGCCCCTGTATCTATCTCAGGGCTTAGAACATGTGGTAAATTCTTAATAAATACCATAATAATTAAGACATAGCCCTAAGATAGGTACAAATTAATCAGGTTGGACACAAAAACTCCTCACTATTGGCTTCAAAGCTCTCCATCACCTTACCTTCTTACCTCACCTCCCTTCTCTCCTTCTACATCCCAGCCCGCACACTCCGCTCCTCTCTTGCTAACATCCTCACTGTGCCTCGTTCTCGCCCAACCCCCCTTCGACTCCTAGCCCACATCCTACCTCTGGCCTGGAATGACCTTCCTCCTCAAATCCGCAAAACAATCACATTTCCCCCCTTCAAAGCCCTACTGAGGCTTACCTCCTCCAAGAAGCCTTCCCAGACTAAGCCCTCCCTTTCCTTTGCTCCCTCTCCCCATCGCCCTAACTCTCTTTGCTCTACCTCCCTCTCCCAAGCACTTGAGTCTATGCAAATATTTATAATTCTATTTATATTAATGATCTGTGTTTATCTATAATTCTACTTATTTATATTGATGCTATTGATGCCTGTTTTGATGCCTGTCTCCCCACTCCTAGACTGAGCCCAATGTGGGCAGGGATTGTCTCTATTTGTTGCTGCATTGTACTTTCCAAGTACTTAGTACAATGCTCTGCCCACAATAAGTGCTCAGTAAATATGATTGAATGAAGGGGGCTCACAGTTAGGATAAGAGAGTAGGATTTAATCCCCATTTTATAGATGAAGTAACTGAGGCTCAGAGAAGTGGAAGTGACTTGTCCAAGGTCACAGAGCAGACAAGTGGCAGAGCCAGGATTAGAGCCCAAGTCCTCTAACTCCCAGCGTGAGTTCTTTTCACTTGGCCACGCTGCCTGACATATTTTTCTTAGCACCCCTCAACAAGTCACTAGATGAGCCAGAAGCATGGTCACAGCCTCGTGCTCTGCTACAGTTCCCAGATCTGTCTTTCCCTGACAAGAAGAATTAATATCTACCTAAGAGGGAAGGGATGTGTGGAGCAGAGAGTGAAGGAATCAGTAATTTAGGGGGAATCTGAAGGCCAGTGCCGAGAGGGAAAGGATGTTTTGAAATTGTACTGGAGAAGGAGATTGGTATGATGCAAGCAGGAAAATGGGAAGTGGAATTTCAGAAAAACAGCAAAGGAACTTCTAGATACATGCTAAAGAAAATGGATGTAGATTAGAAGAGGAAGTTGTGGTGGCCTCAGAAAACTTGACTTCATTTAATAATAATAATAATAATGTTGGTATTTGTTAAGCGCTTACTATATGCCGAGCACTGTTCTAAGCGCTGGGGTAGATATAGGGTAAGCAGATTGTCCCACGTGAGGCTCATAGTTAATCCCCATTTTACTGATGAGGTCACTGAGGCACAGAGAAGCGAAGTGACTTGCCCACAATCACATAGCTGACAAATGGCAGAGCTAGGATTTACTGAGTACTATTTTAGGATCTTGAACTGAAGAAGTTTTATTACTCCATTTTCTATTGTATTTGGTATATGAAATTTGAAAATTTTAAGACAGTAACTTCCTGGCCTAGAGACTATGACTATGTCACTTTTCTACAGTCCTGTTGAGGTTCTATTTAGATGAGTTTCACTAAGCAACCAATCTATATGAAGAACAGGAAAGGGAAATTGCATGTCTTCTTCATACACAATAGTTATAGTCTTAAATCTCCTTCTTCCGCTTGCTAGAAGGATTTGAATAATATACATCCCAAAGTGACATATATCCTTTTTTTTTTTTATCAGCTACCCAATTCCATTATCATTCTTGCTACACCTCTGGTGCATCGACATTTGTACTTAAAACAGTTCGGGAATGCAGCAATTTTTTCAAAGTTCCAAAACTGAGCAGGAACTAGAGTATAAATCAACCTTCCAAACGTCCTTCCTCATTTGGGTCTATGGGGTAATGGAGGTAAGAGACACTTAAAGATGAAGAAAGCCACATCTAGAGAGAGAACACACAGATAGACACAGACATAGATCAGATGCTGTCAGGTCAAGTAGAAGTCTCAGAAGGAAGTGCCTGAGAAGTCGAGGATTAGCTATAAAGAATAAGGTTATGGCAGCATCGTTTTGAATGAAAGCTGACCAGACGCAGATCCCACAGGTGCAGAATTCAAGCTGCATGAAAAGCAGCATGGCGTAGTGGATAGAGCACGAATCTGGGAGTCAAAAGGTCACGGGTTCTAATTCCAGCTCTGCCACTTGTCTGCTGTGGGACCATGGGCAAGTCACTTCACTTCTCTGTGCCTCAGTTCCCTCATCTGTAAAATGGAGATTGAGACTGTGAGCCCCACCTGGCCCAGGAACTGTGTCCAACCGGATTTGCTTATATCCACCCCAGTGCTTAGTGTAGTGCCTGGTACATAGTAAGCACTTAACAAACACCACAGTAATTAATTCATCTCCTATTTGATAGACCAGGGAAAAATAATCACACAAAGCATCCTTAAAACCAATCAATTACATGGACCTTGAGCAGATCACAACCTCCCATCACAGGTGTCAAGTCAGTAGGGAGGATTAGAGTGAGGGCAAAGAAGCAGAAGCTAGAATCAGACATTTGGTCGCCCTATGGCAGGGAAGAATTTGCCATCCCTTCCCATCAGTTAATCTATCATATTTATTGAGCGCTTACTGCGTGCAGGGCACTGTACTAAATGCTTGGAAGAGTACAAGAGAGTTGGTAGACCTGCTCCCTGCCCTCAGTGTCCTTCCATGAAATTGTTGTATTATACTCTCCCAAGCACTTAGTACAGTGCTCTGCACACAGTAAGCGCTCAATAAGGTTGAATGAATGAATGAATGAATGAATGAATGAATGAAATATTATTGTATTACATTATGTGCACACTGTGTACTATATGACATTATGAGAGTTGGGAGACCTGACCCCGTCCTCAATTAGCTTCCATGAAATTGCTGAATTGTATTCTCCCAAGAGTTTAGTACAGTGCTCTGCACACAGTAAGTGCTCAATAAATACGATTGAATGAATTCTATGGAAATTCCATTGTATTCATTCATATTTACTGAGCTCTTATTGTGTGCAAAGCACTATATTAAGAGCTTAGAAATCCACCAGAAGCTGGAGGGTTTCTCTGGTGGGACCCCTAACCTTCTCTCCCTTTCTCCAGAGGCACTGCAAATCCTCCCAGGTCCCTATTAACACAGCGAGGCACTTCCACTTCTGCAAGCTTGCAAATGTTAAACGCCTGTCCCTTGCCCCCTTAGGCATCGAGCCAATGCCAAGATCATTCCTGAGCTAGGCCGCCATCCTTTCTGTTGTTCCCTCCCTCCTATCCCATCCAAAACTAGATTCCCAAGTTTCCAGTTGTGAGGTTGAAGCCTTTGGTTTTGCTCCCACTGCTCTTTGGACAAGGCTCCCTGCCTTGCCCATCCAGGGCTTCTCTGATGATCAGTCAATCAATCGATCGTATTTATTGAGTGCCTAACTATGTGCAGAGCACTGTACTAAGCACGTGGGATAGCACAATACAACAGAATTAGCAGATACGTTCCCTACCTGCAACGAGCTTACAGTCTGGAGCCTGAAAAGTAAATCAAAACATATAATAGTATTCTGTGACTGCATCAGTGATGGTGTAAATTCACCTATAGGTGTTGGTTTATGCTGTGTCATATCCACTAAGGGTTATAATAATAATAATAATTATAATCAATCTATCGCATTTATTGAGCACTTACTAGGAGCAGAGCACTGCAAGCTCATTGTGGGCAAGGAATATGTCTGTTTGTACTGTCCCAAACGCTTAATATATTGCACACAGTAAGCACTCAGTGAATACAATTGAATTGTACTAAGCCCTTGGAAAAGTACACTATAACAGAGTTGGTAGATATTCCCTGCCTACAATGAGTTTACAGTCTAGAGAATGAATTTATAACAATGATGGCATTTATTAAGCACTCATCATGTCCCAAGCACTGTGCTAAGTGCTAGAACAGATACAAAATCATCAGATCAGACACCATCCTGCCCCATTCAGGGCTTACAGTCTAAGAAAGAGGTTTACAGATGAGGAAACTCCATTTTACAGATGATGAAATGGAGGCACATAGAAAGTTAAGTGACTTGTCCAAATAGTAAAAACAAGTAGTAGTAGTAAAAATAATAATAATAGTTGGTATATTTGTTAAAAACTTACTATTATGCCAAGCACTTTACTAAGTGCTGGGTTAGACAACATAAGCAGGTTGGACACAGTTCTTGTCCCACATGGGTTTCAGAGTCTAAGTTGAGAGAGAACAGGAAGGAGAGCTGGAACTGAGTTCTAGGACTTGGGTTCTAATCAGGACCTGGGTTCTAATCCTGCCTTTACCACTTGCCTGCTGAGTGACCTTGAGCAAGTTATTTAACTTCTTTGCACCTCAGTTTCTTTAACTGTAAAATGGGGATTCAAAACCTGGTCTCCTTCCCACTTAGACAGTGAGTCCCATGTGGGTCAGGGTCTTTGTCCAATTTGATTAATTTGTATCTATCCCAAGTCATAGAACAGTGTTTGGCACATAGTAAGCACTTAACAAATACCATAAAAAAAACCCAAAACTAAAATCCAGGTCTAATAATTATAATAATAATGGCATTTGTTAAGCACTTCCTATGTGCTAGGCACTGTACTAAGCTCTGGGGTGGATACAAGCAAATTGTGTGGATACAGACCCTTTTCCACATGGGGCTCACAGTCTCAATTCCCATTTTCCAGATGAGGTAACTGAGGTCCAGAGAAGTGAAGTGACTTCCAGTGGAGCTGGAAATAGAAGCCATGACTTTCTGACTCCCAAGCCTGTGCTCTATCCACTACGCCACACTGTTTCTGCCTCCCTGTCCTGTGCTTTTTCCAATAGGCCATACTCGATGCTACATATCTAACCCAGAAAATAATAAACTAATCTCTGTCATAGTCCAGGAGTACGTCAAAGTCTTTCTGGGGTCAGAGAGAGTGAGAGGGCCATGCTAAAAGAAGCCCAAAGATAGCAGGAGCTATCAGACAACCATTCATCCTCCAAGGAGATACAGAATCCTACTTGCAGGTACCTCAAGTCTTCTTTACATTACACTTAAAAGCAGCGTGGTATTGCGGAAAGAGCATGGACCTGGGAGTCAGAGGACCTGAGTTCTAATCCTGACTCTGCCACTTACCGGCTATACGACCTTGGGCAAGTCATTTAATTTCTCTGAGCCTCAGTTCCCTCATCTGCAAAAGGAGGATTCGATACTTGTTCTCCCTCCTACTAAGACTAACAGTGAGCCCCTTGTGGGACTTATTTCTATCCCAATGTTTAGCACTTAAATACCACGATTATTATTATTACTAGTAATATCTCCAATTCTTTCATGTTTATTTTTACTAGCCACTTCAGTTAAGGAAAATGGGCTCTTCTGATTATCATTTCCATTAAAAGCAGTCAAGCTGCTTTTTGAACAGCTCTGATAGAAAACTAGAGAAAAATGTCATTTAACTCAACCCAGAATTCTAATCCAGAAATTCTGATTGTTCAAATCAGTACTAATTCTGTTCTGACTATTTTTGTCAAAGGAAGGCAAACTTTTATTTAAAGAAGAAAGTGTCCACACTCAGGTAAACTATAAACAGGTAGGGGATACGCATGGTGGAGGATTATGCAGTTGAAAGACCTAAAGCATCTCCAGCTACCCTAGGTAGAGTTAAAAGACAAGGTGGGGGGTGGGGGGGAGAGAGAGAGAGAGAGAGAATGCAGTATATTCATCAGGATTAAGCCTCAATTCAGCACACACAAACCCTCACCCATGGTCCTATATTAAAATTTAATATTAAAAATTACTTGCACAACTCACATTTTCATTAATTCAGAATGAACTTCCCCTTAAATAAATCAAAATTTAGAAAGTTTTATTGTATTTTTTTTCTCTTGCCCTCATTTCTTGTCAGAGCCTAAAGGCAGGGATTGTGTCACTTACTTCTGGTGCAGTTTCTCAAGACTTTAATCAAGTGGTGTGCACACAATAGGCACTCAAATATATTATTGATTCCCATTCCTCACTTCCCTTGTAATAAATTCTTCATGATTTTGGAAACTTCTATCCAATAATTATTAGCCTTCCCCTTTGCAGACTGAAGAGTCAGTCAGTCAGTTAATCGTATTTATTGAGCATTTACTGTGTGCTGAGCACTATACTAAGCACTTGGGAGAGTACAACACAACAATGTAACAGACATTCCCTAACCAAGAGCCCAGTCTTTTCCATCTATCCTCAAATGGAAGCTGCTCTAACCCGCATTCACCTTGGTTGTTCTTCATAGCATCTCCAGCTCTATTATGTCGATCTAGAACATGGCAATCAGAACTGCTTGAAGTATTTAAAGTGCAAACGTACCATGGTTTTATATAAACGTTAAAACTATGCTGTTTTGTTTTGATTGATACCCTCCCAGGTGATGACCAATATCTTGTTGGTCTTTTAGCTGCTTCACAAACTGAAAAACTGATTTGAAAAAATTTTCAAGAAAATTTTCAAATTCTCTTGCCTACATCATCAATCAATGGTATTTATTGAGTGCTTACTATGTGCAGAGCACTGTATTAAGTGCTTGGGAGAGTACAATACAATAAAATTAGCAGATACGTTCCCTGCCCATAAGGAGCTTACAGTCTAGAGGGGGAAACAGATATTAACATAAATGATTTATTATATATAATTTAAAAGTATGTACGTAAGTGCTGTGGGGTTGAGGGTGGGACGAACATCAAATGCCCAAAGGTCACAGATCCAAGTGCACAGACAATATAGAAGGAAGAGCGAGACAAGGTAAAGAAGGCTTAATGGGAGTAGTCATGATGGATAATGCCATTCTATCTTCTCCTTGTCTTAAGCTGTCGAGACATCTCCAACCCATAGCGACACCATGGACACATCCCTCCCACAATGCCTCACCTCCATCTGCAACCGTTCTGGTACTTTTTCCATTCCCCAACTTCAGGAATTTTCTCTGTTGCATCCTTTCAACTTTTTCCTCTAATTCTGTATGTCAGTAATTGACTTGATGCAATTATTTCTCTACTGGTGAATTTAGTTTTCCTGTGAGTGGCCAAATAAGGTGAAAATGTTTTGCCTCTTTTCTACCCCTTTTACACCTGGAAAAAGTAGAGGTTAAACCCAATCTAATTGCAGAATAGAATTCTACTCCAAATTTTTGATGGTGGGTTATCGGATAATCTTCTAGGGAAGCGTTGAAGCATCTTGTTGCTTTACCACTATTTCTTGAAAGTATTCAGCATGGCCCAATGGATAGAGCATAAGACAAGTAGCCAGGAGACTTGGATTTCATTCATTCAATTGTATTTATTGAGCATTTACCTTGTGCAGAGCACTGTACTAAGCACTTGGGAGAGTGCAATACAACAGTAAACACATTTCCTGCCCACAACGAACTTACAGTCTAGAGGAGCTTATGATCTAGAGGGGATTTGAGTCCTAGTTCTTCCACTGGCATACGGTTTGACCTTGGGCAAATCTCTTAACCTCTTTGGACCTCAGTTTTCTCATTTGCAAAATGGAGATAGAATAGATCATGAGCGCCTAGGATTTTTTAAAGGGTATTTGTTAAGCATTTACTATGTGCCAGTAACTATACTAAGTACTGGGGTAAATACAAGTTAATCAGGTTGGACACAGTCCATGATCCACATGGGGTTTATAGTCTTAATCCCCATTTTACAGATGAGGGAACTGAGGCACCGAGAAGCAAAGTGTTTGCCCAAGGTTACACAGCAGACAAGTGGAGGAATCTGGACTATTACCCATGTCTTTCTTACTCCCAGGGCCATGTGGTATCCACTAGACCAGACTGCTTCTCAAAACCCCATGTGGTTGTCATAACTTTGTTTCTTCATCAGCACTTAGAATGTTGTAAGCATTTAATAGGTGTCACAATTATGAGGAGACAAATAATTAGTTACATACATTTTGACTGCCATTCATTTAAAATATTCTTAATTGACTAATTCAGAAAACAAGATTCTAAAAAAGTTATTCTCAAATTTCTCCATCCTTTGACTACATATTCCCAGTTCCTCACTCCTCCTTCCTCCTACCCAAGAAGTGTGGTAAAATGCCCTTGTAATTAAGACGGAAAGTAGCAGGTCTCTTTGACTTGGCCCAGGAGACACTAACGAAGAGGGTGAAGGGAATGAGGTGTTAATGATGTTAACGGATGAGTTAATTAGAAAACGGTAGGTTTACAAAAGGATGCGTAGGGGTGCAGATATTTTGGCCAAGAAAAGATGACTTGGAAGGAGGTGGCTTTAATGAGCTATGGTTGCCACCATTTGTAACGAGCTGTGATTACTGCCTTAAAAATTGGGGGCTCTGGTCTCCTCAATTCTATAGCACTTCCCTGCTGTTTTACCAGCATCTCTGAAGAGGACAATTCACAGGATCTAATATCTTCAAATTCCGGGAAACATTTAGGAAGCACCAATAGACTACCCCACTGATACTGCCACTTGTCAGCTGTGTGACTGTGGGCAAGTCACTTAACTTCTCTGTGCCTCAGTTACCTCATCTGTAAAATGGGGATGAAGACTGTGACCCCCACGTGGGACAACCTGATTACCTGTATCTATCCCAGCGCTTAGAACAGTGCTCTGCACAGAGTAAGTGCTTAACAAAGACCAATATTATTATTATTATTATATAGGAGTTACAGAAGGGGTTCACAAGATTTCCATTCTAAATCATGGGACACAGCTCAGAAAAAAGAGTGATTTCCTTTTCTAAAATATTCATTTCTGCAAAGTAGAAACTTTGCTGGGTATGTGAAAATAGAAAATATGAAATTAATAATTTACAGAGAGATTTCTGCCAACCAGAAAGCAGCATGGGAAGCAGCATGGCCCAGTGGAAAGAGCAAGGACCTGGGAGTTAGAGGACCTGGGTTCTAATCATTCAATAGTATTTATTGAGCACTTTCTATGTGCAGAGCACTGTACTAAGCACTTGGAATGTATAATTCAGCAACAGATAGAGATAATCCCTGCTCAATAACAGGTTCACAGTCTAATCCTGCCTTCTCCTCTTGCCTGCTGCATGACCTTGGGCAAGGCACTTAAATTCTTTTGCCTCTGTTTCCTCAACTGTAAAATGAGGATTCAGTACCTGTTTCTCCTCCTATTTAGACTGTGAGCCCCATGTGGGACAGGGGCTGTGTCTATCCTGATTGATTTGTACCTAACCCAGCACTTAGAACAGTGCTAGACACACAGTAAGCACTTTACAAATACTTCAAAAAAAAAATTCCACTCAGCCCAAATTCAGGGAAAAATATGGTACTCTAATAGCTAAAAGACTGGGCCTGTTAAGGAAAGGGGTTTCAAGAAGAGACATTTGATCAGGGCTTTCAAGTTACACAGTGCATAACCAACCAGAAATCTAACTATGTGACAATAACACTATATTAATAAATACCTCCTGTTATTATGTGAATTCATTATGTCTGCTTTATTTGAACAAAGTGGGCCTCAGGCATGCTATCTAATGAATACTGAATCCTAATTCTAATGACTCTAACTTGAGCTGCAAGTTCAACTCAACATGCCCTTCTGATGCTTCCAACACTTTTTGGGAGACTTTAATCTATCAAGCAATGGTATTTATTGAGCATTTATTGTGTGTAGAACACTATACTAAGAGTTTGAGAGAGCACAACACAAAAGAGTTGGTAGACATGATTCCTGCCCTTAAGGAGTACCACGCCAGAAGGGAGCGACTTGGCCTAATAGAAAAGCCAAAAGTCAGAAGGCCCTGTTTTGGTCCCTGCCCTGCCACAATACCTCTGTTTCCATGCCATTTAGATTCTGAGCCCCATGTGGGACAGGGATTGTATCTGATTTGTCTTCCATCTATGCCAATATTTAGCAAATTGTTAAGGCTTAATGCGATAATTAGGATTATTAAATACAGCTTAAGTCATGCTCCAGAAAATAGCTTAATCCGAGGTCAGAAATTGGGTTGGTGAATTAGGGACCAAGAACGGAACAGGGAGTAGGGCTGCCCAGGAGTGGAAGAGATTGGTGCCTCTGGAGTCTCTGAAGATGAGAGGAGTAGAGAGAGAGAATGGTGGATTAGTAGGGAACAAAAATAGGGCACCAGCAACAACGGCCAAAGATGATGAGCTCCTGTTTCTATTCCCTACTAATGGGTGCTACCATGTAACCCCTTCTAGAAGCAGTGTGGCTTAGTGGATAGAGCATGGGCCTGGGAGTCAGAAGGACGTGGGCTCTAATTCTGGCTCTGCCACTTGTCTGCTGTGTGACCTTGGGAAACTTACTTCACTTCTCTGGGCCTCATTTACCTCATTTGCAAAATGGGGATTAAGAGTGGGGGTACCATGTGGGACAGGGACTCTGTCCAACCTGCTTAACTTGTATCTACCCCAGAGCTTAGAACAGTGTTTGGCATAAAGAAGCAGAGAAGCAGAGAAGCAGCATGGCTCAGTGGAAAGAGCACGGGCTTTGGAGTCAGAGGTCATGAGTTTGAATCCCAGCTCTGCCACTTGTCTGCTGTGTGACCTTGGGCAAGTCACTTCACTTCTCTGTGCCTCAGTTACCTCATCTGTAAAATGGGGATGAAGACTGTGAGCCCCACGTGGGACAACCTGATTCCCCTGTGTCTACCCCAGCGCTTAGAACAGTGCTCTGCACATAGTAAGCGCTTAACAAATACCAACATTATTATTATTATTATTAAAGTTAGGGCTTAACAAGTACCATTGTTATTGTATTTGGGTATGGGTTTTTTGAGATACATACCATGACATGATACTGTTCTTATGGAAAATTAAGAATTTGCCTTAAAATTCATGACATGCCACTGATTTCAGGTAAGGATTTTCTTCATAAAATGTTTTTTTCCTACTGAAGCAACTATCAGCAGGAGTCCTTCAGTATATGTTAATTGCTAGTTGCATAAGGAGATTAACTTCAGCAGAGTTATTTTTAGATTTTGTAAATCCAACCACATGATAATTATTGCAACATAATCTTAGTTTAAGTCCTTTCTCCTCAAAGGAATCGTGAATGCTGTTTCAGGACAAAATAATAATGGTATTTATTAAGTGATTACTGTGTGCCAAGCAGGGTATTAAGCACTGGGGTAGATTAAAAGCAAATCAAATTGGATATAGTTCCCTGTCCAACACAGGGCTCACAGTCTGAGAGTGAGGGAGAACAGGTATTGAATCCCCATTTTACCAATGAGGAAATTGAGGCACAGAAAAGCTAAGTGCACAGAGAAGTTAAGCCTAAAGTCACACAGTAGGTAACTGGCAGAACAGTAATTAGAACCCAGGTCCTCTGACTCCTAGGCCATGATCCTTCTACTAGGCCAGGATGTTTCTCACGGAAATACTAAGAAGATATTTGGTCTTAGCATCTGGAAGAATAGTTATGTTTTCCAAAGGAACCAGAAGAAACTAAAATTTTGAAATAACCCATCTATAGTGCCTTACTCATTCAATCCTTAAGTATTTAATTCAAACAAGCTTTTCATATAATGGGTAGGCATTCTTGTTTGAAAGGCTAATCTTATAATTTCTTCTGTTCATTGAACACAAAAAGTTATAGTGCAATATTGGGCTCAAAATCTTCAGTGATTTAGTCCAGTTTAAAATTTTCAAAGTGATAGGGCTGGCAAACCCATTCCACAGCAGATCATACAGTTAGTCTGGGTCTGTATTAGCAAAGCGATGATCTGAATAATGTGGGATACAGAAAAATCGCTCAGTTAACATAGGCAAAATTTAACTTTGAGCCTAAATTAAAGACATCATTGTCTCAATTCTCCGCTTTGCTAATGCAAATATGCAATATGGCCTTGTGATGTTTTCCCATCACCCTAAATTTAAAATTCCCTCATTTCAAAAATTTCACATTTTATTTTTGTTTCTTCTGATTCATACACACCAATATCCACAAGGCAAGTGTTTCTTTGGTAATATTATTCCTTTTAGAGCTTTTTCCACAGGGTGGAGCCAATTGTTTGGAGTGGGCAAGAGAGGTTTAATGAATAAAGCGCCCCTGTATTTCCTGGCCAGCCAGACCCTGGAAAACACCTTCCAGACAGGTCACTGGGGAAAGGGCAGAAATGAGCCCAAGCTCAAATCACTGGCACACCCTTGCTCCATCCACCCTCTAACCTTGCCATACCACACCATGGCAGCTGTAAGCTTCTTGTAGGCAGGGATTGCATCTACCAACTCTGTTGTATTGTATTCTTCCAAGCTCTCAGTACAGTGTTCTGCACACAGTAAGCATTCAATCCATATCATTGATTGATTGATCATAATCATTGGGAAAGGCAGGATCCCCTATGGCTTAGGGCCCAGGGTTACCCACCTCCTGTTGGAAAGGTGAGAAGACAATAGTTGTGTGCCAGTTCAGTGGGGAGGGAAACTTAAAGAACAGAAGTTCCACATATTCCCCACAAACGCTCTCAACAGAACTCAAGAGAGCTGCCAATGGATGGCTCAATAGGGGAAGTGGGACAGAGGGGAGCATAGCATAGTGGATAGAGCAAGAGCCTGGGAGTCAGAAGGTCAGGGGTTCTAATCCCGGCACCATCACTTGTCTTCTGTGTGAATTTAAGCAAGCCACTTCACTTCTCTATGCCTTAGTTCCCTCATCTGTAAAATGGGGATTAAGAGTGTGAGCCCTGTGTGGGACAGGGACTGTGTCCAACCCGATTATCTTCCCCCTCTAGACTGTGAGCTCTTTGTGGGCAGGGATTGTCTCTACTGCCACATTGTACTTCCCCAAGCACTTAGGTTAGTGCTGTGCACACAGTAAGTGCTCAATAAATATGATTGAATTGAACTGAATGAACTGTTCTCCTACTCCTGCTGCCCCCGCCCATGATAGCATGTGCATAGTGTCATTCATTCAATTCAATCGTATTTATTGAGCACTTACTGTGCGCAAAGCACTGAACTAAGTGCTTGGGAAGTACACTTCAGCAACAAAATCAGCCGCAGTCCTGCTCCTCTAGGGTTAGGGACTGAGTCAATCGTAGTCAATCAATCATATCTATTGAGTGCTTACTATATGCCAAATGTTGTACACAGTATGAGAAACCCTTGGGCCTATGATAGGGAGAGCTGATTCCTTTCTAATGTTTGCCAATGATGCAAATGGATAAATACGCACTTTGTATCAGAACTCCTTGTTGGCATTCATAACAACATCAAGGCAACTTGACTAAGTTTAAGGTATTGAATGGCAGTAGCCATCTAAAATTGTAACATACCCAAAGTTTGAGTTTTGAGGTGAAGATAAGTGGTAAGCAGAGAAAATGAGACTTTTTTTTAGAAAAGGGCATTTTTAAGCACTAACTACGTACCAGACATTCTACTAAGAACTGGGGTAGATAAAAGATAGTCAAGTTGGACACAGTCCATGTCAGACATGGGACTCACAGTCTTAAACCCCATTTTGTAGATGACATAACTGAGGCAGACTTAAGTGACTTGCCCAAGGTCATGCAGCAGACGAGTGGAGAGAAGAGAAATTCCCCACCACTGCTACAAAAATGTATATGAGATGTTTTAAAAGTGTCCAAAAATCTTCCAGAAATAGTCTCAAACTACATGTAGATTCTCTTGATCACAGTGGTGATAATTGAGAATTCATTACACAGATATGTGCTAAATCAAATGAGATGGCCTGCAAAATTAGGAAGAATTTCTGTTTAACTTAAAGCTTTGGTGCCCAAAGAGCCTTAAAAATAACACTTTTTAAAAACTGAATTTTAGGAGGGTGTCAGCGTTGGGTGACCATAATTTTAAAAACATGATTTATGGGACAAAATTGAGTTCAATCATATAAAACCTAAAAATCCAGATACTTTTAATTGTTAACTCTCTAAACTAAAAATAATTTTAAAAACCTCAAACATTAGTTGTTTTTGTTTAGATTTGCTTTGTTTGCTTGTTTAATGGTTTCTGTTAAGTACTTACTATGTATCAAGCACTGTTCTAAGTTCTGGAGTAGATACACATCAATCAGGCCAGATACAGTCCCTGTGGCGCACAGGGCTCACAGTCAAGTAGGAAGGAGAACGGGCATGGAATTAGCATTTTGCAGTTAAGGAAACTGAGACACAGAGAAGTTAAATGACTTGCCTAAATTTACACAGCAGGAAAATGGTAGATCTGGGTTAAGAACCCAGGTCTTTGGGCTCCCAGGCTCGTGCTTTACCTATCCTGTTCTCTATAGAGGCCTAGGAAGAACTCTTATAATTCCAGCACTCGCTGAATTTTATTATTTCTTAGAAACTTAACAAGAAACTTGGAAGGGTGTGAAATAAAATAAGACTTTTAAATGAATCTCCATTTTCAAATACATTCCTCTCTCTTCTTCTCTCACTCCCTTTGGTGTCCCCCTGACTTGCTCCCTTTATTCTTCCCCCTTCCAGCCCCACAGCACTTATGATTATGTCTGTAATTTATTTATTCATATTAATTGTCATTCTCCCTCTCTAGACTGTAGGCTCGTTATAAGGGATTGTGTCTGTTCATTATATTTTAGCCTCCCAAGTGCTTAGTACAATGTTCTACACACAGAAAGAGTTCAAATACAATCAAATGAATGAATGTTACCATAAGAGGTTTCTTATATTAATTCTATTTATAAAAACACATGCAATATAATGAATGTTTACTCTAGCTGTACACTTCATTACCAATATGTTATTATTATTAATGTTACTTGATAGAATGGAGACCCCTTTCCTTGAAGCGGATCTGCTGGTGAACTAGCCTGATTGTCTGCAAACCCCCAGATCTCCTGGGACAGAGATTTCATGATCGATCTTGTCAGTCTTTTACAGTTTTCAACAAAGCCAGTTTTAGAGGAAGGTGAAGAGGGAGGTTAACCGGGACCATGATTCCCAGACCTTGGAGACAATTTAAGGTCATTTTGCTGGGCTAGGTTCTTTCTTAAAACCAACACTTCTTTTCTCTAGTCTTAAATCATGCCTCATATTTATCTAGGTTTCTTGTCCTGTTTCTCTGCTCTAAATACTTTTTTTTTCCCCAGGAATACATCACTTTAAATGAGTAGACCAAAATGGACAAAAATAAAAGAAGTCATGTTTTTGTGAATATATCCTTGAGTCAGAGTATCTTTATGATGTCAGCATCCCAAACCTGACATCATCTATTTCTGATCCATCATACTTCTCAGAGGCAATACTTGTATGTGGCTAGTTATTTCTCCTATTTTATCTACATCTGCCAGCTATGGATTAATTTTACCTGCCCCGAGCTTATTAAAGTTTTAAAATTGCTCACTGATGAGGTGACTGGCCACAACAGAATTGGGGCAGACTTATCATATCCTTTCCTTATAACAACCAAATAAATCAGGGCATTTTCAATAGAAAAATCCTGGATCTAATATTCTAGGAAGCTATGCTCAAAAACTCAATAAGGAATTTGGAAGCTAATGTGGAAATATAATTATAAACACAGTTCTGATCCTTCAAGAAACTCCTTCCAGTTCTACAGGCTGACCATATCATCAAAACTCCTTATTCTTTTTTTTTGGTATGCTATTTGTTAACCACTTACTATGTTCCAGGCACTGTTCTAAGTGCCGGGGTAGATACGAGCTAATCAGGCTGGACACAGTCCCTGTCCCACCTGGAGCTCACAGTCTTAATACCCATTTTACTGTAGAGGTCACCGAAGCACAGAGAAGTGAAGTTCCCAAAGTCACATAGCAGGCAAGTAGAGGAGCTAGAATTAGAATCCAGGTCCTTTTGCCTCCCAGGCCCATGCTCTATCAACTAGGCCACACTGCTTCAAGTCTTTCAATCATCCGAATTGTACATTCCAAGCCCTTAAACAGTGCTCTGCACATAGTAAGCGCTCAATAGATACTACTGAATGAATGAATCAATCACTGATTGAGAAGCTCCTATTTACTGATGACTGTGTTGTGAAAATAATTAATAGTATTTACTGTGTACAGTGTATTACATGAAGGGCTTGGAAGGGTACAGAATTAATAAACATGATCCCTGCCCTCAAGGAACTTACAATCTAGCAAGGAGACAAACAATAAAGTAAATTACTGATGGGAGGAAGTAATGTATATTTGTTTGCCTATTATAAAGATATGTATCCAAGTATACACCCAATAAGACCTGCTGATGGTTATAATAATGTTAGTATTTGTTAAGTGCTTACTATGTGCAGAGCACTGTTCTAAGTGCTGGGGTAGATACAGGGTGATCAGGTTGTCCCACGTGAAGCTCACAGTCTTAATCCCCATTTTACAGATGAGGTAACTGAGGCACAGAGAAGTTAAGTGACTTGCCCACAGTCACACAGCTGACAAGTGGCGGAGCCGGCATTTGAACCCATGACCTCTGACTCCCAAGCCCGGGCTCTTTCCACTGAGCCATGCTGCTTGAAGTACTATTCTCAGAATGAGTGAAGTACTATGGGTTGACACAGTTAATCTGAAGAAAATCAAGATATGTCAGCCCACACTAGCAAACCCCCTATACACTCAAGGATCAAAATCAGCACAGGGTTGATCACAGTTGCTGAATTAAGCTACTTGGGCATTGTCCAGTGATGAAAAGATAAACAAGAAGGTGAGCCAAACTCAAGTCTAGTGTGTTCTGGGAGAAACTCAAAGACAGAGAGCAGTACCAATGTGGCATTAAGATTCAAATCAAACTAAAAATTACTCCAGACAATTAGATAGACTGGGAGCCCATCATTGGGCAGGGATTGTCTCCATCTGTTACCGATTTATACATTCCAAGCACTTAGTACAGTCCTCTGCACATAGTAAGCGCTCAATAAATACTATTGAATGAATGAATTACCCAACCCGCTTTTCAGCTCTGAGCCCAAGGGCCTATCCCAGATAAATGTGGTATTTGTTCAGTACTTACCTAAGTGCCAAGCACTGTACTAAGTGATACAAGATGATCAGGACCCACATGGGACTCACAGCCTAAGCAGAGGGAGAACAGGAATTGAATCCCCATTTTGTAGATGAGGGAAGTTAAGTGACTTGCCCAAGGTGAAACAGAGGCCAACTGGCCGAGTCAGCTGGGATTAGAATCCCATTAGTTCTGGGATTAGAACCAGGGTCCTTTGACTCCCAGGCCCTGCTCCTTCCACGAGACCATGCTGCTTCTCAAATTCATTCATTCATTCATTCACTCACTAATATTTATTGAGTGCTTACTATGTGCACAGCACTGTACTAAGCGACTGGAATGTACAATTCGACAAAAGAGACAATCCCCTTCCCAATGACGGGCTCATAGTCTAAATGGGGGAGACAGACAGCAGAGCAAAACAGAAAGAACAAAAACAAGAGCACATCATCAAGATTAATAGAATCAAGGAGATATACACCTCATTTACAAAATAAATTTGTTATGTTCAACTTCTGGAGCAGTTTCCACCAGTGCTACCTTTGAGAAATACTTACCATCGAGTAGCAACACATGATTACACTCTTTCAATATAAACTATCAGCATCAAATTACACTTATGCTAGTTAGGGTACAAGAAGAGAAGCAGTGATCTTATCAAATTACATCTGAGCACACTGCTAACTCAGAGAACAGTTATATAGTTTGTATATTGATCTAAAGTACCCTATCTTGAATTTGCACCTATTGAACAATTTTGTTTTTGGTCACCCTATTCCTTAATTTTTCCGGGTTATTTTGTCTTCTGAGATGTTCACAACCCTACCCAACTGAGAGTCACATAACCTGTAAATTAAACATGCTCTTAATTATGTCATCAAAATCTATCATTCTCAAGAAAGGACACTTTTCCTTTCGGTTCTTTAGTTTTACACTTCTCGCTCTTAGGACCGTTTCCATAAATCTCCAATAGACATTACAGAGCTTTATTGCATTTCATATATAGGAAGCTATTGCTATGATTACAGCAAATAGCATGTTTCTTGTGGTTATTATCCTCTGTGTGGTTGAATGAGTCATTGAGCCATTTATCTACTTCCCTGGGGCCATAAAAGGCCTTCAGAAGATGGTGAGCTAGATGGGCGTGTGGGTAGCAGTGGGCTGGAGGGAGGAAGAAATAACACTGGGGAAATAAAGTGTAGAAAATAGAATCCTTTCACATAAAATTCTTCATTATTACGAGACATAAATTTCATCTTCTTTCCACATGATTTAGAGTTACACAATTTGGGATTACAGTCAGTTCTGCTATAATGAATGTTTTCATTGCACAATTTGGATAAAATATGATTGAATAATTAGATAACATTCTTCCCACAACACAGATCTCTTTCAGCATAATGCTATTATGGGCCATGCAGGAAGCTTCCCAGACTTAAAGTTGACCCATACCTTCAATATTCTCCTACGAGCCCCTACTGTCTGCAGTTCAGGCTAGGATGGAGCTGGAAATTCTGAACTGAGTCCCTCAGTATTGCAGCCAGGCTTGAACCTGGAAATGTGTTTAGGTGTAAGATCTTTTTTGTTGTTGAAAATGGGCTACCTTTGACCAGGTAAAATGGGCGTGGACTAGTGGAAAGGGCATAGGACTGGGAATCAAGAGATCCAGGTTCTAATCCTAGCTCTGTCACTTGCTGCTGGGCAAACTTGGGTAAGTCCCTTAACTTCTCTGGGCCTCGGTTTCCATATCTTTAAAGTGGGGATTTAGTACCTGTTCTCCCTTCCCATTAAATGAGTCCCATTGAAATGTGTCCCAACTGATTATTGATTTTCTACCCATACCAAATATATAGTGAAAAGCCAGATTGGATGAAGACTAATGGGGAGTAAGTTTGGAGGAAGGAAGAGAAACAACCTTCATTATGCTGATGATACTACCCTACCAGCAGAAAGAGAAGAACATTTGAAGGGCTTATTATTAAAAATTAAGGAACAGAGCAAAAAGATGGGCCAACATCTGAATGTCAAGAAAACAAAGATCATGACAACTGAAAATTTTAACATATTTGCAGTGGACGGAGAGAAGATTGAAATAACGGACAATTTTTCTCTCCTGGGATCGATAATAATAAAGGAACTAGTAGTCAAGAAATCCACAGAAGATTAATATTAGGAAGACTTGCTATGAAGAGCCTGGAAAAAGCCATGAAACGTGCTGATGAAACAATTGCCACAAAAGTACAAACTGTTGATTCTATGGTGTTCTCAGTTACAGTGTATGGATCCGAAAGCTGGACAGTGAAAAAACAGGATAGAAAGAACCTCAATTCTTTTGAAATGTGGTGTTGGAGAAGCTTTTGCAAATACCATGAACTGCCCAAAAAACAAACAGCTGGATTTTGGAGCAAATTAAGACAAAGTGGTTTTTGGAAGACCAAATGACTCGACTTAGATTAGCCTATTTTGGACATATAATCAGGAGGATTAATTCTCTGGAGAAGACACTAATGCTAGGAAAAGTTCAGGGAAAACGTGGAAGAGGCAGGCCAGCAGCTAGATGGATAGAGACCACAATAACGATAATGGAAGAACTTTAGAAAGGCTGCGGATAATGGCAGAAGACAGGACGTTCCGAAGAAAGTATATTCATGGAGTCACTATGAATCGGAAACAACTCGACGACACAATAATAATAATAATAACAACAACTCCAGGGTTTAGCACATTGCAAGCACGTAACAAATACCATAGAAGTACTAACTGAGCCTTCTATTTGAATGTAGCTAAAAATCTAAAGATAACATGGTATTTTGTTAGAACTTTTAGAATATCTGCAAATGGGAAGAACAAGAATAAAACTGTCAGTCAACGAATCATATTTACTGAGCACTTACTATGTGGAGGGCACTGTACTAAGCACTTGGGAGAATTCATTCAATCGTATTTATTGAGTGCTTACTGTGTGCAGAGCACTGTACTAAATGCTTGGAATATACAATTCAGCAACAGATAGAGACAATCTCTGCCTAACAACGGGCTCACAGTCTAAAACGGGGAGACAGCAAAACAAAACAAGTAGTCAGGCATCAATACCATCAAAATAAATAGAATCATAGATACAAACACAGAATACAACACAACAATATAACAGACAAATTCCGTGCCCACAAGGAGCTTATAGTCTGGAGGGAACAAGTCTTGAATAGTTGAAATTTATAACGGTCTTAGAAGAAAATTCAACACTATAAGTAATATGGTGTAGTGGCTAGAGCACAGGCCTGGGAGTTACAAGGTCATAGGTTCTAAACCTGGTTCTACCACTTGCCTTGGGCAAGTCACTTCACTTCTCTGGGCCTCAGTTACCTCAACTGTAAAATGGGGATTAAGATTTTGAGCCCCACATGGGAGAGGGACTGTGTCCAACTCAATTTGCTTGTATCCACCCCAGTGCTTAGTACAGTGCCTGGCACATAGAAAGCACTTAAATACCATCATTATTATTTCTGAAGTGGAGAAAAATATAGACTAAATTCAACTTCCAAATGTTTCTAAATTTGTCATTTAATTACATTTTCTTATTTCATCAACATTTTTATTAAAATTTATCTAAATAAAAATGCAGGATAACGTGGCTCAGTGGAAAGAGCCTGGGCTTGGGAGTCAGAGGTCATGGGTTCGAATCCTGGCTCTGCCACTTGTCAGCTGTGTGACTGGGGGCGTCACTTCACTTCTCTGTGCCTCAGTTACCTCATCTGTAAAATGGGGATTAACTGTGAGCCTCACGTGGGACAACCTGATTACCCTGTATCCTCCCCAGCGCTTAGAGCAGTGCTCTGCACATAGTAAGCGCTTAACAAATACCAACATTATTATTATTAACACTTCTGTGCATAATTTTCCATGATTTGGTTGCAACAGGATAAGTGGTTTATACTTTCACTGGTGCATATCGCAGGAGAAAATTCAGTAAAATTGGTCAATTATAGAAAGAGATTACCAATTTTCTGGAAATGTATCATAAGCACTTTAACCTTTAAAAGGCCCTCCATACTGTTCCTAGAAACCACCAGACCATGTAATTTGAGAAATCTACTATTTTCTAAAGAGAAGTACTGTGTGGCTAATCTATTTAGAGAATATCTAATAGCAGGTTGAAAAAATTTCAGGGAATCCACATAAGACTTATAAGTCCCAATGGCTCCATGGCCAGTTACTATTAGAGAGATTTGAAATTAGTAATTTTCCTTGCAATTTAGTTTAGGAAGGCCACATAACACTAAGTCGAGTTTTTGTGGACAGCTTATTTTTTTTTTCCCGTGAAAATGGGCCCGGAAGGAGTTGGGGAACTAGTTTTACTGCCGCAAGCAGGGGGAAATCACTGGTGGCATTTGAGGATACCAGAACTGCTTTGCTGACCCGGAAATAACAGAAATAAGTTATGTGAGGCAGTCAGATGACACAAGATAAAAATGACATCATACTCGTCATGCCCAGTCCACCGCCTAATAGGATGAGGTAAAACCCACTGCTTTGTGTAATCATGCTGAGTTCAACCAAACCTAGCTCATTTCTCTTGGGGGCCAGTCACTCCTTCCTTCCATTTTTCTAGAATTTTCAGGGTTCCCCTCTCAGGCTTGTGTGAACCTGAATGTTGAATCTAAGTTGTAGAATTCAGGGACTAAGATACAGAAGCAGGGAACATGCCAGGTGAAAACTGGAGGACCTAGAATGAAACCAGCCTGAAATACTGATAATAATTTTAAAGTGCTTACTCTATGTCAAGCACTGCTCTTAAGTGCTAGGGTAGATACCAAGTTAATCAGGTCAGACACAGTCCTTGTCCCACATAGGACTCAGATTCTAAGTAGGAGGGAGAACATATGTTTAAATATCCATTTTAGTTTTTTGGGGGGTGGTATTTTTAAGTCCTCACTACATGCCAGGCACTTCACTATGTGCTGGGGTAGATACAAGTTAATCAGGCTGAACACAGTCCAGGTTCCACATGGAGATTACGGTGTTAATCCCCATTTTACAGATGAAGTAATTGAGGCACAGAGAAGTTAAGTGACTTGCCCATGGTAACACAAAAGATAAGTGGTGGATTAGAACATAGGCTCCTCTGACTACCAGACTCTGGCTTTATCCTCTAGGCCACGGATAGTGCACTTCCCACCCAAATATACCAAGCCACTGCGCTCCCAAACTTCAGAGCGGTGAAGTTCCCAAAAATCCCACCATCCACTTCTTCTAGGAAGTCTTCGCTGATTAATTCACAACACTACAATCCCATCAACAAGAGACTACCCTTGGTGCATATATTTCATTACTATCATCAGTACACCTTTAGACTGTAGGCTAGTTGCGGGCAGGAAATGTGCCTGTTTACTGTTGCATTGCTCTGCACACAGTGAACGCTCAATAAATACGACTGAATGAATACCTGTGCCCCTAATGTATATTCAGTTGTTTATTCAGCTATTGGTACCTTGGTTTTATTTCCAGTTAAGCACTCAATATTCACCCTACCAGTCCCACAGTACTTAGGTACTTATCAGCAATTTATTTTAATAATATCTGTCTTCCCATCAAGACTGTAAGCTCCTGTGGGCAGGGAACTTGTCTACCAACCCTTTTGTACTGTATTCTCCCAAGAGCTTAGTACAGTGATCCCTACACAGAAAATGCTCAATAAATACCATTGATTAACTGATGTCTTCTTCTGTTCCCACTATTTATAAATTATTATTGTGTGTCTCATCACCAAATTAGACTGTGAACTTCAAATAAGCCATGATTATGGTCTTGCTTCTGTTCTCTTTGGGCTCTTTAAACAGTACTCAGTGGCACTCACTAAATACCACTGATGATGACGATGACGGAAGCAGAAGGCCCAGATCTTCAGGCCTCCGAGTCCCCTTAAGCTAAACTTATTTCAAATGTTATTTCAACAGTCAGCATGGAAACTACTGAAAAGGAGAATGAGCTATCAGGAGTGGTGATTAAAATGAGCATGATCACAGGAGAGGAGGAACTGTAACTTTTGTGGTATTTGACTTCTTTAAATAAGCTTCCTCTACTCAGCAAGGTCCTTGAGATCTACTCAGCAAGGTCCTTGAGATCAGAAATCGTCGACTAATTCTTTTGTACTTTCCCCAAGCACTCTGTATAGTGCTCTGAGTATATACTATTGATTGAATTTTAAATCACAGGAATCCTGGTTTATGGCTATCTATGATAAATCTAATTTGTAGTAAGCATATAATAAGAGGCCATAATTTCACATATGTTGTGTATATGTATTGTGAGTGTGCAAATGATGTATCCCTAGCAAGTAATGGACTTTTATCTTTAACCCTGCAACATTTTCAAAACCTAAGCTCACATCATATTTTACTTATTTTACATATTTACATATTTTACAGAGAAGCAGTGTGACTCATTGGAAAGATCATGGGCTTTGGAGTCAGAGGTCATGAGTTCGAATCCCAGCTCTGCCACTTGTCAGCTGTGTGACTGTGGGCAAGTCACTTAACTTCTCTGTGCCTCAGTTACCTCATCTGTAGAATGGGATTAAGACTGTGAGCCCGACGTGGGACATCCTGATTCCTCTGTGTCTGCCCCAGTGCTTAGAACAGTGCTCGGCACATAGTAAGTGCTTAACAAATACCAACATTATTATTATTTACTTTCCCAGCTTATTCATGTATGTAATCCTTAGGGGTTTTTTTAAATGGTATTTGTTAAGTGCTTACTATATTCCAGGAACTGTACTAAGTGCTGGGGTTGATACAAGCTATTCAGGTTGGAAACAGTCCATGTCCCACATAGGGCTCACAGTCGTAATTTCCATTTTATAGATGAGATACAGAACAGTTAACTGACTTGCCCAAGTCACAGGGAAGACAAACGGTGGAGTCAGGAATAGAACCCAGATCCCTCTGACTCTCAGGCCCATGCTCTATCCCCTAAACCACACTGCTTCTTGTTCTCCCACCTTCTTCGGCAGGAAGAGCTACACTAGAGAATCCCCTCAGTATTTGGCCCACATATAAACTGATTGGAACTGGAAATCTCAACGGTAAATACTTTTCCTTAGTTCAACAACCATTATTTATGGTGAAATTGTATTAATGGATATGAGACCTACGCAGAAAATTCCTGAAGCACTGTGTCTCTGAAAATACAGTACCTTTTTTAGCCCCTGGCCGCTTAGGCTGAGCATTGCTCAGACCCCAGTGTCCTCCCATCTGCAGGTTCTGTCCTTGAATTGTTTTACAGTAGTGATGTCAAAACACAGCCAACCTCACAATCTTGGTTGGTCTCCCTCAGCCCATTGTTATAATGCCCCTGGGTAACACGCATGGGTATAATTTATGATCACAGAACAGAATATCTCTGAAACTTTAACAGCACTAGACAACACTCAGCCCTCATCCATTTCACAAGTCCTCAAGAGACAGTCATTTAGAAATGTAAAGTAAGGATGGTTAATAGAATCTTAGAAGCATTTTTTAGGCCCCATTGTCATGGCACAGGGAAAACTTCCAACAGATAACACCACCACTAACCCTGAAAATCCCGGTTCAAACACAGAGCTGGTCTAGAGCTTCTGATGATACAGCAGACGGAGTTACTGACCTGAAAGTCGCTGTCGTCTCTGTTGGTGGCACAAGTCTTAATTCTGTTGTTGGTCTCTGCATTGGAAACAGGTCTCGGAATCAGAGATACACAGACCATTCACGGGCTGAGGCAAGGTCAGGATCACGGTTACAGTATTACTCCACCAGGTGACTCACTCAGGATCAGAAATGCATCTACCCTTCAGCAGGTAGTATTGTGGTTCAAAGCACCAGATGTAAGAATCCTCTCCCCCAACATAGTGAGGAGTTAAAGAAGCCAACTCTTGGGGAAACTGACTCTGTCTCTTCCCCTGCCCTAACTGTTAATTCACAGAGGTCATCATTCCTAATCCCCCTCATCCAGCAGCACAACATTCTCCACCCAAAAACTCTCTTCCCCTATTCCACAAGGCCCTGCCTCCTTCCAGTGGGATTCCTTTTAGCCAAACCCAGTTCACTTGGGATGACTGCCTTTTCTTCCTGCTCTAGAGTTCTCTTAATCCCTCTTGTCTGGGGGCAAGGAGCCCACCTCCTCTTCTCTCCAGTGAAGTTTGTTGGCCCCATCTCTATTGCCCAGGGACTTCTGCAAGAGGGTATTATGCAAATCAGTGGATGTGCTGGAAAGCCAGGTCAAAGATGCAATTTAGGTGAAGATTCAGTTCAATCCTTAGAAGCAGCAAAGTCCCCTTTCAGGATTACCCTTCACATACACATGTGAGTCCAAAGATTAGTGAGAAAATATCTAGTTGGTTGCCACGCCAAAGGGAGGTGTCTAACTGAGTTACAGCCTTCCTTTGTTTGAAGCCCCCAATACAACATTTACTTTTCCCAAAATTAAGATATAAAACATGTAAATCAATCTAGACTGCGAGCTCATTGTAGGCAGGAATGTGTCCATTTATTGTTACATTGTACTCTCCCAAGCGCTTAGGATAGTGCTTGTACACAGTAAGTGGTCAATAAATATGACTGAATGAATGAGTGAATACATGAATCTCTATTTATCTGATATTAACTTTTTCACCCATCTCCCAGGTTCCTTTCCTCTCAGACTTTTCTCTCTCTTCCTCTTTCTTTCTCTCTCTCTCTCTCTCTCTCTTTCTCTCTCTCTCTCTCTCTCTCTCTCTCTCTCTTTCCCTTGAGCTTTCTCCCCCTTTAGGCAGCATTTTGACTGATCACTGTCATCCGAAATAACTGCCAGTGTTTGTTATCACACTTGCCATGTCCTTGGCTTGGTTCTGCTTGTGTGAACATGAAATGTAGACTCCCATGTATTTTATATTCAGTACATAGGACTAATAGAATTGGTAGATACAGGGTTTTAATAATGAAATCACAGAAACTTCTACTTGAAGTAGAAAAAATATGAAATTTGAAATTGTTGGACCATAAGACCACCATAAGACCTTAGTCGACAAAATGCTGGTTAAGAACTCTCACTTCTCCGATTGGGATAAATTAGGGTTGCATTATTCAGTTACTTCTTCTAGTAGTAATGAGAAAAAAAAAGAAACCGGAGCCAATTTAAATCCTGAAAATAAAATAGAGGCAGTGGAACTCAGAGCAGTGTTCTGCCAAAACCAAGAGCTGGTATCCAGGTCTCAGGAAGCATACTTTTCTGGGCTCAAGTTCCTTCAACATTCTAAGGGTCCCTTCAATATTATTCAGGCCTCTTTCTCTAATGGAATAACCTCCCACTCCTCCAAGAATAATTTCATTTTATCCCTGCCACATGTTTTTCCAAGCAAAAGTAACAGTACCAGCATGAAGCAGTGTTTTCCAAACTAAATAAGGAACATTTTCATCCCAAAGAAACAAGGATTGGATCCTAACTTTAGTGTAGCCTGGATCAAGAAGTAGAATTCCTAATTGTATCAACTCCAGACCTCCAGACTCTAATGAGGAGTATGATCTTAATCCTATCATAGTCTAAAATCAGCCAATCAGGGGTATTTACTGAGTGCTTACTGTGTGCAGAACATTGTCCTAAGTGTTTTGGAAGGCACACTTCAACAGAGCTGGTACTACAAGCTTACAGTCTAGAAAGTCTAAAATAAGGAAAAGGCCCTAATTCTGTCAGAAGTCTCAGCTAATAGGCTCCACTATCTAGATTTCAGGTAGTCATATTAAGCTAAATTTCTCTTTGATAACAAATTTTACTAATATAGGGAAGTGAAATACAATGGGAAGGATATGTTCCTAATTAGTAGAAAGGAGAAAAAGCAAAGACATAACCATCCAAAGTTTATAATGTTCAGTTTTCACAAAAATATACTGATAATTGTGGTATTTGTTAAACACTCTATGCCAAACATTGAGGTAGATATAATTGAATCGGATCAGAATCAATCCTCATCCCACATGGGGTTCACAGTGTAAGGGAAAGGAAAGACAGGTTTTAATCCCCGTTTTACAGAGACACAGAGAAGTTAAATGACTTGCCCAAGGTCATCCAGCAGGGCAGTGACAGAGATGTGATTAGGAAGCAGGTTCTTTTAATCCCAGGTCAGTGCTCTTTCCACTAAGCCATGCTGCTCAGCTACAATATGGGCTTTATTTTAAACTCTTATTTAAATAATCATGGTTTTGGAAACTAATTAAATTACAAACAGAACAGTTGACTTCTAGTTAATATAATCTATAGTTTTAAGATTTCTGGGTTTATCAGAATTCTTCTCAAGTTCTTGAAGAACTAGTTGACACTAACCTCAGAGACATGAAAATTTCTATATGACTTGAGAGATTCCACATAACTAAAAAAAAAAAATCAGGGCCATCAGTTGTCTTTCATTTTGGTAGTTTGCAAGGCAAAGGAAGTGCCCTCAAATAAACAATTAAAGAGATAAAATCAACTGCCATTTTTCTTGCCTGGGCAGATTAGAATCGATTACCACATGATTATTTCAAAGTGAAATCAGGAAGCCCTGGGTCACTTTTGCTGCCATAACTAAAAGTTTGCACAGCTAACAGCAGAAAACTTTGGGCTTTGAATGCAATCTCTTAAGAACTTTTGAGTTGCTACCTCCACAGAAAGTAAGAAGACCAGGTCAGAGTCTAGTGCATTACTTTCAGACAAATTGTAGGACAATTGTGTAGCATGTTTTCTGGAAAATCTTACAGATTTTCAAGAGTTCAGGTCACAAAGAAAAAAGAGTATAACTTCTGGGATTCTGCTCTCAGCAACCATAGTCAATACATATTTTTTACTGTTCTGCTCTTCTACCTCTCTCACACTTCAAACTATAATCTCCCAAGTGCTTAGTAAAGGACTTCACACTTAATAGGTGTTCAATAAATATATCGCTCTCAAGGGTGATAATATTACCATATTTTTCAATTATAATATTTGCAGCATTTAAGGATTTTAATAAAGCACTTAATCTTTCTCTTTCCTCTACCATCCAAAGTTTCATTTCCTATTGCCTTTTTTCTTCTGCCCTTTTAAATCATGTTCTTGAACTGTTGATGATGAGTGTGATAAATGCAAAAAAAAGCCAGGCTTAGTTGTGAAGGAAATGGACTATTGTAAATTAAGCAGAAAAAGATCAGAAATAGTGTTAAGGCTGGAGTAGTGCAGGTTGAGAAGCAGCGTGGCTTAGTGGCAAGAGTCTGGGCTTGGGAATCAGAGGATGTGGGTTCTCCTCCCGGCTCTGCCACTTGTCAGCTGTGTGACTTTGGGCAAGTCACTTAACTTCTCTGTGCCTCAGTTACCTCATCTGTAAAATGGGGATGAAGACTGTGAGCCCCACGTGGGACAACCTGATTCCCCTGTGTCTACCCCAGTGCTCAGAACAGTGCTCGGCACATAGTAAGCGCTTAACAAATACTAACATTATTATTATTATTACAGCACAACAGAGTTGGTAGACTAGTTCTCTACAGTGATCTTACAGTTTAGAGGAGGGGACAGACATTAATATAAAAAAAAAAGCTAGAGATAGGCACAGAAGTTCTGTGGGGTTAAGGGTGGGGAGAATACTAAATTGTTTACATGAAGCACTGCTACCAAAGGTTTAACAAGATGTCACATATCCCCAAGGGGAAAAGGCAAATGATATAGAAAATATTTAATTTAAATACTTATGATGGCTATGAAAAGTTACTTTCTATCTTAGGTACATGTATCAGAGTTTGCTGAGCTATATTATGGTTAGTCTTTGGTTAGAGTTTTTCAAAACATCCAAAGAGCCCTGTGGAAGGTTTGCAAGGGAATTGCTGGGAAGGAATGGAAAAGCTAAATTTCTCAAGAGGGAATAAGGCTGATGCATAACATCTCTGTAACTCAGTGAGGAGGCCCTGGGAGGAGCCAAGCTCCTGAATTCTCTTGATAGTGGGGAGAAAGATCTAGAAAGCCTCTTTACTCTCTGCTCTGTGGTCAATGAAGAACCTCTTCAGAGTTGGCTCCACCTGTGTAAACCCCTATTTCCCAATTAAACTGATGGGAAGGTAGGCCACCAAAGTGGTGGTTGATGATCTATTTTGAAATTGTTCTGGTGTATATCCTAGTCATGATTTTAAATCTCTGTCGGACATTACTCTCACATTCTTTTTCTATTGTATCTCTAATTAAAATATTACTCATGAACAGATATATGTAATCAGTTTTATTGTTCTTTAAAATAAAGATTACCCTTTTGGATTCTACCCAGGATCCACATCTCTTTCATTCCTTTCGATTGCCTGGTTTCGGAAGGGCAGCTGCGACTTCTCAGTCTAAGAATTTTAGCAAGATGTCTTTTATTTTACATTCGGCTTTGTCAAATGAAATTTTGGGACCCCAGAAGGGATTGTGTGGGGTTCCAAAGTCATCACAGAGACTAGGTTGAAGGAGTTCTTTGGTGGTGGTGGTGGCACAAATGGCAGTGAATAGTCTTTAAGAACTAACACAATGTCTAGAGGGTATCAAATTGTTGGATTTGTGTGTGTGTGTGTGTGGGGGGGGGGGGGGGGGGTAGTGTGAGTGTTTGTAGGAGGGAGAGACAGTTATAAGGTGTTGGGAGTTAGAGGTTTTTCAGGATGAAAATATTTGAGAGCTCTGATTCACTGGAAACTTTGAAACAAATGTAATTTCAACAGTATGCAAATGTAACTAATACTCCAGGGATCAAACATAAGCATTAGTTCAATCTTCACTAAGGAAAAACTCATGACTGCTGAGAATTTAGTAATAACTGTTCATCAATCCAACTGAATATAATCTTGACATTCTAAAGGCTTAGTCTGTAATAGCTAACAGAGCAATCACAGCTAATAAATACCTGTCATAGTCTTTATAGCCTGTTTTCTGGAAGAACTGATGTTCAGGGACATGTCCACTTGAGCAGTGGCAGCTAAGAAAAGTGGTGGGGGAGGAAGCTGGAAGAGGAACTGTCAAGAAAAGCACCACGTGGGACAACCTGATCACCTTGTATCTCTCCCAGCGCTTGGAAAAGTGCTTTGCACATAGTAAGTGCTTAACAAATACCATCATCATTATTATTATTAACAATTAAAGTGTTTTGGGCTGTTCATAGAGCTGTTGCCAGCATATGCCTGACTCACTAATTTCTATTTTGTGAAATCCACTCTTCTCCCTGAACCTGCATAATCCAGTTTGTGTGGATTTAAAGGAAAGAAGCTAGGTGGGGAAGAAAGAAGAGAAGATGGATAGGACTCAAAAGAAAAAGTACTGGCAACAGCTGGGGCAGCCAACAGTAATGAGTGTGATGAGGAGGACAGCCAAATAAATTGTCTAAATGCAAAATAGTCTCTTCAGTTATAATAATAATGTTAAATGTGGTAATTGTTAAGCATTTACTGTATGCCAAGCATAGTACTAAATTCTGGAGTAGGTACAATACAGTCAGATCAAACGCAGTCGCTGACCCACATGGGTCTCAGAGTTTAAGTAGGAAGGAGAAACAGATATGTAATCCCAACTTTTTAAATTAGGAAACTGAGACACAGAGAAGATAAGTGATATACCAAGGTCAAGCCGAAGGCAAGTGGTGTGAACACGATTAGAACCTGGGTCCTCCTGACTCCCACTGTTTCTTAAGATGGGGTTGTTTGAATTTATTAATGATAAATATAAATTCAACTAATGACACAATTCAATTATCACTGCTTCCAAAATAAAACCAAAATCAGTCCACTGACCACTTCAATTACTGAAAACCCTCAGTGGACCTAAGGTTAGGAAGAGATCACCAGTTAGGGTTAAGGCCAGATTTAAGACTAAGGGAAAAGTTGTGAGAAGGCTGGGATTAGGGTAAGGAGTAGAGGTAATTGTCAATGACAGGGTTTGAAGACAACTGGACTGTCAGTCACTGAACAATCAATAACAAATTGATTGAGAGTTCTGAAATGTTGGGATTTTAGGTGATGATAACAATAATGAGCTGAAATTCAGTGAAATTTAAAGTTGCTGCTTTTGACTACTGCCACAACTATCCCATCCTCACCAAAATCCTATTACTTCTGTCTAGTTTTTTAGAATTTCTAGGACAAATCCTCATTTGTTTAGACAATGAGACTTGGAAGAACTTCCCAAGACAAAAAGTGCCAGCACTATTTTCCATGTCCACGCAACTGCTTTTTGGTGAGCTGAAATTAGGAAATTGAAATAAAGGAGGATGGAGTAGACACTTTAAGGATAAGATAAAACAAAGCCTCAGACCTACATCTCTGATGAAAATTGGGAGTTAATTGCTGCAGGTAGACCAGTGAAGCATACTGAAGACAACAAGGGAGCAGTTTTATTCACACGGAAATTTTGGATTGTGAAATAAGGAGGCAGAAATTAAAACAATGGCAGATACTACAAACAATAAATATTACAGCAGGACAAAGAACAGTTTTGACATGGTCTTTTATCCCACTCCAGAATCCAGAGGTGAAATTCACATCAATAATAACATCTTTGAGTATGAAAAACAGGTGTGCGTACACAAACACACAAACACCCTAACAATTGCTTTTAGCTTGGTTCAAAATGCAAGTTTTTCCAAAATATTGAAATTTCATATCATGACGTAAGGTTTTCCGGTATGCAAATTTGAAGTTTAATGAACTTTGCATTATTTAAGAACAATTCACCTTAATCTGGTTTTCTTTTACTGGGATCTCTTTGGTGCGGTTTTTACTACTATTCTTAGTTCCAAATCTACAGTGGAATAAGGCAGGGAAAACATGCTCCCCTCTAGAACTAAAGGGATCAGTTTAAAGTAAATTACCTCTTCAAGGCAGAATTTAATGTTTTCTGGAGGAGGCAATTTACCTACAAGAGGTAAGTATTTTACTTCCATGGGGGAATGTATCATATTTGCACTCTGCACATAGTAAGCGCTCAATAAATACTATTGAATGAATATTTTACTTGCCTTTCTTCGCTGTCGGATTGGGTCCATTATGATTACGATCATATATATACCAAAATTTAGGAGAGACTTAGGCCTGTAATTTACCCTGCAAAGAAATCATATTTCAGCTCGTGTTACTTCACCACCAAAGGGTCTACACATGAAAACATTAAATAATCTCAATTATATTGATAAAACTTTTATATATTACAGGACCTTTGTAACCAAGTTGATATCAACTTGCAGACCATTTCCTACTCCCCTACTGCCATTTCCCTCAGTTGGAATGTGTCTTCCACATTAGGTTACAGATATACCTGTGGTTTTGCATGTACTTTTGTGTGGAATTAACTTTCTGACCTGCATTAAATCAGCCCTTTACTCATTTTGAAGCCCTGATTAGAGTTTTGCAATACCCAACTAACTACCTAGGATGTTTAAGAGAAATTTAGCACTCAGATTCATCAGGAATCAAAATGATAAATCACTGCCTGTTTGTTTACTAAACTGCAGCTAAAAAAGCATTACTAATGTAACCTCTCAGAAATACCTGATTTGACAGTTAAATGTAGGGTTGTCTCGACATTTACAATTTGTAAAATCAAAAGATCCTTCACCAAAAAAAAATGATTACCATTTTATTTGATTTCCCTGTAATGCTTTTCTTCTGGGTTCTAATCTCGACTCTGCCCATTGTCAGCTATGTGACTGTGGGCGTCACTTCACTTCTCTGTGCCTCAGTTCCCTCATCTGTAAATTAGGGGTGAAGACTGTGAGCCTCACATGGGACAACCTCATTCCCCTGTATCTACCCCAGCGCTTAGAACAGTGCTCTGCACATAGTAAGCGCTTAACAAATACCAACATTGTTATTAATTCTGACTCTGCCACTCATCTGCTGGGTGACCTTGTGCAAGTGACTTAACTTCTTTGGGCCTCAGTTACCCTCATCTGGAAAATGGGGATTATGACTGCGAGCCCCATGTGAGATGGGGTTGGGTAGGGATTGTCTCTATTTGTTGCTGAATTGTAGTTTCCAAGCGCTTAGTAGAGTGCTCTGCAAACAGTAAGTGTTCAATAAATATGACTGAATGAATGGCTCACAGTCTAAAAGGGGAAGACAGACAGCAAAGCAAAACAGAACGAAACAAAATAAGAATTTGAAATATGCTGAGCAGCATCTCGAGGGATCCCAGGCCTGGACCCTCAGGGAAGAAGCTCGAGCCCGATGGAAGGGGCATTAGCCTCAGCTGCTCTTCTCGCTCCTGTTTCCAGGGATCCTGATCAATGACTTTATCAAAGCCTTTATTCAAAAGTTCCTGACAGGACCCAACAGGCCGCAGGAAAGGCCGGATGTGGCCCGCAGTTGTGTTGTCTCTCTCCCCCCTTTAGACTGTGAGCCCGTTGTTGGGCAGGGATTGTCTCTATCTGTTGCTGAATTGTACATTCCAAGCGCTTGGTACAGTGCTGTGCACATAGGAAGCGCCTAATAAATATGAATGAATGAATAGATAGATAGATAGATAGATAGATAGATAGATAGATAGATAGATAGATAGATAGATAAATAAATAAATAAATAACGTGGCTCAGTGGAAAGAGCCCAGACTTGGGGATCAGAGGTCATGGGTTTGAGTCCCGGCTCTGCCACTTGTCAGCTGTGTGACTGTGGGGAAGTCACCTCACTTCTCTATGCCTCAGTTCCCTCATCTGTAAAATGGGGATGAAGACTGGGAGCCTCACGTGGGACAACCTGATGACCCTATATCTCCTCCAGCGCTTAGAACAGTGCTCTGCACATAGTAAACGCTTAACAAATACCAACATTGTTATTATGAGAAGCAGCGTGGTTCAGTGGAAAGAGCCCGGGCTTATCGCCCTATCTCCCTACTACCCTTCCTTTCCAAAATCCTAGAACGAGTCGTCTACAATCGCTGCTTAGAATTCCTTAACTCCCATTCTCTCCTGGACCCCCTCCAATCTGGCTTCCGTCCCCTCCACTCTACCGAGACTGTTCTCTCTAAGGTCACCCGTGACCTCCTTCTTGCCAAATCCAATGGCTCCTACTCCATTCTGATCCTCCTTGACCTCTCTGCTGCCTTTGACACTGTCGACCATCCCCTCCTCCTCCATACCTTATCTCACCTTGGCTTCACGGACTCTGTCCTCTCCCAGTTCTCCTCTTACCTCTCTGGCCGGTCATTCTCGGTCTCCTTCGCTGGCGCCTCCTCCCCCTCCCATCCTTTAACTGTTGGAGTTCCTCAAGGGTCAGTTCTTGGCCCTCTTCTGTTCTCCATTTACACTCACTCCCTTGGTGAACTCATTCGCTCTCACGGCTTCGACTACCATCTCTATGCAGATGACACGCAGATCTACATCTCCGCCCCTGTCCTCTCCCCCTCCCTTCAGGCTCGCATCTCCTCCTGCCTCCGGGACGTCTCCACTTGGATGTTGGCCCGCCACCTAAAACTCAACATGAGCAAGACTGAGCTCCTCATCTTCCCTCCCAAACCCGGTCCTCTCCCAGACTTCTCTATCACCGTGGATGGCACGACCATCCTTCCCGTCTCTCAGGCCCGCAATCTCGGTGTCATCCTTGACTCATCTCTCTCGTTCACCCCACACATCCTATCCGTTACCAAGACCTGCCGGTTTCACCTTTACAATATCGCCAAGATCCACCCTTTCCTCTCCACCCAAATGGCTACCCTACTGCTACGGGCTCTCGTTATATCCCGGCTATTCTACTGTGTCAGCCTTCTCTCTGACCTCCCTTCCTCCTCTCTCACCCCGCTCCGGTCTATTCTTCACTCCGCTGCCCGGCTCATCTTCCTGCAGAAACGATCTGGGCCTGTCACTCCCCTTCTTAAACAACTCCAGTGGTTGCCTATCAAACTCCGCTCCAAACAAAAACTCCTCACTCTAGGCTTCAAGGCTCTACATCACCTTGCCCCTTCCTACCTCTCCTCCCTTCTCTCTTTCTACCACCCACCCCGCATGCTCCGCTCCTCTAACGCCCACCTCCTCACCGTCCCTCAGTCTCGCCTATCCCGCCGTCGACCCCAGGGCCACGTCCTCCCGCGGTCCCGGAACGCCCTCCCTCCTCACCTCCGCCAAACTGATTCTCTTCCCCTCTTCAAAACCCTACTTAAAACTCACCTCCTCCAAGAGGCCTTCCCAGACTGAGCTCCTCTTCTCCCTCTACTCCCTCTACCACCCCCCCTTCACCTCTCCGCAGCTTAACCCTCTTTTCCCCCACTTTCCCTCTGCTCCTCCCCCTCTCCCTTCTCATCCCCTCAGCACTGTATTTGTCTGCTCAACTGTATATATTTTCATTACCCTATTTATTTTGTTAATGAATTGTACATCGCCTTGATTCTATTTAGTTGCCATTGTTTTTACGAGATGTTCTTCCCCTTGACTCTATTTATTGCCATTGTTCTTGTCTGTCCATCTCCCCCGATTAGACTGTAAGCCCATCAAACGGCAGGGACTGTCTCTATCTGTTACCAACTTGTTCATTCCAAGTGCTTAGTACAGTGCTCTGCACATAGTAAGCGCTCAATAAATACTATTGAATGAATGAATGAGTCAGAGGCCATGGGTTCGAATCCCAGTTCTGCCACTTGTCAGCTGGGTGACTGTGGGCAAGTCACTTCACTTCTCTGGGCCTCAGTTACCTCATCTGGAAAATGGGGATGAAGACTGTGAGCCTCATGTGGGACAACCAGATTCCCCTGTATCTACCCCAGTGCTTAGAACAGTGCTCTGCACATAGTAAGCACTTAAATACCAACAAGAGGTGGATCTGGGATTTGAACCCATGACCTCTGACTTCCTAGCCCGTGGCTCAGTGGAAAGAGCTTAACAAATACCAGCATTATTATTATTATTATCAAAATAAATAAATGGAATCATAGTTATATACACACCATTGATAAGACAAATAGAATGATAAATATGCACAAATATACACAAGTACTGTGGGACGGGGAGGCGGTAGAGCAGAGGGTGGGAGTCGGGGTGATGGGGAGGGGAGGAGGAGCAGAGGAAAAAGGGGGCTCAGTCTGGGAAGGCCTCCTGGAGGAGGTGAGCTTTCAGGAGGGCTTTGAAGGGGAGAAGTGAGCTAGTTTTATGACAGACAGGAGGGAGGGAGCATGCACCAACCACGCCCATATGGGCTGCATGGATCTTAGTAATGATAATAATAATTATGGCATTTCATTCATGCATTCAATCGATCATATTTGTTGAGCGCTTCCTTCGTGCAGAGCAGTGTTCTAAAATAGAGAAGCATCGTGGCTTAGTAGAAAAAGCTCAATCTTGGGAGGCAGAGGTGGTGGGTTTTAATCCCGCCTCCGCCACTTGTCACCTGTGTGACTTTGGGCTAATCATTTCACTTCTCTGTGCCTCAATAATCTTATCTGTAAAATGGGGATTAAGATTGTGAGCCCCACGTGGGACAACCTAATTACTTTGTATCTACCTCGGCACTTAAAACAGTGCTTGGCACATAGTAAGCACTTAACAAACACCACTATTATTGTAACACAATAATAAAGAGAGGCAATCATTTCCCACAATGTGCTTAAGCGCTTACTATTTTCCAGGCATTGTACTAAGCATTGGGGTGGATCCAAGAGAATCAGCTTGGGTCACCATCCTTGCCCCTTGTGTGGATCACAGTCTGGTCCCCCTTTTCCAGATAGGGGACCTGAGACCCAGAAGAGTGAAGTGACTGGTCCAAGGTCACACAGCAGGCAAGTGCAGGGATTGTCACTCTTTATTGCTGTATTGTACTTTTCCAAGTGCTTAGTACAGTGCTCTGTGCATAGTAAGCGCTTAGTAAATATGAATGAACGAAGTGGCAAAGTCGGAATTAGAACCCATGACCTTTCATTCATTCATTAATTCAATAGTATTTATTGAGCGCTTACTATGTGCAGAGCACTGTACTAAGCGCTTAGAATATACAAATCGGCAACAAATAGAGACAATCCCAGGCCCTTATCTATCTTGGGCCTCGCCCTCATGCTGCCCTTCTGTCACTAAAGATGGCACCTGTCAGTCAAGTGACAAAGATGGCATTCCTTCCCACCCAGGAGGGAGAGGCCTTCCCAGACTGATCCCCCTTTTCCTCTGCTCCTCCTTCCTTCCCCATCACCCCGACTCCCTCCCTCTGTTCTAGCCCCTCCCCGCCCCACAGCACTTGTGTGTACATATGCATATATTTATTATTTTATTTATTTTATTAATGAGGTGTATAGATCTATATACTATGTGTATATATATATATATATATATACATATGTACATGTGTAAATGTATATTCTCACTATGTATATGGTGGCTTAGTGGAAAGAGCCCAGGCTTGGAAGCCAGAGGTCGTGGGTTCTAACCCCCACTCTGCCACTTGCCTGCTGTGTGACCTTGGGCAAGTTACTTAATTTCTCTGTGCCTCAGTTACCCCATCTGTAAAAATGGGGATTAAAAAATATGAGCCCCACGAGGGACAATCTGATCACCCTGTATCTACCCAGCTATTAGAACAGTGCTCTGCACATAGTAAGCGCTTAACAAATATCATAATCATTATAATTATTATTCTCTGTGCCTCAGTTCCCTCATCTGGAAAAAGGGGATTAAGACTGGGAGCCCCACTAGGGGACAACCTTGATTACCTTGTCTCTACCCCAGCGCTTAGAACAGTGGTATTTGTTAAGCGCTTACTATGTGCAGAGCACTGTTCTAAGCGCTGGGGTAGACAGAGGGGAATCAGGTTGTCCCACGTGGGGCTCCCAGTCTTAATCCCCATTTTACAGATGAGGTAACTGAGGCACAGAGAAGTTAAGTGACTTGCCCACAGTCACAGAGCTGACAAGTGGCAGAGCCGGGATTTGAACCCCTGACCTCTGACTCCAGAGCCCGGGCTCTTTCCACTGAGCCACGCTGCTTCTCCTCGGGCACATAGTAAGCGCTTAACAAATACCATCATTATTATTATTATCATTTATAATTCTATTTATATTGATGATACCAATGCCTGTCTACTTGTTTTGTCGTCTGCCTCCCCCCTTCTAGATGTGTGAGCCCGTTTTGGGTAGGGATTGTCTCTCTCTGCTGCCCAATTGTACTTTCCAAGCGCTTAGTACAGTGCTCTGCACCCAATAATTGCTCAATGAAGACGATTGAATGAACTGAATGAATGAATGAATGAATGACGTGTAGGCCGCAAGTAGATCGCCGACCCTAAGCTCAGCCAGAGCCGCAGCTATTGCGCCTGCGCAGTAGCGCTGACCGGGCCCGGACGAGACATCGTTGGGAATCCACTTCTCCATCTTTCCGTTCTGGGCATGCGCGGTGGGGGAGGCTGTTGGGGAGGGCGGGGGTACCGTTTTCCCTCGGGCATGCGCAGTGGGGGAGACCTGTCCCTCCGGGCATGCGCGGTGGGGGAGGCCGAGTCCCGTTCCCTCTGGGCATGCGCAGTGGAGGGGGGCGGCCGGGTCCCGTTCCCTCTGGGCATGCGCAGTGGGGGGGGGAAGGGGAAAGGTCTGTCCTTCTGGGCGTGCGCAGTGGAGGAGGCCGGGTCCGGTTCCCTCTCGGCATGAGCAGTGGGAGGGGGGAAGCCGGTCCCTCCGAGCATGCGCAGTGGGGAAGGCCGGGTCTCGTTCCCTCTGGGCATGTAGAGTGGGAGGGGAGGCCGGTCCCTCCGAGCATGCGCAGTGGGGGGAGGCCGGAGCCCTTTCCCTCTGAGCATGCGCAGTGGGAGGGGGAAGGCCGGTCCCTCCGAGCATGCGCAGTGGGGGGAGGCCGGGTCCCCTTCCCTCTGGGCATGCGCAGTGGGGAGGGGGAGGCCGATCCCTCCGGGCATGCGCAGTGGGGGCGGCCGGTCCTTAGGTCCCGCCTGGGCGGGGCAAGATGTCGGCCCAGGGCGACTGCGAGTTCCTGGTGCAGCGGGCCCGGGAGCTGGTGCCGCAGGACCTGTGGGCCGCCAAGGCCTGGCTCATTACCGCCCGCAGCCTCTACCCCGCCGACTTCAACATCCAGGTCAGCCGCCCGGCTCCGCCACGCCTCCATTTGCGGTCGTGCCGAGCGCCTCCTCCGTGCACCGCACCGTACTAAGCGCTTGGAAGGGGCAGCTCCCCAAGAGAGCCCAGCCCTGCCCGCAGCGGGCTCACAGCCTACACACAGGGGGAGAAAGGCATCCGTAGAAGTCAATAGAAAGAAACAGATATTTATAATGGTGTATTTCTTCAGCGCTTACTAGGTGCCAAGCACTTTTCTGGGCGCTAGGGTAGATGCAGGGTCATCAGGTTGTCCCTGGGGCTCCCAGGCTTCATCCCCATTTTCCAGATGGGGGGTATTGAGGTCCAGACAGTAATCATGTTGGTATTTGTTAAGCGCTTGGGTACATACAGGGTCATCAGCCTGTCCCTGGGGCTCCCAGGCTTCATCCCCATTTTCCACAAGGGGGGAACTGAGGTCCAGAGAATAGTCATGTTGGTATTTGTTAAGCGCTTACTATGTGCAGAGCACTGTTCTAAGCGCTGGGGTACATACAGGGTCATCAGCTTGTCCTTGGGGCTCCCAGGCTTCATCCCCATTTTCCAGATGGGGGGAACTGAGGTCCAGAGAATAATCTTGTTGGTATTTGTTAAGCGCTTACTCTGTGCAGAGCACTCTTCTAAGCGCTGGGGGAGATACAGGGTCATCAGCTTGTCCCTGGGGCTCCCGGGCTTCATCCCCATTTTCCAGATGAGGGAACTGAGACCCAGAGAGTAATAACGTTGGTATTTGTTAAGCGCTTACTCAGTGAAGAGCACTGGGGTACATACAGGGTCATCAGCTTGTCCCTGGGGCTCCCGGGCTTCATCCCCATTTTCCAGATGAGGGAACTGAGGCCCAGAGAGTAATAACGGTGGTATTTGTTAAGCACTTATTCTGTGCAGAGCACTGTTCTAAGCGCTGGGGGAGATACAGGGTCATCAGGTTGTCCCATGAGAAGCTCACAGTTAATCCCCATTTTACAGACGAGGTCACTGAGGCACAGAGAAGTGAAGTGACTGGCCCACAGTCACCCAGCTGGCAAGGGGCGCAGCCGGGATTAGAACCCACGACCTCTGACTCATTCATTCAATAGTATTTATTGAGCGCTTACTATGTGCAGAGCACTGTACTAAGCACTTGGACTCCCAAGCCCACGCTGTTTCCACTGACCCACGCTGCTTTAGGCCCATCCACACAAGTAAACAGGCATCAATATGAATAAATAGAATTTTCGATATAGACATAGGCATAGATAAATTAGTGATGTGGGCTGGGGGGGCTGGTGCAAAGGGAGCGAGTCGAGATGACGCGGAAGGAAAGGGGAGCTGTAGCTCTTTGTACCCACCCCAGTGCTTAGTACAGTGCGTGACACAGAGTAAGCGCTCAATAAATACCATAATTATTTGCTGAGAACCTAGTGGCCAAGTTGTTTGGGAACATATAAAAGTAAAAGACATGGGCCCAGCCTGTGAGGACCTTAGACTGATAGTGGGGTGGAAGGACAGACCCACTTTCATTCAGTTGTATTTATTGAGCTCTTACTATGTAGAGAGCACTGTACTAAGCACTTGGAATGTACAGTTTGGCGACAGACCATCCCTGCCCAACAACGGGCTCACAGCCTAAACGGGGGAGACAGACAACAAAACAAGACAAAACAAGTAGGAAAGACATAGGTACAGCTGGTAAAAAAATAAAAATAATCAAAAGTAAATAAATAAACCCTTAGGTACACATGAGTGCTAAGGTTGGCTGTCGGCATGACTTGACCAGGGGAGGTGGTGATTAATCGAGGAAAACCCATGTTAATAGTATTTGGGTCGAACACTGTTTTGAGCCCTGGGGTAGATACAAGTTAAATCAGGTTGGAAACACTGCCTGTCCCACATGGGGCTCATAGTCTAAATAAGAAAGAAGAATATATTGAATCATCATTTTACAGTTGAGGAACTGAGGCACAGAGAAGTGCAGTGACTTGCCCAAGGTCAAGCACAGGCAAGTAGTTGAGTCAGGATTAGAACCCAGGGCATCCAGCTCTCCGGCCTCTGACAGGCACAACAAGGATACTGGAAGGAGCAGATGCTTTTCTGCCCCCAGTCCCTTCTCTGTTTAGCGCGTACTATGTGCAGAGCATTGTACTATAGGCTTGGGAGAGGACAGTACAGCGGAGTTGGCAGATGCATTCCTTGTGCACATCATCCCTTGTGGAAAAAGTGGCATTTGATGAGATTTTGAAGGTGCCGAGGAAGTTTGATTCGGGGTGGGGAGAAGAGTTGGGATGGGAGAGTTCAGTTCAAGATCCAGTTAGGAAGTTGGTTTACAGGGGAGTGGAGACCTGTGATTCAATTGGAGAAAAGAGGGAAAAGGTAAGGAGACAAGGATGGGGGAGCTTTGAGAACAATAGTTAGGAATAACTAGTGCAGAGAGAGGTCTGTGCCATTGAAAGATTTTGAGGAGGTGAGTGGCTTATTCTGAAAGACATTTAAGGAAGAGTCATCTGGGCACCTGAATGTAGGATAGGCCGAATCAAATGTATGTATTGAGTGCTTAATATATGCAGAGTACTGTACTAAGTGCTTTGGGGAGTTCAATATGACAAAGTAGGCGTGTTCCCTGCCCACAATGAGCTCACATTCTAGAATCTGAAGAGTCCTTAGTAATATCTGTTGGGTGCCATGTGTGTAAATGCATATGTGTGGGCTTGTGAATGAATATGCATTAGTGGCAAATCCTAATCCCAAAGTTTGATGACTTGGAAATTTTTTTAAATTAAAGTAAAAATATTAAAAAAGTGATTTTAGTACAATGAACTGTATAAGCAAAAAAGTTCCAGAAATATCATTGTGACAGAATAGCAGAGGAAGCATAACTGATTCCCCTGATTAGACTGTAAGGCCATCATGGGCAGGGACTGTCTCTATCTGTTGCCAATTTGTACATTCCAAGCGCTTAGTACAGTGCTCTGCACATAGTAAGCGCTCAAATACTATTGAATGAATGAATGAATGATAGGTATCAATGAGCAACTAACCTCACGAACTTGGGAATGTCATCAATTGCTGCATATGTGGGTGCTGCTGGGATTGTCTTGTCATTGTTACGTGGCTGCTCTCACTGCAAAACCTATCCCTCAGTGCCACTTGTTGACATCTATGAACATTTTCCAATATTTGCACTCCTTTGCTCAGAATGGAAAAAGAAAGTGAAGGCCTGTAATTACAGGATTTTGCTGATTTGGTGGCACATAACTAGCAGACAAATCTGAAGTACAGTACACACGTGTATAATAGCTAGCCCTGAGCCTTTACTATAGGTGTGTGTGTCTGTGTGTGAAAGTTTAGGTAAAAATGTTAGCTCCTGAATGGTGTATCATTTGATAATTATGAATTGGTATGATGAACTATGGCGTGGGAAGGAATCATGAGTGAAGTAGGGTCAGAGATTTGTTTCTCTTCCTGGTGTCCTGAGTAGCCAGTCCTAGAACCAGAAGCACTGTGTGGTCTGCTCTGATTGTGTCTGGTTTCTACTGCAGTATGAAATGTACACCATCGAGCGGAATGCAGAGCGGACATCGTCGGCTGGGAGGCTTCTGTACGACATGTGAGTGAGGATGACATCATAGTGAACCTTTGAGGTTGCTTAGTGTCTGCCAAAATGCCTGGAGCTGGTAGTGCAGGAAGAAGCAGCCAGTTTCCAAAGGCTACTGGCACCCATGGAGTCCCTAAGGTTACTGCCAGTGTAGCTAGTATTCAGTTCCAGTCCATTGTTTGTGCATCATCTTAGAACCCAGAGGATTGCATTCCTCTCCTCTCTGCCACAGATTGCTATTCAGATCTACTTCTTGGTACTGAGGAAGTCAAATGCTCCTTGTACCTTTTTTTGGTGGGGTTTTTTTTTTACAGCTCTGTCTTAGGGACCTAGACTTTCTCTTGCCTGGAAATCAACTCTGAATAGCTGTGTGTGGAACTCCCTTGACATAGTTGAATATGCATTGTAGAAGGCACAGAAACATCCATTAAAAAACTGAATGCACTTTTTCTGCACTGCTCTAAAATGCAGATGTGTTCAGGAAGAAACTCTTTCCTTTTGAAATATGAAGTTTAAGATTCCAGTACAGCCAATTCTCCAATTCTTTAACCTGAACTTCTAACACAAGAGTTGCATTCTTGCAAAACCCTTCCTTTAGGAATACTTGAGTCTAGCAGTCACCCTTTTTGTTGACCACATTTCTTCCACTGTCATAGTGCACCATATCCCAACAGGCTTGCATTGTCTGATGATCATTCCCTAACAAACATTCTTGCCAAACTTGTAGTGAAAAAACATATTCAGTTAGACCTGAGTCAGTCTTAATTTGGTACGTTACACTCCTTTTTCACTTTTCCAGGTTTGTAAATTTCCCAGATCAGCCAGTTGTATGGAGAGAAATCAGTGTTATCACATCAGCATTAAGGAATGATTCTCAGGATAAACAGACTCAGTTTTTAAGAGGTAAGTTTTGGTGGTAGAGTTTCAGCCCTGCAGTCTCTGAAATGCAGTTTTGTAGAGCCCAAATTTCACACTATTAGCAAAACTACATGAAAAATTAGATCCTTGGTCTCCTAATCCCCAGATGAAGGCACTGCTTCTGTAGAAGTGAAGTGATGTAAGCCCAGAAACATCCTTGGAGGGATATCTCTCTCTGGTGGATAATCAAAGTAGATTTATCAGTGATCCCAACGAGCCTTGTCCAGGTATAACAGATAATGCCCACCAAAATGGGGGCACGCAAAGAAAATAAGCAAGGAGACTTTTCTTTCTTTGTGAGCTCCTTACTCTCTGTGCTAGCATGTAGCTTTTAGAAATTCAAAACTGGAGAAAAGTGTGAACTCTGGAGATTCTCAAAATTTAGCTAGTAGCAGGATCTTCACATTTCTAGTGACCTAACAGTCAGATGCAGATCTCTCAGCTCCCTCTAGACTGAAATCTCATTATGGGCAGGGAACATGTCTACCAACTCTGCTGAAGTGTGCTCTGCACACAATAAGCGCTCAGTAAATAGGAATGATTGATTACATCCTTAGAATAACATAAGGCATTACAAAAGATGCTGAAAGGGGAAGAGCCTGCATTACCATTTTAACCAATAGAGCTGCCTAACTAAGTAAAATACATGCTTTTTTACCTTTCCAAATGACAAAGTTATGTATTCTTTCCTTACTATGGATTGAATAAAGTATAAAATTTTACTTTTTATAGGTTTATTTGAAACCCTCCCTGGTCGGGTCCAATGTGAGATGCTATTAAAGGCCACAGAACAATGCTTTAATACTCTGGAACGAGCAGAAATGTTGCTGTTGCTCTTGAGGCGTTTCCCTGAAACGGTAGTGCAACACGGGGTAAGAAGTGAATGCATATTTTCCTTTTTTCTTGCACAAGAGGGGCTAGGAGGGTGGCATTCTACCATTCATTTAAGACTGTTCCCAGTTTTGACAGAACTGTCTGAAGTCTTGTATATCCAGTTGAAGATAAATGTAATATTAATTCTTGATTAGTAGTCTGTCCTGTGGACCTTCTTTCATGTTTTTGGGGTTTTGTTGGGTTTTTTGGTCTGGTTTTTTTTGTTTGTTTTTTTTTGAGAATTGAAATTATCTTTAGTCATGCATTTACAGTGCAAGTGCATTTTAGCAGTGTCTCACTGTTATGAGCAAAACAGACTTACCACCCTGATAATGACAGCACTGTGTATTTTGCAGGCTTAGGAAAACAGAGCAAGGGGGTCACTAAAGCCAAGATTTCCTTTAATCCAAAATGCCTATTGACTGCTTTGACTCCCAAGGCTTAGGAATCATGAGATCCTGAGGTTTTCTGGCTAGGAGGTAGGAGACAGTGCTTCCCAACAAGTGTACTGAAGCACAATTATTTGTCTTTTTAATGTTAGAGGACTGTCACATTTTAATTTGTCAGGAGTGCCTCCTAGTTTAGGAGTTTACTCCTGCACAGTGCAGAGATGATGGAGAAGTCTACCGCTGTACAAGATCATATAATGAACAACCTTTGAGGAAACCTTCAATATTCCACCTAACCCTCACCCGCATACACCCATGGACTATTTATTCATCCAATTGAAAAGGTCGGGTAGCACTGATTTTGTATTAAAGCACCCCCACTAGAAGACAAGAGTCCTGCCAGAGATTCACTCACTGTGTTTTGTTTTTTTTTCCATTTGTAAAATGGGGTTAGCGGAACCTGCCTTTTGCCTCCTGTGTAGATTCATTCATCTTTATATAATCTGTAGTCAAGCCTGAGTCATGCTGATCCTTCTCTCTGATGTAGAATTCTCAAGTTTTATTTACACTTTGAACCACATTTAACCAGGTAGGCCTTGGGGAGACTTTGCTAGAAGCTGAAAATATTGAAGACCAAGAGTCCCCTGTCAACTGCTTCAGGAAATTGTTTGGTAAGACAAGAATCGTGGTGTAGATCACTCTTCAGTCTTGATGAGAGCTCTCAAAAAGTTTGCTTCTAGGGCAGTTTTCCAGCTATCCTCCGATTTGACAGACAATAAGACTTTTGAAAACCTAAAATAGCAGTAGCAGCAAAACTATTTTCATGTGGAAACCATTAGCATTACCATAATTGGCAACATATAATTTTTAGTGTAAAATTAGTTTCAAAATAGCACTTCTAAGCAAACTCTTATTTTTTTGCAGGTAGCAAAGCAATTTAACTTTGGTTTTCTCTTCTCCATTAGTCTGTGATGTTCTCCCTCTAATAATTAATAACCCTGATGTTCGATTGCCTGCCAGTTTGTTATACAAGTACTTGAACAAAGCTGCTGAGTTTTATATTAATTATGTTACAAGATCTGCCCAAACAGAAACCCAACATCAAGGTAAGTGCATCACTGAAAAGTTAAATTGATGGCATCCATTTTTAAAACAAAGGTCTATGACTGTAGTAGTTAATAGTGATGCTTCATGCTGCTTACCTCACGTTACAGTTAGATAAGCAGCGTGGTTCAGTGGAAAGAGCATGGGCTTGGGAGTCAGAGGTCATAGGTTTGAATTCCAGCTCTGCTACTTGTCAGCTGTGTGACTGTGGGCAAGTCACTTAACTTCTCTGTGCCTCAGTTACCTCATCTGTAAAATGGGGATTAAGACTGTGAGCCTCACGTGGGACAACCTGAGTACCCTGTATCTACCCCAGCGCTTAGAACAGTGCCCTGCACATAGTAAGCACTTAACAAATACCAACATTATTATTGTAATATAATGATTTACTAAATGAATTAGAATTCTAACCGGTATAGAATATTTAACTTTTTAAGAAAACAAAAAATAAAAGGAAACTGACTTTAATAGCTGAGTGTTTTTGGTAGATAAGGAAAGTTCAGATTTGGTGACTGGCATTCTTTAAATATCAGATTATCTAAGTATTTACTTAAAATTCCTTAATGGTTTACCTGTGAGGATGAAAATACTCATAAGTAAACTAAGCATCAGCCAGGCACTAATTTTTCTTTTGGGCCTTCAACACTGTAATTTTAATTTCAACTGAGTTAATGTAGTGTAGAAAAAATACATTTTTCCAAGTATTGGCCAAGGTTTTTTAGTTCTGCCAACACATCTCCTTTATTATTCAGTTTATATTTAGATGAACTCTGTTTTAAAGGCTTGTCAGAAAATATGTAACCTTTGTAAAAACACTGAGGTATTTGGATTTATTGAGTGCTTACTATGTGCAGAACTCTGTACTAAGCCCTTGGAAAAGTACAATAGCATTTAGTATACATCAAGGATTCTACAGTCTAGCAACTGTTAATGTTCATTTAAGTGTGTTCCTTTTTGTTTGGCTCCCTATTGGCCTGGGGATCTTATCATCCCACCCAGACCCTGTCCTCCCCTTGTCTTTCCCATCTCAGTTCTGTGTCCGAGCTAATATCGGCAGCTTTTAATTGGCAATGGGCATAGAGTGCCCAGCAGCTGGAAGCTTGTAATAGGCAGAAGTAAATGGATTAAAAACCATATGCTTATGCTCCACCTCGGGGGAAGAATTGCTTCAAATTAAATATTAAAACACTTTGAATTCAACTTTTTAATACTAAAAGGATTCAGAGCAACTTGGTTTGTATAAGAATTTCATATGAAATAGTATTGCAGTAACAAGAGGTTTACTGTGTGTGTTAATAATAATTCTTTCTTTAAGGTGCGCAAGATACTTCTGATCTTATGTCCCCTAACAAACGCAGTTCACAGAAATACGTAATAGAAGGACTGACTGAAAAATCATCCCAGATTGTGGACCCATGGGAGAGGTTGTTCAAGATTTTGTCTGTCGTAGGAATGAGATGTGAATGGCAAATGGATAAAGGAAGACGGTTAGAAATGTCCTTTGTTCTTGGATTGGGTTTCTCGTGTAGCTTCCCTCTGTGAGGGTTGGACAGGGTGAATTGAAGGCATTTGGATTCCTTCATATTTGGGTGTTTCTCAGAGTCCAGTGGTCCAAAACTAGCAATCTCTAGCTAGAAAACCTCTGGAGTTGAGTTCTGCCTGGGAAGGCCTGGACTTTATTTTTTTTATTGTTTAGATTTTTGCCGGGCTGCCCCGGTGGCGCGTACTATTCCAACTTCATTGGCAATCAAGTCTCCTTAGTAGTCCGGTCAAATTTTCAGCTGATATAAGAGTGGCCATATCTTCATGGGGTTAAATTAACATCCACCTGAAAACCAACATGCAGAATCCACATCTTTCGTAACAACTCCAACAAAAAACCGTCTCTAACAGCAGAGAGTTGTTGTTATTGCAGTAAAGTATGTTGAGTTAGTCTGGCGGTATATTTGGCTGGGAGTTTATGTGCTCCTGTGCTTCTTCTGATTGCTGAGCTGTCTCCCTAAATGATAGCTGCTGTCCCTCGCGTTGCATCCAGCTTGCTGAACTCTATCTAGATTGCTCTGGGCATATTCCATCTCCTCAGGCAGAAGCAGTTTGGGAATATATTACTGAGGAAGTGGTAAGCCTAGATAAAGTCTGTCAGTCAAGCCAACTACTGACCTCCTTATTTCAGAGGCCTTCTCTGACTAAGCCCTCACTGCCCCGTTCACCCTCCCTTCTGTGCTGCCTAAGCACTTGGGTCTGTACCCCTTAAGCACTTTGATAGTCACCCTGCCCCAAGCCCCACAGCATTTATGTACAAACACAGCTGTAATTTATTCTAATGTCCGTCTCCCCATCTAGACTGTAAGCGCCTTGAGGCAGGAAGCAGCGTGGCTCAGTGGCAAAAGCCCGGGCTTGGGAGTCAGAGGTCATGGGTTCTAATCCCGGCTCAGCCACTTGTCAGCTGTGACTTTGGGCAAGTCACTTAACTTCTCTAGGCCTCAGTAACTCCATCTGTAGAATGGGATTAAGACTCTGAGCCCCACGTGGGAAAACCTGATCACCTTGTATCCTCCCCAGAGCTTAGAACAGTACTTTGCCATTAGAACAAATGCCATCAGTATTATTATTATTATTGCCTACTTTACTGAATCTTATGCCAGGTGCTTAGTTTGGGGCCCTGCACACAGTATGAGCTCGGTTTTCATCACTGAGCTTCCCTCCACCAAATTCCGGGCCTCCAGTGCCACAGTAGTGTTCGATGGACTTGGGAAGGGAATGCCAAGCCTCTGGAGCAAAGGAGAGGCTCAGGAGAAACACTCTAGGATCCGCCAAAAGCCAGGTGGACTTTGCAAATTGGTGCACATGACATCATTAGATTAATTCTGATTTCACTTGCATCTCCTTGTCCAGAATTCACAAGGTTCTCTCAGTGACCACCCTAGACTCAGGGAATCTTCCTCTTGTTTCTCTTCAGGTTCAGCAGATTTGAAGGGTTGGTTTTTCAGGCAGATGAACTCATCTCTCTCTCGTGTCCTGGCTGACTAGCTCAGGTTAACTAACGTTATCTTCATGTCACCCTTCATCTTTCAGGAGCTTTGGTGATATTTTGCACAGAATGAAAGATCTCTGCAGATACATCAGTAACTTTGACAATGAAGCTCATGCTAAGTATAAAAGCCAAGTTGTCTATTCCACAATGCTGGTCTTCTTTAAAAATGCATTCCAATATGTCAACAGTATCCAGCCATCTCTCTTCCAAGGTTAGTTCTCTGTAAGAAAGAGCTTTAAGGATGTGTAACCATTCAAAACCATTGGACTTAAGATGCTTATAGGGTCAGAAATCAACACCATTTTTATATCAAGGAGGTTGCAGGGGTTTCTTGGTTTGTAAATGCAACATCATGAAAAAACACCTTTGGATAGGTACCTATTTTCTTTGCCAACCACAGTTTTGAGTCTCTTGCTCCATTTTCAGTTGACCATTTTGGCTACTACGATACACAGTTTTGAGTGATTGTGAATTTCCACAGCTATAGATAATTTTCCCTGTCATTTTCTGACAAGATCATTTTTCCAAACATTGCTTTGGACATTTTGGTGATGTAGAATAATGTTCGGGATTTTAAATTGCAGGATCTTAGAATTCTGTTTGACTATCATACATTAGTAAAGATTTTGCAATTTTATCTATTTTAAAGGTAATTTTTGTTTTCATTCATTATTTATTTAGGTCCAAATGCCCCAAGCCAAGTCCCACTGATTCTCCTTGAAGACGTGGTAAATGTATATGGAGATGTAGAAATTGATCGTAACAAGCACATCCATAAAAAGAGGAAGCTTGCTGAGGGGAGAGAAAAAACTATGGTAATGTTTTGAATTGTTCAATTTTTAACAGATTACAGGTGGGCTTTTGACAATTTACTGCAAAGAACCTCCTAATAACTTTGGAGTAATCACAGCGGAAAGATTTCATTGGAGTTGTTGACGTACATGAGGCTTAGATCATTTAACTATTTAGCCTTGAACAACTTGGAACTTGTAGGCAGAAATCCTAAAAGATGATAATTCTTCCAAAAACAAAATCAGAATAATCCAAGTGAAAGTTCTGGGGGAGAAAATACTTCCTAGAATTACTGACTTGCATTATAAAATGAATAGAAAAGATGTTTAATTTAGCAATTATAAGAGCTACAGATGCAACAAAATGTAATTTTGTTAAAGTACAGTATCTTCTTTGCAATTTGAAGATGTGTGTGTGTGCCCTCTGATAATATCCGACAGCATTATTCTAGACATCATTACATTATTACATCATTACATTATTCTACATCATTACTCTGGACATTATTCAGTGTAGAGAGCATTTCTCTGCCTCCCTCTGATTGACTGTTGGCAATTTACCCTTACAAATTTGTCTCTCTCCTACCCTCCGCTTGATTGTTTAGAATTCTTTGTTTTAATGGTTTCTCCTTTACCATTTTGTGTGTGAGTCCCATTGGAGAAATAAAGTTGGACTCTGTGTTAACAGTGCTGTAAATGAGGACCTCATGAACTTCACAAGAGCCATGCTTCCAAAACCATAACATATATTACATAACAGTACTGGGAAGCATGCTAAGGTGACACCATTGTCTGGAAGAGCATGACAGACAATAAAAAGTTTATCCCCCTCTCCATATATAAATGAGGTAGCTTAATGTAAAGTTGACAAGGAATTAAAGAGACATTGAATTTAAAAAGTCTAGTGGAAAGAGCAGAGGCCTAAGAGTCAAGAGACCTGGATTCCAGTCTCAGATCTGCCACTGGCCTGCTGGATGACCTTGGGCTAGAAGTCACTTAACTCTCTGTGCCTCCATTTCCTCGTCTAAGTGTGGGTAGTTCTAAGTGTGGGTAGTAATACTTGCCTCTCTCTACTTCGCAGGAATTTATAGGGACAATATGAGGTAGCTGACGTAAAAGCCCTTTGGAAAAATTCAAAAGCACTTATAAATGCAAGGTATAGATTATTAATGAGAATCAGGCTCTGCAAACAGCTAACCCCTCTATACAACAAGGGGCAGCATGGGCAGTACTGTCCATGTACTGTTTGTTGTATTGTCCTCTCCCAAGGGCTTAGTACAGTGCTTTGCACCCATTAGGCACTCCAAAACATGATTGAATGAATTGACGGAATCACACCATGTACCTTCCACAGGGTTGGAAGAACATTCTCTAATTCCCTAACACGTTCTATCCAAAGCCTGAGAAAAAAGATGTTGTGGAAAGAGTTCTCCTATAATGTGGACATTAGATTTTCACAAAAGGCTGCCCTAAGGAAAACTCACATTGTAGTACTCATTGTGTCTGAGACCGTGAGCCTGTCGTTTAGACTGTGAACCCATTGTAGGGCAGGGATTGTCTGTATCAATTGCCAAATTGTATATTCCAAGTGCTTAGTACAGTGCTCTGCACACAGGAGCGCTCAATAAATATAATTGAATGAATGAATGAATGATGCTGTAACTGTATGCCCAACTGTTTCTTTTGACACTGCTCTGCACTGCATCCAGCCAGACTGGCATGGCCAGAAAATCATTTCTTAATTTCCTTTCGATGTTCTGGCCAAAACACATAGCAAAAACATATGTTCTAAGGGAACCAAGGTTATGACTTGGCAGTATATTTTACTTTGCGATGCTCCTCAAAGTAATAATGTAATAAAGGTTAGTAGTTTGTTTTTCATAGCCAAATTGTTATATCCAAAATGAGCTTTTTTATTCCTGCTACTGTACTATCTGATTTGAGTGAATTCAATATTCAGATTAGTAGTAAACCTCATAAACTCTGAAAGGGAGAGAAACCTGTTGTTGTTCTTACTCCTTAAACATTAGAGTTCAGATGATGAAGAATGTTCAGGGAAAGGAAGAAATCGGCACATTGTAGTTAATAAAGCGGAACTTGTCAACTCCATTGAGGTACTGGAGAGCTTTAAATTGGCACGAGAGAGCTGGGAGCTGCTCTATTCTCTAGATTCCCTTGATAAGGGTAAGGCATCTTCTTGTAAAGAACACTGTGTACCAGTTTTGTGCTGTTTGTGAATGTTTTAAACCACTGTGCCCCCTCAACAAGACCAGATTATGTTCCAGTTGGGCCCAGGGCAGAGAAAGCCAGGTAGCTTTCTGGTCAAAGCGTCTTCTTCCCATCCCACCCCCACCCCATGTTCCATCTCTACCCGCCCCCACACACATACACCTGCCTCTGCCCCTGAGCACATGGTCTCCTCCCCAACATCACTGGAGACTTTAGCTTCACAAAGATAAGAGTGGGGGTAAAAGTGGCTATGTGGACTGTACTGAGAGAGAAAGATATTTACCCCCTTTGGCCTAACAACACAGAAGCACTCCAGGTTGTGGGGATCAGATTAGTAACAAAGGGGATAACAGCATTGTTTCTAGGGTTCCATTTTGGAGAAGAAAACCCAATCAACAGTTCATGTGCTTAGTATTACCCTGTGCATTTGAAGGGTAGTTGGATATTTGGTTTTATATTTTTATCATTTATTTTTTTACCCTCCATAGCACCGGTAAATATTGAGGGTGTTCAGTAATCTAGAAAATTTCTATACCTATCCTCTGCTTAAAATCCAAACGTCAACATTTTTTGGCTGTACTGTGAAGCCAAATAAACCTTTTATAGTATAATGAGAAACCCCAAAAGTCAAAAAACACATTATGGCATGCAGAGTCAGCAAGAGTGAAAACTCCATTATTAGATTATTCTGTAGTCAAATTCTGAAATTGTGTACCTGAAAATGTCCTCTTTAGAGCTTTCATGGAGGATTCAAATATATTTTTCATTGATTTTTTTTTCTTCAAGCCATTTGGAGGATAATATAATTAACTCCACAGTATATTAGTTGAAAATCAATGGATTTGAGGCAACACATATCTAGGAGGATTAATGAATAGGTAGGCACATTTGCAGTATTATTTTTGTGAATTATTTACATGTTGGAATTTACTCACAACTTTTATAAATTGTTTCTGACATCGTAATTTGCTTTCTGATTTCCTCCACAGAATTTACACGTATTTGTTTGTCTTGGAAAACAGATACTTGGCTTTGGTTGCGAATTTTCCTCACAGATATGATCATCTATCAGGTAAAATGGAGGCAGACACCAACTTCCTTAATTTATATGGACTGTACCCTTGTGGTGTCAGCTTTATTCAGTGCAAAACTTGGAACACACTACTCACTAGCCTGCGGGATGCATTTGAAATACAGCTGTTCTTAGTGCCCCAGTAGTGATAGTTCTCTGTCATCTGAAAAATAGCATTCAGTAGAATCAGGCCGCAGACTGAAAAAAAGCCCTGCGTGGATCAGATATGGGGCCTAGCTGGCCAAATCCCAGTAGTGAAAGACTCAAACCTAGCTCATCACCATGTCAGGGCTGTATATGCTTGGTGTACTTGGGTAAATAAATTAAAGTTTGTTCAGCAAGTGGAAGGGCCATATTTAACAATAGCATAAAATAATAAGTTGGCCACATTCTTCCTCAGGCCTGGAACACCCTCCCCCTCAGTAATAATAATAATAATGTTGGTATTTATTAAGCGCTTACTATGTGCAGAGCACTGTTCTAAGCGCTGGGGTAGACACAGGGGAATCAGGTTGTCCCACGTGGGGCTCACAGTCTTAATCCCCATTTCACAGATGAGGTAACTGAGGCACAGAGAAGTTAAGTGACTTGCCCACAGTCACACAGCTGACAAGTACCCAGCGGATCACCACCTTCTCCACCTACAAAGCCTTATTAAAATCACACCTTTTCCAAGAGGCCTTCCCTGACTAAACCCCCCCTCATTTACCCTCTGAGCCCTCCCTTTCACCTGTGTACATGGATCTGTACCCCCTAAGCACTTGATATTCACCCCACCCTCAGCCCCACAACACTACCATAAATACTCTTTCAAATTCAACACTAATGTAAATATTCTTTCACATTTCCCTGTTCTGTAGAGAAGCAGCGTGGCTCAGTGGAAAGAGCACGGGCTTTGGAGTCAGAGGTCACGGGTTCAAATCCTGGCTCAGCCATTTGTCAGCTGTGTGACTTTGGGCAAGTCACTTAACTTCTCGGTGCCTCAGTTACCTCATCTGTAAAATGGGGATTAAGACTGTGAGCCCCATGTGGGATGACCTGATTCCCTTGTATCTACCCCAGCGCTTAGAACAGTGCTCGACACATAGTAAGCGCTGAACAAATACCAACATTATTATTAATTTATTTTAATTGCCATTATTTTAATGGATGGTCTTTAAGCTCTTCGTGGGCAGGGATCATGCCTACCAACTCTGTTATATTGTACTCTCCCAAGTGCTTAGGATAGTGCTCTGCACCCAGTTCGTGCTCAATAAATTCTGTTGATAGATTGGTCTTTATACCCTATCACTTGTTTCTGTCTTTAATTGGTTTTAGTTCTGCCTTCCCCACTAGGCTGTAAACTCCTTGAGGGTAGGGATCATGTACAATTTGTGTTGCACTCTCCCAATTAGTAGGGATGGGTCTCCCCACCCAGTAAGTACTCAATAAGTACTGCTAATTGACCGGGAAGCAGCATTGCTTAGTGGATAGAACACAGGCTTGGGAGACAGAAGGACCTGGGTTCTAATCCCAGCTCTACCGCTTGTCTGCTGTGTGACCTTGGGTCACACAGAAGTTAATCAGTTAACTTCTTTGTACCTAAATTTCCTCATCTGTAAAATGGGGATTAAGACTGGGAGCCCCATGTGGGACGGGGACTATATCCAACCTTATTTAGCTTGTATCTACCGTAGCAGTGTTTGACATATAGTAAGTGCTTAACAAATGCCCTTATTGTTGTTATTATCAATATTATTACTTTTATTATTTCTGATCCCTGAGTGTTCTCTTTATCAGAGTCATCCTGATTTACATTTTAATCTTTTGAAGGGACAATATAAAAAGGCAGTAGCCAGTCTGCACCACTTAGCAGCTCTTCAGGGATCTCATTCTCAGCAGCCGATTCCAGGTCAGGGGACCCTAGAGCATCAGCGAGCACTCATCCAGTTAGCAACCTGCCACTTTGCCCTCGGCGAGTACCGAGTAAGTAATGTGTTGTTGGTGTTGGATTGGTTTCAGTAGGGTGAGCTGGTTGTTACTTACATTTATTATTCAGCAGGTTTTTGCCACTTGGGGTTTGGTCCCTCTTGACTTAGTCTCGATGTGAACAGCCAGGAGAATGTGTTTTGTTGCTCTCGTTGAGGTTTTTTTTAACTTTTTCCTCCATCCGAACTGGAGAGATTGAATGGATATAAGATTTATGTCTTTTTAAGATAAAATGACTAGACTCCTTGTGCTTTGTGAGGGGGTTTTGATTTTTTCTTAAAAAAAAAAAAAAGCCAAACCCTTTGAGTGTCAGGGTTTTACATTCGGTTCCTGCATAGCGTGTGTTTTCACTTTGCATTTTGGCTAGGGCACTGTTAGGGAATTAGAAAATAGTCTTCTGACAGCGTGAGCCTCTTTGGATACAGCGGTACACGGTGTGGAAAGACATGGTTTATGCATATGCATGCAGCCTTGGATATGGTGAGTACTACTCTACAAGTTTTCCTTAACACAGTTTTTGCAGGAGCACTGCTCCCGTGCTATCGGAGAGCTGAGTGTACCTTCCAGAACTGAGTGTACCTTCCTGTTTTCCCTTTCGGTTTTCACTTATTCCACTTCCTCATCGGGACCTCACTCATGCAGCTTCCCCACTGCTCACACATGCCTCCTCTCAAATACATCCAAAAAATACTCATCAGGCCCAGCCAGACATCCCGGGGAGCACAGGGCCGCCATAGGGGATAGGAGAAACTTCCAGTTAATATCTGGAAGTTATCTATCTATCTGGACCCATGGTTGACCATATTGGCTAGTTGCCCCCAAAAGGTTCTCAATCCCATGTGGCACAAAGACTGTGTCCAAGCTGATTAGCTTATATCTACCCCAAGCGCTTAGAATAGTGCTTGACACATAATAAGCCCTTAAAAGGTATGTTTAAAACACAAGAGAGTCCCATTTGAGATTTTAAATTCATCTGAAAGATTGATGGAGAGTGTGTTGCACATTGGTGCCTTTCAGAGAAGCAGCGTGGCTCAATGGAAGAAGCACGGGCTTGGGAGTCAGAGGTCAAGGGTTTAAATTCCGGCTCCGCCGCTTGTCAGCTGTGTGACTTTGGGCAAGTCACTCTGTGCCTCAGCTACCGCATCTGTAAAATGGGGATTAAGACTGTGAGCCCCACGTGGGACAACCTGATTACCTTGTAGCCTCCCCAGCATTTAGAACAGTGCTTTGCACATAGTAAGTGCTTAACAAATGCCATCATTATTATTATTGTTGTTGTTTCTCCTGCTTATAGAAGGCCACCCTACCTAGGCTTTTAAAGTCACATGACATCAACATTACCTAGGTCCCAGAACTCCTAACGGTTGTGCTGCTTGTTCGTTTCTGCCTTTTCCCATGTTTCTACAGAACTTGATAGAACTGTGTGTTCTTGGAGCTGAATAATTACATTGTACACATAGAATTGAAGTACATTTGTTTCCCGGTTTAGCTAAGCGTAATGAAATGAGGAGATAGTGTTTTTGGGGCTGCTGCCCAGCATTTTCAGATGTAAACATTGCCTCATATTTTCCTCACATTTGCTCACTGCAGATGTTTACAAGAATTTGGTTACATCTTTGAATTAGAACAGCAGCTTTGGATCCAGTTTCCCTTTTTTTGCACCCCCTCTTTTTAGATGACATGTGAGAAAGTCCTCGATCTGATGTGCTACATGGTGCTTCCCATACCAGATGGAGGCAAACCCCAAGAGGAGCCATCCAAAGTGAAGCCCAAATTTAGAAAAGGTACAGTGGCAAGATTGGGTTTTCTTATGCTGTTAACTTCAATCAGTAAATCAGTAGTACTCACAGAGCACTTACTGTGTGCAGAGCACTGTGCTAAGGGCTTGGGAGAGTCAGACTCGTTCCCTGCCCACAGTGAGCTTACGGTCTAGAGGGGGAAACTGACAGTATAAATAAGTAATTTATAGTATATCATTTAAAACTTGCTGTAGTTCTACGCACTCTTATTGTATCGTACTTTCCCAAACACTTAGTACAGTATTATTACTCTGTAAACAGTAAGCACTCAATAAATACAGTCGATTGATGGATTGTTTGATTAGCCCCCGGAACTGATGATTAATATAAGTGTAGCATTTTTAATCCTTACAGCCCTTTATTTTTGGTTTAAGATCAATTTTCCTGAAAATTCCCGGGTTTTAAATTTTTTGAGGTTTTTCCATGACGGCAGAGATGAAAAGCAGTAGAAAGCCAGATTATACTTTTTCTAAAAATTGGGAAATTTCTGTAAAAATAAAGTGAGGTGGGATGCCTAGGCACTCTTCCACAGTATTCTACCCCTCTCCGCCCCTCTTCCCGTCCCACCTCCCAGCCCTGTTGCCCTGACGCACAAGGAGGGGGCAGGGCTGGGACTGGGGAGCGAGCTGAACTGTGCCTGGGGTGGGAAGGTGTGGTTCTGAGCCCCTTCTGATTTTTCCATGTGGCTTTTTGGGAAGTGGTGCAACCTGCAATACAGTCCTGGAAAAAAATGAGCTGAAAATGAAGGATTCTATCAAGAATCAGGATATGATCTACTTCTTTTTTTATCTATCGATTCAAGTTTTGCAAGACTTACACTGTTGGATATGTTTGGTCATACGATTCATTAAATGCTCATGTGTTTACATTGTCTTCCTCTCTTGAGGATTTTGAGGGCAGGAAGAAGTACAGCTCTGCACACAGTAAGTGCTCCTTAAATTGAATTGAATGAATGAATAAATGAATGAAGAAAACAATAATAATGTTGGTATTTGTTAAGCACTTACTATGTGCAGAGCACTTTTCTAAGCACTTTGGTAGTTACAGGGTAATCAGGTTGTCCCACGTGAGTCTCACAGTCTTAATCCCCATTTTACAGATGAGGGAACTGAGGCACAGAGAAGTTAAGTGACTTGCCCAGAGTCACACAGCTGACAAGTGGCAGAGCTGGGATTCAAACCCATGACCTCTGGCTCCCAAACCCGGGCTCTTTCCACTGAGCCACGCTGTGGCCTAGGGGATAGAACAAGGGCCTGGGAGTCCGAAGACCTGGGTAATATTCCTGATTCTGCCATTGCCCTGCTCTGTGATCTTAGGGCAAGTTACTTAACTCCTCTATATTTCAGTTTCCTCATATGTAGAACGGGGTTTAATACCTGTTTTCCCTCCTACTTAGACTGTGAGCCCCATATAGGACAGCTACAGTGTCTTACCTGATTATCTTGCATCTACCCATGCACTTAGAACAGTGCTTGGTAAATAGTAAGTGCTTAATCGAATTATTATTATTAATTGTCTACATTCTGTCTTCCTCCAGTATGCTTAGAATTACATTTGGTGATTCTGCAAAGTGAACAACAGTGATATTGTTAGTCAATAAAAACGTTAAACCAGCCAGGAGAACTTTTAATAATACATTCCACAAGATGTTGATTTTAGAATATAGATTCAGATTATAACCATCATTCAGGATAAAATACTCTAGGAATTTCTGGTATTGGATTTTTGATGGATTTCAGTCTCCATCATTAAAACTAATATATACATTTGCTTTAATTTCAGGCTCAGAACTGAAACTACTGCCTTGTACCAATAAAGCTATTATGCCTTATTGTCTCCATTTAATGTTGGCATGTTTTAAGGTAAGTCTAGGGTTGATGGAGGTGATAGAAGCTGCATAACCTAGTGGGTAAAACCCGGCCCTGGGAGAAGGAGGACCTGGGTTCTGATTCCGGCTGGGCCACTTGCCTGCTCTGTAATCTTGAGCAAATCATTTAACTTCTCTGTACGTCAGTTTCCTCATCTGTAAAATGGGGATTAAATCCTCCTCCCTCTAACTTAGACTGTGAGCCCCATGTGGAACATAGACTGTGTCCAACCTGATTATCTTGTATCTACACCAGTGTTTAGTACCTAACAAAAGCCATAATTGTTATAAATCAATTTTTTAAAAAGTTCCCTTAATCTTAAAAATTGCTCCATTCATTTCTGATTATTCAAAAATAAACTCCCCCCAAATTTTAAATAGTACTTTGTATTCTAAAATGGATAAACCTTTTATTTTATTCAGCTGTGAATGGGAAAAGATCATTTCTGTCCTTAGTAATTCTTGAATAAAATTTCAGATGTGCAAAACTCAGTCTAGCCTTTAGTCCTTGTGTAGGCTCCCAAGCAATGGGTCATGTTGAATTTGGTAATTAAGAAATAAGTGCTCACGGTGTGAATACTGACAGTAGCAACATGGTCTGCTTCCAGTCACTTCTCTCTTGCCATATCCTCTCTGGGCCTTTTGTTAACCGAGCAGCTCTGAGTCCCTGAGATTTCAGCGCCACAGTTGGATGTATTGTTCTGTGTCGTATAAAGTCCTTCCTAGGAACTATGCAGCCATAAGGCCATGCAGGCCTTTCCCTACTGAGTTAACTGCTGTTGCTGCTGCTGATTTTAAAAGGAAGAGGAGCAAGAGCAGGGTATCTTAGTGGATAGACCACGGGCCTGGGAGCCACAAGGACCTGGGTTTTAATCCCAGCTCTGCCACTTGTGTGATGTGTGACCTTGGGCAAGGCACTGCACTTCTCTGGGCCTTCCGTTACCTCATCTGTAAAATGGGGATTCAGGCTGTGAGCCCCTGATGGGGCATGGACGGTGTCCAACCTGATGAACAGCTTGTATCTACTCTAGTGCTTAGTACAGTGCCTAGCGCATAGTAAGCACTTAACAAATAACCGTAAAAAAGAAGCAAAAGTATATCGAGACATGAGAATGATAGGGAGGGTGATTGTGAAATTGTGAATTAATATAATTAGCAGATAAATTAGTATGCACACTCTGGCTTCTCATAAGCCTATGATCTTTTTGGTTTAGGAGTAAAATGGCATTTTAATGTATTTAATTTAGTAATACAGGATGTTTCAAATTTGGAAACCATGTTATGTTGTGGTATCCTAGCTCAAGGGCATGTTTGTATTTTTTCTTTGCAAATTGCAGTTCGTGCCTGTGTGATGTTGTCCTGTAAATACAGCTCAGGCAAGAACAGTTCAAGTTCTGTTTTATAAAGAGGGTCACTTTCATGAGTGAAAAAAAGGGAGCAGCCATGATCACAAGCTTGGTTTTTAATCCCCTGCCTCTGGGCTGAGACTGCCTGCCGAGGAGCCTGCTGTCATTTCTTTTAAGTTTGTTCCTTACAGATAGTAGATGGAGGCCACCAGCTGAGCATTCCCGTATCTTCTAGAAGTCAGCTGATGAATTACTGTACTGTGCCTGCATTGGAGACCTAGACTGCATGTCATTTTATGGTGTAGTTTCCTCTGGGTGGAATTAATACGCAGATGGTTATTGTGTGAGCTTTATGCCATTAGTATTGAACACTTTCTTGGGTTTCTAATGGAATATTTGGCACCTTCTCCCTTTCTCGCATTTATGTGAGGCTAGAAAATAAATACAGTTCAATGTAATGAAATGGAGCCTTTCATTAATTAGTTTGGCAGTACCCATTTAGACACAGCTTCATCTTCTCAGGAATGCTCTTGCGTGAAGAGTAGGCAGTGGTATCTAAAAGGGCCACGTTATCAAAATATAAAATTATGGTAGAAGAAAATTTCAGATGTGAAGTAAATGATAATAGTATTTCTTGTTAAATGTGGTGGCATTCCCCAAATTATTATTGATGCCTTTATCCTACTTAAAAAAAATGAAATATGTGAAAGATGGTATTTTGAGGAAGTGATTTTTGTTCTTTTCATATGCTCCTCCTTATATGCAGTTTGGCTGTCCTGATCCATTCAATACATGCATTTGTTTTCCAGCTAAGAGCATTCACAGACAACAGGGATGATATGGCTTTGGGCCATGTAATTGTGTTGCTCCAGCAAGAATGGCCTCGGGGAGAAAACTTATTCTTGAAAGCTGTCAACAAGATCTGTCAACAAGGAAATTTCCAATATGAAAATTTTTTCAACTATGTCACAAGTATCCTTTTTCTTGGTAAAAAACTGGGGTTTAATGAAAGGCCTCGATCAAGAATGAGTGAAATGGAGTCCAGATGGCAAGCCAACAATGTAGCCCTCAGTTATGAGTGAATGGTTATTCAAACTGAGGATAATTCAGGTGATTCAAAAAAAAAAAAAAAAAAAACCCGGATCACCTAACAAGATAATTACCCTTTAGTGTGAAGTGGCCAAAATCAATCTTTGATCACTTACCCAAACTTTTAATGTGAATTAGTTCAGGCAGTTGCTTTCTGCTGTCTCTGAGAATCCATGTAAATGTTTTGTGCTGTTCGTTTCCCTTAGGATGCTCTTACCTCTCCCTTTTGGAGGGAGGAGAGATGAGTGCGAGGGAACATTGGGAACAAGGGCCCGGACCTTTCATAATGTAATTCAACAGCAGTCACTAAGGAATTCATACAAGTGCTTTTCTCCTCAAATCATTGTCAGCAGCCTCTTGCTTTTCCCCTCCTAGTGCTTTATTGTCTCTGTTTTGTAGTGGAAGCTTTAGAGATATCTCCAAGAACATCTTTGTTCTAAGCCTAGGGAGGCAGCGTGGCCTAGAGAAGAGAGACCAGGATTGGGTGTCCTGGGATCAAATTTGAGCTCTGCCATTGGCCTATTATGTGACCTTGGGCAAGTCACTTGTTTATTCTGGGCCTCAGCTAACTCACCTGTGCAGTTGGTATTGGATAGATTGTGGGATGAGGTCTGGGTCTAATTACATAACCCTGTATTTACCCTGCCTCCTTGCAGAGAGTGAGTGGTTATTGAGGCCCCCAGACTGTCTCTAACAACCAAGTGGTTTGGAAGCAGCGACAGCAGCATGGACAGGGCAGTCCCCTGCTGCCATCAACAGAACTGGCACAGAGCCCTTGGGAACAGCGGTGGAGGGAAATGCCCTGATCCCAGTGCCTTCTCACTCATGTCACCCTGACTTGCTCCCCTATTCCCCCCCCACCCCCCTTCCAACCCCAGCGATACCCAATTTGAGGACTATTCCTCAGAGTTTGTGTTTCTACATTTCTATATGATTTTTGTATTGAGGTCTTAACCTGGCCTACCGATATTGATATGCTGGAGGAATTTGCCTATTTAAGAACCCAGGAAGGAGGAAAAATCCATCTGGAATTACTGCCCAATCAAGGAATGTTGATCAAGTAAGGATGCCATTCATTTACCGCTATCTATTGTTGAAAGACATAAATGCTTGTCGACTTGGTGTCTGTGTGATTGTGGGAAATCCGTACTATATGATCTGTTTTAACCCATTTCGAAAAAATAATGGAAGGTGTCCAACCCGGGAACTAGTCTTTTGTAAACACACTGGTTTTGAATGTCCTCAAAAGACATAAGCTTGCAGAGGGCCTTGGCTTGCTTTTTCCAATATGACATTCCCAGTTTGAATTGTGCTGCTTCTGTCATCTTTAGAAGGTTTCCACTGGGCAAAAATATATATGTGTGTGTATATATATATGTACATATATATACACACACATATATATTTTTTTTTGCTTTCCAAAATCTTGCAGAATGGCATTTAGACCAGTTGGGCTTGATGTATGATGAGTTAAGTTCACTTAGCTTGTAAAACCTCTGCTCCATAACTTCGCAAATAGGACAGGCTAATTGGGCAGGCTGGAACCCCCACCTGCTGCCAGAAGCCATGCTGCTCAGGGCATGGGTGGGACCCTTCCCCCACTGAATCAGATCCACCCTGTCAGCGGGAATTGTGCCAATCATCCAGATGGGCCAGGTGATTGCGGCGAGTGGTCAATCATGGCCATCAGACAGCTCCACAGCACTTCTTGCATCACTATCTCCAAACCACAGCAATTCTTGTCAGGACAGTGCTGCCTTGAATTCTGCAGGTGGATACACTGTCCTCTTTGGTTTTTTGGGTGTGCTGTTTTCCTGTGTAGCTGGCAGGCCACTGCTTAGGGAACTTCCTCATAGCACAGAAGTGGAGGATGGAGGGAATCTTAAAAGACTCTGAGCTTGTTTCTCTTCTCCCCCAGGGAGAAATAGAAAAGATTGTCAATTGACAGAAGAAATTGGACTCTGCCTCAGCCTAGCTCTTTTTCCTCCATGGTAGCCTTTGGATTTCCTTGCCAAGTTGAGGGGCTCAAGAAGTGGGGAGAGAAGCAGTGCTTCTTTCTGGCTCTCCAGGGCAGAGAGATTTTGAGGAACCAGCCAAGCTCTCCTTTTAGCGTCCGATCGGCTTGGGGTCCTCGCACCTCTTATAGAGGCCATCAGGGAGAGGTAGTTTTTTCAGAAAATACTGAAGGTGATGCAGTTCAAATAAATACATTCCACATTTGGCCTGCTTTTAAGAATTCTAATACTTGAACTTTTTGGGCCAAGTGGACCAGGCTCCCAGCTGGTTCTTCTCTTTGGCAGTTGCTCCTTACAGCTGTTATTGTGTGAGAGATGGGCGGAACAGTTGCTTCAGGTCCAGTGATGTTTCCGGATAGCGAAGAAGCAACCACCCAAACCTTTTCATGGGTATATCCTTACAGGTTTCTGTGTTACAAGTTGTGGGAGTGTGTCTGTTTGTCCAAGAGCCTGTTGCTATAGCTCTTATACTGAGTAATCCAAGAAGCATAAGGTTGAATGGGAGTTCCCCCCCCTCAGTCTCGATTTAATCTGAGAGGTATAGACAGCTGCTCTAAATTATCAGTGGTAATAGGGGCTGGAGAGAACATGGATGATTGAAATTCACAGTGAGCTTAAAAAAAAACACAAACTATGAGCCACTGGTTTCAGCCTTCCACCCCTCCAACCCATTTACCAGAGCCCTTTTTAACAAATGGCAAATTTGCCATATAATTGAGAAGCAGCATGGCCTACTGGTTAGAGCACGGATCTGGGAATCAGTAGGACCTGGGTTCTGATCCTGGCTCTGCCGCTTGTCTGCTGTGTAACCTTGGGCAAGTCGCTTAATTTCTCTGTGCCTCAGTGACCTCATCCATAAAATGGGGATTACGACTGAGCCCCATATGGGACACGACTGTTCAATGTGATTAGCTCGTATCTACCCCAGTGCCTAGTAAATTGCCCGGCACATAGTAAATCCCATAAACAAAAAAACCAGGAAGGAGCAATAGCACAGGCTCTCGGTGACCGACAAACTAGATTATCAACTCTGGATGATGGAGTGTTGGCTTCAGTTCTGATTTAAGACCCCTCTTTCAGTAAGTGCAGTTCTAGTCTGAAATCATTTTAAACTACTTGTAAACTGCACTGAGTGGAGATCAGATGGAACAGATTAGATACTGACATAACGTGATCGGAGTCCATAAAGCCCTTTCCTTTAGAGCTGTGTAATTTCATGCCACTCTTCAGGGCTAGTGGTCAGAATATATTTGTGTGTAAGAGGTTTTTTTTTAAACAGAGACCGGGGCCTTGGAGTTATCTGGGCAGAATTTTAAAATATGAAATTCAAAGAACTGGACCCAAAGAATTGGGATGGGTTCCTGGGGAACCCCCAAAGGAAGGAAACTTGAATGGCAGAGGCCCTCCAGAACTCAGAGAACTCAGTTTCCAGGGCTTCTGCATTCCATTGCAAACCTTAGGCAGGAAGGAGGGATAGGGAGAGGGAAAAGGAAAGGAGGAGAGATGAGGCCCAGCCAAATAGAATCCCCCCTGCTCATTGCATTCGGAAGCCGTGGATCACCAGAACCGGCAATAACAAACTCTTAGATTAGAGGCTGAAGTTCTGAACCTCAGTTGAAGCTCTTAGGTGCTCCAGGTGGGCCACCCAGTGAAAAAACAGAAAAATTGGTGTCATACATAAAGGAAGCCAGTACCTAGAGAGAGATAGGCTTGCTCTTCCTTTCCAGTCGGGGGCTTTGGCTCTTGATACGAAAGCAGCCCTTTCTCTGCCCTTGTCTGCAGTATTGCTCTTCGATTAATTGTGAATAAATGGACCCTGATACGTTGTCTTCCAGTTTCAGTGAGATTCCTGTTTCCCATGGCCAAGCTCAGGCCGTGGACAGAGTTAATGGTTTTTAGGTACACCACAGATTATTGATCAGGTTTTTTTGTCTACAGATATGGCTTTTCCCTTTAAGCGCCCAATACGTTTCTCAGTGGCCCACCTCTATGCCTCTGCCATTTTATCGCTGCTTTTTTTCCCCTTCTGCTCCAAAGCTTGTATTTCTTTGTGTTCAGAATGTCCCAGGCCCCGTATTTCCCTCAGCAAGTAATAAACCTGTAACCCTTCTTCCTTTCCTCTGGTAATACCTCTCCATTCTTTTCCCCTTATTGCCAGACTCTACTTTTAAAAACACCTTCATTAGACAATTGCACCAAGTGCACCAATACTTGTACACAGGCATACTTTGTACCTAGAAAGTATAAATGCCAGTTTGAAATTGGGACTTATGTAAATCTACTCCCTCCTTCCCCTTTGAAAACCAAGAGCGAAAGGGTTTAGGTCCAGTCAACGAAGTCCGTCTGCCACGAAATTGAGCTCCAGCTGTTTTTTGCTCAGGGAAGCCTTAAGGATGTGACATCTTGTGAGCACTAGATGGGGAGCCGAGGCTTTTCCACTTCTTTGTGATGAAGCCTGCAGCTGTGTTAGGGTGGATACTTCAGGTTCAAAGAGTTCTTGTCTGGTCTCCTTCCGGCTGTTTTTGTATTTTCTCTGGAGTGTTGTTTTGCAGTGCAGGGGGAGACGGTGTGGGTGTTTGAATGCTGCTGTTTGCTGTTTTTTAAAGGCCTTCTAGCCCTCCCCTGGGGTTACTGCAGCAGGAATTCATACCTGTACCACAGCCCAGCATACAGACTGCTGACAGGTACCAAGTGGAAAAAAAAAAAAACACCTGCTCATAGTGTGCTGTGTTTTTGTCAACATGTTTTACTGCCCATGGTTTTCAGCTCTTTGTTATTCAGCACCTTTTATTCATGCTTTCTTTTAATTTGTTCCTGCATCCTTTGGCAAACCATCTGGTTGTAATATTGTACTGTTTCCTATTTTTTCATAAGTCGCCAGTGTGTCCGTGTTCAGTTTAATCACCAGAGATACCAAATGGAAATGGTTATTTAACTTTGCATTAGATTTAATGTGATTTCAGGAGCTTCAGCACACGATTCTCATTTAGAAACATGTAAGAGCATAAAACTTATTTTTCTAACTGCTTTGTTAAAGTCAGTGGCAGTTGTCCTCATTTAAATAGGACGTAGTTCAGCATTTTGGAACCTTTAGAGTATTATCTGTTTCTTTAGGGTTTGCTGATCCTAGTGGAAAAGCTTAGAACAAAATGTTACCCTATCACCCCTTTTATATAGGATTCATTTTTAGCTGCTTTGTCTGGTGTTAGAAGTGGGGATATATATGTGTATATATATATATCTATATCTATATCTATATGAATACACACACACACATCTTCCTTCACCCCTCCACCAAAAAAAGTGGAACTGGTCTCACTCCCAGTTTAACATAGCCTCTTTTCCCTTCCCCTTCCCTCCCCCCTAAAAAACAAAAAACCACAACAGGAGCACTGAGAAAGGGAGGGGAGCCAGACCAGCTCCCTGGAGTTGGGGCCAGTGGTATCCCCAAGCCGGGGCCAACCCAAGCTGGACTCGCCTCTGCCAGCAGGCAAAAGCTTGGATCTTTGAAAGGCTGATGCATGATGCGGTGGAACTTTTGGCTGCACTGTGGAAACTTACATTTTTGCTTATTTTATACATTTTCACTTTGTGGATTTTTTTTAAAGCAGTTGCTTCTGCAGGTCTATTTCTGCATGGCCATTGAAATCTCTCCCAGCTCCCCATTTTTCTTTGGAGAACTTCTGTGAGTTTCCCGAGATGGAATTCGGTGACTTTCCTGTAGGAGTTTTGGTTTTTTTTGTTTTTGTTTTCTGCTTTGGAATCTTTTCCTTAATTTCAGGCCCTTCCCCTCCTTCACTTTAGACTTTTGTCTCTTTTTCAGTCACCCTTTTTTTATGGTGATGCAGTCTGTTGAGTATCCTTTAGGCCACTCCAAGCTTTGTGTCACTAACAGTAAAGTGGTGCTGGCCGTCTTCCCCTTCAGTTTGAACTCTCCCTCTGTCCTTTCCATTGCTGTTCCCCAAACTGATCTGAAACCTCTTATCGGGGCCATCCGCTGCTGATTTGGGGAGCAGGAGTATCACACATGTATTTCCTCTGCTACTGGGTGGAGACAGGCACAGGGAGAGCACATTTCTTGTCCTAACACCTGCAGCGGCCAAGCTCAGACCTGCGCCTCCAAATGGGGCCCGGGACTCCCTGTGGGCCAACAGAAGCAGCAAGCTGAAGGTGAGGATTGTGGTACAGTTGTTCTGATGTTCCTCTAGTGCCCGGTGCCTCTTGGGGATCCCTTTGTCACCATATTGGAGGTGGAACATTGAACAAGTTCCCGTCCTCCGTTGGTGCTAGGCAGAGTGAGCTGTAATCTATCCCCTGTAAGATTAATTGTTCCACAGTTGCAGCACCAAAGACCTGTTCAACTGTAGGCCAATATATGTTTGTGTAAAACCCACAGGGAGGGGGAAACCATCAAATACAGCAAGATTGAACCTCAAACCGTGCCAAGCTGTAACCAAAAAGAAGCAAACTTGAAAAGGACTTCTGACTCCTTTAGTGGGGAAAAAAGCAGTAGACAACAAAAGAAGCATTTAAAGATGCCCCAGTTAGCTTCCATATTCTCTTCCTGTGGAAGGTACAGTTTTATGAAATGAACACCCCTGACTGGTTTCCTAAATGTCTGAGACCCGAAAGCGCTTCCGACTCCAGCCCCGTGTTGCTGCTCGCGGTCCATAGTACTTTGTTTGTTTTTGTTTTTATATATGTATTGTCTTCCTGTTGCTGACTTCAGGCACCACACCGTGACCCGGGGCATCACCAAAGGGGTGAAGGAAGATTTCCGCCTGGCTATGGAGCGCCAGGTCTCCCGCTGCGGGGAGAACCTGATGGTCGTCTTGCACCGGTTCTGCATCAACGAGAAGATCCTCCTCCTGCAGACGCTGGTCTGAAGGAAGGGAACCGGGCCGCGATCCAGCAGGCCCCTACTGGGGCTCGGGGCCATCATCAGAAGCAGGAAGCTCAGAGCAGTGAGAATGGTAATGGCAATGGTGTCACCGCCCCAAGATGCAGCTCTCCGGAGGAGAAAGCCACTGGAGCTCACGAGAGGTATATAGGCATAATTGTGGAATGCGCTTCAAAGGTTTGAGAGACATTCCTGGTTTTAGCAGTGGCCATCAGATTTGTAACTTTTTTGTGGTAAACTGAAAGGATTCAAAAGTTTTGTAAATAAAATCCAGATCCACAAAATGCTTTTTTCCTTCAAGAAAAAAAAATTTGGATGCTACTGGTTTATATCTTTCCCCACTCCCTCCCCATCTTCAAATATTAAACTGTACTAAGAAAAGCTCTAACCCGCAGCAAGCAGATAGGGGATTTGGGAGGTGATTTTCATAAGCACAGATGGTAAAAATCAGCTTATGCAATTTTCCACTCTAATTCAGCGAGGAAGATTCTTGGAAATGCCTAGGCATGCATCCTGAGTTTGTGAGTAATTATCACCCACCCTGCTGCTCCCCACAGGGGATGATGGTAGCGGAGCAGAGGGATTGCTGGGAGGGAGGGAAGCTGGCCCAAAGGGCCTTCCAAGAAGAAAAGCAGGGGGCCTGAGGAGAGACCAAGCACTGGTAAGGCAGAGAAATTGTCCCTGTCAGGGCCTCTCCCTGGCTTGGCAGAGAAGCTGTTAAAGCCTCCCAAAGCTGGGTTTGTCAGCATCCTTCCTACCGCTCCCCTCACCACCCCCCAACGAGTCCCCTTGATGTGTTCTTCCTAGCTGCTTTTTTCTGCTATCACAGCTCCCACTTCCCTCATCTGTGCACTTCCCCCACTGCCAACCATTTGACAAGACCCTGAAACTTGTTAATACTGAACACGCTGACCTCTGGAGATCCCGTTACCTAAGTGTAGGTTTTGGCCTCTTTCCAAAACATGTGCATCTTTATGCTTAATTGCAGTTCTCAAGTCCTGTTGCTCTGGCAGAAATTTCAAGGAGTTTTAACTTCACCCTTTGGGAGATGTGAAGAACATTTTTATTTAAAGATGAATTATCCTCTTTGGAGGTTTTCTTTCTATGGCTATAAATACACGTCTTAAATTCAGTCCTTAACCCTCCAATGTTTGACAGCAAAAATGCAGTCACTAGGGAAAGCAGCCAGTCTTAAAGCCCCTCCAGGCCCCTAGGTGCTGCAGTGGAGGCAGCTGCTCAGGTCAACCTAGATTTTTCAGTGATTTGAGGTTGAAGACGGACTCATGTCATACTTTGCCAACAGCAGTATGTGGGAAGTTGTGGATTTATTAACTTTGATAGTTGGCCTCCCCATAAATAGGTATGAATGCTCTCACAGGCTCTCTCCCTGCACCTGCTTTTTTAAATCAAAGGAGTCCTCAGGCTCAGGGCGCCAGAGAAATTGGTGTGGCCACCATGAGAGAGATGCACAGTTGAGCCTTAGATTTGCTAAGAAAGCTCCAGAGAGCTATAAGGTAGCTCCAAGAGATTTCAGCAACCTCCCCAGAGCCAAGTGCACGGAGACCATGTGGCTATCATGGTCTATCATAGAATGGGGGTGGGGAAGGGGTGTCAGTTATTTGGGCTAGAATTTCACCAAATTTTTGGTAAGCTATTGAGTGCTGCATGCAATATTTGGTATTCCCCAATATCTATTGATAGAATTAATAATGGTACTTACTGGCAGTGGAAAAATCCAGTCCATGAATGAATGCATGTGAGAACACTGTAACCAAAACGAATCTGATCCATTACAGCTTTTAAAACAATTAGTTTCAGAGTTTGGGAATTATACATTATTTGGTTATCTTGGATACAGATGCCCCAAGTCTCACATCATTTTTATGCTGGACCATTTCATCCTGTAACATCTTCCTATCTAAACATGGGCTTATCTTTGGTCTGTCACACTTTCCTTAGCACATTTGTTCTTTGGCACAAGATTGTACTCTTCGAACCCAAACTGAGGAGGAGCTAGAAAAACAGATCCATTCATCTTAAGTGACAGGTTCAGTGAGAGGACAGAGTTCAACTGGTTCAGATTGAGTCAGCAGGGGCCTGAAAGTCAGCTTTGACACGTCAGAATTCATCAAATCTAATGAGGTTCAGTTATATTAGCTTTAAGGTATAGCACTATGACTGTGGTGAGAGACGGCAAGTGTATTTTTTGGAAGATAATTTTCCAAGAACAAAAATTCATCTGGAGGTTGAATCTGCATCGGACAAACATGCTGCTCTAGGCTCCACCCGATATTAGCGAGCAGGTAAGACTGGTTCCACAGCCATATAATACTAAGCCTGCTTTCAACCTCTTCCTTTATCCCCCTCCCTCCAGTCACCCACCTCTCTCCAGCAGGCCCGGGATCAGATGATCAATCAATGGTATTTATCGAGCGCTTACTATCTGCAGAGCACTGTATTAAGCACTTGGGAAAGTACAAAACAACAGAATTAGACACGTTCCCTGCCCATAATGAGCTTAGAGTCTGTAAACCTGATTGACGGCAAGTCAGGTTTTCCATCACTCCAGCCACTTACCGAAGAATCTTCGGAATATACCCCAGAATCCAGGCTGCCTGGCAGTTTGGGGAGGGAAGGAGAGGGGGCTAGTTCCTGGACAGGCATCAGATAGGAAACAGACAAGATAGGAGGCTGAGGTAGGTTGAAAGAATAGCTGCTGTTCTTTTCGTGTGGGAGGGGCCGACCATGCCACCTGACGTGATAGACATACGAGTAAGAGAACAACAGGTCAGAAGGGAAACTGCATGTACTTGCTGCCACTTACGTGAATGTCACATTTGAGTCCTGCTCTGGCAGTTTGGTTGGGCCTTTTGTTAAATGGATCTTTTTCTTCGTGTACGTCCTCTGCTTTTCAGGTTTCCTGTCACGATGGCCACAGCAGCAGCAACACAACAAGCTGCCCGGAGATATGGAGAGTGCTAGGGGGTGACTAACTTGGCAGTCACCTTAACAGTGGAGGTCAGAGAGAGCAAAATATTACATTCATTTAGCCCAGGACAGTCAACAATGTCCAATTACTAATACAACTGACGCTTTCCACGCTCAGTGCAAGATAATTATAATTTTCTGAGTGCAGAAAGGAATTGAAAAGCATTGCAGCTCTGGAGGTGTTGGGTGAGCTCTCCGTGGCCCTTGAGAATCCCGGGAAGCAGCTTGCATCCAGCCAAACCTTTATCTGCAGCAGGTCTCTAAAGGTGAATGGCTTTTGGCAGGCAAAACCAAAAACACAGTTTGAGTTTTGGAGCAATTCCTTTTTGAAAGAATTTCTCTGTCATTCCATCCCAACTCACGGTCTTCTTCAAGAAGTCCGTGTGGGCAGGGGACGTGTCTTTCAACTCTGTTTTATATTGTACTCTCCCAAGCACTTAGTGGGAGCCCCTTGCAGAACCTGATTGTCTTGAATCTACCCCAGTGCTTGGCACATAGAACTTAACAAAACCATAACTATCATCTCACCTTGTATCCCCCAAATGCCACTTTGAACCTTCTGCTCGAGAGAGTGGAGTAAAGGAAAATGCTAGAGGGGGATTAATATTCAATGCATCATTTCTCATAAAAACAAGTTTTGAAGGGAATTCCTCTGTTTCACCAAAGTGTACAGATCAGCCAGAAACATGACTGGGGGAAGAGAAGATCTGGATTAAAAGAAGCCAAATACATTATTAAAAAAAGAGGTTGGATCAAGTGGCCAGGAAAGGGCATAAAACATCCAGAAAAATTTTAGGATAGAGGGAGCTATGAGTCAGAAAGCATATGGGCAACTGACTGAAAATGAGGAAAAGCAGACCAAAAGGAGATGATTTCCCAGTGGAAATGGAGGAAATTCCACTAGTCTGGATGGAGAGATCCAGCCTGGGCCAAACACTAGAGGGTTTGCTTTGGGAACCACTTAGGCCCTGCTCCCTAGGGAGGTGTCCAGCTGGATTGAGAGGGCTTCCCATCTCTAAGACCTGAAGTGGAATCTTTCATATGTTCCCAGCACAAGTCCCAGTAGGGTCCGTCTGTCCATTCTTTTCTGATGCTCTGACACACTCCATTAGGCCACAGCTTTAAAAGCCTTCGTGTGACATTTGATGCCATGTCCCAACATAGAGGGTTTCCATCAACAGAGAACTTAGAAATGCATAAAGCTGAGGAAAAAAGGAGTATTGTTTGAAATTCATGAAACTAATGACCAAAAGAAACTGATTAGCAAATGAAGAATGTACATCTCTCAAGAACTGAGGAAAAGAATTCAATTACATCAACAGTCAATTGAAGGCAAATACCATTAGTCTCCTGTCACACCTAATTTTTGAATTCAGACAAGAGGCGGTGTTAGGGGGTCAGAAGCTGGATTTGTGCCTGAAACTGCCTAACTATTGTCATCATTGTTTATTGGATTAGATTACATTTGGGTATTAAAGTCTGAATTTCAAGGCTGTTCTGCCTATTTGGTGAGGTAGGGTAACAAGGACCCAGGGGACTGTCTACTACTAGCCAACTCTAAAAATTTGTTCTAGAGGTGAATGATTGTCAAAATTCACTTCCCAATTGACAACCGTCATTGGAGCTGTCAATTTGTTTTTTCCGTATTCAGCCAAGGAAATTGACTTACCGCTTTTGGCAAAAAGTCACTACTTCTCCTGACATTCTGAGAGGCAGCTGATACAGACCAGGAAACTGAAACTCAGTTAAATAAGGCACAGGATGAAGTACCACAGTTTTGGAGGCTCTTAGTTTGAAGCAATCAGTTGATCATAGTTATAGAGTGCTTACTGTGTTTAGAGGATTTTACTAAGCACTTGGGAGAGTGCAATATAACAAAAAACGGATGAATTTCCTGCCCACAACAAGCTTGCAGTCTAGAGGGGAGACAGTCATTAATATAAATTGCAGATATATACATAAGTGCTGTGGGGCTGGGAGGGAGGACGAATAAAGGGAGCAAGTCAGGGTGACGGAGGAGGGAGAAGAGGAAAGAAAGGCTTAACCAGGGAAGGCCTCTTGGAGGAGATGTGCCTTCAATAAGGCTTTGACAGAGGGAGAGGAATTGTCTGGCGGATTTGAGGAGGGAATCCTAGGCCAGAGGAAGGGAGTGGAGAGAGCCTGGGTTTCGGAGTCAGAGGTCATGGGTTCGACTCTCGGCTCTGTACTTGTCAGCTGTGTGACTGTGGGCAAGTCACTTCACTTCTCTGTGCCTCAGTTACCTCATCGGTAAAATGGGGATTAACTGTGAGCCTCACGTGGGACAACCTGATGACCCTGTATCTACCCCAGTGCTTAGAACAGTGCTCTGCACAGAGTAAGTGCTTAACAAATACCAACATTATTAAGTGGGAAAGATGAGATTGAGGTACAGTGAGAAGGTTAGCATTAGAAGAGTGAAAAGTGGGGGGCTGGGCTGCAATAGGAGAGAAGCAAGATGAGGTAGGAAGGGGCAAGGTTGTTGGAGTGCTTTAAAGCCAATGGTGAGGAGTTTCTCTTTGATAATAATAATAATAATGGTATTTGCTAAGCTCTTTCTATGTGCCAAGTACTGTTCTAAGCGCTGGGATAGATATAAGGTTATCAGGTTGTCCCACGTGGGGCTCACAGTCTCAATCCCCAATTTACAGATGAGATAACTGAGGCACAGAGAAATTCAGTGCCCAAAGTCACACACCTGGCAAGTGGCAGAGCCAGAATTAGAACCCACAACCTCTGACTTCTTGAGGAGTGGGGAAACATGGCCAGAAAGTTTCTGTAGAAAAATGATCTGGGCAGCAGAATGAAGTATGGAGTAGAGAGAGACAGGAGGATGGGAGGTCAGCAGGGAGGCTGATACAGTAATTGAGGCAGGATAGGATGAGGGATTGGATTACATGGTAGCAGCTTAGATGGAGAGGAAAGGGCAAATTTTAGCAATGTTTTGAAGGTCAAACCGACAGGATTTAGCAACGGATTGAAGGTGTGAGTTGAATGAAAGAGTGGAGTCAAGGATAAGCAGTGTGGCACAGTGGTTAGAGCATGGGCTTGGGAGTCATAAGGATGTGGATTCTAATCCCTGGTTCCACCATTTGTCTTCTGTGTGACCTTGGGCAAGTCACTTAAATTCTCTATGCCTTAGTTTCCTCATCTGTAAAACAGAGATAAAATCTCCTTTTAGGGAGTAGGGACTGTGTCCGATCTAAATATCTTGTATCTACCACAGCGTTTAACACAGTGCTTGGTACATAGCGCTTAACAAATACCATAATTAATCATTACTAGACACAGTATATGTCGAAGTTGCATTAAAACAAATTGCCCCATGAGCTGGAAGTTTATCAATCTTTTAAGCAGCATTTCGTCCACAAACATACCAGAAATTCTAGGTTGAACTAATAATGTTGGTATTTGTATTTATTAAGCGCTTACTATGTGTAGAGCACTGTTCTAAGCGCTGGGGTAGATACAGGGTATTCAGGTTGTCCCACGTGAGGCTCACAGTTAATCCCCATTTTACAGATGAGGTAACTGAGGCACAGAGAAGTTAAGTGACTTGCCCACAGTCACACAGCTGACAAGTGGCAGAGCCGGGAGTCGAACCCATGACCTCTGACTCCGAAACCCAGGCTCTTTCCACTGAGGCACACTGCTTCCCCAAGCAACTCTAAAACCAAACAGGCAATCGTAACAACAAATACCCTGCCGTGGATAATCGACTCCTAAACTTATAGAACAGTGTCGTCCATTCCATCTCTATCCATTCCGGAATCGGTGACAGGAAGGAAGGTCAGGGTGGGGGGTCATGAACCTCTAGATTGCCCAGAAATTTTTCTCAGGATGTAAATGACAAGTCACAACACACTCCATTTTTAAAACATTCCTGGCTACTGACCCAGTCAGACTGGAGAAGACTGAGTGTAGCCATGATGGGGCCTGTTTGAAGAGGCCTGCCATAGGATAGAGCAGTTACCAAAGGGCACAGCGCCCTTATGGGCTAGAAACAAAATACTGAGGAAAACTATTCACTCACACTGGAGATGCGCATGTCCAGGGGGTGCAAGAGATATGCAGGAAGCAAGAAGAAAACAGTGAGAAGCAGCATGCCCCGGTGGAAGGAGCCCAGGCCTGGTAGTTGAGGAACCTGAGTTCTAATCCCAGCTCTGTCCCCCTGTCTGCCGTGTTACCTTATGGAAGACATTTAACTTTTCAGTTTCAGTTTCCTCATCTGTAAAATGGGCATTAAAAACCTGTCCTCTCTCCCTCTCAAACTGTGCAGACCAGTGTGACTGAATGGAAGGAGCAGGGGCCTGGGAGTCAGAGGACGCGTGTTCTAATCCCAGCTTTGCTGTTTGCCTGCTGGGTAACCTTGGTCTTGCCATCAAACTCTGTGCCTCAGTTTCCTTATCTGAAAAATAATGTTGGTATTTGTTAAGCGCTTACTATGTGCAGAGCACTGTTCTAAGCGCTGGGGTAGACACAAGGGAATCAGGTTGTCCCACGTGGGGCTCACAGTCTTCATCCCCATTTTACAGATGAGGTAACTGAGGCACAGAGAAGTGAAGTGACTTGCCCACAGTCACACAGCTAACGAATGGCAGATCCGGGATCTGGGACCTGATAGGGATTCAATGCCTGGTCTTCCTCCCACGTAGATTGTGAGCTCCGTGTGGGACAGGGACTGTGTCTGACCTGATTATCTTGTATCTTCCCCAGGGTTTAGAACAGCGCGTGGCTCACAGTAAGCCCTTAACAACTCGCAATTTTGTTATCTACTACCACGTGTTCTTAGACCTTGCAAAAGCATCTGACACAATCAGTAGACCTGATTTCTGGCAACTCCTCCAAGAAAAATGGCTTGGTTGTCCCGAAAAGATTGTCAAAATCCCCGGATTAGTCTCCAGTGAGATGCCAGACTGCTTCAGAATTGGAAAGGCCTGTCAGATCCTTTCCCCTTCACCGATGAAGGAGCTGGGTATCAGGTCCAGTCTCATTCAGTCTAGTGGACACAGCAGTGCACAAGGACTCGACTGAGAGTCTGGTGTCAAAATCTGATTCTGAGCCTCTGGGAGATTCTTCCAGTTGAACAGGCTGAGAACATCATTGAAAGTCTCTGACTTACCCAATTAGGAACTCCCATACACTGGGAGCACTCAACCGAGAAGACACAGCTGTTTTTTAACTGTTTCTCAGGATCGGGAAAGCACAGGGCTTGGCAACTAGCCTGAACATCTGGCTTGCACAACCAAAACACTGCAGTGGTGACCCAACACCCAATGCTACCACTGAACTCTATTTTGGTAGGGTACTGTCCAACAATACAAGAATAGACAAGGAGGTGAGATGCCATCAACAAGGAGGTTACTATGTCTTTTAGGACACTGATAATCTGACAGGTAGTGGGGCCTAAATATGATATCAAGATTCAGACTCTGCAACTAATACAGAGCAATTGTAGAGCCCAGTCTTCTGTGTGGCTGGGAGATGTGGACCTACCATAATACCTGGGGCTGTTTTTTTAAGGACTTATTATGTGACAAGCACTGAACCAAATGCTGGGATAGATAATCAGGTCATACACAGTCCCTGGCCCACACAGGACTCACACAATACAAGAAAAGGTAGGTACGTAAATCCCCATTTTTACAAATGAGGAAACTGAGGCACAAAGAAGGTAAGTGACTTGCTCAAGGTCAACCAGCAGGCAAATGACAGAGCCGACATCAAAACTCCAGCCCTCTGATTCCCAGTCCCAGGCTCTATCCATTAGAGCCATGCTGCTTCCCTAAGCTCTTTTCGACTTTCAAAATAGTCCCAACGATGCTATTTAGATGCAATAGGTTACGTCAAAGACAAAACAGGATCATAACCCATGAGGTGCTGGAATGTATCAGGACCGGAACTGAAGCAGTACTCTCGGAACGTACCTTCACTGGGCCGGGTCATGGCGGGAGAGGGAATGACAGAAGGATACCAATTCAATTCCTCTTTAGTCAGCTTTTTAGTCAAACGTAAACATTGCTCTGCACACAGTAAGCACTCAATAAAGAGGACTGATGAATAAACAAGGTGAACAAAAGAAATGATTTAAAGAGGCAGTGAAGCAAAACTGCAAACTTTGTGGTATGTCGGAAAATCTTAACAGGCACACACATAGATAACAAATCTCACCATACCAGTAGTAAGGTCATCTGCTCATCTCTTTATCTCTCTGTTCTGTTAAAGCACAGAACTTGTCATAGGTTAACAACAGAAGTTCAGCCAATTTTATTCAGCCAGGGGCCACTAGGTGTTTTTCTCCTGGAGGAATTTTGTGTTTTTTTAATTCCTGGAAGTTTGGCTTTTCCTCAGTGATGTAAAGAACCCCAAGCCAAACTGTGCTGAATCTTGGTCACAGATTATAATCCTAAATAAAATATTTAGGTAAAGTTCCCGGCAGCCTTAACTATGCGTCATCATCATCATAATAATGACAATAAAAACAACTGTGGTATTTGCTAAGCACTCACTAAGTCCCAATAACTGCAGTAAGCACTGAGATAGTTACAGTGCAATCACATTGGATACAGTCCCTCTCCCACATTGGGCTCACAGTCTAAGCAGAAGGGAGAACGGGAATTGAATCCACATTTTAGATGGACCCCAGAAAAATTAAGTGACTTACCCAAGGTCACACGGCATGTACGTGGTGGAGCTGAGATTAGGACCTGGGTTTTGTAATTCCCAGGCCTGTGCTCCTTCTACTAGGGCACACTGGTTTGCACTATTCAACAAAATAGACTTAAGATATCTGTGGGGCAGATGGGGTTTTTGAGTAAAAGAACAAGAGAGAAAGGGGCTGCAAGGGGTCAGTGTGGAGTGACTGTGTTCACGTGATAAGTGGGCCAGCCATTGAGCGCTTACTGTGTGCAGAGCACTGTACTAAGCATTGGGAGAGTACAATGTAACAATATAGCAGACACATTCCCTGCCCACAACATGCTTACACTTGAGATCTAGATTTAAAATGAGAACACAGGAGTGCTTGGACAGAAAGCCATTAACTGATTACTCTGGGGAATTGAGTATGGTTCAAGGGGTCAAGGTCACACAGCTGGCAAATGACCGAGCTGGAATTAGAACCCAGATCCTGACTCCCAGACTTGTGCTCTTTCCATTAGACCACACTGCTCCAAAATAAATAAAACCTATTGCCCCCGAGACCCTGACAACCTGGTGTGTACCTACTACCTGATGCCAAGAAAGACAGTTCTACTGAAGAGTAAGTCTGAAAGTAGTGATTCAATGGAAAGAGTTCATAAACTTACCTTGACTTTAATTTGAAGGATTTCTATAACAAAATACACTTTTTCAGAATACCTATGTCATTGATATACCTGGGGGCGCGGGGGGACAGGGTGAATGTGTAAGTAAATATGCTTTATGGGCAAGAATGGCTAAATCCATAGTATCCAAAAAAAAGGAGGGAGGAGCATAAAATGGCATCTGCCAGTGACAGGAATTTTCAAGAATATCAGGCAATGAATATTTAACATTCATCAAGCAGAGCTTGGCAAACCTGAATGGAAAGTTATTCTGTTTCTTGGTACATCAAATGGCACTTAGCAGAAAAATTTGGATTATTAACTAGGCAAAGAAAATGCCAAATATCACATTTAGTCACCATTACAGAAGACCACAATAAAATTGACAATATTGCTCTCAAGCAGTGTAAAAATATAAAAGACCACCTTGCAAAAAACGAGCTGGACTAAGAAGTGGGCCTTAGATCATTTTCCATAATGTCTCCAATAATTCCCTTTTCAAAAGTTCAATAAGTCCTTAACAGAATTACATTAAACTGTCCAAAATATCCGTGTACACTGATAATGAAAAAGCAGGCCAATAACTCTGCATTCAAATACATGATTCACAAATAGGCAGTGCTCTAATTAACTGTGTGAGACATCAGCACACATTAGGCAAATAAAAGCTGATCCCATTTTTCCATGATTTGAAAATTCAAAACACCATCATCCCTTTTGACTACTGATTCCCCTCTTTTAAATGACAGTCTCCAGTGAGCTCTCTCTCGCCTTGGGTCAGTGAAATGTTTCAGGGCAGCTGTCAGATTTTCCAGAATATTCTTTTCCTGTAGAGTATATATGAAATGATAACCCAGATGGAGGTAGCAACCAGGTTCTGAGTCAAATGTTCAGCATGTGACTGGTTGTCCTGCATCTTCCACTGAAAGGGAAAATAGTTTTCAAACACTTCATGTCCAACATAAACCAGGATAGAATTCATTCCTTGAGGGGGGGAAAAGAAAGGAAGAAAATTAGTGTTCTACTATAAAAATACTGTAATCATCTACGCTAATGGACTGTTTAATGGATATTTACTCAAACGTAAGAGTTTTGATCATAAAAGGGAGTGATAACTAATCACTTGAAGTAGCAAATTTCCCCAGCATTTAACCTAAATACTCCACTCTGAAGTAGGCGTAAGAGTTTTGAGCATAAAAAGCAGTGATAACTAATCACTTGAAGTAGCAAATTTCCCCATCATTTAACCTAAATACTCCACTCTGAAGTAGACTGGAATTTTGAGTTCTAAACTACTGATGGAAAAACTGAAGTCCAGAGAATTTAGCAACAGAATCTAATACTAGCAACATTACAAAAACCCAGAAATTAGGGCTGTGGAATTAGTACTTCATCCTTCTTAAGCCCACTGACTCCTGCCACTGTGGCTGCCACCTTCCCCCACTTCTTGGTTTCTCATGCCTCAGTCCTTACACCCTGCAGGTAGCAGTAGCAGAAAATGGGATGGGTGGGGCAGAAGAGAACGAGGGGGCTGCAACAATCATAGGAGGAAGAAAACCTGGGAGGAGGAAGAGGAGGAAGAGGATACTGTGATGGTGACTACAAAAGCAGAAACCCTAGGTAAAATTTGGTCTCAATGTTTTGATACTATAGCCATGGTCCCCACAAATGAGATACAAAATAGCATGCATCTTGTGGGGCATTTACTGGGTCCTAACAGTGAGTGACTAATCAAGTGGATGTACTGAACAAGAGCATTAAAACTCAATTCCATCCCATCCTAGAGTCTAATAATAATGATGGCATGTGTTAAGCACTTACTATGTGCCAAGCACTGTTCTAAGCGCTGGGGTAGATACAGGGTAATCAGGTTGTCCCACGTAGAGTTCACAGTCTTAATCTCCATTTTACAGATGAGGTAACTGAGGCACAGAGAAGTTAAGTGACTTGCCCAAAGTCACACAGCCAGGATTAAAACCCACAACCTCTGAATCCCAAGCCCGGGCTCTTTCCACTAAGCCATGCTGCTTCTCGTACTAACCCATTGCTGCTTCTTGTGTCTAGAAAGAGAACATATCTCTTCAGGGGTCTAGGATGAACAGTCTCCTGCTTCCAGGCAGGCATTCAATTATTCATTCATTCAATCGTATTTATTGAGTGCTTACTGTGTGCAAAGCACTATACTAAGCGCTTGGGAGAATACAATGTAACAATAAGCAGACACATTTCCTGCCCACACTGAGCTTTTTCCACCGACACCTAACATCAGCATCATTTACGAGCTGTTTGCCAAATCAAGATAGGGTGCCTGGGAAGAAAATCTGGATTGTGGTTTGGCGGGGGGGGGGGGGGGGGGGGGGGGGGGGGGAGGAGAAAGAAAGAAGGAGGTTGCATATTGTTGCTTGCACCACTGCTTCCAGGTTCCACACTGCTGCCTGGGCCCCTATTTCTGCAATAAGGCCACTAAGCAGAGGCAGAGGTGAACAAGAAGGAGGAATAAGGGCCTGGTGTTTAGAGCTCACATATATCACACACATGGTATCCCAGAAAACACCATAATTTCTTCAAAGTTTTCTCTGAATCCCACTCCTCAAGGGATGGACAGGATAAAGCTATAGTAGATGTTTCCAGGGCTAGCTTCTGAGGTTCACCTTTCACCTTTCAAGGTCTACTCCCCACTCGTCCATCGACGCTTCCCAACTCATGTGGAAAAGCCTCGCGGGCCCAGGTGAATGTTACTGACCTGGGTAAAAGAACGGCGCGCCTGACCACAGCCTCTTCACATCCACAAAGTAGTAGATCAGCAACAGTGCCACGAAGGCAAAGCAGCTCAGAGTGGTCACGTAGGAAATGGACCTGAGCAGTTCCCGTGGAAAGAATAAGCAAATGTCAGATTTGTTTCTGGATTGAGGCAGATTGAGGCTGGGAGTGATGATAATTAATGAAAACTGTGGTACTTGGTAAGCACTCACTATGTGCCAGGCACTGTACTGAGCACTGGGGTGGATACAAGCAAATTGGGTTGGTCACAGTCCCTGTCCCACACAGGACTCATGGTCTTAATCCCCAGTTTACAGATGAGGTAACTGAGGTTCAGAGAAATGAAATGACTTGCCCAAGGTGACATAGCAGACGTAACCTAGTGGAAAGAGCACCAGCTTGGGAGTCAGAGGACTGATCCCGGCTCAGCCGCTTGTCTGCTATGAGACCTCAGACAAATCATTTAACTTCTCTGGGCCTCAACTACCTCATCTATAAAACAGGGATTAGATCCTACTCCCTTCTACTTAGATTGTGAGCCCCACGTAGGACAGGGAGTGTGTCCAACTTGATTATTCTTTGTCTACCCCAGCACCTGGTACAGTGCTTGGCACGTAGTAAGCACTTACCAACTACCATTAGCAAAAAATTCAAAACCTAAAAATTTGCAGTCTGAAATATTTACCAGAGATTCTTGTTGATTGGAACAAAGCCTTCATTTTGTGAAAATTTGGTCAAAACACCAGAAATAAGTCCCTGTAAGTAAGAAAATTTAGAATACTAGTTTCAAGTAATAAAATCTGCAGTACAAAAAAAAATGCTAGCTAAATAAACTGACTCAAAGAATTTGGATTGCTACAACTTGTTTACATCATTTTAACTGCAAAAAAGATTTTAAAATTTCTTTCACTTTCTACAGTTCATAAAAACAGTACTATTTTTCATCTGAAATTAATTTCAGAAGACATCTCATTCGCTTTCCTACCAACTTTGTAAGAAGGTAGGTGGAAGACAAAACTGAGTTACGGAAAGGGAAAAAGGATTTGGTTTGGACAAGAAATGATGGGGGAACAGATGCCAGGTGTGCTGACTGGCAGTCCAGCGCAGCGATATACTTGGTCATGTTTTTGGAAACTCAGCTCTAGAATTTAGGTAGGTTCATTCACCTGTCTGCCAGGATCGAAACCATGTCGTCTTCACATCTTTATGCTACCCTCCAACCAAGAAAAGATGATCGGGAAATATTTTCTTCCTTAACAGTATTTTTAAATTTCAAAAATCACTAGGCCAGAGCACTTAGGTCTATTTAGTCAACACTGTTGTCCATTTAAAGCAGATTGTTTATGGAATTCTAAATACAAGGCATGCACACTAATGAACTGATAATGTACTTTTTGCAGAAAACACTCTACTATGGTAATGAATTTTTAAAACTTACCATAACAACACTCCAGGTAAGGAACCTTAGCATTATTTGTCGGTGCTGCTCTTTGTAAAATAGGAGTATTTTTCCTGCCTAGGAAAGAAATCATCATTATAAACAAGAGAGTCACCTAATTTTTGTGATACATTTTCTTAAGATGCTTTGGACTCCAGGGTCAAATTATTTTTTTCTGTTTAGCCACTAACAGTTGAGTGATTTTCTTCTCCCTCCTTTCTGTTGTTGACATTAATTACAGAAGCTCCTCTAGTCCCTCATCCTTCCTTAGGGAGTAGCTTCCCAAACTCCGATCAAATAAACCCAAAACCATCTAGGGTGTTTACAATACTTGGAAGACATTTTGAAGGATCAAAAAAATCCAAAAAAAATGAACATAATCGAGAAGTGTCTTTCAGGCCTTGAATCGACTGTGGTACCTTAGATCAGCAGTGGGAAATCATAGGCAACAGGTTTCAGAAATGGGATCAGAGCCATAAATGACCAATCCGCCATCACTGCCTACGCAGCCTGGCCTAGTGGAAAAGGCATAGGTCTGGGAGTCAGAGGATCTGAGTTCTAATCCCTGCTCTGCCAACATGCCTCCTGTCTGACCTTGGGCAAATCACTTAGCTTTTCTGTGCCTCAGTTTCCTTATCTGTGAAATGGGGATTCGGTGCCTGTTCTCCCCACTATGTATACTATGAGTCCAATGTGGGATGGGGTTATGTCTGACCTGCTTGGCTTGTATCCACCCCAGTGCTTAGAACACTGCTTGACACATAATAACAACTGGTTTTTATGGTATTTGTTAAGTGCTTTCCACGTTCCAGGCACTGTACTAAGCACTGCAGTAGATACAAGGTAATCGGGTCAGACACGGTCCTTGTCCCACATGGAATTTACAGTCTTAATCCCCATTTTACAGATGAGAACACAGGTACAGAGAAGTTAAATGACTTGCCCAAGGCTACAAAGCAGAGAAGTGGTGGCGCTGGGATTAGAACACAGGTCCTTCTGACTCCCAAACCAGTGCTCTTTCCACTAGACCATACTGCTTCTCAGCAAAACAAACAGTATTTACAAATGCTATTAAAAATCACAATAATAATAATATAGGCTGGTTTCATACTGGGTCCACTTCTGCGAATAAGCCTCCTCACTGACCTCCTTGTGTTCTGTCTCTCCCCTCCACAGTCCATACTTCACTCTGCTGCCTATATCATTTTCCTAAAAAACAGTTCAATCCATGTCTTCCCTCTCCTCAAGAGCCTCCAGTGTTTGTCCATCCACCTCAGCATCCATCAGAAGCTCCTTACCATCGGTTTTATCGTACTCAATCGGATCTCCCCCTCCTACCTTTCTTCTCTGATTCCCTACTACAACCCAGCCTGCACACTTTACTCCTCTAATGCCGACCCACTCACTATATCTCCACCTAATATGTATCACTATTGACCCCCTCGCCCAGAACCTTCCTCTGGCCTGGGGTTTCCTCCCATTTCATATACGACAGACCACCAGTCCCCCGATCTTCAAAACCTTACTAACATCACATTTCCTCCTCCGACTAAGCCCTCATTTCCCCGACTCCCTCTCCCTTCTGTGTCGCCCAGGCACTTGGCTGTGTACACTTTAAGTACTTGATATTCACCCCACTCTCAGCCTGATAGCACTTATGTACATAACCAGAATTTCTTTTAATATCTGTCTTCCCCTCTAGACTGACTGTAAGCTTCTTGTGGGCAGGGAACACATCTACTAACTCTGTTGTACTCTCCCAAGTACTCAACACGGTGCTCTGAACACAGTAAGTGCTCAATAAATACCACTGATTGATTCTGGAGATGTTTGTGTGTCTGATTCATATCAGTAGCAATTTTAGTATAATGTAAGATGAATAATAAAGTAGCTAATTCAGTAGCCATTTCTGATCTTGAATATTCTTATAATAATTACGGTATTTGTTAAGCACTTACTATGGGCCGAGCACTGTTCTAAGCCCTGGGGTAGATACAAGGTAATCAGTTTGTCATGTGGGGCTCACAGTCTTAATCCCCATTTTACAGATGAGGTAACTGAAGCAAAGAGAAGTTAAGCAGATAAGTGGTGGACCTGGGATTAGAACTCACATCCTCTGACTCCCAAGCCCGTGCTCTTGCCACTAGGCCATGATGCTACTATAAGACACTATTTCACTTAGCATCTTGGCTACTCACATCCCCCACTGTACTCACGCCTATACCGTTAACTCTATTACTTCCCCTTATCTGTTTCCCTCAGTAGATTTTAAGCTCCTGAGGGGCAGGGATCATGTCTACTCTACTCATTCTATTGTTCTCTTGCCCAAGCGCTTAGTACAGAGCACTGTATACAGTAAGAGCTTAGCAAATACTATTGATTATCATATCCACTTTCCTGACAACTTAGGCTGACCTGCTGCAGAACAAGGATGAAAGCTTTAAATGAGCTGCACTTCAAATGCAGAATCCTAGTACTGTCCTCTGCATCCTATGGATGCTCACTCCATTTCTGATGATGGTGACAACCCCCATGACTAAAATGGAGATGAATGTTTGAAAAAAATCCTTTTAAAATATAGTAGTGAGGTCTGACATTTTCTCAAATACCTACCCTCTCAAGTTGCCTTGCTCTCCTCACTCTCAGTCAATTCCTTCTTTTACCCTCCATCTAGAACTTCCTCTGCTTTCATCCATCAATCGATCGCATTTATTGAGCACTTACCGTGGGCAGAGCACTGTACTGAGTGCTTGGGAGAGTACAATACAACAGAGTTGGTAGACACATTAACTGCCTACAAGAAGCTCACAGTCTAGAGGGGAGGCAGACATTAATATACATACAAAAAAGCTTACCAATATGTACATAAATACTGGGGGGCTGGGAGGAGGGATGGATAGAGGGAGTAAGTCAGGGTGATGTGGAGTCGGAAGAAAAGGAAATGAGGACTTAGTCAGGGAAGACCTCTTGGAGGAGATGTGCCTTCGATAAGGCTTTGAAGGTGATCAGAGTAACTGTCTGTAGTATATGAAGAGGGAAGGCATTCCAAGCCAGAGGCAAGACAGGGATGAGAGGTCGGAGTTGAGACAGGCAAGATCGGGATACGGTAAGTAGATTGGCATTAGAAGAGCAAAGTGTGTGGACTGGGTCATAGTAGGAGAGTAGCGAGGTGAGGCAGGAGGAGGCAAGGTGGCTGAGTGCTTTATAGCAGATGGTGAGGAGTTTCTGCTTGTTGCGGCGGGAGATGGTCAACCACTGGAGTTGAGGAGTGGGGAAACATGGACTGAACATTTTTCAGAAAAATGATCCGGGCATAAGAGTGAAACATGGACTAGAGTGAGGAGACTCAGGAGGCAGGGGACTCAGCAAGGACGACAATACAGTAATCAAGGTGGGAGAGGATAAATGCTTGGATTAACACAGCAGCAGTGTGGATGGGGAGGAGGGGGTGGATTGTAGCAATGTTGTGAAGGCTGAACCAACAGGATTTAGTGACAGATTGAATATGTGTGTTGAATGACAGAGAGGAATCAAAGATGATGCCAATGACAGAGACCACCACTCTCCCCATCCTCAAGATCCTACTACGATCACACCTCCTTCGGAAAGCCTTCCCTGACTAATCTTTCTTCCCCCCCACTCTATTTTCTCTCCCTACTTCACCACCTATGCATTTAAGACTATACCCCTGAAACACTTAGTTACTCACCCCACCCCTAAAGCCTTTATGTATATAGTCTTACACTCAGTTGCTTACCTTACCATACTTTATCTGAATATCTGTCTTCCCAGTTAGATTGTAAGCCCCTTGAGGATAGGGATCCTTGAGGACAGGGATCATATGTCTCTGCTTTATTGTACTCACCCAAATACTTCGAAGACTGTTATGCACTTAATGAGCACTCAATAAATACTACCGATTGAATATTTTTTATTCAGAGTGGCAAATAACCAAGAGGCTCTATTAAACCTCAAGAAATTCTAGGCCTATAAAACTAACATTGTATAAAAATACAATGGGAATTTTTCCCACTTGCATGAATGAAAAATCTTTTTTAATTTTCCATTTTTCATTTCATTCTCTAAGAAAACCATCTCATAACAATACCTGAACTCCCAGAAATGCCATCACAATGGAATTGATGGTCCCCAAGATTCCTTCTGGGTCATAGGCCACTTTGGTGTGGTACAAAACCTTCACAAGAGACACAACAAAAAAGACTGTGTTAGTGACCATTCTCAAGACCCAAGTTACCATTTCTATTATTTCCTTTTAAACAATAGCCTGGGGCTCCCAGTTGCCAATACCTGTTTTCTTCAGGACTAGATTAACTTTCAACATTAAGAATGAAACAATTAAACAGCAATAATGGACAATGTGGTACATTCTACTCCAGGCCCAAGTCGATATCCTCACACCTTATTTTCTGATTTAACTGTCATCTGTCAAAGGTTATTAGGTACTAATTCAAGTAGCATGTCATTAAATGAGGCTTGTTTCACGTGGAACGCTGCACGCGATAACTTTTGCTTATCTCAGTGGAGAGGCGGCATGGCCTAGTGGAAAGAGCACATGCCTAGGAGTCAGAGGACCTGGTTTCTAATCCCAGCTCCACCATGTGCCTGCTTTGTGACCTTGGACAAGTCACTTAACTTCTCTAGACCCAGAGTGAGCTCCCCCCTTTTTTTCCTCTGCTCCCTCTACCCCCTTCACCTCTCCGCAGCTAAACCCTCTTCTCCCCCCTTTCCCTCTCCTCCTCCCCCTCTCCCGTCCCACCCCCTCAGCAATGTACTCATCCGCTCGAGTGTATATATCTTTATCACCCTATTTATTTTGTTTATTTTGTTTAATGAGTTGTACATCACCCTGATTCTATTTAGTTGCCATTGTTTTTATGAGATGTTCTTCCCCTTGACTCTATTTATTGCCATTGTTCTTGTCTGCTTGTCTTCCCCGATTAGACTGTAAGCTCACCAAACAGCAGGGACTGTCTCTATCTGTTGCCGACTTGTACATTTCAAGCGCTTAATACAGTGTTCTGCACATAGTAAGCGCTCAATAAATACTATTGAATGAATGAACCTCAGTTACCTCTTCCTTAAATGGAAATTCAGTATGTGCTCTGCCTCCTAGATTGTGAGCCCTGCATAGGACAGGAACTGTCTCTGACCTGATTATCTTGTATCTTCCCCAGGCTAAGAACAGTGCTTGACCCCCATAGTAAGCGCCTAACACTATTATTATTATTATTATTTACATTTCTAAATTTTGCCTGGCATATAGTAAGAGCTTAACAAATACTGTTAAAAAAAGCCAATCTCACTTACGTTAGGAGAAGGATGCTGGTAAATGTGATTTTCTCCCAGAAGCAAATGATCTATGTAACCAGCAGCTCCTCCGGTACAATTTGGATATTTTCCAAAATCGCCAATCCCACCAGGGCCAAGGTAACCCCTAAAACAAAGATGAGCACACTGATCTGCTTGCTTATGGCTTTTTTATGAGATTTGAGAATGGAGAATGGGATGTTATATATTCAAGCAGCCTTGAAGATAAGTTCAAAACAGTTACCAGCCAACAGCGAAATTTTGCTGGCCCATTGGACTTTCTAAGAATTATGCCCTTCCTCCATTTCCCCTGCTGCTCCCTAGATCGCCAAGCCAACATTAGCATGCTTGTGGTAAATTAACTTAATATACCCTTACAAGTATAAATTTACAAGATCAAATGAAAGGTAATAGAAAAGAGAGACCATGCTTATCAGTCAGTCTTCTTGGATCCCCCCTTCACTTCATTCTGTTTAGGGCCTGGTTAGATGAGCTGGGGATAATTTGCCTGATTGTGTTTGTGGCCATTTTCTGAAGGGCCCATAAAAGTGTTTTTGAGCACCAGCGAGATGAATCCTATCTCTAATGTTAGAGCAGTTGAGGAAATTTCTTCTCAGCAAGCGCTCAACAATTACCATCGATGATGATGATGATTGATGGTTCATCAAGCATCATCCGAAGGAACCAGAAAGCAGGAATCATATAATAATTCCATGTACAAAGAATTCCAAAGACGCCTAATCCCCTTCCCTTTCCCACAACAAAATTAGGGCAAGTAAAATGACTGTTTACCTCCAGAAATGAGAGTAACACTCAGGGGCTGGAATTGTCCAGAAAAACCTAGCAAATCCCTTTAAATAATTAGGAGGAGAATGTTTGACTCGGGGGAGGCACCAAGCTACAGAAGAAGTCTCCAAACAGTTACCTACGTTGGACAGCCTGGTACTGGTAATAAGAAAGTCAGGCAAAGCCAAGCTGTTTCCAGCATCAAAATGAAAATCCACTGTGGCCAATATGATATGATTTCCTGAAGAAAAGAACATGTCCTCTCCTAATTGAAGGAACAGAAGAGCAAGTACAGATGAATGACATTGATTAGCAATGGAGCACTCTACATTTATAGCACAGCTCTGAAAATCAGAAACCTTAGTACTGGTATCTAAAATAAAACTGTACATTTGAATACTACCTATAAGAGTAGTAACTTGTTCTCACATACAGAAAAATCACACAAGTGCAGAAAGTAAAGGGAAATCAATTACTTCCCAAGGAACATCTGACAGACTTCTCAGCTCTTTGTTTCTTTTTGCTTCTGGCACCTGACCTGACCCAATTTAGAAGTTTCTAAATCAAATCAAACACAATAAACCAGTCATCTACCATAAGTGTCAGGCAACACGTCTAAAGCTACAGAACACCCAGTCTCTTCGTATCACAGTAATAATAAGATTCCGAATCCTATCTCTTTCTTGATCTCTTTCATCTCGTCTCTGGACAGAGGCTCCCATCATTTCAGTGGTGGATGCTCTCCGAGCAGGAGATATTGGTATTTATAAATGTCCTAACCGGTCTGGACTTTTAGATCAATCAGCAGCATTGTACCCACTGACCCCGTGACCCTGAGAGGGGTGTGTGTCTGTCTCTAGTTGTTAGTGGAAGTGGACTGAGTGGCATTTGGATCTGTTCTTACCTTTCCAAGAGCAGTTTTAGGCAACTGCTCATCCTCTTATGAAGTTCTGCAGGGCTTATTAACCCGCAGGTCCTCTTGGAGAAAATGGATGCCATTTGGGCTGCAATCCCAATCAATCACATTTTTTGAGAGCTTACTGTGTGCAGAATACTGAACCAAGCACTTGGGAGAGTACAAAGTAATAGAATTGGAAGATGGCCTAGTGGATAGAACACGGGCCTGGGAGTCAGGGGGTCATGGGTTCTAATCCTGGCTCTGCCACTTGTCTGCAGTGTGATCTTGGGCAAGTCACTTCACTTCTGTAGGCCTCAGTTACCTCACCTGTAAAATGGGGATTAAGACTGTGAGCCCGATGTGGGACAGGGACTTTGTCCAACCCTATTTGCTTGTATCCACCCCAGTGCTTAGTACAGTGTCTGGCACCTGGTAAGTGCTTAACAAATATCAAAATCATTCCCCCTGCCCACAAGAAGCTTACAATCTAGACAGTAGTGTTTGCTGATGATGTTCAGGCCTCTGACTTCTTCATGATCCTGATTAGTTTTATTTGCTTGCTCCAGGGCCTGAGTTACGGGCTTGGATGAAGGGGCTACGAGAAGGTGGAGAGGTTGCTAGGCAATGACATCAGTAAGGTATACTGAGATGGAGAATTCACACTGGTGTGCTGATGCACACAGAAATTCTCTTTAAAACAAAATGACTGAAATTTCAAAGAGCAGATTTTGTCAAAACAATGTGTCTCACCAGGGAATTGCTCTCAGGCACGGCCTTGGCAAAGAGGAGTTCCAAAGTGGCAACCACGAGGTAGGTAAATCCCAACCGTTGAAGTACACCAGGAATCCGCAGCTTATCCCAGGACACTAGGGAAAATACAAATGACATAAATGAGAACCAGTTTGCGTTGTGTGCAAATGTCTTCTGAGAAATAAAGTTTATCTTTGTCAGAAGTGTATTTTATTAAATCTTTGGAGAGACATGCTCATCACCTTGGCAAAGAGTGATCACATTCAGAATGACCGGTCAAAATCGAGGACGAGTGTGTAAGAAGGGTCTGAAACTGTCCCTGAATCCATTCGAGCTATCCTGTCCTTTGATGTGAGTTCCACTGTCTGGCCTTTATATATTGGAAAGCAGCATTCTCTAGTTCTTTTCTCATCTTCATTATGATTTTGCTGATTTGGCCTTTGAGAAGTCCCTTTACTTCTTAGGGCCTGTCCTTCTGCTGTGCCCTTATCCATCTTTTGGGGAGGGATATGGGGGAAATTCATAAGAAAACGGGCTTGAGAGAAAGGGTGTAAATAGCTCACATTTTGCGGGAGCCCACTGTCATGTGGGTGGTGGACGAGCAATAGGGCTCTTGGGGGTACATGGGACGATGTTGACTTTGACTTCACAGGGCAAACAGCGTGACATAATGGATAGAGCATGGGCCTGGAAGGCAGAAGGACCTGAGTTCTAATCCCAACTCTGCCACTTGTCTGCTGTGTGTTGTCTGCTGTGTGGCCTTGGGGAAGTCACTTCACTTTTCTGTGCTTCAGTAACCTCATCTATAAAATGGGGATTGAGACTGTGAGCCCCATTTGGGACAGGGACTCTGTCCAATATGCTTTGCTTGTATTCACTCCAGCAGTCAGTATCGTGCCTGGCACATAGTAAGCGTTTAACAGATACCACAATTATTATTATTGTTAGGAGTAGTAATAATAATATTAGACTAATGTTAGTCTCCTGAAGATTCGGCTCTAAATGGATTGTTCTACCAAAAGCTAATCTTCAAAGATCATGTCTTCCCAATGCAGAAATTGTTTTTCTGCATAAATTATTAAAAGACATTAATGGAGGACCTTGGCTCTACAGAAAAAGGCTCGCTGAGGGCTGTATGCATTCCTATTTCCTTTCTCAATTTTCAGATCCTTGAAAGAAGGGAATTTTGTTTTCTCAGGAGTTAATAATGTTTAGTGTCCCTATTTCACCCTGGATATAGTATTCATAAGTAAATTCATTTCTACCTACATGGTCCAAGGCAATAATTAGGGTTCACTATTAGGACTCCTATGAGGAACAGCAGAAAACTTCTCCATAGAATTTTCCACAGCAATCTCCATTTAGAATATCCTCGCCGCAGCATGGAACTCAGTGAGAGAGAAATTGAAGACCCCATGATAAACACAAACCTGAAAAACAAAATGTTCGTATCAAGTGGATGATGTAATAACTGAGGAAGAGATTATGAAATGCATTTTTAGAACAAGTGTCCTCCAGGGTGCTCTTTGGAAAAAATCTCTAAGGACTGTCTGTCATTGCATAAATTTTGAGATTGGGTTTATGAAGGCATTGGAATTTAGGTATCTCATTTCAGTTACTTGGAAGAGGCCCTCACACAGTCTCTCCAAAAATAAATCTTATGAATATACACACATATACATCAGTTCTGAAAGAACATGTGTTTTCACTGTATTTTTTTTTTAACATTATTAAGCACTTACTATACACCAGGCACCGTAATAAATGCTGGGGAAGATATTAGCTAATCAGGTTGGATACTGCTCATGTCCCACATGGGGCTCACAGTCATAATCCCCAATTTACAGATGAGGTAACTTAGATACTGAGAAGTTAAGTGACTTGCCCAAGTTCACACAGCAAACGTGTGGCAGAGCCAGGTTCAGAACGCAAGTCCTCAGACTCTCACACCTGTGTTCTTTCCACTAAGCCACACTACAACAAAGGATTTAGGGAATATTCTTCAAACAACCCCCATCTGCCTGGTAAATCCACATCTGTCTGGGTGTGAGAAATACGGTGAGTACCAAAACATGAGTTCTCAATGTGAGGTTCATCAAGAAGGTCACCCCTAAGTTATGGGAAAAATGACTGCAAATGTGTTTGTGTATGTATAAAATAAGTTTAAAAGCACTCAGGAGGGCTCTGCCACTTGTCTGCTGTGTGTCCCTGGGCAAATCACTTGGCTTCTTTGTGCCTCTGTTACCTCATTTGTAAAATGGGGATTAATGCTGTGAGCCCCATGTGGGAGGTGGACTGTGTCCAACTTGATTATCTTGTATCTATCCCAGGGCTTAGAAGAGGGCCCAGCACATAGTAAGAGCTTAAGAAATACTGTCCAAAAAAAAAAAAGTGGGGGGAGGGGATGCTACCAAAGAACAAGGACAGAAGAAACAGGAATAGGTAACAGCAGACTCACCATGGAAATACCAGGTCAGCGACTGTCAATCCTGGGAAGAAATACAAGAACAAAACATTTGAATAGATTCTGGAGCCGATACACTTTGTGAACATCAGATTTACCTGTACTTTGAGGACCTTGAGAGGCAAACCACAAAAACAATCACATATCAAGATACCGAACTCAATGGGTGAAATAAGGTTGAATTCCCACCACCACTAGGTTCTATTTCATCCTATTTTTGCCTTGCTCAGAATCCCAGGTGCCTGGGAGCCTAAGAGCCTGTGGATGATACGTAGACAATGACTCTGGCAGTAGTGGGGATACAAACTCCAGTGGCACCAGAAACCCAACATTAATTTTATCACAAGACTGCCATCATGGTTTTGCAGTCCACGATAAAACAGGCGATCACAGCACATCATCGTGAATGAGTGAAACTTGTATACCATGAAACCAATTAAAATGGTAAGAGTCTTTTAGAATTAATTTAGAAGGTAAACAAATAAGGATATGAGTGTTTCAGAACACATTTTAGATTTTCAGGGAAGAAATTCCACCAAAAAGACAGAAGCATATTTCAGCATTGTCCTCAACACTCCCATGAGCTACCAAGGCCAGATCGCCTGGCATTAATCAATGTCTCAAAAAGGATTCCCAGTTCAGGGGAAGCAGATATATTCATCAGGATATAATCAATCAATCATATTTATTGAGCTCTTACTGTGTGCACAGAACTGTACTAAGTGCTTAGGAGAGCTCCATGTAACAGAGTTGGTAGACATGTTCTTTACCCACAACAATGTAGTACAGAAGAATATTATGCTTTGTGGCAAAGATGTGATGAAACAAGTGTCACAGGATAGTGACAACATGTAACCAAATTCACATCACTCCCAGATAGCCCCAAGGTTTCCATGCACAGATTCAACCTGTAAAGTCATTCTGGACCCGTGAAAACCTACACTATGCTGGTGCAGGAAAAAGCAAATAAAATGTGCTTACAGCCAATTAAAGCAAAGCCTCAAGGAATTGATAATGGAGGCTCCTTATATGGAGGAGATAAACTAAAAAAAGGGAAATGGGAAACTGTCATGAGTCATCCCTGTCTCAAGCCACATTATTTAGAAAAAGGTAGAATTTCCTTTAGCTTACCATTCCAACCCTCATGTTTAAAGAACCAGTATTTTCCTCCTCCATAATTAACAAAAACCATGATGATGAGAGAAAACCTGAAAGAACCCCAAAAAACAAAATATTAAATGGCCAGACTTCATCGCAATGAGTTCTATTACAAAGAAAAAGTTCTCATACAGTACCGAAAACTACTGAATTTTGGGCAAAGGTAAAATTCAATAATGAAATCAATCTGGATATTCTCTTAAGGTTCATTTCAACGAGATTTTGTATTCCTTCTTCACGATATGAGTCAGTATAAATGAGTTATTTGTTTTAATGGTATTAGTTAAGTGCTTACTATGTTCCAGCCACTGAACTAAGCGCTGAGGTAGGCTTTACAATAATACCACTCTAATAATTAAACCAGATTCCTGCCTGGAAAGCACAAAGTTGCTCCAGTGGCAGAGCACTAGGTTACTAATGAACAAATGCAAAAATAGAAGAGTATGTTCAAAACTAAAAGCAGCAGATTTCCATTTTTTCCATTTTCTATCTTCTGTAATTTCCCAATAGCTTTGTTGAGGTCTTCTAGCTGAATCACTCAGATAATTGGGATTCTTTCTTTTTTCATCCAAATCATCCACAGAATTGTTGTAGCTCTCCTCTTCACTTTAGCTGTGAAGCCCTGCCTTAAGGATCTTAGTATCCGTTCACTAGTAACACAAAACAATGATCCTCATTCCTCTGAATTTGACAGGTAACCAAACATCGATAACTACCAGCGGGGACTTGTCTGATCAAAAAAATAAGAACGACAATTGTGGTATTTATTAGGTGCTTACTATATGCCAAGCCCAATAGTAAATGCTGGAGTAGATATAAGATAATCAGGTCGGACATAGTTCCTGTCATACTTACAGCTCACAGTCTAAGTAGGAGGGAGACTATAAGCTCATTGTGGGCAGGAAACATATCAACTCTGTTATACTGTACTCTCCCAAGTATTTAGTACAAGTGCTTAGTAAGCGTTCAATAAATACGACTGATTGACTTAGGGAGAACAGGTATCGATTCCCCATTTTACAGATGAGGCAACTAGGACCTCATTATTTGTCCAAGGTCAAGGTAGGCAAGTGGCAAAGCCGGGATAAGAAGCCAGGTCTCTTGACTCTCAAGCCTGTGCTCTCTCTACTAGGCCACATACCTCTTCAGGCTTTTTGGCCTGGGGTGCCAACCTCTCCTCCAGGTGCCATCCAGCAGCCTCAGAATCCCAACTGATACCTAGAAGCACCTTCATGGCTTCCACTGCTTCCAGTTTCTTCCCCTGGATAGGAGGTGTCCATTTCTTCCCCTGACTGTCTATCTCTGCCTCTAGTCGGGGGTGAGAGAGGTCCTGTGGTTCATTCATTCATTCATTCATTCAATAGTATTTATTGAGTGCTTACTATGTGCAAAGCACTGTACTAAGTGCTTGGAATGTACAATTCAGCAACAGATAGAGTCAATCCCTGCCCATTGACAGGCTTACAGTCTAATCAGAGGAGACAGACAAAAACAAGACAACTTAATCGCAATAAATAAGATCTCAAAGCAGAGGTCAAAGAAGAGGGAGGGCGGGGTGGACAGCAGCAGGAATGTTGTGGAATTCCGGGGCAGGGAGAGAAGTCACATAATCCAGCTCCATACTGGAATTGGAATGACAACAGTAATCAACCACAAAGAAGGGCAACCAACCAATCATATCATCACATATTGGGATCCTTTTTTTTCAGGCATGTCATCTCAAAAACTTTTCATGATTAGTCATTCATGCCTCGGATATTAGCAAGACAGAAGGGAATCTCAACTTACCCTCTGAAAGTATCTAGGGAACGAAGACGCTGCGGTGAGGAGGATCTCCAGACTTCAGCTTGTAGATCGCTGTTATAGGAATCTGCTCTGGTTGGAGAGCCGAGCTCCTTTAGAAAGCCGGGGGGCAGAAAAGAGAGAGGGAATAAAGTCACTTTTGAAAGGTTTAATATAAGTTGTGCCCTATTCAGAAAGGCCTTTCAGCAGTGTGGAAGTTCAGAACTGGGTTCATAAGGGAGGCTTTGAGCTAGTCCTGAAAGGAGCCCACAAAGAGCTAAAACAATGTTATCTACATGTGGCCATTTGATTGCCTGGGGATTGCCCTGAGTCTCAGAGACAGCAGACCCAGGGAATGCAAGGTAGAGACCAAGAGACTCTTAGAGAGACAGCAAATTTGGGCAAATTTCTGCTAAATTTCCATTTGCTCAATTTTATTCAGCTTCAGCAAACTGTTATGGCGAGCACAGATGTGACCAAAGAAACATCTTCTTGGAGAGTCACTTTTCCAGAGGTTGTACTCAGGACTTGGATTCTTTTGAGTGTCTGTGGAAATGGCTGCAACCATGGCCAGTGCAGAACACGTTATGAAACAAATCACTTCACCTAACCCAAATACATATGCAGGCAGTTGGTTATATATGTTAACGATCATGCAAGCAATTCAAGGGTGGTACAAGAGACCAGAGTCAAGCACAGGGCATAAGTGACACTAAGGTATTTCTGGCTGAAATGATTATTACAATTAAAAACAGAAGGCCTAAATCTTGGGCAAAACGAAAAACAATGCAAACAAATGACATCTAACAACTCACAGAATTAATGAGACGGTCTGTTTCCCTGGGATTCATTTTTTTGTACAGCCAATTCCGGACAGGATCAAGTCTATAAATTAAATGAACATATCCTAAGATCACGTCCTGGACTTCATTTGGAATAAAAAATGAACTCTCTGTGCAGCTATTAAATGAACCCATAATACAGGAATTAAAAACCAGAGTCTAAATTACTTGATATTTTTGCTCTGAAGGTTACAAGGAGAATGACCGCTCTCTGGCCGGTCATTCTCGGTCTCCTTCGCTGGAGCCTCTTCCCCCTCCCATCCTTTAACTGTTGGAGTTCCTCAAGGGTCAGTTCTCGGCCCTCTTCTGTTCTCCATTTACACTCACTCCCTCGGTGAACTCATTCGCTCTCACGGCTTTGACTACCATCTCTACGCAGATGACACGCAGATCTACATCTCCGCCCCTGTCCTCTCCCCCTCCCTTCAGGCTCGCATCTCCTCCTGCCTCCGGAACATCTCCACCTGGATGTCGGCCCGCCACCTAAAACTCAACATGAGCAAGACAGAGCTCCTCATCTTCCCTCCCAAACCCGGTCCTCTCCCAGACTTCTCTATCACTGTGGATGGCACGACCATCCTTCCCGTCTCTCAGGCCCGCAATCTCGGTGTCATCCTTGACTCGTCTCTCTCGTTCACCCCACGCATCCTATCCGTTACCAAGACCTGCCGGTTTCACCTCTACAATATCGCCAAGATCCGCCCTTTCCTCTCCACCCAAACGGCTACCTTACTATTACGGGCTCTCGTTATATCCCGGCTATTCTACTGAGTCAGCCTTCTCTCTGACCTCCCTTCCTCCTCTCTCGCCCCGCTCCAGTCTATTCTTCACTCCGGTGCCCGGCTCATCTTCCTGCAGAAACGATCTGGGCATGTCACTCCCCTTCTTAAACAACTCCAGTGGTTGCCTATCAACCTCCGCTCCAAACAAAAACTCCTCACTCTAGGCTTCAAGGCTCTCCATCACCTTGCCCCTTCCTACCTCTCCTCCCTTCTCTCTTTCTACCGCCCACCCCGCATGCTCCGCTCCTCTGCCGCCCACCTCCTCACTGTCCCTCGATCTCGCCTATCCCGCCGTAGACCCCTGGGCCACGTCCTCCCACGGTCCTGGAACGCCCTCCCTCCTCACCTCCGCCAAACTGATTCTCTTCCCCTCTTCAAAACCCTACTTAAAACTCACCTCCTCCAAGAGGCCTTCCCAGACTGAGCTCCCTTCTCCCTCTACTCCCTCTACCACCCCCCCTTCACCTCTCCGCAGCTAAACCCTCTTTTCCCCCTTTCCCTCTGCTCCTCCACCTCCCCCTTCCCCTCCCCACAGCACTGTACTCGTCCACTCAACTGTATATATTTCCATTACCCTATTTATTTTGTTAATGAATTGTACATCGCCTTGATTCTATTTAGTTGCCATTGATTTTACAAGATGTTCTTCCCCTCGACTCTATTTATTGCCATTGTTCTTGTCTGTCCATCTCCCCCGATTAGACTATAAGCCCGTCAAACGGCAGGGACTGTCTCTATCTGTTGCCGACCTGTTCATCCCAAGCGCTTAGTACAGTGCTCTGCACATAGTAAGCGCTCAATAAATACTATTGAATGAACCTTCTATATAAAGACATTTATACGGAAACAAAAGAAAGGAATTCTACAGGTGTTTTTCACACATTACATTGCCAATATTATTTATGCATTTTATATCTGTTTTTATGAGTATATGTTATTTTATAAATCACTGGATTTCACATAAGAATATAAAGGATAATTTAGGATGACAAAAATAATACACATTTATTTTTCAAAATTCTAAGTCTACAAAGGGGATCTCACAAACTTTATCTACAGTAAAACTCAATATTTAATATCTGGATTTACTCCTCATAGAACTGATTATTTTTCTCAAGCAATCACAATACTTATATCTGTCCACTTTTTCCATATATTTCTGCTCCAAATTCTTGATTCTTAGATATCTGCACATTCATTCATTCAATCGCATTTATTGAGCACTTACTGAGTGCAGAGCACGGTACTAAGCACTTGCACATAACTCCTTAAATCCATTTCAAATATTTTGTTTTCATTTTTACAGTATGTAGGAATTATACATGTTTTCTACCATTTCTAGATAATCAAGATTAGTTTCATACTCATGGATCTCATTCATCCTTTCAGTGCCCGGCATGGATAAAATTTCTGATAAACTTGACTGTGTCTAATCTCTTATAGCTCTATCTACACCAGTGCTTAGCACATAGTAAGTGCTTTATAAACATCATAACTAAGTCAGTCTTGAGGCAACTATTCACAACTCTAAACCATTCTCTTTCCCTCCATATTGCCTAACAGTGGCAACTGAGGAACAGGATAGGGGACAAGTTTATCTCAGATCAAAGAAAAGGCATCAGCAGGGTCTTTCTTTCAAGGGCTTAAACTGACTCCTCCTGAAGAAGACTGTTCTGACCCTGCTTTATGCTCCACTGGAGATCACAGTTTCTGTTAGAAAACCAGCGTTTCTGGTGTTTCAGCTGGATTTCTCGGATTGCTTCAGTAACCTTACTAGTTCATCTGAAAAATCAAAAGAAGTCTATCTAAATATGCAATCTAGCCTTTTGCATCCTACTTCAAAACTGCCTAGTGAAACGAGCACGGGCCTGGGAGTCAGAGGATCTGGTTCTTATCCCAGTTCCACATACCAATTGCCTGCTGTGTGATCTTGGGCAAGTCATTTCACTTTTCTGTGCCTCAGTACTCTCATCTGCAAAGTGGGGATTCAATACCTGTTCTCCCTCCTACTTACACTGTGAGCCCCAGGTGGGAATTGATAATCTTATATCTAATCCAGTGCTTGGCACATAGTAAGCACTTAACAAATACCAATATTATTATTAGCTTCATAGTTTCAACTTACTTCACAAAGAAATGTCCTAGGGTCATGCAAATGAGAATTGCCATGTAAATAAGAAATGCAACAAGGATAGCTGCAAGATAGAAAAAACATTATCACAAACAGGGTATAGACAAAGCAATTACTCAATTGTAAATCTCTGAACTCATAATCAGAGAAAAGCATAAATAGGTGAAAAAAGTGTTGTTTGATTTAAAGTGTTTAAAATTTTAGCTTAAAAAAAATCAACAAATGTATACATACGGAAGAAAGTGCTGATTGGATCTTTATTGATGACTATGTTACAGGCAATTTCATCAGCAACATCAGGATGATATTTTACCCAGAGAGAATAGTTTCCAAATTCTCCAAAGCTGTAGTGTAGCCTGAAAAAGAAATTGCCTAAAATAACGAGGAAAAATACTAATCGCTTTGAGCTGAAATGTTCTGCTATATTAAATTCATATGGTGCACATCTGTAGACAAGAAAAACATAGGGCTAAAAAGAATGTAGAGAGAAAAATTACGTCACGTTAATAACAAAGAAGATACAGACCTACAAATTTCTCTTTCTTCCACAGTATCATTAAGTTGCAGAATAACCGGGTGCTGGGTGTTCACGGCAACAGCTTCAGTGCTAGGTTTTCCTGGTTTTGGGCTCTTGGGAAGAGTTATGAGAACCTGATATAAACACTAAAAAGAAAAATACAAGCATAAAATCAGATATGGTTTGGATTTTTAAAACATCAGTGACTTTTGTTAAGGAGTTTTTAAAAGAAAAAACAAGCTGAGAACATCCTTCTTCCATTAAATTTCATTTATGACTTTAAAGAAAATATTTGGAATTTACAATAGAACTGAATACTTTGAATTTGTTCTTCTCTGACATGCCTAGAGGAGCTCTTAGTTTGGAAACCAAAAGGAAATACAATATGATATTCTAGTTGGAAAGAATACCCTGAAAAATAAAATTTACCACAGAGTGGTGTTTGTGGGCCAACAGGTTAAGCAATACATAAATCAATTACAATCCTGGGCATGACGCCTGTTAATCATTGTTCTATCTACAAGTTTCCAAGTTATCAATTACATTCAAATTTATTTATAATCTTAAATTGAATCCCTGCTGATAGCTAATGAAAGACTGGCTTACAGGATACCACAGCTTGCAGTTATGAAACTCCTAGCCACCAACCACAAGGCTCTCCATCAACTGGCTTATCTATAAGATGCACATTCGTTATTCTGCATCAATCTCTTCAATTAATCTCACTCTCAAAGTATTCATTAAGTGCTTACTTTAAGCGGGTCACTGTACTAAGTGCTTGGGAGAGTACAATCATTAGTAAAGGGATAATCCAACTGCCATTTCAGCATCTCCCCTGCACTTACACACTGGGGACTCTCACCTGGAACACAGCACTTATGTTCAAAGCATTCTAAGTCCTAAAAGAATTTTTTATGGCATTTGTTAAGGGCTTATTATGTGTCCAGCACTGTTCTAAGCACTGGGGTAGATACACGGTAATCAGGTTGTACATAGTCAGGTTGTACATAGTCTATGTCCCACACAGGGCTCACAGTCTCACTGCCCATTTTACAGAGGTAACTGAGGCACAGAGATGTGATGTGATTTGCCCAAGGTCACACAGCAGACTGGTGGAGCCAGGACTAGAACACAGGTCCTTCTGTCTCTCAGGCCTCTGCTCTATCCACTAAGCCATGCTGCTTTTCTACAAGTAACATCTTTCGGTTGGAGCACTTGGAAAGGCCTCCTGGAGGAGCTGTGATTTCAGGACTTACACATTAAACAAATTCCTTACCACCGGCTTTAATGCCTCCAATCGGCTCTCCCCATCCCATGTAGTGACCTCAGCCAAATAGGTGGACTACTAGAGGCGCATACTAAGGATGCTAGAAGAAGGGAAAGTAAAGTAAAGGGAAAGTCAATAAAGGGCTCAAAGTGACCTTAGAGAAAGATCTGAAGATAAATCTGCGAAGAGGTATCAAGAGGGAAAGGTCTATATCTAAACACAAGATAGAGGTCAAGGCAGGAAGCAGCTTAGTATCAGCTGGGTGAACCACCAATCTGAATTAGAAAGGTATTTCTTATGTTCTTAGGAACTAAATTCCATGAAAGGTCAAATTTCCAAGTCACCCATAGAGAGGCTACACCCAACATGTTATTTCAGTTTATTACAACGAATTTCAGAATAGTAAATATTAAGAATAAAGTACCTAAAATAGCTCCAAAAAGTCCATTTTTGACCCTAAGTTTTATATTCAAGATTCTGTTCTCACAGCAGTTGTTCATTTATTCACTCAATCATATTTATTGAGCGCTTACTGTGTGCAGAACACTGTACTAAGCACTTGGAAAGTACAATTTGGCAAAAAATAGAGACAACAACCGGCCCACAGTCTAGAAGGTTGTTCAAGTTGAATAGGAATATGGTAAGGAAGGAAAATAATTGTTCTTGTGATAGACAACTGTTCAACCAAATGGGGGATTTCTAGATCTGCAATGTGTGCGTAATAACTGAGCAGCATCTCAAAGCATGCCAAATTGGCAATCCCTGGATCAGGGGATAATCAAGAATGTTGAAATGCATTCCTAACATTGTTTACAGAAGAGAATCCTTCCTGACTAGAGACATGCAATTGGGATGATGTCAACATCAAATATCCGATGAAAATAAAAGGTATTTGTGGGACCAAGACAGAGCATGTTTCCTGCGGTCCCTTAAAAATGCTGGAGCGATATGAGATTTTCAATGAAAAGACACTATGTAAGAGAGGTCAATAGGGTTGAGAACAGAAGAGAGCAGTAATATTGACTTCTGGAATGTGGTTTCAACTACACTAAATATTTCATTTCAGCCATCTCTCAATATTTCAAAGAGTGCTCCAGTGAAGTTGTGACCAAAGAGGCATTTGATGTGTACATAACCATCCAGAAACCTAAAAATGTGGAACTAACACTGTACAATAAAATACCTACTTTAATATCATGTACTTTCAATAGGTTCTTATGATTATTTTCTCTGGGCTAAAGCAGTACGATTATGTCACCTAAAATCATGCCACGCTAGGTGAATTCAGCATGATTTTCTAACATTATCCTTTTTTTTGGTATTATTTCAAAGTCATGCCCTAGAAATCCAGCTCATGCCTGAAACAGCTTAGAGAGCGTGCGGAACTGGGGACACAGGATAAGACGGTGGAGAGGACATCTGAAGAGTGGGGAAACCTGGTGCCCTGCTGCAGCCTTAGGGTTACTGTGGAGTCATAAGGAAGTAGCTGGTGGGTGGGAGACAGTTAATCTCCCCCTTTCCAATGAAGGCACATCTCCTCCAAGAGAACTTCCCTGACTAAGCCCTCCTTCCCTCTTCTCCCACGCCCTCTGCGTTGCCCTGATCTGCTTCCTAATTCACCCCTCCCTCAGCCAAAACCACTTTGGTATCTACCTCTCCTCCGCCAGGCAAAGCTTCTTCTCCTCCCTCATCGACACCCATGCCCGTCACCCCCGCCGATTGTTCCAGACCTTTAACTCTCTCCTTAGGCCCCCTGTTCCTCCCCCTCCCCCATCTCTCACCCCTAATGATCTGGCCACCTATTTCCTCACGAAAATCAACACGATCAGGTCTGAGCTCCCCAAAGTCACCCCTCCGCCTCTCCCCTCCCCCCCAACAACCCCCTCCCCTACTTTCCCATCCTTCCCTGCAGTATCCTCAGAGGAGATCTCCTCCCTCCTCGCAAGTGCCACCCCCTCCACCTGCGCCTCGGACCCCATTCCCTCTCACCTTCTTAAAACCATCGCCCCTGCCCTCCTCCCTTCCTTAACTTCTATTTTTAACCACTCAATCTCCAAGGGCTCCTTCCCCTCTGCCTTCAAACACGCCCACGTCTCCCCCATCCTAAAAAAACCCGCTCTTGACCCCACTTCCCCCTCCAGTTATCGTCCTATCTCCCTACTACCCTTCCTTTCCAAAATCTTAGAACAAGTCGTCTACAATCGATGCCTAGAATTCCTTAACTCCCATTCTCTCCTAGACCCCCTCCAATCTGGCTTCCGTCCCCTCCACTCTACCGAGACTGCTCTCTCTAAGGTCACCCATGACCTCCTTCTTGCCAAATCCAATGGCTCCTACTCCATTCTGATCCTCCTTGACCTCTCTGCTGCCTTTGACACTGTCGACCATCCCCTCCTCCTCCATACCTTATCTCACCTTGGCTTCACGGACTCTGTCCTCTCCTGGTTCTCCTCTTACCTCTCTGGCCGATCATTCTCGGTCTCCTACGCTGGAGCCTCCTCCCCCTCCCATCCTTTAACTGTTGGAGTTCCTCAAGGGTCAGTTCTTGGCCCTCTTCTGTTCTCCATTTACACTCACTCCCTCGGTGAACTCATCCGCTCTCACGGCTTTGACTACCATCTCTACGCAGATGACACGCAGATCTACATCTCCGCCCCTGTCCTCTCCCCCTCCCTTCAGGCTCGCATCTCCTCCTGCCTCCGGGACGTCTCCACCTGGATGTCGGCCCGCCACCTAAAACTCAACATGAGCAAGACTGAGCTCCTCATCTTCCCTCCCAAGCCCGGTCCGCTCCCAGACTTCTCCATCACCGTGGATGGCACGACCATCCTTCCCGTCCCGCAGGCCCGCAATCTCGGTGTCATCCTTGACTCGTCCCTCTCGTTCACCCCACACATCCTATCCGTTACCAAGACCTGCCGGTTTCACCTCTACAATATCGCCAAGATCCGCCCTTTCCTCTCCACCCAAACGGCTACCTTACCATTACGGGCTCTCGTTATATCCCGGCTAGACTACTGTGTCAGCCTTCTCTCTGACCTCCCTTCCTCCTCTCTCGCCCCGCTCCGGTCTATTCTTCACTCCGCTGCCCGGCTCATCTTCCTGCAGAAACGATCTGGGCATGTCACTCCCCTTCTTAAACGACTCCAGTGGTTGCCTATCGACCTCCGCTCCAAACAAAAACTCCTCACTCTAGGCTTCAAGGCTCTCCATCACCTTGCCCCTTCCTACCTCTCCTCCCTTCTCTCTTTCTACCGCCCACCCCGCACGCTCCGCTCCTCTGCCGCCCACCTCCTCGCCGTCCCTCGGTCTCGCCTATCCCGCCGTCGACCCCTGGGTCACGTCCTCCCGCGGTCCTGGAACGCCCTCCCTCCTCACCTCCGCCAAACTGATTCTCTTTCCCTCTTCAAAACCTTACTTAAAAATCACCTCCTCCAAGAGGCCTTCCCAGACTGAGCTCCTCTTCCCCCTCTACTCCCTCTGCCATCCCCCCTTTACCTCTCCGCAGCTAAAGCCTCATTTTCCCCTTTTCCCTCTGCTCCTCCACCTCTCCCTTCCCATCCCCACAGCACTGTACCCGTCCGCTCAACTGTATATATTTTCGTTACCCTATTTATTTTGTTAATGAATTGTACATCGCCTTGATTCTATTTAGTTGCCATTGTTTTTACGAGATGTTCTTCCCCTTGACGCTGTTTAGTGCTATTGTTCTTGTCTGTCCGTCTCCCCCGATTAGACTGTAAGCCCGTCAAACGGCAGGGACTGTCTCTATCTGTTGCCGACTTGTTCATCCCAAGCGCTTAGTACAGTGCTCTGCACATAGTAAGCGCTCAATAAATACTATTGAATGAATCTATCCATAATTTATTTATATTAATGTCGGTCTCCCCCTCTAGCGTTGTGGGCAGGAAATGTGGCTATCAAGTCTGTTATTTTATACTCTCCCAAGCACTTAGTACAGTGCTCTGCACACAATAAGCACTCAATAAATATGACTGACTGATTGACTGGGAATCACAGGGAAGATTAATAGAGAAGGACTACTAACTAGTAGGGAACAACTCAGATTTGAAAACAGTAACTAAGTGGATGGCTCTTCTTAATGGTGTCCTATTATCATTCTATACAAATGAGTACTAAAGGGGAAAGCTATATTTGCTTTGTACCTTTAGGCCTATGATATTATTACTGTGTGCAGAGCACTGTACTTGGGAGAGTACAGTACAACAATAAACAGATTCCCTGCCCACAACAAGCTTAAAGTTTAGAATGGGGGCTGGGAGGCTGAATGGTTTACAGGAAATAGTTGGGGGCTAGGAGTTTAGTGCCTGCTCCACTACTTGTCTGCTGCATGATTTGGGACTAGCCACTTAATTTCTTTGTGCCTCAGTTTCCTCATGTGAAAATGTGGATTCAATACCTGTTCTCCCTCCCCATAAAACCATGAGACCAAAAGACCATAATAATAATTATGGTATTTGTTAAAGCGCTTACTATGTAGCAAGCACTGGTTCTAAGTGCTGGGGTAAATACAAGGTAATCAGGTTGTCCAACGTGGGGCTCACAGTCTCAATCCCCATTTTACAGATGAGGTAACTGATGAGGTAACTGAGGCACAGAGAAGTGACTTGCCCAAGGTCACACAAGAGACAAGTGGTGGAGCCGGGACTAGAATCCACGACCTCTGACTCCCAAGCCCCTGCTCTTGTCACTAGGCCATGCTGCTCCTTATCTTATATCTACCCACCAGTTAGTATAGTCCTCAGTCCAAAGTAAATACTTCACAAATACCACAACTATCATCATCATCACCATCATCATGAACCTTGATCCTGGTGTTTGTGGTCCCTTCAATAATGACTACCAAGTGACAGAGACTCCCACTATCTGAGCAGGATCAGTGTTAACATTATCCACCTCAGCGTTCAACGCGCTTGGAGCAAAAGGAGTGCCTAATATATTTTTTTTGTATTATGCTTTTATTTTTCCACATAGTTTTCACATGAATCATCTCTTTTGAATCTCAATACCCTTCTGGGATTCCAAGACAGCTGCTATTATTATCTCTAGTTGATAGATGCTCCCTCTACCCACCCCCCTTCACCTCTCCGCAGCTAAACCCTCTTCTCCCTCCTTTCCCTCTCCTCCTCTCCCTCTCCTGTCCCACCCCCTCAGCACTGTACTCGTCCACTCAACTGTATATATCTTCATCACCCTATTTATTTTGTTTATTTTGTTTAATGAGATGTACATTACCCTGATTCTACTTATTTGCCATTGTTTTTATGAGATGGTCTTCCCCTTGACTCTTTTTATTGCCATTGTTCTTGTCTGCCTGTCTCCCCCAATTAGACTGTAAGCCCGTCAAAGGGCAGGGACTGTCTCTATCTGTTGCCACCTTGTACATTCCAAGCGCTTAGTACAGTGTTCTGCACATAGTAAGCGCTCAATAAATACTAGTGAATGAATGAATGAATAGATGAGGACACTGGGGCCCAGAGAGGTTAAGTGACTTGACCAAGTCACAGAGCAAACCAGTGGCAGAGCCAGGACTAGAACCTGGATTTCCTGACTCCTAGTCCCGTTCCCTTTCAACTAGTGACTGTTGTGGTTGTTGTTATATTATTATTGTTATGATTAATCTTGGTTTTAAAGTCCACTCCACTAGTGCACTTTACCTGAACTAATCCCAGTGGAAAATCTGCAAAACACTTATTTTGGAGTCATCTCTGAGTTAACTGCTTGAAAACCGATGCTCAAATCTCAGGAGAATCTCAAGTACCTATACTGGAAATATTTGTGTGGCAGGGTGAACAGACAATTTCTCTTGCAGCAGGCACACAGATTCTGCAAACGATAAGCGCTCAAACACGACTGATTGATGTGCCTGAGTATGCTCATTTTGGCTCATTCGATATTAATGTTGGTATTTAAGTGCTTACTATGTGCAGAGCACTGTTCTAAGCGCTGGGGGAGATACAGGGTAATCAGGTTGTCCCACATGAGGCTCACAGTCTTAATCCCCATTTTACAGATGAGGGAACTGAGGCACAGAGAAGTCAAGTGACTTGCCCACAGTCACACAGCTGACAAGTGGCAGAGCCGGGATTCGAACCCATGACCTCTGACTCCCAAGCCCGTGCTCTTTCCGCTGAGCCACACTATATTGTTCTATCTCACGACAACCAAACAAATGAAAGTTAGTGATTCTTCTTTAAGTATATTGTTCCTTAACATTTAATTTTAGACTGGGGCCACAGGAAGAGCAGAGACTTCTCAAGTTACATCTACTTGCACATTAATCGTCTCCACAATCATCCTGTAATGTTTGTTTTTTACTGGAGTATCAAGATTCTGGGTACAACACAGCTATCAGTGGAACATTACATCAACTTCATCTGATGCCAGAGTGCCAATCAATAGTATATATGGAGTACTTAATGAGTGCAGAGCACTGTACTAAGAACTTGGAGTACAATACCGTTAGAAGACAATTCCACCACTCAACAATCTTACAGTCCAGTGGAGTTACGTATCTGGGGCATGGGAGTTGTGTCAACAGTTGTTGGCTTTTTTGTCAAATGATCCTGAGTTAACTTTACATTGGCAAGTTTATTTTAACTAGTACTAAAAGTATCTTTAGTCCTGGGCTGACTATAGCCCTTTTTAATAATGTCCAAAATAATTCCGGGATTTAGCTGGCCCCTAGAGATTTGTTATAATAGCAGTCTTTGGTATCTAAATTTCCATTTTTTCAGTGGCTTCCCCTATCCGCATCAGCCCAGGGAACTGGGAATTAGTAGCATAAACACATCCATGTGCAAACTTACAGAATTCGCAAGCTTGGTGGAAAGAACATGAGACTGGATGTCAGGTGACCGAGGGTCTAATCCCAGCTCTGCCTCAGACCTGCAGATGTGACCTTTGGTAATAACAATCAGTAATAATTATAGTGTTTGTTTAGCCCTTACTATGTGCCAGGCACTGTACTAAGCACAAGTTGGCAAGCCCCTTAACCTCTCTAAATTTCAGGTTTCTCAGCTGTAAAATGGAGACAAGATACCTGCTCTCCCTAATTCTTCAACAGTGAGCCTTGGATGGGACAGGTACTGTCCAATGTGTTAGTTTCTATCTACTGACCATATTACAAGTCCTAAACTGAACTCCTTGCCTTTTCCCCGAATTCCTACTCCTCCCCCTAATTTTCCCATCACCGTTAACAACACCATCACCCTCTCTGTTTCTCAAACCCACAATCTGGGCATTATCTTTGACTCCACTCTCTTTCAACCCACATATGCAGTCAGTCACCAAATCCTGTGGGTTCTTACTTTGTGACATCTTCAGAATCCTTCCCTTCCTCTCCATCCAAAACTGCTCCCACACTGGTCCAAACATCTGTCATATGAATACTCAACTCAGTAGCCTCCTTTAAGAACTCTGACTTCAGCCTCTTCCCTCTTCAATCCACACTTTCTTTTTTAATGGTATCTGTTATGTATTTACTATGTACCAGGTGCCTGGGGTCAATACAAGCCAATCAGTTTGGACACAATCAGGTGGGCTCACAAGTCTCAATCCCCATTTTATAGATGAGGTAACTCACAGAGAAAATAAGTGACTTGGCCGAGGTCACACATCAGACAAGCGGTGGAGCCTGGGTCCTTCTGGCTTCCAAGCCTGAACTCCATCCACTAGACCACATTACTTCTCAACTCGACTCTGCTGCCTGGCTCATTTCTCTAAAACATCACTTTGCACACATCGCTCTCCTCAAAACCCTCCAGTGGTTAAACATTCTTCTACTACGCATCAAGTAAAAACTTCTGACCAATCAATCAACTAGCGGTTTTTATTGAGCGTTTACTGTGTACTGTAAATACTGTGCAGTGTGCTACGTGCTTGGAAAAGTGTCATCTCTGCCTACAAGGAGCTCACAGTCTCCATGTTTAAGGCATTCAATCAGCTTTCTCCCCACTATTTAAGCTCAATCATCTCCCAATATAACCCAACTCATACACTTTGCTCCCCTTAAGGCAACCTAGACATATAGTTTTGTCTCTTCTCTCTCAATCAATGGTATTTACTGAGCACTTACTGGGTGCAGAGCACTATCTTAATAATACTTAATTACGTATTTAAGTGCTTACTATGTGCCAGGCACTGTACTAAGTGCTAGGATGGATACCAGAAAATGGAGTTGGACATAGTCCCTGTCCCAGGTGAGGCTCACAGTCTCAATCCCCATTTTACAGATGAGGCAACTATGGCCCAGAGAAGTGAAGTGACTTGCCCAGGGTCACATAGCAGACAAGAGGCAGAGCCAGGATGAGAACCCAAGAACTTCTGACTCCCGGGCCTGTGCTCTATCCACTGTGCCATGCTGCTTCTTGCCACTGACCTCTTGCTCATGGTACTCCTTCCTACTTGGAACTCCCTCCTCCTTCACAGCTGACAGACAAATATCCTCCACATTTTCAAAACCCTTATAAATGTGCTTTTATAAGAGGTCTTCCTTGATGAACTCCAATATCTCAGTTCCAACTTCCGTGTCACTTATGCAGGACGGTACTCATCATCAAAGCACTTGGCTATTCCACCAGTATTACATATGTACCTATCTTTAAGTTCTGCTCCTTCCCTTATTTCTGATTTACTTTAGTGTTTGTCTCCTGCTAGATTGTAAAATCCTTGAGGGCAGGAATTGTGTCTACTAACTCTATTGAACTCTCACACATGCTTAGTATAGTGACCCCCTCAATAACTGTTCAATAAATACTACTGATTCATAGCACCGCTTGAAACGCAGTAAATGCTTAATAAATATCATATTGACTACAAGCTTTTCCCGCAGACTGTAAGTTCCCTTTGGTCAGGGAACATGTCTACCAACTCTGTTGTACTCTCCCAAGTGCTCTGCATACAGTAAATGCTCAATAAATAATATAGCTCGATTAATAATAATTACAAAACACATGACAGCATCCTGACATCCTAAATTATACTTCCTCAGATTGGACTCTTTCTAGTCCCTTGTGGCCCCTTTTCTCGGCAGTTAAAATAGAAGATAATGATAAAAACTCACATAAGCTTGGTGGAAAGAATATACACGTACACTTCAGATGATCTGAAGATGAGATGCAGAATTGTTACTACACTGGTAATTTAAAAAAAATAAATTGCCTGGATCCTTACCTGGTAACAGTGATCAGAAAGCCAATAGACCGTCAAATTCTTATGGCGCAATTCACTGTGGATGAGCAGCAAAGCCTGATCCATCTTCAGCGCTGAGATCTTCCTTTCAGCCAAATCTGCTATCAGTTAGGAAGGCAAGAAAAGCCAAGTGCATTACTTTCTTCTTAACATCTCCTGAATCCTTCCCTCCCTCCCTGAGGTCCAATAAAGGCAGGCTAGAGTTTGGAATGGGAATTCTAAATTGACTTTCACAGTGGGATTGGCCTTGAACTACCTCATGCCTAGTTTACAGCAAGAGCCTCTTGGTTGCACGCCCCCACCCCCCACCCCCGCTTCAGCCTCTGCTCCCTACACACAGTAGGAAGAACCATCTCAAGCGTCATTCATTCTTTCAATCGTATTTATGAGCCCTTACTGTGTGCAAAGCACTGTACTAAGCACTTGGGAGAGTATAACAAGTGCCATTCTAATAACTCTACTGATTTGCCAGAAACCCACAGTGCTTTCCACTTGCCACTAAAACCTCCCATCATGGAATTTAAGGGTCGCGATCAACCAGCTCCCCCTTTCCTTTATCGACCCCATGCCTCACTACCACCCCACTGATACTTTCTACTCAAAATATGTAAAGGTGATGATGATAATTATGGCACCTGTTAAGCGCTTACTACACAAGTACGATTGACTGAATGTGCCAAGCACTGTTCTATGTACTCTGGAAGAAACAAGTTAATCAGATTGGACACTGTCCCTGTCCCACACTGTCTCAGTCTCCATTTTACAGATGAGGGAACTTGGACACAGAGAAGTGAAGTGACTTGCCCAAGGCCACGCAGCAGACACACGGTGGAGCCGGCATTAGAACCCATGACCTTCTGCCTCCCAAGCCTGTGCTTGCCATAAACAACTATTCTATTTGTCTCTTCTTGCCATTTTCTCTCTTCTGTCTCTTCTTGGCATGGGGAAGGTCCGGGGTTGAGTTCCTCAACATTGCCATACCTTGCCCTCCTTAAAAAAACAAAAACACTCGAAGCCCATTCCTCAATGAAGATTTTACCTCACCGGTCTCCAAGCGCCCCAGTACCCCATCATCCCGGTAATGGTGTGTGCAGCCTGAACTTGTGCTTGCTCTTCCCCAAACTGCACAGTGCCAGAGCGAGGGGGTACCCATTTAACTTGAGGGTAGAAGGTTAAAGGGTTAAAGTGGTCAGTAATCATAATAGAGGGAGCCCATAAAAATCAGCTACTCTAGGAGATTGGGCAGGCAGAAAACACTAGCAGGTTCAAGTTTTAACATAATTTCACAGACAGGCCCAAAATGGACTGTTAAAGGGAAATGTTAGGAGCTTGTTAGCAGATTCAAGAATGAGAAGGAGGAGAGATCTTAGCCATGGGGATGCGTGTCTAGGAGGGCAAGCATATTGTTCCGCTACATAGGTTTGGTGCTTCAGGGAGTCCTCAATTTAAGATTTCCTGCTTATCAGTTCTAATTTACAACCTGTTTTGGCTTTCGACATAGCAATTTCAACTTTACTACACGAGATTCCTTTATGGCGTTAGGTCCAGGGGCTCAGAGGCGGGGGCCACTCCTGGGAACCAGGGGGAAATACAGAAGCAATTTCCAATGGGTGCAGGGAAGTTTAAAAAAGTGAAGATGGGGGGATGGCAAAGGAGAGGCCAGAGGTAGCTGAAAAGGGTGCAACAGGAGAAATCATCAGGGAGGGTGGACATATCCATTTTACTTCAGCTATGTCTGAATCTGCCCTGGACCTCAGCCCAGTGGTTGGCATAAAATAATAATAATAATAATAATAATACTAGTATTTGTTAAGCTCTTACTACGTGCAGAGCACTGTTCTAAGTGCTGGGGTAGATACACGGTAATCAGGTTGTCCCATGTGAGGCTCACAGTCTTAACCCCCATTTTACAGATGAGGGAACTGAGGCACCGAGAAGTCAAGTGACTTGCCCAAAGTCACTTGATGATAGCTACGCCAGACTATTTGTTTTGTTCTGCAGTGTGGCTCAGTGGAAAGAGCACGGGCTTGGGAGTCAGAGATCATGGGTTCGAATCCCGGCTCCACCACTTGTCAGCTGTGGGACTGTGGGCAAGTCACTTAACGTCTCTGTGGCTCAGTGACCTCAACTGTAAAATGGGGACTGTGAGCCTCACGTGGGACAACCTGATTACCCTGTATCTACCCCAGCGCTTAGAACAGTGCTCTGCACATAGTAAGTGCTTAACAAATACTATCATTATTATTATCATTATTATTATTCTGTTTTGCTTTGCTGTCTGCCTCCCCCGTTTAGACTGTGAGCCCGTTAGGCAGGGATTGTCTCTATCTGTTGCCGAATTGTCCATTCCAAGCGCTTAGTACAGTGCTCTGCACATAGTAAGCGCTCAATAAATACTATTGAATGAATGAATGACCGGTGGTAGAGCAGGATTAGAACCCAGGACCTCTGACTCCTAAGCCCATGCTCTTTCCCCTGAGCCACGCTGCTTCTCATATAGTAATCACGTAATAAAAACCATAACCAACTTGAATTCTACAATGGGGTGGGAGGTGAGGGGGGAGAAGCAGGACAGGCATACATAATAGCAAAAAGAGAGTGGAAAGGTGAACAGGAGAAGTCACGTGGCTTAGTGGAAATAGCACAGGCCTGGGAGTCAGAGGACCTGGGTTCTAATCTCGACAGCAAACTGACTGCTGTGTGACCTTGGACAAGTCACTTAACTTCTCTGCGCCTCAGTTTTCTCCACTGTAAAATGGGCTGTTCCAAGCGCTGGGGGGGGGGGGGGGGGCAGAAGGTCATCAGGTTGTCCCACATGGGGCTCCCAGTCTCCATCTCCATTTTACAGATGAGGTGGCTGAGGCACGATCTGGGTACGATTTCTGATTTCGGGGAGGCTGTGGGAGGTCGATGGGCGGTATTTCGGTGTGACTGTCGGGCCGCTGGGAGGGCAGTGAGGCAAAGGCGGCGTTTCGCCCCCTCCGCCCAGCGCCGAGGGGAGGAGCGGCCGCCGCCAAAGGGGCCCGGGACCGGCTGGGGGGCTGCGGACGGGGGAGGCCGGGCTGGGGAAGGAGGAAAGGGAAGAGAGGGGAGGGAGGGGAGGGAGGGGAACGAGGGGAAGGAAGGGGTGCGGAAGGGAAAGGGGTGGAGAAGGGAAGAGAGGGGAAGGGGGGGGAGGGGGGAGGGAAGGGAAGCGAGGGGAAGGAGGGAAAGCGGGGAAGGGAGGGAAAGCGGGGAAGGAGGGAAGGGAAGGGGAAGCGGGGGAGGAGGAAAGGGAAGGGAAAGGAGGGGAAGGGGAAATGGAAGAGGGAGAGGAAGGGGCCGCCGGAGACGAAGGAGCGGGGATCCGGAGGAGGGCCGGGAGGAGGAGGAGGAGAAGGCATGGAGCGGGGGGAGATGACTTACCGTGGGGCGGGCCGGGGCCGGGATGGGGGTCGGTTGGGCCTCCGGCCGGCAGCAGGGCGCTGAGCGCCGGCAGGAGCGGCAGCAGCAGCAGCAGCAGCGCGGCGCCTAGGGCCCGGCCCGGGCCCCACATCGGCCCGCCCGACTCCTCGGGGCCCCGCAGCCGCCCCGATCCTCCTCCGGCCGCGACCGCGACCCCGACCCCGACCCCGACCGCGACCCCGACCCCGACCGGCTCCTCGGGCCCTCGCTGCCCCCGCCGCCGCCGCCGGCTCCGGCTCCGTGCCCGGACGCCGCTCCCCCCCGCCCCCGCCCCCGCCCCCGCCATGACTGACGGGCCGCCGGGGAGGGAGGGAGGGAGGAGGGAGAGAGACAGGGAGGGGCGGGACCGACACACAGACACGCAGACACACAACACATACAGCTGCCACACACACGGGCCACCCGAGCCCACCCCACGGCCGGGACGCCACGGGCAAGACGAGCCACATCACCCCGATCACCTTGGTATTTCTTCAGCGCTTACTAGGCGTACTGCATGATTTACCATCCCGTCTCTGATCTGTCTCCTTCCCATTTCGCGCTAGACACTCCTGTCTCCGTGTAATCTCCTTCCTGCGGAAGATCAACCGGTTGAACGTGGGTAACGAGGTGTCCGTTACATCATTCATTCAGTAGTATTGATTGAGCGCTTACTATGTGCAGAGCACTGGACTAAGCCCTTGGAATGGACAATTCGGTAACCTATAGAGACAGTCCAGGCCCTTTGACGGGCTGACAGTCTAATCGGGGGAGGCGGACAGACAAGAACGATGGCAATAAATAGAATCGAGGGGATGTACATCTCATTAAAACAAGAGCAATAAATAGGATCAAGGGGATGTACATCTCATTGACAAAAATAAATAGGGTAACCACTCCTAAGAACTGGTTCCGAATGGAGGGTGGAGTTCTGGCCCATGCAAGGGGGTTGGGTGGGATTTGGGGAAAGAAGGGAAGGGAGGGAAAGCGGGGAAGGAGGCGAAGGGGAAATGGAAGAGGGAGAGGAGGGAGCGGGGATCCGGAGGAGGTGGAGGAAGAGGCGCGCTGGAAGAGGTGAGGTCGAGTGCAATGCGGAAATGCTTGCAAATCAAGGTAGCGGGTTCGAGACGGCTCGTGGCTGTTCGTCACTCCTACCCCTTGGGGTGAACGGGCGGCAGACACTCTCCTCCCATTCCTGCTCGCTCTCTGGAGTCTGTTCATTTCTACAGCAAGGGCACGAAACCCTCTCCTGCGATTGCGAGATCAGTCGTTTCTCTGACAATAATCCGTTAACACTAAGTGCCGAGCACTGTTCTAAACGCTGGGGGAGACACGGGGTCATCGGGTTGTCCCACCTGAGGCTCACAGTCTTCAGCTCCTTTTGACGGAGGAGGGAACTCCAGAGAATAATAATGTTGGTATTTGTTAAGCGCTTACTATGTGCTTACTATGGGTAGATACAGGGTAATCAGGTTGTCCCACGTGAGGCTCGCAGTTAATCCCCATTTTACAGATGAGGTCGCTGAGGCACAGAGAAGTGAAGTGACTTGCCCACAGTCACCCAGCTGACAAGTGGCAGAGCCGGGAGTCGAACTCATGACCTCTGACTCCGAAGCCAGGCTCTTTCCACTGAGCCACGCTGCTTCCCAGAGAAGTGAAGGGACTGGCCCACCGTCACGCGGCTGACAAGGGCAGAGTCGGGATTCGAACCCAGGACCACCCCGATGGCCTACCCCGAGCCCACCCCACCGGCGGGTGGCCACCACGAGCCCACACCGTAGGTGGGCTGTCGAGGCAGGTTGACGGGGGCTGCCGTGAGCCCACCCCACGGGCGGGGCAGGACAAGTAGACAAGGCGGACCGCCACCACAAGGCCACCCCAAGGGCGGGGGGACACAGGTGGCAGATAGGGGCCACCACGAGATCACCCACGGGGAGAAGGACACAGGCGGACAGGGGCCACCACCAGACCACCCCACAGGCGGGAGGACACGGCAGGAAGACAAGGCAGATGGCCACCACAAGCCCACACCACAGGCGGGGCGACACGGCAGGCCCACAGGCGGGAGGACACAGGTGGACAGGGGCCACTGCGAGACCACCCCACGGGCAGAAGGGCACGGCAGGAACACAAGGCAGATGGCTACCATGAGCCCACACCACGGGCTGATGACTACCACAACCCACACCATAGGCAGGCCAACAGCAGGTAGACGGGGGCCACCGTGAGCCCACCCCATGGGCAGGACACAATGCGTAGATAAGGCAGACGGCCACCACAAGCCCACCCTACGGGCAGATGGCTACCATGAGCCCACACCACGGGCGGGCCGACACGGCAGGTAGACGGGGGCCGTCGTGAGCCCACCCCACGGGCAGAAGGACACGACGGATTGACAAGACAGATGGCCACCACGAGCCCACCCCACAGGCAGGACACGACAGGTAGACATGGCAGATGGCCACCACGATCCCACGCCACGGGCAGGCCGACACGGCAGATAGACGGGGGCCACCGTGAGCCTACCCCACGGGCGGGAGGATGCCGCCGGCAGACAGGGACCACCACCACGAGCCCACCCATGGGCACATCACCACCAACCCACCCTATGGGCAGGAGGACAGGACAGGTAGACAAGGCAGATGGTCACCACGAGCTCATCCCTCAGGCGGAAGGGCACAGCGGGTAGACAGGGGCCACCGTGAGCCCACACCGCAAGGTAGGCCGAAAACGGCAGGCAGGGGCCCCCACGGCAGGCTGATACCCCCAACCTTTCAATAAAATACATAATCAAGATTAGAATGTACACATAGCCATTCCTGACCCTTCGCACACCCCCTCCCCGATGACCATATTATATGATTTAGCAGGCGCCTCCCTTCTTTTCATTGGCACCGCTAACTCATAGGCACACCTGAAAGCAAAATGAAAATATCCTCCCAACCTCATTTTTTTGTTCGGATTTGTTAAGTGCTTAATTATGTGTCAAACACTGTTCTTTTACATTGTGTCACTGGCCTATTTGCCTATAAATGCTTTCCTTTCCGGCTCTGGCTTCTTCAAAAATTGATTATCCGGGGCCTGCAGAAAGGTCATCATCATCTCCAGTCACGGGCACCACGTGACCATCAACGGTATCCCTTTCCTGTTGCTCTCTGTCCCAGAGAACCTCTTTTCGGATGGTCAGAAAATTCCGGTGTTATCCTTGAATAGCCCGACTACTCTGGTCAGTTTCTCTCAGATTTGCTTCTGCCCCAGAAGCCCTTTAGTGGCCTCACACGGACAAGTAAACCCAAAGTCAAATGCATAAATTCTCAAGCGTCTGCAGGGCAGGGATAGCCCCAAACGATTCTGTAGCACCTAAGCACATCTTGAGGCAACGAAATTTTTAAAAAAATCAACAACAAAAAAGCCTCTTTACCAAGTGCCTTTACTTCACACTCAAAGTTACGCCGGAATCAGAAACCGTTTCTGTGGGCTTAAAGCAAAAAGGCCAATACCACCATAAATTACAGACACATCATCCTCCCAACATTTGGCAGAACAGTTAGAACATTAGGACATTTTGGTAGTCTGTCCCTAGAATGAGAACATGTTTTGCTTTTAGCACTTAGAAGAGAGACTGCTACAATGGATTTATTGAATATTCATTTATAATAACATTTTTAAAGACAGCAAGAAACTGAGAATTCTATTTTGGGTGGCCTTTAGCTTCCACAGCAGCCTCTACCCTTTATTCCGCTGGCGTAACTGGCTAACCTGACAGTCTCACCCGGTTTGACTGTTTTCACTTTTTCAGTAAAGGAATGTTCATTATTCTCTCCAGGGCTCTTTAATGACTTGAAAAACATTGCTGACATTTTCAAAGAAACAATTTTCACTGTTTAGTACATGTAACTAGTGTGAAGCATGGAAAACCCAGGCCCATTTGCTCCTCTTCCTCTCCCTTTCAGCTGTTGGCTCCCTCAGTGAGGGTGAGAGCATTAAGTGATTTCAGGTGAACTTAAATCAGACAAGTTTGCCTTTGCTTCAGCTCTCTTCTAAAGACTGCAAGGGGAAGGAAACAAACCAGGATTCAATGACTTCGAAGAACAACATGACAACAATAAGGTTCGAGGTGCGATCGCTTCAGTGGAATCATTCCCCTACCCAAGCAGGTTTCACAGCATTTCTCTTGTTCCGGGCATGACTGTCTCTTTGAGTGAAATCAAAATCTTTTGGTAAGTGTCCAGAACGACCCGAGCAGAAGGTCTTTCCCCCGGAGTCCTCCTTTTACATGCCACGTGGATATCAAACAAGTGGAACCTGACGATATCACTCCCTTCGACGTGCCCCAAGAGAAAATCGGACACGTCGGGTATTTTCCAGATATCCGTCTTCTCATCGTACGGAGGCATGAGGTCGTCCTCAAAGGGCACTTCCTCTCCAAAAGGCCAAAGCTGCTCGGGGGCTACAAACTCCCCCCGGAGCTCCCGGTGGCCGCACTTCACCAGCTTCCCGGAACTTCTGTTCACCTGCGGCAAGGCGTCCAAATCGTTGGCCACAACGTGAAAGTCGCTGGTCAGCAAGTACTGAGACAGCACTTTGTTTAAATCGCTGGAATCACACATCACCAACGTACCGAGGGGGCTGTTGTGCAGGTAGTGAATGATGCTCACGTAATCTATTGCTAACATAAACCTATGGTGCCAGGTGTTCAGGCTTTGATATTTTGCGAGGTCTAATGTTTTCTCCAGGTTCCTCAAGGAACCCAAGGGGTGATATTCGGTAAGAATGGTAAACTGCTCCTCACAGTAGCCAAGGAGGGTGATGACGTACTGACTCTGAAGGGATTTCAGCATATCTGCTCCGTGGAGAAAATCTTCCTTCACCTCCGGTCCGGTAAGCTGAGAAACGGCAACTTTGCGTTCTCTCCATTCAGAAAGAAAGACCTGAAACAAAGCAACTGGTGAACATAGATTCTGAGACTTAGAATAGATTTCTCAGCGAGGTCACTACGATATCTTGAGTTCACGATGTCCGAGTCATTACCGCAAAGAGTCAATGGATCACAACTGGGTCCCCTGGAATGAGTCGTATGTTATATGAGCGAAGCACAGGCCCATTTTTGTAGCTCTTTACATTCACCTTAAGAACATAAGAAACATAATTATTGGGTCCACTGGTTCCAACGGGCAACCAAGCCCAGTGTTTAGTCCCTGACAGTGGCAACCCAGTAATGGTTGTGCTCCCTGACATCCATCTTTATGTTTATAATAATAATAATAACGATGGCATTCGTTAAGTGCTTACTATGTGCCAAGCACTGTCCTAAGCACTGAGGTAGACACAAGATTATCAGGTTGTCCCACAGGTGCTCACTGTTTTAATCCCCATTTTACAGAAGAGGTAACAGGCCCAGAAGAGTTAAGTGACTTGCCCAAAGTCACACAGCAGACAAGTGGCAGATATGGGATTAGGACCTATGACCTCTTACTCCCAGGCCTGTGCTCTTTCCACTAAGCCATGCTGCTTCTCAAAATTTAAAGAGAGACAATCCTTGCCCACAATGGGCTCAAAGTCTAGAGGGAATAATAATACCTGTGATTCTAGGTGGTGCTTTTGTTACCAAAGAGCCTTAAATTACTTAGTTATTTACTCCTTGCACCACGCCTGTGAGGTAAGATTCAGGTATTATTACCCCAAATTTACAGCTGGGTAAACTGAGGCATGGGGAAAGCCACTCTCAGGATATGGGTGTCAGAGCGGAGCCAACACTCGAATCCGGGACCTCTGGCGTTTAGGCCCGTGACTCATGTACCATCAACCCCTTCCCACTCGCCCTGCCTCATTTCCCTTTTTACTTTTCTAATTTTCCATCTAATGGCTCATTGTGGACCCCTCAACCATTCAATTAGCTGAAGTCCTCTTGAACCCACCAATATTTTTGATCCTGTGGTATAAAATTCCATATGCTTCCCACCCACTGGGTGAAAAAGCAATTCCTGGCTGGAGAGGTCCTCCTGTCAGGCTAGTTATTAATGCACTGTCAATGTTTTTGGTGGATCCTATATTGGTCAGACATTTAACAGCAAAGCAATTCCCAGCAGACATGATTTGTGCTAAGGAAAGTGTCTCTGGTTTTTTTTTATGGTATTTGTTAAGCGCTTCCTCTGTGTCCAAACACTGTACTAAGCGCTGGGGTAGATACAAGGCCATCAGATTGGACACAGCACATGTCTCACAAAGGGCTTACAGTCTCGATCCCTAGTTTAAAGATGAGGTAACTGAGGCACAGAGAAGTGAAATGACTTGCCCAAGGTCACACAGCAGACACATAGCGGAGGCAGGGATTAGAATTCAGATCCTCTGTCTCTCTGGCCAATGATCTTTCCACTCTGATATGCTGCTTCCCTATTATCCTGCTAGGGTTCAGAGAGGAGAAAGGGCCCAGAAAACAACTTTAAGTGAATTTTAGAAACTTTTAAATGGCCTCTTCCTGATTCCAACATTGTGTTCTTTAGTGGTATTTGTTCCTTCACCTTTTCCAGAACCCTAACTAACCCTCTTTCCTTAGAACAGAACTTGGTATTTATCATCTACACAAAGGTTAAGAGATTGAGTCTTTCCAGAAACACAGAACCGGATGAGATCTCTAGCACTTATATCCTACTGCCTGAGCCCCTTAAATACTTGGGAGCAGAATCAAGGGCCGGGCCTGTTCTTCTGGACCCCCACCAGGTGAGTAGAAGGGATGGAGGGCGTATATACCTCTTCTGAATTTTCAGACTCACGGGCCACATCCCACCGCTGAAACCTGTCTCTCCAGTGGCGTCCCAGCCCCAAACCCATTCTGGGCTAGAAAAGCACCCTTATCTGACTCCCCATCCCAGGTCTGCCAGAAGAGTTAATCTATCAGGATGCACCAAGAGCCAAATGAAGGAGTAGAGGTTGTGTGGAATATTATTTTGGTAAGGAAATCACTGTTCCCTGTTCCCCAATCTCAAAATCGCTGACTCCTAAACATTTTAACAGCTCTCAAATCCCCAGCGATATCCTTTATCTCCTCCTGTCACAAGACCAAACCTAGCACACTGAGCCCCATGGGGGGACAGGAACTGTGTCCAACCTTACTATGCTATTTCTTCCCCAGCAATTGGAACAGAGCTTCTATCACCCAATCAATGGTATTTGAGCACTTACTTTAATACAGAACACTGTATTAAGTGCTTTTGTCTGGCACAGAGCAAGATCTCGACAAATATCAGTTCTTACTTGCCCTCCTAGCAAGTTCCCACAAATCTGGGTATTCCTTCCCACCCAACCTTAGTTATTCAGGATATCCATTCATGTAATATTGCTATTGCTCACCTCACTTAATCAATCATCCAATCACTCAATTGTATTTACTGAGCACTTACTTGTGCAGAGTATTATACTAAGTGCTTGGGAGAGTATAACATAACAGAGTTGTGGTAGACACGTTCCGTGCCCACAACGGGCTTAAGGTCTAGAGGGGGAGACAGACATGAATATTAATATATAAATTATAGATATGTACCCAAGTGCTGTGGGGCTAAGGGAAGGGTGAACAAAGTGAGTAAATCAGGGCGACGCAGAATAGAGTGGGAGACGAGGAAAAGAGGGCTTAGGGAGAAAAGGCCTGTTGGAGGAGATGTGCCTTCAATAAGTCTTTGAAGGTGGGGAGAGTAATTACTCTGTCAGAAATGAAGAGGGAGGATGTTCCCGGTCAGGGCAGGATAGACGAGATCGAGGTACAGTGGGCCAGAGGTCGGCGGCAAGATAGACGAGATCGAGGTACAGTGTGTAGGTTGGTATTAGAGGAGTGAAGTGTGCGGGCTGGGTTGCAGCAGGAGAGCAATGAGGAGAGGACAAAGGTGACTGAGTGCTTTAAAGTGCAAAATAAAAGGGGGAAACGAGACTTCCCTTTTGGTTTATCTAGTTAAAAATTTCTCGGTGTGCAGGTCCCACTCGGAAAATCTCCACTTCCCCCGAAAGTTCACCAAATTCTGAATGCCTTGGAGAATTTAAGAAGTAGATATATAAGACATCGTAGGGTCTGGCACAACTAGATAAACTGGGGACTGTACGGTGAGTTCTACTACGTGTTTCCAATGAGGTGATGTGGATACAGACATTGTGGCAGAACTGGGTAATCTGCTTCCCACAAAGCGAGTCTGTTCTAGGCATAACACAGTCCACGTTGGTGCACTGTGGCGATGCTGCCCGGCTTCAGCCTTAATGTACGCAACAGCACTTTGTATTTCCTAACATTACAGTATAGATGTATGCTGGATTGTCAACTCCCCCCAGCCTGCCGCGATATGGGCAACTCAGGGATATCATCTGTACTATCTGCTGACATCTCATATATCATCTGCATTATTTGCTGATTTACATGGTCCAGGTGTGATGTCCGGCGCTTAGAAGAGTGCCTGGCACATAGTAAGCACTTACCAAATACCACAGTTATTAATATTATTACGTTATGGCCTGATGCTGCAGGTAAATGAATGACCTCCGGTCCACTCTTCCCATTATTCCTTCCTGGAAGCGTCCAGGCTCTGCTGCCCTGGCTCCCTGGACCCCACCTGCACTCCAGTGTTTCTTTTTTGTTCTGTCTTGGAGTTTATTGATATTTAACTATTATTAGATGCAGGACAGGGGCAGATGCCGCCACAGGGTTCTGGACCTTTCCCATAGTCCCGCCCGCCCCCAATCACGGCCGAACCTGCGGGGACAGGTCTGGGGTTCCTTCGGTGAAAGAAAGGACGGGGGAGGCGGTCCCCTCCCAAACCGTTACTGCCTCCCAACCCTGCCCCGCCCCCATCCCTGTGGTTTTGGCCTGGATGGGGAAGTGGAGCTCTAAGTAGGAAAGATGAGGGGTGGTGGCAGGCTTGGCATTTAAAGCTGTCACAGTGACTGAAGTTAAAAGAGGAACGAAGCTTTCTTTTTTTTTTTTAAAATGGTATTCGTTAAGAACTTACTAAATGCCAGGCACTCTCCTCAGTGCCGCTCTTCTGTAACTACCAACGGGAGACTCCATCATCATCAAAATTAAGACACAGAAAAATAATGCTAGAACCCAGGGGACGGGACAGGGAGGATTAGGGAGATGGTAGTACATCACTGCCTGGCGGTTCAAATCAGTTCAAAGCAGGAAAGGATAGAGGGAGTCATGTAGGGGAAATTTTGCTTACCTGTAGTGCTCAGCTGGTAGAGGGGGATTGGTGCCGGAATGCATCTGATCTCTTATCTTCCCATCCTATATTCCTCCCTGCCAGAAAATGCTACTTCACTAGTCCTCCACGCCGCAGTTGCACTTATGTAAATAACTACTCCAGGGCTTGATATATAATAAATGCTTAACAGATAGAGAAGCAGCATAACTCAGTGGCAAGAGCCCGGGCTTGGGAGTCAGAGGTCATGGGTTCTATTTCCGGCTCCGCCACCTGTCACCTGTGTGACTTTGGGCAAGTCACTTAACTTCTCTGGGCCTCAGTTACATCATCTGTAAAATGGGGATTAAGACTGTGAGCCCCACGTGGGACAACCTGATCACCTTGTATTCCCCTCCAAGCGCTTAGAACAGTGCTTAGCACATAGTAAGCGCTTAACAAATACCAACATTATTATTATACTGTTATTATTATTGCTATTATTACAATACTCTGCTTCCTCCTACCTGTAATTTATTACGGTGTCTGTCTCCCCTGCTAGGATGTAATCTCCTTGAGGGTGGCATGGATCATATCTACTATCTCTACTGCCCTGTCCCAAAAGCTTAATGCAGTACTCACCACAGAGTAAGCACTCAATACACACTTTTGATTGATTGGATTGGATCTTAACTAAGCGCATGCAAGTTTACAAATAAATGTATCCCATGATATAACCACTGATCCATCAGTGGTATTTCAGCGTGGCTCAGTGGAAAGAGCATGGGCTTTGGAGTCAGAGGTCATGAGTTCAAATCCCAGCTCTGCCACTTGTCAGCTGTGTGACCGTGGGCAAGTCACTTACCTTCTCTGTGCCTCAGTTACCTCATCTGTAAAATGGGGATTAAGACTGTGAGCCCCACGTGGGACATCCTGATTACCCTGTGTCTACCCCAGCGCTTAGAACAGTGCTCGGCACATAGTAGGCGCTTAACAAATACCAACATTATTATTATTATTATTATTATTATTTAGATTTGTGAGGCCCATGTCGGGCAGGGACTGTCTGACCTGATTAACTTGTATCTACCCCAGTGCTTACAACAGCACTTGACACACACTAAGTACTTAACAAATATCCTAAAAAAAAAAAAAATTGAGCCCTTATTTTAAGCAGAATACTCAGATTGTGACCCACCTGTGTATTCTCTTCCAGGGCTTATTACAGTGCTCTGCACACAGTAAGCACTCAATAAATACTATTACTCAAAGATAGTAGCTCAGTTATATTATGGAGGACACCTGCATTTAATACAAGAAAATAACAACGAATGGCTAGGATGGAGAGTATTCTGATAAGGGCAGCCGAGCATTAAAGGAATTTGTATCGAAAAATGTCAATGATGACGGTTTCTTCAAACCATCTTCCTACTGACCCATTAATTCCCACTGACAATGATTACTCTAATGCAATATCTCCATAACAAAAGGTTCTTCGAGAACCCATCTACCACATTATAGCAGAACTGACTCTTCTCTTTTCCTCTCCACTTATCTTATGGGCCTGCTTTATTTATCTTCATGGTTTGCAGGCAACCCAAGAATGGCATTCCTTCTCCTCTCGCAATAAAAGTGACTACAACAAAAGCATCTCTTTACAGAAGAGAAGCAGCGTGGCTCAATGGAAAGAGCACGGGCTTTGGAGTCAGGGCTCATGAGTTCGAATCCCAGCTCTGCCACCTGTCGGCTGTGTGACTGTGGGCAAGTCACTTAACTTCTCTGTGCCTCAGTTCCCTCATCTGTAAAATGGGGATTAAGACTGTGAGCCCCACGTGGGACAACCTGATTCCCCTATGTCTACCCCAGCGCTTAGAACAGTGCTCGGCACATAGTAAGCGCTTAACAAATACCAACATTATTATTATTACAGTTTCTGGCTACTTTTCACACATTTCTTCCTTTTCCACACCACACCTCCTTGTCCCCTTTCCGTGTTTCACGTGTGGAAATGGCCGCCTTGCTCCTTAAACCCCAAGCTGCTGCTAGCTCCCCCCTAACATCAGAATAGGCCTCCACACCAGCCCGAGTCGCAGCAGAGATGACGACAGAACGGACCACGGCAAGAATCAGCTACCAGTGAGTCATGGTAAAACATCTTTTTTGGAAATCCCTTCAGCAAAAATGAAACGTACCTTTTTAACGGCCCCTTCACCAACAAGTTTCAGTTTTCTGACTTCGGTTTTCAGAGCTTCACAAGACAGCCATGGTGAACAATTTTTCATTTCCCCCAGTCTGAAGTAACCAAAAGGACAAAGACTGGGATCCACACCAGAATGGTGAACCGGCATATAAAAATGGTCAAGGTAGAGATAAAGAAGCAAATTCATAAGCACCACAGCAATCAGCAGCACAGCTGATGGGATTTCTCTTTGAAAAGGAACATTTTTACTATCCTGGATTTTTTTTCCCATGTTGCAGTCTTCTACCATTTCCTAAAACACAGAAATAAACCAAGTATCAGTAATTTCGATCCGTGTTGTTTTTTTCTTTCGTGCACTAATGGATTCTGTGTTCAACTGGAGAGTCAGAATGCTTTAAGATTCTAGGATAGAGAACCCGAGGTATTCCAGGATTCACTGTGTTAAAATGATGGGATTTTTATCTAGAACGACTACAAAATGAGATCCAGAGATGCCTGGGAAGCATGTTGCTTAATGGAGACATCTTTGGGATTGAAATTTACTGCTGAGAGCAGGTTAATTTGGAGAGCAAAATGACCTTAAATCGCTTTGTAATTATCAATCGTATTTACCAAGTGCTTATTTTGTGCAGAGCACGACACTAAGTGCTTGGGAGAGTATAACAAAGTTGGTGGCCAAGTTCTTTGCCCATAATAAGCACATATAGCCTAGGGACTGAACCTTATAACATTTATATGCAACTTTTCTGGATTTTTAGTAAGGATAATGAACAGCCGCTCACAGAATGAGATCCACAATCACACCAAAAAGGAAGTTGGACTATCTTTTCGCTTTCCGCAGTCTCGGCACCCACAGGTCTCGAATTAAAACCCTGGAAAATTTTGGGTCCGTAAGGTTTATAGTAATTTTAAACTGTTCTGGTAAAGACTACTCAGCACCGAGGCACTGCAGGGGGAAGACGTTTGTAAGGAGGTATTGCTTGTTACTTGGAGTGCTGCGTGGTTCCGTGGAAAGAGCACGGGCTTAGGAGTCAGAAGACACGGGTTCTAATCCTGGTTCCGCCATTTGTCAGCTGTGTGACTTTGGGCAAGTCACTTAACTTCTCTGGGCCTCAGTTACCTCATCTGTAAAACGGGGATGAAGACAGTGAGCCCCGTGTGGGACAACCTGTTGACCTTATATCTACCCCGGTGCTTAGAACAGTGCTTGACACCTAGTAAGCGCTTAACAAATATCATTATTGTTACGCTCCATTTGTGCTTTTAAAAATGAAACTATCGGCTAACCAAAAGCTTCATTTCCAACAAACCTGGGGCATGCATCCTGCCTAACTGAATTCAAATCACTGGCTGCCCAACCCTTCCCACGGGAGCCTCCCTACTCTCCCACCTGGATTACCAAGAAGGGGGATAGGGAGGAGAACCCCACTTTTCCTCAGTTTCCCTTCCCCTCCACGTCGCCCTGACCTGCTCCCTTTGCTCTTTCCCCCCGACCCCAAAGTGCTTATGTCGATATCTGTAATTGTACTTAAGCACTTATGTCTATAATCTGTAATTCTATTTAAGCACTTATGTCTATACCTACAATTCATCTGTAAAATGGGGAGGAAGACACTGAGCCCCAAGTGGGACTCCCTGATAACCCTGTATCTACCCCAGCGCTTAGAACAGTGCTCTGCACATAGTAAGCACTTAAATACCAACAAGAGGTGGATCTGGGATTTGAACCCATGACTTCTGACTCCCCAGCCCGTGGCTCAGTGGAAAGAGACTTTGCCACTTGTCAGCTGTGGGACTGTGTGCAAGTCACTTCACTGTTCTGTGCCTCAGTTACCTCCTCTGTAAAATGGGGATGAAGACTGGGAGCCTCACGTGGGACAACCTGATGACCCTGTATCTACCCCAGCGCTTAGAACAGTGCTCTGCACATAGTCAGCGCTTAACAAATGCCAACATTATTATTTCCACTGAGCCACGCTGCTTCTCTACTCTACACACTGTAATAATGCTGGTATTTGTTAAGTGCTTACTCTGTGCAGAACACTGTTCTAAGCGCTGGGTAGATACAGGGCCATCAGGTTGTCCCATGTGAGGCTCACAGTTAATCCCCATTTTTCAGATGAGGTCACCGAGGCACAGATTAGTGAAGTAATAATAATAATAATAATGTTGGTATTTGTTAAGTGCTTACTATGTGCAGAGCAATGTTCTAAGTGCTGGGGAAGGTACAGGGTAATCAGGCTGTCCCACATAAGGCTCACAATCTTAATCCCCATTTTTCAGATAGGGTAACTGAGGCCCAGAGAAGCCTGTCAAAGGGCAGGGACTGTCTCTGTTACTGATTTGCACATTCCAAGCGCTTAGTACAGTGCTCTGCACAGAGTAAGCACTCAGTAAATACTATTGAATGAAGTGACTGGCCCACAGTCCTACAGCTATGTGGCAGAGCCAGGATTCGAACCCATGACCAAGTACTGCTCTGCACATGGTGCTTGATAAATTCCACCGAATGAATAATAATGTTGGTATTTGTTAAGTGCTTATTCTGTGCAGAGCACTGTTCTAGGCACTGGGGTAGATACAGGGTCATCAGGTTGCCCCACGTGAGGCTCACAGTCTTCATCCCCATGTTACAGATGAGGTCACTGAGGCACAGAGAAGTGACTTGCCCACAGTCAGCTGACAAGTGGTAGGGCCTGAATAAAAAATGTTAATAATAATGTTGGTATTTGTTAAGCGCTTACTTTGTGCAGAGCACTGTGCTAAACGCTGGGTAGGTACAGGGTCATGAGGTTGTCCCCCGTGAGGATCACAGTTAATCCCCATTTTACAGATGAGGTCACTGAGGCCCAGAGAAGTGAAGTGACTTGCCCACAGTCCCACAGCTGACAAGGGGCAGAGCAGGGATTCAAACCCATGATCTCTGACTCCCAAGCCTGGGCTCTTTCCACTGAGCCACGCTGCTTCTCATTTGAACCCCTGACCAAGTAATAATAATAATGTTGGTATTTGTTAAGCGGTTACTCTGTGCAGAGCACCGTTCTAAGCCCTGGGGTAGAAACAGGGGAATCAGGTTGTCCCCCATGAGGCTCCCAGTCTTAATCCCCCTTTTACAGATGAGAGAAAGGAGACCCAGAGAAGTGAAGTGACTCGCCCACAGTCCCCCAGCTGACAAGGGGCAGAGCGGGGATTCGAACCCATGACCTCTGACTCCCCAGCCCGGGCTCTTTCCGCCGAGCCAGGCCTCTTCTCTAGACTGCCCCGCCCACGGTGAGCGCTCCATAAATTCGACCGAATAATAATGTGGGTATTTGTTAAGCGCTTCCTCTGTGCCGAGCAGTGTTCTGAGCGCTGGGGGAGATCCAGGGTCATCAGGTTGTCCCCTGTGAGGCTCACAGTTAATCCCCAGTTTACAGATGAGGGAACTGAGGCCCAGTGAAGTGACTTGCTCCCAGTCCCCCAGCTGACAAGGGGCAGAGCGGGGATTCGAACTCATGATGTCTGACTCCCCAGCCCGGGCTCTTTCCGCCGAGCCCCGCCGCTTCTCCAGACTGCAGCATGAGAAGCAGCGTGGCTCAGTGGAAAGAGCATGGGCTTTGGAGTCAGAGGTCATGAGTTCGAATCCCAGCTCTGCCTCTTGTCAGCTGATTGTGGGCAGGTCACTTCTCTGGGCCTCAGTGACCTCATCTGGAAAATGGGGGATGAAGACTGGGAGCCCCACGTGGGACCACCTCATTACCCTGTCTCTCCCTCAGCGCTCAGAACAGTGCTCTGCACATAGTAATCACTTAATACCAACATTATTCTTCTTCTCTGGGCCTCAGTGACCTCATCTGGAAATGGGGGATGAAGACTGGGAGCCCCACGTGGGGCCACCTCATTACCCTGTCTCTCCCTCAGCGCTCAGAACAGTGCTCTGCACCCAGTAATCAATCACTTAATACCAACATTATTCTTCTTCTCTGGGCCTCAGTGACCTCATCTGGAAAATGGGGGATGAAGACTGGGAGCCCCACGTGGGACCACCTCATTACCCTGTCTCTCCCTCAGCGCTCAGAACAGTGCTCTGCACACAGTAATCACTTACTACCAACATTATTCTTCTTCTCTGGGCCTCAGTGACCTCATCTGGAAATGGGGGATGAAGACTGGGAGCCCCACGTGGGACCACCTCATTACCCTGTCTCTCCCTCAGCGCTCAGAACAGTGCTCTGCACCCAGTAATCAATCACTTACTACCAACATTCTTCTTCTTCTCTGGGCCTCAGTGACCTACTGGGAGCCCCACGTGGGACCACCTGATTCCCCTGGGTCTCCCCCAGCGCTTAAAACAGCGCTCGGCACCTAGTGGGCGCTTAACAAATACCGACATTAGTACTGCCCCGCCCAGGGCGAGCGCTGCATAAATTCGACCGGGTGAATGAACGAGTAACGAGGTGCGGCCCGGGCCCCATCGGGCCCCGTCGGGCCCCGGGGCGGCCTTCCCTCAGGCCTGGGGCCGCAGCAATGGCGGCGGGTGGGGCTCGGTTCCGGCCGTCCGAAAACGCCGCCCACATGCCCGGGCTCGGGGAGACACGCGGAGGCCGGGCGGGGCCGGCGGGGCCGGCGGGACCGGCACGACCGCCTCCCCGCCTGCCTGCCTGCCTGCCTGCCTGCCTGCCTGCCTGCCTGCCCGCCTGCCTGCCCGCCTGCCCGCCCGCCTTCCTTCCGTCCGGTCCTTGAGGGAAGGGCCAGGCTCCAGGCCGGCCGGGCCCCCACAGGCCGCGGGTTTCCCCCCCCCCCCCCCCCTACCTGTCTCAGCGCCCACTTCCGGTCCCCACGCCCACGTGACCCCGCGCCGGCCGGAAGCGCTTAGCCGGGGCCGCCCCGCCCGCTCCCCCACTACTCATTCATTCGTGACCATCCTCATTCATTCGTTCGGCCGGATTGATGGAGCGCCGACTGTGTGCGCAGCACGGGGCTCAGCGCTTGGCGCGGACGGATTTATTGAGCGCTTACTTATGTGCGCGGCACGGGGCTCAGCGCTTGGCATGGACGCATGGATGGAGCGCTTACTATGTGCACAGCTCGGGGCTGAGCGCTTCGAATGGACACATGGATGGAGCGCTTACTATGTGCACGGCACTGGGCTGAGCGCTTCGAATGGACACATGGATGGAGCGCTTACTATGTGCACGGCACTGGGCTCAGCGCTTGGCATGGACACATGGATGGAGCGCTTATTATGTGCACAGCTCGGGGCTGAGCGCTTCGAATGGACACATGGATGGAGCGCTTACTATGTGCACGGCACTGGGCTGAGCGCTTCGAATGGACACATGGATGGAGCGCTTACTATGTGCACGGCACTGGGCTCAGCGCTTGGCATGGACACATGGATGGAGCGCTTATTATGTGCACAGCTCGGGGCTGAGCGCTTGGCATGGACACATGGATGGAGCGCTTACTATGTGCACAGCACTGGGCTGAGCGCTTGGCATGGACAAATGGATGGAGCGCTTATTATGTGCACAGCTCGGGGCTGAGCGCTTCGAATGGACACATGGATGGAGCGCTTACTATGTGCACAGCACTGGGCTCAGCGCTTGGCATGGACACATGGATGGAGCGCTTACTATGTGCACAGCTCGGGGCTGAGCGCTTCGAATGGACACATGGATGGAGCGCTTACTATGTGCACAGCTCGGGGCTGAGCGCTTCGAATGGACACATGGATGGAGCGCTTACTATGTGCACAGCACTGGGCTCAGCGCTTGGCATGGACACATGGATGGAGCGCTTACTATGTGCACAGCACGGGGCTGAGCGCTTGGAATGGATACATGGATGGAGCGCTTACTATGTGCACAGCACTGGGCTGAGCACTTGGAATGGACAAATGGATGGAGCGCTTACTATGTGCACAGCACTGGGCTGAGCACTTGGAATGGACAAATCGGTACAGCATGGTCCAGTGGAAAGAGCGCGGGCTTGGGAGTCAGAGGTGATGGGTTCCCGGCTCTGCCACTTGTCAGCTGGGTGACTGCGGGTGAGTCACTTTACTTCTCTGTGCCTCAGTTCCCTCATCTGTAAAATGGGGATTAACTGGGAGCCTCACGTGGGACAACCTGATGACCCTGTATCTACCCCAGCGCTTAGAACAGTGTTCAGCACATAGTAAGCACTTAACAAATACCAACATTATTTTTATTATTATTATTATTATTAAAATGGGGATTAAGACTGTGAGCCCCACATGGGACAACCTGATTCCCCTGTGTCTACCCCAGTGCTTAGAATAGTGCTCTGCACATAGTAAGCACTTAACAAATACCAACATTATTATTATCCTCTGTGCCTCAGTGACCTCATATGTAAAATGGGGATGAAGACTGGGAGCCTCACGTGGAACAACCTCATTACCCTGTCTCTCCCCCAGCGCTTAGAACAGTGCTCTGCACCCAGTAAGCGCTTAACAAACACCAACATTATTATTATTTTTATACAGGGTAATCAGGTTGTCCCCCGTGGGGCTCACAGTCTTCAGCCCCATTTGACGGATGAGGTCAGAGGCCCAGAGAAGTGAAGAGACTTGCCCACAGTCACCCAGCTGACAAGTGGCAGAGCCGGGATTCAAACCCAACGGTCTCTGACTCCCAAGCCCGGGCTCTTTCCGCTGCGCCACACTGCTTCTGATAATGGCATTTGTGAAGCGCTTACAATCACTGGGGGAGATGCAAGGTCATCAGGTTGTCTCAGGTGGGGCTCCTGATCTCCATCCCCATTTTACAGAGGAGGTCACTGAGGCCCAGAGAAGTGAAGTGATTTGCCCAAAGTCACACAGCTGCTAAATGGCAGAGTTGGGATTAGAACCCTCGACCTCTGAGTCCCAAGCCCGGGCTCTATGAATGAATGAATTCATTAAATCGAACTTACTTGAGGACTCACTATGTGCAGAGCACTGTACTAAGCGCTTGGAATGTATAATTCGGCAATGGATAGGGACGATCCCTGTCCAACAACAGGCTCACGGTCTAGAAGGGGGAGACAGAAAGCAAAACAACAACAACAGTAATAATAATAATAATAATAAGCACATGGCTTAGTGGAAAGAGCGCCGGTTTGGGAGTCAGAGGTTGTGGGTTCTAATCCCGGCTCTGCCCCTTATCAGCTGTGTGACTTTGGCCAAGTCACTTAACTCCTCTGTGCCTCAGTTACCTCCTCTGTAAAATGGGGATTAAGTCGGTAAAACCCACGTGGGACAACCTCTTTACCTTGTATCTACCCCAGCGCTTAGAACAGTGCCTGGCAAATAGTAAGTGTTTAACAAATACCAGCATTATTATTATTATTGTTATTAATAATAATAATTAGCCTGGCATCATGGATAGAGCACGGGCCTGGGAGTCTGAAGGTCATGGGTTCTAATCCTCATACTTGTATATATCCTATACATATACACACATATATCCTTTTTATATATAGCTATAATTCTAATTTGATGCTATCTCCTGTCTACTTGTTTTGTTTTCTATCTGCCGCTTCTAGACTGTAAGCCTGTTGTTGGGTAGGGATTGTCTCTGTTGCCGAATTGTACTTTCCAAGCGCTTAGTAGAGACCTCTGCACACAGTAAACGCTCAATAAATTCGATTGAATGAATGAATAATCCCGCATCCACCACTTGCCTGCTGCGCGGCCCTGAGCGAGTCACTTAACTTCTCTGTGCCTCAGTTACTTCATCCGTAACGTGGGAATTAAGGCTGTGAGCCCCATATGGGACATGGACTGTATTCAACCTGATTAGCTTGTATCTACCCCAGCGCTTAGCAGAGTGCCCGGTACACAGTAAGCACTTTACAGATACCATTCAAAAAGGCAGAAGCGGCAGTACACACCGAGCAGGGAAGCCAGTCACAAATTGAAAAGACATCGCTGGCTTTCCCAAGTTCCTCTCGCTCAGAATCGATAGGCAGTTGTTACCAGGAGCCTGTGAAAAGAGGAAACAGTAGCAGGGCACCAGTGGCCCTTATGACTTTTATCTTCAACTGTAACTTACCACTTACTACTTCTGCTCAGCTCAGTGTTGTTGCTAGATCTTTGGAGTTCTTAACAATCCATCAATAGTATTTACGGAGTGCCTTCTGAGTACAATAGAGCTAGAAGATCTGAACCTTACCCTCAAGGAGCTTACAGTATAGCAGGGGAAACAGACCCAAAATAAATTGTCAGTCGAATTTATTGAGGGCTTACTGTATGCATACAATAAATGTATTGTATACTGTAAGCCCTCAATAAATATAACTGAATGAACAACAGACAGACACAGTGGCTGCTCATAATGGGCTCACAGTCTAGAGGATAAGAAGCATTCATTCAATAGTATTTATTGAGCGCTTACTATGTGCAGAGCACTGTACTAAGCGCTTGGGATGAACAAGTCGGCAACAGATAGAGACAGTCCCTGCCGTTTGACGGGCTTACAGTCTAATCGGGGGAGACGGACAGACGAGAACAATGGCACTAAACAGCGTCAAGGGGAAGAACATCTCGTAAAAACAATGGCAACTAAATAGAATCAAGGCGATGTACAATTCATTAACAAAATAAATAGGGTAACGAAAATATATACAGTTGAGCGGACGGGTACAGTGCTGTGGGGATGGGAAGGGAGAGGTGGAGGAGCAGAGGGAAAAGGGGAAAATGAGGCTTTAGCTGCGGAGAGGTAAAGGGGGGATGGCAGAGGGAGTAGAGGGGGAAGAGGAGCTCAGTCTGGGAAGGCCTCTTGGAGGAGGTGATTTTTAAGTAAGGTTTTGAAGAGGGAAAGAGAATCAGTTTGGCGGAGGTGAGGAGGGAGGGCGTTCCAGGACCGCGGGAGGACGTGACCCAGGGGTCGACGGCGGGATAGGCGAGACCGAGGGACGGCGAGGAGGTGGGCGGCAGAGGAGCGGAGCGTGCGGGGTGGGCGGTAGAAAGAGAGAAGGGAGGAGAGGTAGGAAGGGGCAAGGTGATGGAGAGCCTTGAAGCCTAGAGTGAGGAGTTTTTGTTTGGAGCGGAGGTCGATAGGCAACCACTGGAGTTGTTTAAGAAGGGGAGTGACATGCCCAGATCGTTTCTGCAGGAAGATGAGCCGGGCAGCGGAGTGAAGAATAGACCGGAGCGGGGCGAGAGAGGAGGAAGGGAGGTCAGAGAGAAGGCTGACACAGTAGTCTAGCCGGGATATAACGAGAGCCCGTAATAGTAAGGTAGCCGTTTGGGTGGAGAGGAAAGGGCGGATCTTGGCGATATTGTAGAGGTGAAACCGGCAGGTCTTGGTAACGGATAGGATGTGTGGGGTGAACGAGAGGGACGAGTCAAGGATGACACCGAGATTGCGGGCCTGCGGGACGGGAAGGATGGTCGTGCCATCCACGGTGATGGAGAAGTCTGGGAGCGGACCGGGCTTGGGAGGGAAGATGAGGAGCTCAGTCTTGCTCATGTTGAGTTTTAGGTGGCGGGCAGACATCCAGGTGGAGACGTCCCGGAGGCAGGAGGAGATGCGAGCCTGAAGGGAGGGGGAGAGGACAGGGGCGGAGATGTAGATCTGCGTGTCATCTGCGTAGAGATGGTAGTCAAAGCCGTGAGAGCGGATGAGTTCACCGAGGGAGTGAGTGTAAATGGAGAACAGAAGAGGGCCAAGAACTGACCCTTGAGGAACTCCAACAGTTAAAGGATGGGAGGGGGAGGAGGCTCCAGCGTAGGAGACCGAGAATGATCGGCCAGAGAGGTAAGAGGAGAACCAGGAGAGGACAGAGTCCGTGAAGCCAAGGTGAGATAAGGTACGGAGGAGGAGGGGATGGTCGACAGTGTCAAAGGCAGCAGAGAGGTCAAGGAGGATCAGAATGGAGTAGGAGCCATTGGATTTGGCAAGAAGGAGGTCATGGGTGACCTTAGAGAGAGCAGTCTCGGTAGAGTGGAGGGGACGGAAGCCAGATTGGAGGGGGTCTAGGAGAGAATGGGAGTTAAGGAATTCTAGGCATCGATTGTAGACGACTCGTTCTAAGATTTTGGAAGGAAGGGTAGTAGGGAGATAGGACGATAACTGGAGGGGGAAGTGGGGTCAAGAGCGGGTTTTTTTAGGATGGGGGAGACGTGGGCGTCTCCCACGTGGCAGAGTGGGCCTAGGGGGTAGAGCATGGACCTGGGGGTCAGAAGGACCTGGGTTCTAATCCCAGCTCTTCCACTGGTCTGCTGTGTGACTTTGGTCAAGTCACCTCACTTCTCTGTGTCTCAGTTTCCTCATCTGTAAAACGGGGATTAAGATTGGGAGCCCCATGTGGGGCGAGGACTGTGTCCAACCTGATTAGCTTGTGCCTACTCCAGTGTTTAGTACAGTGCCTGGCACATAGCACTTAACAAGCAGAATGGCTCAGTGGAAAGAGCACGGGTTTAGGAGTCAGAGGTCATGGATTCTAATCCCGGCTCCGTCACTTATCAGCTGTGTGACTTTGGGCAAGTCACTTAACTTTTCGGTGCCTCAGTGACCTCATCTGTAAAATGGGGATTAAGACTTTGAGTCTTACGTGGGACAACTTGATTACCCTGTATCTACCCCAGCGCTTTTAACAGTGCTCTGCACATAATAAGCGCTTAACAAATACCAACATTATTATTAACAAATACCATAAAAAAAGAACAGAAAAGTAACTGTAGATGACTAAATACTTAAATAACAGGGAATGCTAAGTCAATATCTACAGAAGAGCTCAAGGTGGACGGGGAGCCCCTCTTAAAACTACCTTTTTTCAGTTTATTAGAACAATTTGAGTCATGCATTTTATGCATACAATTTGAATACTGAAGTATGGCAAGCTTCAATAAACCTGGGCCATCCATTAAAAGACTAAAGCTTCACATGCTTGAAATCCATAAGCAATTCTTTTGGAGCTGGGGGAGGACTGGATTAGCAAATGGCTGCTGTGCTCTTACCCCCTTGAAGAGTTTTAAACACCGGTGTAGTCCAAGTAAAGCAATGGCAGGCAATATAACAGTAACGATAATTATGATTGTGGTAGGTGTTAAGCATTAACTATGTACCAAGTTTACTTACTAAGAACTGGGGTAAATAGGAGATAAGCAAATTGGAACCATCCGTGACCCACATGGAGCTCTCAGGCTGAATAAATGTAGAACTTGTTTTTTCCTGATCTTCACCTATGCCCAACCTGATGACTGGCACTGGTTATTGAAACAGACCAGAGAAAGCCAAGGTCAAGCCAGAGGCTGCTAGCTATGAGATGCTCCCGCACATGAGGCTTGGGAAACTGACCCACAAACATTGGAAGCAGAGAAAAACTTGCTAGAACAAGCAGAAACTCACCCCTGAACACCCTCACTCCTCAGAGGGCATCCTAATTTTCTTAGATACCAGGTACTTGGCGGAAGTCTCCACCTTGAACACAGCTGATCAAAGGAATATATTTGAAAAAGCGAAAGGAGGGGGGCTAGTAAACTCGAGTGAAGAAGCCTCTCAGTTATTTTGAGTGGGAATGAATGATCCCCAGGGGCGAGATGCAGGAGAAAAAGCTTTTCCAGGATGGGGACCAGAGGCTAGGATCTCTGGGGAGAAGGGCTCCTGAAGCAGTGGGAGAAATGATGGTGTGGCCGAGCAGCAATTTCATCCTGGCATCTGAAAATCCCGAGGGAAGAATCTGGATGGGCTGAACCTGAAAAAGGTAACTCATTCCACCAATCAATGGTATTTATTGAGCACTTACTATGTGCAGGGCACTCTTCTAAGCGTTTGGGAGAGTTCGACAACAGAATTAGCAGACATGTTCCCTGACTATAATGAGTGTACAGTCTAGACGGGGAGATGGACGTTAGTATGCCCCAAGAGAAACAGAGGAGAATGGACCAGAAGAAACACATCAGAATGCCTGCACTAAAGTCAAAGGGATCCTGGAAAAGGAAATTTATTAGAGAAAAGGGAAAGCCATTCTTTGGATGAGAATTCTTTTATAATTACTACCCAGTTGAGCCATTAAAAATTCTTTCAGTCTGTTTAAAAACCCAGTGAGAGTTCTAGCCTCAATGCCTGTCTTTGAAAGGGGCCCAAGTGGTTCCTGGGGGCCAGAGAACTTTCCTGGGAAACTGAGGGAAAGATTCCCTCGGAACTTCTTGCAGGCAGCCTTGGGGAGGAGAATGGTTGGCTTAATCTCGAATGAGCTCCTTACTGTTCAGGGTGCTCATCTCAGATCCAAAGGATGGAGGATTTGCTTGGCAAAGGTTCCCAATTCTTGCCTGTTCTGGAAAGAGATAGATGAGAGGGCTTTAGGATCTTGCAAATACTCTCAGATATCTGAACCCTTCTACGGTGGGTTCGGCAAGTCACGGCTGAGGAAACCCAGAGCAGTCTGAAGCTGCTCCCCAAAACCTCTAACAGATGTAGCCCCAGCAGTCCTGGGGACAACCATGAATGTGATAATTACTTTCCTTGAAGCATGGCGTAGCGGATACAGCACGAGCCTTTGAGTCAGGTCATGGGTTCTAATTCCAGCCCTGCCACTTGTCTGCCGTGTGGCCTTGGGCGGAGTCACTTCTCTGGGCTTCAGTTTCCTCATCTGTAAAATGGGTATTGAAAACGTGAGCCCTATGTGGGACAGGGACTGTGTCCAACCTGATTTGCTTGTATTCACCCCAGTGCTTAGTTAGCATAGTGCCTGGCATAGTAAGTGCTTAGCAAATACCACAATTATTACGAGTAGTAGTTCCCCAGCAACTCTGCCATAAACCCTCCTGGCCTGCAATTTCCTAAAGGAAAGGGGTGTGTCGGGGGAATGTCATGGGGTACCAGGGGCCCAGATAATATGATTGGGTATTGAGGCATACTCAGCCTTACAGGCTTGGGATCTAATCAATCTTAGGGCCCAGTCTAGCCCACACACAGCTTTAGCTCCATGTGAAGAGGGAGGATGATATTTTTCTTTAGAAGCAAAATAAAAACTACTCCAACAGCAACTGAGTTGAAGGTGTAGAGTTGTGGTACAGGCCACTTACCTCAGTTTTGCCTCTTCTATCTGCACTAACCAAACATCAGCCCTGGAAAGTTCTTTTCAACAGAATATGCTACATCTAAACAGACTTCACTCCCCTTGTCAGAACCTTTCAGGTCTTGAAATACTTACATTTATACCACATGTCCTTCTTACCAGCTATCAGTAGTCAGAAGGATTTCCTTCAGCTTAAACTGTAGCCAGGAGAGCACAGAAAGTTGGGTTACTATAGTGTGTTTAGCTTAAAGGCATCTATAAATCTTTAACAAGTTTATGATAGGTTTCATTGATTTTTAATACTTTTGACTGTTGTGACCTAGCGATATGCTTTGCAGGCAGTAAGTGCTCAATAAATGCTCCTGATAGACATCAGCACTGGGCTTTGACATTTTCTTTAAAAATGTGTAGCATTAGACAAATTAAAATCTATAATAATACTCAATATTGAACAGGGGAGGTAGCAGAATGAATTAAAGAGCATACAATTGAGAATCAGTAGCCCCAAGTTCCAGTCCCGGCTGCACTACTTGCCTGCTGTGTGACCTTGTAAAAGTCACTTCACTGTTTTGTACCTCGGTCCCCTCATCACAATAACTGTCTGAGGTATAAAAGTCTGAGTTCTTTGTGTGTCAGGGATTGTGTCTGGGTATCTTTATATCAACCGCAGGGTTAAGAACAATGTTCAAAATATAGTAAGTGCTTACGAAATGCCTCCACCATTATTTAAAAAACTAGTTTACTACAGCTGTTGATAAAGCTGGAAGAGTGATGTCCCAAAAAGATAAAGAACAATTTTGGGTGCCTCTTTTCAAGCATTTGGAAGCTACTGAAGAATAAGGTTAGCTTTTCATCATGCAGTTGACAACTGAACAATAAAAAGCCAAATGGGACTCTCTGTCTTGGCGCTGAAATGTTTTAAAATATCCTTCAATTACATTTTATTGAACGTAATACTCACTTTAAATGGGCCTTGAACATGTTTACAAACTCAATCTCTCCCTTGTTCGTATGATTTAAGTCTCCCTTGAACACTCAGTTAAATCTTGCGTTGAGAAAAGAACGATCACATTACAACATCCTTGTTTTAGATGCACCTACAGTTTTATTACAAAACCATTATGTTGGCATTAGTTGGCTACAGTAATAGCAAGATATTGTCAGTGAGGCATGGTGGCTCTAAGGTAAGGCAAAAATTGTATTCCTTGCTTACAGAATCTAAATTTCAGTTGCTTTAAATATATATAAGTTACCTTCGGGCACTGGGGGGGTTACTTTGGAATCTTAAACATACTGTTTTAGGAAGGAGTTGGGTAGTATGGGATGGAAAATAAAACAATGTTTAGGGCTTTAGAATTGAGCAAAAGTAGATTTACTTGTTAAGAAACAACTCCTTCATCAAGTACTTTTTAAGGGGACGATCATATCTCAAAGACAGCCAAATTAATTGCCTGCAGCTTGTTTGAGAAGCAGCAGTGCCAATATTTTATTACATGGTAAATTTTGTTATTAGTTCCTGTTAGAAGCAATACTGGTGCAGTGCATTTCTTTGTCACACCACACTGGCAAAAGGGAATGACATCTCTAGTTTTAAACCACATACTTCCCTTCTCAGAGTCACTTTTCAAAGTAAAACTATCACAACACAATCTTCTTGATCCTCTTATTGCTGCTTGTTTGTTGGCAGGTTCCCTTCTGTACTGTGTTTGCTTTGAAGGGATCTTCCAATATATCTCCAGTACTCCTTTCTTATAATGTCCTTTTCTTTAGCTAGAGTTTCACATAACTAGAAATAAAGAAAAAAATAAAACATTAAATGAGAAAAGTGTTTCATTTAACTTACCAAACAATTTAATGTTTTAACATTTTAGAATGTGTTTAACAAGGCCACTAAGGCAGTTTCTCCGCTTATCTTCATGTTGGGACAGCTTTAATGCTTTAATGTTACACATTAAAATGTTCCTATACCATTAGGGGGAATCCAAGCTTGCTTAACAGTTTTTACTTTCCTTACTACTTCCCTGGCCCAGTGGAAGTTAAAGTATTGGGGTGTGAGCCTGTAACCTCTTTTAATGGGGGAGGGGGGGGGAGGAGAGTAGGAGGAGAACCAGACCCCTTATGCTGTTAATTTGGAGGCTAAAATTCTGCCTTAAGCAAGTATTGTCAAAATCTGCATAACAGGTACTAAATTAACCCACTTTAAAACAAGTTCCCTCTGATTTTATGGTGGCTCTTTCACCTAAAAGCTAATAAATGACTTAGTGGTATTGTGTAAACCAATCCTTAGGACCAGAAAGAAAAATGAGGAGAGGGAGAGGAAAAAAACCCACCCCAAAACACCACTCTCCATTTATTACAGGGATTTAGAATTGTGGGTTTACTTTAAAGTAACCAATATATTCCATCCCTTCAATTTCAGCTGGTAGGTGGTGGTTTTTTTAAAATTCATGATCAACATTTGAGAAGTACCCTTAGTGTTCCTCTCTCTCTTTCTCTCTCTCATGCTTGATTGATTGATCTTAGCTATGACTTTATATCAGTGGGAAATCAAAAGTGAGCTGGACCTAGCTTTCCCACCAGGATAAAGTGAGGCTTAATTAGCATTTGTGAAGCATTTTAAAACTGTCACATTCAAGGTATTAGAGCAATAGAAAACCCTCCCCCTCACCTCTAATGCTTTACTTAATGTATCTTCCTTGTTGTCACACTGGTTTTCTAGCATGTCTTCATACAGATCCACAAGAAAGGCAATCAGGTAGGGAGAGCTGTGGCTTGGCTGTAACCCTAGCAATTGCTCTAACAGATTGGGATACTTGGAGAGGCCACGATCCTGCAAAATCCTGCAGAAGAGAAAATTTAGAATTTGGATGAAGAAGACAAAGTAAAGTTTAGGCTTTGCTTAAAATTTTAGGCTACTGATAAGATCACCCACAAAATATACAGAAAAGGGCATGTAAGTTTGTTGGGTATTTTTAAAGGCGAGGCAGAGAGAATAAATTAGTTCTTGAGGAAAGAGCAAATTAATAGGCACTGGAAGCCAGGCCTGGAAGCCAGAGGACCTGGGTTCTAATTCTAACTCTGCCATTTGGCTGCTGTGTGACCTTGGGCAAGTCATTTAACTTTTTTGTGCCACAATTTCCTCATCTGTGAAATGGAGATTCACTCATTCAATAGTATTCATTGAGCGCTTACTATGTGCAGAGCACTGTACTAAGCGCTTGTAGTGTACAATTCAGCAACAGATAGAGACAATCTCTGCTCAATAACGGGCTCACAGTCTAAACATTAAATACCTGTTCTGTCTCCCCCTTACTCTATGAGCCCCATGTTGGGCAGGGACAATGTCCAACCTGATTATCTTGTTCTTAGTACAGTGCTTGGCACATAATAAACATTTAACAAATACCACAGTTATTATTACTATTATAGGTTTCTAGCAGAGGAGGAAAGTTGGTGTCCGTACCTTCATAGGTTCCTGAGCTAGAATTCTGGTTTTGCTCATCCTAGATCTCCGACCAAACTTGACAGGTTTTGAGCGAGACCTGAAAGAGCTATGAGTTTCCAAACGGAGCTAAAAAGCCCCCGGGCAGATCTTTACTCTTCAAAGCCCATCTCATAAGTTTCCTCTTTAAAAGGCCTGCACCCTTTTCATTCCCGCCCTCGAAATAAAAAAGGGCACCTGTGACTACAGAATTCCTCATCTTTCCAGCCAAATTCTTTCCTTCCCATCTTTCCCAACACTGTAGATAACATCACTATCCTCCCTGTTTCACACACCCATAATGGCATTACCCTTGACTCATCTATCACTCAACTCACATACTCAAGCTGTTATGAAATCCTGTCAGTTTTCCCTTCATAATAACACTAAAATCCTCCCCTTCCTTTCCTTTCAAACTGCTACCACACTGATCCAAGCAACCATTTCTCCTATCCCACCACAAATACTACATTATTAGTATTAGTGTGTAAATACTAGTTCAAATACTACATCGAGTTCCCTGCCTCCTGTCCCTGCCCACTCCAGGCCATACTTCACTCCACCTGCCCGGATCATTTTTCTAAGAGAAGTTCAGTCCACGTCTCTCCACTCCTCCAGAACTTCAGTGTATCAAACCAAAATTCCTTACTACTTGCTTTAAAGCTCACTCTCTCCTTGCTGATTGCCTACAACTCCACCTGCCTCCTTTGCTCCTCTAACACCATTCTACTTACTGTTCCTCAAACTCACCACCAACCCCTTGCCCACATCCTCCCCCTTCAAATGACCACCACTCTCCCAACTTCAAAGTCTTATTAAAATCACATCATCTCCAAGAGGCCTTCCCTGACTAAGCCCTCCTTTTCCCTACTTCCTCTCCCTTCTGCATCACCTATGAACTTGGAGCTGTACCCTTTATGCACCTGATAGTCACCCCAGTGTCAGCCTCACACCACTTATGTCTGTATCCACAATTTATTTTAATGTTTGTTTCCCCTTCTAAACTGCAAGCTCCAACCATCTCTGTTGTATTACTCTCCCAAGTGCTTAATACAGTGCTCTGCACATGCTAAATACTCAACAAATACCACTGATTGATTAGAAGGTTCAAAAGATATTTTGAACTTCACCCTCAATTTTATCCTTCACTGCATCATTCTAATAGTGTAATTTCCCTTGTTCTTGTCTAGAGTCAGGGTTAGCTAGCTAACGGACAAAGTGAAAAAAAGCATATGCTCCCAAAATATCCCACCCATGGTATACTGCAGTTCTGGGTACATTTCCTCCCACACTTTATTTCCCTACTAAAAATTCAGGGGGAGATGGTGTAGGTTTCCAAATGATAAAAATAGTTTATAATGACAACCTACCAATCTCTTCATCACTACTACTGCATAAATGTAAAGTTAACAGCTGAGAATTTAAAACTATTCATAGATGGGAAATTTCCCCCCTTGTTCTCCCTTCTTTGTCAATATGCCAAATGTAGAATTTTACATTAAAATGGCAAAGTATACTGATCAGTGCTAAATTCCACATAACGTTGGGTGTTATGTGTATGCTCGGTTCTTAACACTTGTTAGAACTACTCATTTTGGTTGGAAAGTCATTACTCAATAATAATCACTGGTATCAGTGAGAATTTACTGCTTGGAGAGCACTGTACTAAGCACCTGGGAGAGTACCGTACAACAGAGTTGGTAGACACATTCCCTGCCCACTAGGGAATTAGGGAATGTCTGTGGAAAACACGAGCTCATTTGGTGTTCACAGTACACTGGAGTTGGAAAAAAGTTTGTATTCCTGTATGAAACATTCAGAATGGGTAAGAACTGCGGCATGAGTTTTCCTAAAAGCTGAGTTTTGCAAGAACACAACTTCCATATTATAGGAAAACTAGGTATACCTGTTTGTTGACTAGTATACCACCGCTTGAAGGAAAGTCAGTGTTAATATCAAAAGAATGATAGAAGGGCACACCCAAAAATGTATACATCCTTCTTTCTTGGGGACAGGGCTGAAAACCCTCAGAGGAGTCTGTGATAAGAAACAAAAACCCAGATGAAGAGTCCAAAGCTGAGAACCCCTGAGAGTCAATTATAATTTATCAGGTCCGGATTAAATTGGTGGATCAATGTCTAAGATATGTGTTCTGTGCAAAAGTGGTGCTCAATAGTTATTAATGATAATGGGTGAGCTAGGCCTTCTGTGTCTTCTCCTCTATCTAGCTGGTTATCTTTTGGGCATTTCATAACTTGCTAGAAACCTCACTAGAGGTAAGGTTGGGGATATAAAGGTGATGAAACAAGCCAAATCAGTTTTACCATTGGTCCAAGTTCTGGAAAAAAGTTTGGCTAGGAAAGAAACTGACACCATTGCAAAAATGAGATTTTAATACTCTACTCTTTCCCCTATCTTTAATCTATTTTGATGTCTGTCTCCCCTTTTATACTGAAAGCTGGGATCGTGCCTACAAACTCTGTTATACTGTACTTCCCCAAGTGTTTGGTACAGTTCTCTGCACATAGTAAGCAATCAATAAACGTCATCAATTGATTGGGGGGGGTTCATTTATCCTACTCTCCCTATTGCACTTTACCACGGATCCCTCAAGAGTCAGCCTGACATTTATCAAAAATCAAACACCAGTATCAAAAATGAGTTTGGTATTTAAACATTTATGGGGTAAAACTTTGAAGCCCCTAAAATTAAAACATGGCACAGGTGTAATTATATTTATTAAACAGAAAATTGAAATCACCTCTCACCCCCTCAAAGCCCTTATCAAAAATTCCATACCCTTTTAAGTAATTCCAAGCACTTTCATTATGTGGTGCTGTCTTTATCATTTCTAGAGTATATCTGAAAGGGAAAAAAAAGTGGTTAGGTATAATGTAAAAGTACATTATAGAAATATAGGGGGAATTGAAGCAGGCTGACCTACTTCCAAGCTAGATTAGTGACTTCTCAGACTACAGTAATTGTGCCCAAAACTGGCCACAGTGAAAGACAGACTTCATTAATAACCATTTTGGTCATTTCATCCCTTCTACACATTTACTGTCACTCTGCTTTATAATCTATTTCCCCTACAGCATTCTGGATATGCTGCAAAATACACCTTGGTTTAAGCCTGTCTTTTTTTCACTCTGAAATATTTTAACTGACTTTAGATGAGCGATTAAAGACCATTTCAATTTAGCAAAAATAATGGCAAATCTATTTAGCATAGATAAGGGAGTACCTGTTAGCACAAGATGACTTTTTTTTCCCCCAAATAACTTTGAAATGAAACACTAACTTTACATAGGTACCCACAAAAACGTAATTCAAACTTTACTGGAATATTCTGGGATACACTTTTACACTTTTTGATCAGGTATCTAAATTTGTCTTTTGTCATTTTAATCATATGTTATTTTGATCGATTTTTGGATCCCTATGGGAAACTACATTTCAACTTGTTAGTCTTTCACTGAACACTATTTTCACGGAACCAATTAAGTGTGTTAACCAGTATACAGCAGTATTTGTATACATACATACAAGAAGAAAAAACAGGTTATATGGTCATAAAAAAACTTTCAACCAGGACTATGGCAAAGGTCTTCTAGAAGTTTTCTCAGGAATTGAGACTTTATGGCAATCTTACAATATTTTCAATAAAGGTCTGTCTTTCTGAAGGTCTTTAATTTAATTTCCTTTCTAGCCTTAGAATTTGAGTGGTCTGACAAAGCACTGATTCTGGATGGTGAATTCAGAAATATGGACAGGAAATATGGACAGTTTCCATTACATTAATCTAAGCCAGGTTTTTTACTTGGGAACTATTAAATCCAAATTAGCTGCACAGCTAAATTCTTAAATTATAAGTATGATCAAATTATGCTTTAAAAAGACACATTTCATTTAAAAACATTTAGCTTTTTCATAACTTAAAATATTTCAAGTCTGATCTGATAGAAAATAAACAATTCACACAGTCAAGGAAGGGTTGGCTAACCACCACTACATGACAGAAATGGAAAAGGAAATTAAATGCTAAATCAGAATGCCTTTGCTATCTTACAATGTACCAGTGTGGCTAAGGATTTTAGACTACTTTGAAATTTTTTTTTCCCATTCAGGTTTTGGTCTAAAACCCTACATTAACCAATGGTACATTGGCAATTATTACCAGCACATAATCTCTGCCAATAATGAATGGCAAAATCTTTTTGGCACCTAGAAAGATCTATTTCCTTGGCTCATGACAGCAACTCAAGAATCAAAGGGACTACAAAAGCAAGAAAAGACTGTACTACTAACTGGACTTCTTTCTCCAGGACAGCAGGATCGTTGTAACCTGATGTATTAGAAATTACAAAGTGTCTTTGGTTCCAAACAGAATTATTTCTCACATCCTCTTTCAGAAGGTGGTCTACGTACTCCAACTCATTATCCCAAAGCTTGAACTTCTAAAAGAGAAAATAAAAATAGTATGTTTTCATTTGCACCTAATAATAATAGTAATAATAATGGTATTTGTTAAGCGCTTACTATGAGCAAAGCACTGTTCTAAGGTCTATAAAATCCACAGACTGTATACTTCCTACTGCAAGCGGCATTAGTTCAGACCTGGTAAAAACACCATGCTTACTTTACTGTACCAAGTTTGGAGAAACTTGGAGGGTTTGAAAGGGGGATAACACTGTCTGTGACATTCAATATTGGTTCCATCAGGAAAATTGAAAACCAGTGATATTTATTGAGGGCTTACTGTGTGCGGGGCACTGTTCTAAGTGCTTAGGAGAGCACAATACAACAGAGTTGGTAGACATATTCGCTGCCCACAATAAGTGTACAGTCTAGAGTGAGAATCAGTGAAAGTTTTTGTTATCTGGACTGTTTGGGAAAGGAAAGTGGCAGCAGCTAATCTTTTACGAATCAGGGCTGCCCAGCAAGGGTCTTTGCAAAATCACATAGCCTAGCTAGGGAAAGGTCTCTTGCTAATTGCATGGCTCAGTGGAAAGAGCCCGGGCTTGGGAGTCCGAGGTCATGGGTTCGAAAGCCGGCTCTGCCACTTGTCAGCTGTGACTATGGGCAAGTCACAACTTCTCTGTGCCTCAGTTACCTCATCTGTAAAATGGGGATTAAGACTGTGAGCCTCATGAGGGACAACCTGATTACCCTATATCTACCCCAGCACTTAGAACAGTGCTCTGCACACAGTAAGCGCTTAACAAATACCAACATTATTATTATTATTATTACTAGAAGAGCAAAAAGCAAAGTGAACGAGTTCATGAGGATCCTCCAAAAATATTTTTGCAATATTTGAAAGAGCGAAGACTGAGGAAGACAACGGTGGTCTCATGGAAAATGAAAGCTTATTAGAGAAGCTGAGCTAGCTAAAATAAGCTAGACTGTGAGCTCATTGTGGGCAGGGAATATATTTGTTTATTGTCATATTGTACTTTCCCAAGCAACTAGTACTGTGCTTTGCACACAGTAAGCATTCACTAAATACGATTGAATGAATGATAGAAGAAAAATGGGGGCAATTATTCTTCTACACCTCTGAATGGCACTTGGTTGTGGCAACATGAGAAGCAGTGTAGCCTAGTAGATAAGAGCCAGAGCTTGGTAATCAGAGGAACTGGGTTCTAATCCCGGCTCTGCCACCTGTCTGCCTTGTGACTTTGGGCTAGTCACTTAACTTCTCTGGGCCTCAGTTACCTTATCTATAAAATGGGGATTAAGACTGTGAGCCTGTGAGACGGTGTCCAACTTGATTAGCTTGTACCTATGCCAGGGCTTAGTATGGTGCCTGGCATATTGCAAACACTTTTAACAAATAACATTAAAAATAAATAAAAAAGGCAACAAAAAACAGTTTTAGGTAAGAATCTAATAGGTAAAGAAGTTACTGGAATTATTTTCCTGAACATATTTAAGAATCAGACGACCATATTTGCCCGGGAAGGTCCAGGAGACTTCTTGGAAGTTCTTTAAATAAATGGAAAAGTCATTTGGGTGAGAAGAGGAAAGCCCATAGAGAGTAATATATCAGGTTCAAACAGAATATTAGTTAGGCCTAAAAGGCGTTTGAAGAGTACTTTTCAAGGATGTCAAAATTACTAATGAAATAATATCAAAAGCAGGAAACTGACTAGAGAACCAGAAGGACAACTTATCCTCAGTGCCCATGACAACCCTCAGGGAGGAAAATGATCTAGAATGGCAATCATCAGAATATCAGGTGATCCTGCCAATCACATAAGCCAGTGATTGGCAAGTTAGTAGATAGACTCTACCAGTTTAGGATCAGTGAACACCTGAGACTAGATGATCTACTTTTGTAAAGGGAAGTCATGCCTCACTAATCTACTGAAGTTCTCTGAAATAATCCAAAAGTATGTGGATAGAGGGGAACCATAACCATAATATAATTTCATTTGTAAAAAGTCTTTCACCAGTTCCATGCCAGAGACTTTAAAAAGCTAATGAGTAATCATTGATTGGAGAATATATTTTCTCACTAAGAGAAAACTAACAGAAATAGAGAAAGCAGTGGGTAGAGATAAATGTCAATTTTTCATTCAGCCATATTTATTGAATGCTTACTGTGTGCACAGCACTGTACTAAGCACTTGGGAGAGTACAATACAACAGTAAACAGACACGCTCCCTGCCCAAAATGAGCTTACGAGCCCCATGTGGGACATGGGTTGCATCCAACCTGATTAAATTTTTATCTACCCCACTGCTTACACACAGTAAGCATTTGGCAAATTCTTAATTATTAGCAAAGGATCAATAAGGACAAAAAATGCAGAAGATGCATCAAGTAAACTGATTGTCCATGCCTTAATTTTTCTTTAATGGAAAAAAAACTGAAAACAAAGGTGGCTGATAAATGGCAATTTGGGGGCTAAGTCTGAGTATACCTCATACCTCACCCTACCCTTCCACCAACAAAGATATCCCTTAAGGAAAGATAAGTAAAAATGGTAGGATCCCTAAAGAATGAGGGATCTAGAAGAAGAAACTATGCACATGGCATTAAAGTCATCTGGGTGTGAATTGCTGTGCATATGGGGATAACTGAAAAACCTTAAAGCCATTTAGGTGGCATATGAGCTCTAAGGAAGGCAAATAAAAGATAATGGAAAAATAGTCCAAGGTACTAATGCATGACATTTGGATTTAATCAAAATGATCCACTCCCCACTACACAAACTATGATAAAACCACACCTGGACTACTATGTGCAGTTCTGATTTTTTTGGTACTGATATTTAAGTGCTTAATTATGCATCAAGCACTGTTCTAAATGCTGGGGTAGATACAAGTTAACCATGCCGGACACAATCCCTGTCCCATGTGGGACTCAAGTCTAATTCAACAGGTACTGAATCCCCATTTTATTCATTCATTCAATAGTATTTATTGAGCGCTATGTGCAGAGCACTGTACTAAGCACTTGGAATGTACAATTTGGCAATAGCAGTTGAGGAAATGGAGACACACGGAAGTTAAATGACTTGCCCAATGTCACACAGCAGGCAGGTGGCAGACCTGGAATTAGAACCCAGGTCTTCTGACCTCTAGGCCTGTGCTCTTCTCACTAGGTCATGCTGCTTCCCAGAAATTGTTGCCAATTTAAGGATTTGATAGAGCTGCAGAAAGCTCAGCGAAGGGCACCCAAGATGATTGGGGATACTGATGCCTGCCTACTTGTTTTGTTGTCTGTCTCCCCCTTCTAGACTGTGAGCCCGTTGTTGTGTAGGGTTGTCTCGTTGCTGAATTGTACTCTCCCAAGCACTTAGTACAGTGCTCTGCACACAGTGAATGAATGAATATGAGGACTGCTTGAAAAGATGAAGATTTTTCAGGGAAGAAAGACTCAGGCTAAGAGAATGCACACTAAATTAATCAATTACTAAGTGCTTACTGTGTGCAGAGCACTGTACTAAATGCTTGGGAGAGCACAGAGTTGGTAGACACACCCCCTGCCTACACAAAATCATAAGTAGTATAGCCCAGGCACACAGAATTATTCATTAGTCCCCAAATCCCAGGATGAGGGACACTGAAGTTTGAAGTTGGTGGGTTCAAAAGAAAAGGAAATGATTCTTCACAGTGGCTGGCAAACAAAATTTTTTTATTCAAGGAAGTTGGAATATATCAGGGGGTTTAAAAGGGAGTTTGGATTCAGTACTAAACAAGATGGATCACTAGAGGGGAAGTTAAGGATGAAATGGGAAAAGTTAGGGTTTTTAGAGGACACGGCAATACTGATAAGATGTCAGAATGGACACTGGGCCAGATAATAATGATAAAAACAGTGGTGTTTGTTAAGCATTTACTCTACGTCAATAATAATAATAATAAAGGTATTTGTTAAGCAGTTTCTTTCTACGGGCCAGGCACTATATTAAGCCCTGAGTGGATACAAGCAAATTGGGTTGGATGCAGTCTCTGTCCCAGAAAGGGCTCACAGTCTTCATCCTCATTGATGAGGTAACTGATAACTCAGGCCCGGAGAAGTGAAGTGATGTGCCCAAGGTCATACAGCAGACAAGTGGTGGAGCTGGTATTAGAACCCATGACCTTATGACTCCCAGGCCCGGGCTCTAACCTATCTGCCACACTGCTTCTCTACACTATTCTAAGCAATGGGGAAGACACAAGATAAGCAGGTCACAGTTCTTGATCCAGTCTAAGTAGGAGGGAGAACAGGGATTGAATCCTCATTTTATAGATGAGGTAACAGACAGGCATAGAAAAAGTTAAGTGACTTGCTCAAGGTCCCAGAGCAAGGACATAGCAGAGCTGGGATTAGAAACTAGGTCCTCTGATTCACAGGGCTGTGCTCTATACCTTAGGTCACGCTGTTCCTTCAGATGGACCAGATTTGGCTTAAAATGACATCTTATGTTATTATGCAATCTTTTGCGGCACTCCAATTCTAACCCTCTAAAAAGACATTTTTAAATTACACAAAATGGCAATTGCTAAATTACATTCAATTTCAAGAATATTTTAAGAAAAAAACTTTTTTCCAGAAGTAGCATTTCCTAGAAAGAATGCAAAAATGTCAGTCCTTTCAATGTACAAAACAGTAAGTAAATTCCCAGAGTGGAAGCTGAATCTATACCCTCCTTTTTATACTGAGCTTGAATTTTAACTTGAGGGTAGAAATGAAAAGCAATATAATCACTGTAAGGTAAACCTTTCTAAAATGATACTATTATGTTAAAAGTATGTAGGCAAAAACTACCCATTTTGTTCCACTGTATACTTATCACGTTTACACTACAAGTTCAAGGAAAAAATTATCATTAAAAACAGGTCTAAAAATATATTTAACACAAAGTTTTCTGCAAATGGACCCTTAGATATTAGATTTACTCATTCTTTTAGTCACTGATTGTATAGACTGCACAAACTGTAAAATTTAAATAACATTCCAAATTTAAGCTCACTGCAGTCAGAGAATGTCTACCAACTCTACTGTACTGTAGTCTCCCAAGCACTTAGTACAGTGCTCCGCACCTAGTAAGCATCAATACATACCACTGATGATGATGATAATACCAAGCATTATCATCTAATATGCAAAACAGCCAGCTCGTTCAGTTAACAGATTCCAAAAACAGCACACTTCACATGTTATTTGAATGAAAAATGATTAAAGTTCAGATTGCATCTGATCTGCCAATATTATATCTACACCAGTGCTGGGTACAAGAAGTGGCATTTAAGGGCTTAAAAAAATACCACAATCATTATTACCGTTAAAAAAATGTGAAAAATGCTCTAACAACAGAGAAAGCAATACCTGAATGACCCACTGTCGATGCTGCCAGGCATGGTAATTCTTTGCATCCTGATTGAGAATGTCAGCAACAAACTCAAGTTCCTGAGAAGGATCATTCAGCCATTCCACCAGCACCCGCCTGTGATGCCTAAACCCACAAGAGAGGGAGGTGTTTTCTTTTATTTGAAAGTAACACAAAATTCACTCAAAGAGTCCAACCAGCTTTACCCTGGCCGCACCCTAGGATAATCAGTCTTTCCACTCGTGGTTATTTGCAATTACGTGTTATTCAACAAGTATGTGGTTAATCAAGTCCTTATTGTGGTTTTAACGATATGCAATATCACATTAAGTGCTTGAAAATACCCAGTAAATATCAGATAAGGTGTCTATAAAATGGGGTCAGAAAGGGATAGAGAAGCAGTGTGGCCTAATGGATAAAGCACAGGCATGGGAGTCAGAAGGACCTGGATTCTAATCCCAGGTCTGCCACTTGTCTGCTGTGTGACCTTGGGCAAGTCACTTCACTCCTCTGTGCCTGTTACTTCATCTGTAAAATGAGCATTAAGGCTGGGAGCCTCATGTGTCCAACCATGTCAAATGATCCATACTGACAGGAGAGTGGTTTAGCTGAGGGGGACAATGGCTTAGAGAGTCACTCTCCTTCCCTACAAGCCGAGGGTGCCGATTTGGCCTCTGAACTCACCCAGCTTCCCAAACAAGCCATACTCAGCTTTGCAGCTTGTTTAAAACATGTCTTTCTACAGTTCTTCAGGACATGCTAGGTTCCGATCTGCCCCATCCCCAGAGTGTGTCAGTCTGAGTCACTGAGGATACAGGTTTTTCCACAGGCACATTAGCAGTTACAGGAGGGCTTCCCTGACCAGGCCCTCATTCTTCCCATTCACTCACTTTCCATTTTGCCTATGCAGTTGGATCTGTACCCTTTAGGAATTTGATATTCACTCTCCCACATCCCCAGCCCTTAAGTACAAATCCTCATACTCTTCCATTCCCCCAGCAGTAATTTATTTTAATGATGCCTGTTCCCTGACTGGACTGTGAGCCCACTGTAGCCATGGGATGTGTCTACCAGCTCTAGTGCAAGTTCTCTCCCAAGCACCTAGTATAGTGCTGGGTATACAGAGAGCACTCAGGAAATATTACTAATTGATACTACAGTATTAAGTGATTCCGGGGCACCTAGAGTGGCAAGGAGTGGAGCCTAGTTCTCTTGACAGCAAGTTCAATTCCTCTTTAACCTTCAACTCAATTCCTTCATTCTGCTTCCTATCATCCTCTTCATTCTGTACATCAATTTACATTCGTGTATTTTACTCCTACCCTACACACACACAAACACATACCTCTCGACCCTCTGCAGTTTCTTTCCTTCTAACTTCTACGTCTTCACTTCAAACAGACATCTTTTCATTGATCACAATCATAAATCTGCTAGGGTTTATTATATATTCATATACCCTTTAGTGTTTCAGAGCCAGTCTACTTAATGTATCTTGTGAGTGAACAAGGTCACAAGGGAAAAATCTATTGCACTTTTGGAACATAATAAAAATCATGAAAAGCCTAAGGTATGGGAAACTTCTGGAGGAAAAAAAAACTCCAAACAAACCCATTTTGAGCTGCTGTCCCCAAGACCAGGGAGAATTAGGTACACAATCCAGTTTGTAATTACATGGTATTCATAAAATATCACTACTTATAAGCAAGATCTTTCATGAAACCGAGAACACATGAGGTTTCCTCTAATCTCTACTGGAAGAAATCTAAAAGTAAAAAAAAAACAAAAAAATCTACCACTATATTTCTTCAAACGGAGTAGTTGGGGTGACTTTTTTTAAATCTATTAAGAGGGCAACAACAGAAAAAGATTTCTAGTTTAATGTTTCATTTCTCTCATTTTTTTTTGGTTTGGCTGACATTTTTTTTTTTATTCGAGTCACCCCGGGGGGCAATAAAAGAAAAATAGGCTTTCAAACCAACTTCTTGTGTGTATAAAAGTGAGCTACTGGAGAGAAAGTTTGCAACTGAGTTGTCACCTACCACGTTAGAAGATGCTACAGATCTAGTTTATGCCCATAACAGAAACAATGAAAAAATTTAAACAATATTCATTTTGTAACTGTTTTCTCAGCTGAAACTAGAATAGGGCTCCAGAGGTGTGTTTATAGAATAAAAAAAAATCACTCTGCTTTGAAGCTTTAAGGAAGTTTCTACAGAACATGTAAGTAAATATAATTTAATTGTTAAAGTTGAAACAAACCAGGGCAGGAAAGACAATTAAGCTTTTGAAAATTACAACACTATGGAGTCTAAAGAGTGGAAAAAAATGCATTTTACCAAACTTGATAATTCTTGGGCTGCTCTTCAATGATTGTGGTAATATAGTTCATTTCCTCATTTAGATCTTTTTGCAGTGACTCTAAGAGGACTCTCCGGAAATGCCTAGCAACAACATAAAACACAAGTTAAAGATATTTCAATGTTTCAATACAATTGGACTAGAGTTATAAGCTTTTGATGTCAAATATTTTGGCAAGCCAAGACCAATACTATTAAAGTAGTTTACCCATTTAATAATCTGTAAAATTAGTCCTAAACTTTGTTAAAATAAGAGAAAATTGACTTTAGCCTTTAAAACCTTACCTAATGTGGTCATGTTGTAGTGCATCTTAAATTTTTATTTTAGAAAACAACAGTTTTTCAAAGCCTTTTTTACATGAGACCTCCTGGTGGGCAGGGATCTTGTCTACTAGCAATGTTGTAGTATATTCCCCCCCAAGTGCTTAGTACAGTTCATTCATTCAATAGTATTTACTGAGCGCTTACTATGTGCAGAGCACTATACTAAGTGCTTGGAATGTACAATTCGGCATTGAATACAGTTCTCTGCACACAGTAAATGCTCATTAAATATCTCTGCTTGACTGAGGCCAGTACAAAATGCCCATTTCCCATCTTACAGGTAGCACCGGCTACTGTGATCACTGTAAGGTTTTTGTTTTATTGGTACTTTTTTCCTGATTAAGGGGAAGGAACTGTGTCTGTTTCACTTGCTTATTCATCCTTCACATAAATACTGGAAGCAGTGAGACCTAGTGGGAAAAGGCTGGGCTCCGGAGTTGGAGGACCTGGGTTCTAATTCCAGCTTTCCCACTTACTGTGTGACCTTGGGTAAGTCAACTCCTCTGTGCCCCAATTTTTTCAATTATAAACTAGGGATTCAACACTTGTTCTCCCTCCTACTTAAGACTGTGAGTCCAAGTGGGACATGGACCGTGTCCAACTTGATTAACATCTTCCCCAGCCCTAAAGCAGTGCTTGACACACAGTAAGCACTTAACACATACCATGATTGGTAATTACTATTATGATGGTAAGCCCCACTACAAGTAGGAACAAAACATTGCTCCTATAGATTCCACTACAACTAAAACACCTTCTTGTGAATTACAAGGGGGTATATTCTAGACACTTTCAGGAAGGACTGTTCATTAAAAAGTAGTAATATTTTATAACAGAACCTTTTACTGAATATTCTGTGTCATGGCTAACACCAACCTTCAATCAATCAGTCAATGGTATTTAGTGAGTGCTTACTATGTGAAGAGCACTGTACTAAGCGCTTGGGAGAGTACAATACAGCAGAATTAGCAGACACGTTCTGTTCCCATAAGAAGAGCTCACAGTCTAGAACCTTCCATAGGAGTTCATAAAAATCCCAAGACCCAGTAGCACCAGTGGCCTCCCAGTGGCTTCCCAGTCCTTGGGAAGCTAAGAAAACTTCAGCCTTGGAAGACAGCAGGATGCACAAACTAGTTACTCACATATTAACATTTTGAGAAGGGGAATATCAGAGATACTGTCTGCTGTCTTTTCTTCTCATCTGGATCTACGCACTTTTTGAACACATCAGATTCTATGGAGCCTGGGGTTCCCAGTGTCCCGGGAAGGGGCTTAGGGAAACCCCAAGAGTCTCTAATCATCTTGGGGAAAAGGGGAGAGGGAAAGCCAAACTGGAACTGTTCCCACCTGTCCGCAAGCTACCTGGAGCAGGAAAATGGTCTGCATCATCATCAATGGTATTTATTGAGCACTCACTGTGGACAAGACCACTGCACCAAGCGCTTGGGAGTGTACAACAGAGTTGGTAGACATGCTCCCTGAATCTCAGGCAGCCTCAAGTTCCCAAAAGCTCAGGGGCTCCAGCCAAGCAAGTGCTCTGCACTCCTTAGATTCATGCTGGTGTGAGTGTGTACTGTGCTGAGCTATCAGGTATTCGTTCAGTGACCGGGACAAGTGTGGGTTGAGATTCAGTCACTGAATTCGGCGGTAAAAGGCAGGCAAGAAATGGCACTGGGAAGAATTTTACCTGAAGCCAAGTAAGAACCTCTAGACCGTAAGCTTGTTGTGGCAGGGAATGTGTCTGTTTATTGTTACTCTGTACCCTCCAAAGATTTTAGTAGAGTGCTCTGTACACAGTAAGCACTCAATAAATACGAATGAGTGAACTTTAAAACTGGTTAGGGAGCACAGTATATGTTAGAGATACAAAGAGACAGACTCTGCTATTGAAAGATCAATCCACATGCGCTATTTGACAGAGAAAAATAAATGGCTTACCACACAGTATAATTTGCAGCATTTAACTCAATGGCATCACCAGTTAATTTAAAAGCCCGTTCACTTCTTTCATCCAATTTCAAAACTGCCCGAAAATAATCATAAACATCCTTAACTGCGAAAAGAATAGTTGAAACAAAAGCGTTAGAAATGATCCGGGTAAAGTCAATAACTCAAAACTTGCAGAATTTGTCACCAGAGAGCACCAGCTTGGCTTAGTGGAAAGAGCACCGGGAACCAGAGGACCTGGGTTCTAATCCCTGCTCCGCCACTTGTCTGCTGTGTGACCTTGGGCAAGTTACTTAACTTCTCTGTGCCTCAGTTCATCTGTAAAATGGGGATTACGACTGTGAGCCCCACATGAACTGTGTCCAACACTATTACTCTGTAACTACCCCAGTGCTCAGTTCAGGGCCTAGAACATAGTAAGCGCTAAACAAATGCCACTTAAAAAAATACTGCATCAATGCTAAGTTGCTAATAAAAATAAAAGATAAGGTGTTCTCCTTTTCAAGTGACCAACAAAGGTATAGTGAAAGATTGGTGGTGGTGTTCTTTTAAGAGAGTCCCCAATGCACTCAGCTGTCATCAGGTTAGTTTAGTGTTGTTTTTGGGTTTTTTTAAACTTGCCCATCTTCCACTCTTCCACACAGTCTGCCTTAAAAACACAAACACACACAAACGTGCGTGCACAACACAAAACCAAACAAAAAATTTGCTCATCCTGGTCCTATCCCCCTAACCTCATTTCCCAGGCCCACACTTCTACCTTAACCTAATTTCTGGACTAGTATAATACTTCCATTCCCTATGTGTGCTTAGAGTGGGAGCCCCTTGTGGGACAGGGACTGCATCTGACCTGATTAACCCCAGTTATCAGAACATATTAAGTGCTTAACCAGTACCATAATTATTAACAAAGGATCAATAATGACAGGAAATACAGAAGAGGCGGAAAGTAGACTGATCATCCATTCCCCAGTTTTTTTTAAATGGAAAAAACAATCTGACATCAAAGGAGGCACATAAGAAAACCTGATAAATGGCCATTTTTTGGCTAAGTCTGAGTGCGTCTCACACCTCGCCATACCGTTCCACCCTCCAACTTACATTTGGCACTATAGATGATCTGGACAACTGGATTTGGCCCATCATTTTGGGGTACCGGCTCTATATCGGCCCATTCTGCTCTGCTCCTGTAAATACACATTTTTCTTTTCAGTGCTTGAAGACAGACACATAGATAAAAGAAAAAAAAGACTATAGTATTAGTTGAATTAAAGAATGTCAGGGATTTTTCCACATTCACCTTCCTTTCAACAGCATTCAATTCCAAAATGAAACAAATGAGTCACTTTGCTCATCTTGACTACTTTCTTTAAATAACAGTTATTGTTCTCAAGTTCCACTTCTTAAATGAAAATTACCATACCAGGACATTCCAAATTTAGACCTTTAATAGAGGGACAGTATTTTTTTGAGGCCAACTACAGACTACAAAACCACTACAATATGCAGTACAGTAAGATCACCACCCATCTTGCTGTAATTCAAAATCCTTGTTTTCAGAATCTAGTCTAATTTATATACCGTGTTTCTTATTCCAAAAGATAATTCACTAGGACTCTTCTTGCCTTAATTTAAAATCCTTGTTTTCAGATTCTAATCTGTTAATGTATACACTGTGTTTCTTTTTCCAAATGATAATTCACAGGACTTTTAAAATCAGAATGATAGAAAATCGACTCTTTGCATATTGCGCCCAAGCGCACGCGCACACACACACACACACGTAGTCATCTACTGAATGAAGGTTATTTTAGGATGAGGGGGTGTGGATGACTGGATCTTCAGGGTCCACTAACCTTGACCTCGCTTTGGGTAGTGTGACTCAGGGGCCCCATTTAAAGGGGTTTTTCCTCATCCCCATCCAATGATCACCCGAAAGTTTTCTATGCTCAGCCACTATTGCTGATGTTATCAGAAACACCCCCATCCCCTGGTGGATCCTGAAACAATCCCCTGGGCATAAGGAATGTGAGAAAGTGGGGGATGCAATGACAAGGATAAAGTAGATAAGAAATGTGGGAAAATATCATGGGATAAGCTCTCTTAAAAGAATGCTGAGGAAGAGGAGCACTTCCTCAAGTAAAGTAGGGGAAATTTAAGGTGCACAGGTGGTCTGGCTGATTGAATAATAATAACGTTGGCATCTGTAAGCACTTACAATGTGCCAAGCACTGTTCTAAGCACTGGGGTAGTTACAAGGTAATCAGGTTGTCCCACGTGAGGCGCACGGTCTTCATCCCCATTTTACAGATGAGGGAACTGAGGCCCAGAAAAGTGAAGTGACTTGCCCAAAGCCACACAGCTGATAAGTGGTGGATCGGGTATCAGAACCCATGACCTCTGACTCCCAAGCCAGTGCTCCTTCCACTTAGCCACGCTGCTTCTCTAAGTAGTACAGAACTCTAATGTGTAATATGTTTTGGATTAAGGGCAGTACTAAGTAGGTAATCTGCCTCTCTTACTGAATATTTATATACATCTATAATTTCCCACTAATATGCGAGCTTCTAACACGCTTATTTAGCTGTGCTCTGGGGGGGGTTGACTTAATTTAACACTGCCCTAGAGTTAGTTTACACTATTTATGCAAAATAGGATCCAGGGGCTTTGCTTTCAATTCTTGAAGGGAAGCCTTAAGCTTTTAAAAGGTCACTCTAACTTTCTCTATGGTAAAATGGTATCAGGGAATGAATTTATCCTTTTTTTCTGGAATAGTTTTAACCTGATCGTTTACAGGTTGAGATTCAGAAGACACTTGTGAAGCAGTGTGGCCTAGTGGACACAGCACAGGACTGGGAGTCAGAGGTCATGGGTTCTAACCCCGGCTCCGCAACTAGTCTGCTGTGTGACTTCAGGCAAGTCACAACTTCTCTGTGCCTCAATTACCTCATAAAATGGGGGTTAAGACTGTGAGTCACATGTGGGACACAGACCCTGTCCAACCTGATTATCCTGTATCTACCACAGCACTTAGTACAGTTGCCTGCATATAGTAAGCGCTTAACAAATACCATAAAAAAACTATTAAAAAGGCACTGCCTATATACAAAGGAACAGTCTAAAATCTGGACTGTAAGCTTGTTGTGTGGGTAGGGAACATGTCTATATTGTTATATTGTACATTCCCAGGTGCTCTAGTACAGTGCTCTGCACACAGTAGAGGCTCAACAAGCGCTTAGTACAATGCTCTGCACTTAGTAAGCGCTCAATAAATACTATTAAATGAACAGATACAACTGACAGATCTATAGACTTCTCCCAGCCCAGACAGCCCAAATCAGTCAATAAAAGCACCGTACAAAAAAAACTTTAAAAACTATGTTCGGGAACTCAGCAAACCAATGCACCTAAATCCCAGTTGCATTACCCATCCAATTTGTCTCTGCAGCATCCCAGGAGATCAAATCCAGGGATTAGCAGAAAGGTCAGACACTGAAATCCGGGTATTAGAACTGTCAATCAATCTCAACTGAATGACAAGGAAGGTTGTCTCTAAACCAGGCTTAGGGTACTGATGAGAGTCTGCTCCTTGAGAATAAAAAATAAAAATAAAAAAAAAACAACAAAAAACCTGACGGAGGAAATTGGGTGCCCAGGTTAGCCTGTCAGCTATGGCAAGGAGAAGGGCAAGAGGATGGTGGTAATGATAATGACCAATCAGTTGTATTTAATGAGCATTTACTGTGTGCAGAGCAGTGTACTAAGCGCTTGGGAGAGTACCATATAACAACGTAACAGAAACATTCTCTGCCCACATGGAGCTTAGTCTACTCGTAACCTCTGTTACATACTTACTATGCATTAAGTCCTGGACTAAATATTAGGAGAGATGTGAGATAATCAGGTCACCCCGAGTCCTTGTCCCATCTGGAGCTCCCAGTCCAGTTAGGAGGGAGAGCTGGTATTTAATCTCCATTATACAGATGAGGAAACTGAGGCATTGATAAATTAAGCCCCCACAAAATGGGAGAGAACAAGGAGGCAGGAGACCTTGTGTGTCGGTGGCGCTTCATGGCCTGAGAGCAGTGTGGGGATGGGGGGGGGGGGTTCGACCTTCCACTGCACTTATATACATATTTGTAATTTATTTATTTGTATCAATGTCTGTCTCCCCCCTCTAGGCTATACATTCATTGTGGGCAGGGAATGTTTCTGTTTATTGTTGTACTATACTCTCCCAAGCATTTAGTACAGTGTCCTGACCAAAGTAAGTGCTCAATATATATGACTGAATGAATAAGCATCCCTTCGCTGACCCATCTGGGTTATTGGGTGGCACTGTCTGGCCTTCCCTGCCCTCCCACCTCCCCTCTATCCCAATTCTGACTCCCGCCGGGTCAACCTAGCTTCTCTGCCTGTGTATGTTGCCTTCTCCACTCCTGCCTCTGCCTGGGAGTTGTAAAAAAAAAAAAAAAATGCTGCTTAAAGCTCTCAAAGCAAGGTTTTATTCTCCCTTCTGTTGTAAACACCCCCAATCCAAGGGGAAACCCACTCGGGCACCAGCCATCCACTCCAGAAAGGGTAACACAGTGTGCTTGGTGGAAAGCGCACGAATCTGGTAGTCAGAAGACCAGGTTCTAATCCTACCTCGGCCACGTACCAACTGTTTGAACTTGGGCAAGTCACTTGACTTTTTCCGTAGGTCAGTTTTCTCTCCTGAAAAATGTGGATTCGATACCTGTCTTCCCCCACCCTCGGGCCGGGGACCCCATATGGGACAGGGATTGAGTCCGCCTTACTGATCTCCAATCTATCCCAGTGCTTAGGGCAGTGCCAGCACACAGCAATCGATTAAATACCATTATTATTATCCCCCTTCCAGACTGTGAGCTCCTTCATTCATTCATTCAATCATATTTACTGAGCGCTGTGTGCAGAGCACTGTACCAAGGGCTTGGAAAGTACAATTTGGCAACAAATAGAGACAATCCAGATTGGCTCCCTGGAAAGAGCCTGGACTGAGGAGTCAGAGGTCGTGGGTTCTAATCCCATCTCCGCCACTTGTCAGCTGCGTGACCTGGGGTAAGTCACTTCACTTTGCTGTCTGTCTCCCCCGTTTCGACGGTGAGCCCGTCTTTGGGCAGGGATGGTCTTTATCTATTGCCGAATTGTATATTCCAAGCGCTTAGTACAGTGCTCTGCACACAGTAAGAGCTCAATAAATACTACTGCATGTATTAACAAAATAAATAGAGCACATGGTAAGTGCTCAATAAATAGAAATAAATGTTTTGCTTTGTTGTCTGTCTCCCCCAGGTTTAGACTGTGAGCCCATCATTGGGCAGGGATGGTCTTTATCTATTGCCGAATTGTATATTCCAAGCGCTTAGTACAGTGCTCTGTACACAGTAAGCGCTCAATAAATACTACTGAATGTATTAACAAAATAGAGCACATGGTAAGCGCTCAATAAATAGAAATAAATGTTTTGCTTTGTTGTCCGTCTCCCCGGGGTTTAGACTGTGAGCCCGTCATTGGGCAGGGATGGTCTCTCTCTGGGGCCCAACTGAACACTCCAAGCTCTTGGTCCAGTGCTCTGCACATAGTCAGCGCTCAATAAATATGACTGAATGAATGAAAATAAATAGAGCACATGATGAGCTCAATAAACAGAAATAAATGTTTTGTTTTGTTCTGTTTTGCTCTTCTGTCTCCCCCCCGTTTAGACTGTGAACTCGTGTGGCAGGGCGGGTCTCTGTTTGTGGACCAACTGAACACTCCAAGCGCTTGGTCCAGTGCTCTGCACACAGTCAGCGCTCAATAAATACGATTGAATGAATGAAAATAGAGCACATGGTCAGCGCTCAATAAATAGAAATAAATGTTTTGCTTTGTTCTGTTTTGCTTTGCTGTCCGTCTCCCCCCGTTTAGACTGTGAGCCCGTCGTGGGGCAGCGATGGTCTCTCTCTGGGGCCCAACTGTCCATCCCAAGCGCTTGTTCCAGTGGTCTGCACAAAGTCATAGCTCAATACATACGAATGAATGAAAATAGAGCACATGGTAAGCGCTCAATAAACAGAAATAAAATGTTTTGTTCTGTTTTGCTCTGCTGTGGGTCTCCCCCGGTTTAGACTGTGAGCCCGTCGTGGGGCAGGAAGGGTCTCTCTCTGGGGCCCAACTGTCCATCCCAAGCGCTTGGTCCAGGGCTCTGCACAGAGTCAGCGCACAATATATACGATTGAATGAATGAAAATAAACAGAGCACATGGTAAGCGCTCAATAAACAGAAATAAATGTTTTGTTCTGTTTTGCTTTGCTGTCCGTCTCCCCCCGTTTAGACTGTGAGCCCGTCGTGGGGCAGCGATGGTCTCTCTGTGGGGCGCACCTGTCCGTCCCAAGCGCTTGGTCCAGGGCTCTGCACAGAGTCAGCGCTCAATAAATACGATCGAGTGAATGCGGGTGTGTGTCGGCGGGGAGGAGGGCCCCGGGGTCAGGACCGGCCCGGCGCCATCGCCGCCCCGCGGGGGGCCGGGCCGCTCTCATCCGGTCCCGGGGTGGGTGTGTGTGTGTGTGTGTGAGAGCGAGTGTGTGTGTGTGTGTGAGAGAGAGCGAGTGTGTGTGTGTGTGTGTGTGTGAGTGAGTGTGGGGGGTTGCGGTCGGCTCTACCTGTAGGGCACGTAGGTGGGGGAATGGAGGCGCATCATTCCGTAGTCCATGGGGAAGCCCTCCGCTTCTCCCAGCTCGGCCTCCTCTTCGCCCAACTCTTCCTCCTCCTCCTCCTCCTCGTGGTGGTGGTGGTGGTGGTGTTGCTGTGGGGGCGGAGGCCCGGGCGTGCTCCCCGGCTGGGCCTCCATGGCTCCCCCGGCCTCGGCCCCAAGCGCGGAGCAGCCCCTCCCCTCCCCCTCCTCCCTTTCCGGGCGGCGCCGACCATAGAGCGGGGCCTCCGCCTAGAGCGTCCTCCCCAGCCGCGGCACGCCGGGAAGGGGAGAGGAGGCCGCGCCCGCCGCCCTCCCGCGCAGCCGCACTTGGCTCCTCCTCCCGCCCCCCCCCCTTAAAAAAAAAAAAAAAGCACTTGTTCAGGGTTCATAATGGCATTTTGTTAAGCGCTTACTATGTGCCAAGAACATAGCGAGTTGAACACCACTCGGCGGGACGACAAAAGAAATCACAAAAACCCCAGTTTAATTTTTATACAAGTCTTTATTTACAAGGTGTTTAACAACTGTACACGTTTTTGCAGCCTTGAAAACATTACTGTTCTCGAATGGGAAAAATATTATTTCAATTACAGTGTCCAAATCTCGTTTTATTCCTCATATTCATATACATATCTATTATATGCATACATCAGACTAATATAATACCGTATCGATTTTGGCAGACGTAGATTTAAAAGGCATAAATGACCTCAAAAGGAAACAAATTGTGGGTTAACATGCTACACATCCATTCTCTGGTGCTTTCCTGGACACAAGTGTGGGTGAATTAGTTAACAATTTGTAACCGAGGACTGCCAAAAGAGTTACTGTGCGGGAAAGAAAAACAGTGGCATAACTGAGCATACTCAGGACATAGTAAGCAACAAATTGGGAAACATGCTTGGAATCTGTTACGGTGTTACTGAATCTGCAGCCAATCCCATAAAGATTCGGTTAAGATAAAAGCTCTATATCTTATTAAAAGGATCTCCATTTTTCGATGAACAGTGACGGACGTAGGAATTGTAAATCTGACACCCCGGGTGGAATGAGAACAGTCGAGGCGGCAACCGCGATTTAGCAAGGGAGGATGGGATGGAGGCTGCAGGTCCGACAGTCAAGGACCCGGATATTTACTGATGAGTATAGAACACTTAAAGACTTAAATATGGGCTACTTAAAGAACTGGAATTGAATATACAATTCCAAATCCACTGTTTTAAGTTATCTTTCAGTTCACCTGAAATGTTTTTCAACTAATGAATAGCAAAAAAGATCTTGCTATAAGGAATTTCTCTACTACAGTATTCATACTATAAAAGATCAAAGCTAGAGTAAGGCAAAGTAATAGCTCAAGCTTGAAGTCTTTCCGATACTCCATATCCCAAAAATAACCAAAATAAGGCAGTGCAAACATCGGACAGATGTTGAAGCACTAAAAATGCTTACAGTTCTGCAAGTGTATTTTTCCCCGAAAGCATAAAGCACTCTTACCTGCCACAAAAGTGAAATCCTACAAAGTCACTATTTAGTGCATATGGAAATTAAGACTTGTTGAAGGATGAAACCATACCTCAGTAAAGTTCAAAGGACCCCAAAATGAAGGCAATCAGTGTGATACTCTTTATCCTCACTATGCTGCTAGTACTTTGAAAAAATCTTTCTAAAAATGAAAGTTTAACAGAAAAGTTACTTTTTGATTAAATCAAATTCATATTAGATCGTCCAGAAAAATGACAAAAATTACAAAATATTCCTATACTTACTATTCTCATATAGGTATTTTATTATTCCCTCTTTAAGGCTGGACTGCATTCGTTCACATCTGTTGTCTAGCTGATGAAACTGAGATAGCCAAATGCTAAACCATTGTAATGGATTGACTAAGCACCGAGTTAACCTGAAAGAATGCTTAAAGTCTACCTTTTCCCACTAACAGCCTTCTGAAATAGATCAGGGTAGACTTTGTAAAGAACGCAAGTACGATAGCCACGTTATTACATTAGCACCTAAAGATGTGTTCACTAACTGCAATTAGAATATTGAAAATTTGCTTCTTGCAGAGTGTGTTAATAAAATGCGAAATTATGATGTGCTCCTTATCAGCCCCAGTTAAGTCATAATTTATAGCTGAAACTTGCTTTTCAGGGGTCAGAAATAACTTGAAACTTTGGGAACAAACGGAGAGGGTGGGGGAACGGCTAGGAAGGTTTTTCAGGGAGGCAGAAAGTATTAGAAACCAGGGAAAATTCAGAAGACGCATTACCGTGCACTCGACAGATGCTAATTGAGAAATTACACGTATCATGAAAATACATCACTGCAAATACATCAAGCGCTTAGTACAGCACTCTACACACAGTAAGTGCTCAATAAATACCATTGACTGATTGTGAATTAAGAGAAAGTAGTTACCAAGCTGGACATCACTAGTAGAAATGAAAATTGTTTAAGATTTCTATGCAATTATTGAGAAGACATGAATCTGGCTAACCAATTTAATTAAAAAAAAACAGTAAACAACTTTCTAGGATAATAAAATGCTGAGAAAACTTTAACGCAAGACCAGGCCCACATGATCATAGAAAGGCATCTTTAAAAATATCTTAGAACAGGAGGGCAAATGCTGCTTTTGTTGAGATTTGGGATGAGTTTCAAAACTAGTAATAAATGAGTTATGCCTTCTGGCCTCAAAAAACATCAGTTATTAGACCCCCTTCCTCCCTTGAGGACACATCTCGTGTAATAACATAAACATAGATCTTGTCAGAAAAGAAACAATTGTATTCTAACCATTCCCAAAGTCTGTGCATTTGGAAGATTGTACTGTATACTTATAAGGATTTCTTTTTAACCAAAAATAACTTTCAAGTCCAATTGTCTTTAAACTGCTACTCAGGGTTACCTACGGCTGAATGAAGTGATTCTCATTTGTCTCCAGGAATGGCAGCTACGGAGCTTCTATTGGAAGGAATTTAGTAATCTGGGTTAGGTATCTGAATGGATTCTTAGGGGACAGTAATCTTACCCATATCTCGAAAAAGGTATTTCTGTCTTCCCTGCGGCTATTCATAAAATAGGAGGAGAGGCTACTGAATGAGGAATTCTCATTCTGTCATGAATGGCCTCAGTCCTAAAACACAGCAAGATGAAATATGTCTTCTTCACCCAAGCTTCCTACAATCACTCTACCAATCTAAAAAGCTTTCTAGAATCACTCTATTTACCCATTTAAAAACTCTTAAAAATCAGTAGAGTATTTACAAAGTAAAAGAAATCTTGTTACATTTTCTCATTTTCCGAGCTAAAGCACAGTGAAGGTAAGAGACTGATCCCCGTGTGAGACAGGGACTCTGTCCAACCTAATTAAGGTATACCTACCCCAGAGCTTAGAACAGTGTTTGACATGTAGTAAGCGCTTAACAAATACCATAAAGAGGACACCTTCCGGATAAAGGGAAATAGAGAACAGTCTTAAAAAACAGAGCTTGACAGCACGGGTTATAGTGGGAAACAAATTTCCATTTTTCAATCCTCTGACTCAAACATGATTTTTATGGGAATGTGCCTTAATTTCCAGTAAGGCAGATGACAATTCCAGACTTCTGGCAGAGAATCACTTAACTATGTAAAATTCCTACTTATTATGGGTATTCTCTAAGAGCTTATGTTTGTGTTGTAAGCTGCTTAAAGTGAGGACAACTCATGTGGGTGTTTGTGGGTGAGAGAAAGTGAGAGAGTGAAGCTATGGAAAGTAGACAATCTTTTATCAAAAGGTGATGAGAAAATGAACTTTGATTAATTTCACTCAGGCCAGTAATAATAATAATAAAAATAATGATATTGGTTAAGTACTTACAATGTACCAGATGCCGTACAAAGAGCTGGGGTGGATACAAGCAAACACAGTTGGACATAGTCCCACACAAAGGGCTCACATTCTTCATCCCCGTTTTAAAGATGAAATAACTGAGGCCCAGAGAAATGAAGTGGCTTGCCCGAGGCCACACAGCAGACAAGTGGCAGAACCAAGATTAGAACCCCTGACCTTCTGACTCCCAGGTCTGTGTTCTATCCACTATGCCACGCTGCTCCTCTAGAGAAGAAGCGTGGCTCAGTGGAAAGAGCCTCAGCTTGGGAGTCAGAGATCGTGAGTTCTAATCCCAGCTCTGCTGCTTGCCAGCTGTGTGACTTTGGGCAAGTCACTTAACTTCTCTGGGCCTCAGTGACCTCATCTGTAAAATGGGGATTAAAACTGTGAGCCCCACGTGGGACAACCTGATCACCTTGTATCCTCCCAGCACTTAGAACAGTGCTTTGCAAATAGTAAGTGCTTAACACATACCACTATTATTATTATTATTATTATTATTGTTATTAATGGGCCCTGCAACCTAGCACAAAGCAACCAGAAAGGCCTCTGTAAATACCAGGCCCAAAGGATGTTAACCCAGAGTTTGGAGAGCCATAAGGAGTACGAGCCAAGAAGGAAGCTGAAGACCCTGCAATGGGCCAGAATCCCCCTCTCAGGGTCTTTCTGAGAAAAGGCCCAGGAGAGTCTGCACTGAACAGAAAGACAAAGTATGCGAGTTCTAGGTACTTGTGTTCATCAGGATACTGAACATGACAAAGCACAATCAGACATAAAGGTGTGTGTGTGTGTGTGTGTGTGAGAGCTAGCTATAAAATTTGGAGTTCACTGTGTTCCTGCAGCTTCACTACCTGTGAATCTTTCACCGCCACAAAACACCGCCTCTATTAGGGCCCCTACTAGACGGTAAATAAACCTTACTGAACCTTATCTGTGACCACTGCCTGCTGAATCTGAGTGTTAGGAAACTGCCCTTGGGTGGGGACTTCTTCATGCACACCTCAAAAAACATGTCTTTTGCGAAATTTAACTGACACAGGTATGAAAGGACAAAGCATAACCAAGTTTCGGTGATTTTTTTTTTTTAACTGAAGGAGAGTGTTTTGGTACTTCAAATTGAATAACGGAGCTTTAAACTGATATGTGGCACCAGAAACAGCTACCAAGTCCAAATGGAGTTAGGCAAAATTAGCCCTGACCATATTATACTGAGGTCGGCCTTAATGCAATTGGCTGAGCTATTTAAGTAGACTAATTGCTATTGCTAGTTGACTAATTAGAGATGGATGTTTGGAATCAAGGACCCAAAGTTCTCTACATTTTAAATTTTATCTGAGACCCAATTAAGATATTCCATGTGAAAAGTAAAGCTCATCTTGTAGTCTTGACCTTGACACCTCTTTTAATAGTTTTGGTATTTGTTAAACGCTTCCTCTATGCCAGGCACTGAACTGAGCGCCGGGGTGAATACAAGCAAATTGGGTTGGACATAGTCCCTGCCCCACGTGGGGCTCACAGTCTCAATCCCCATTTTATAGGTGAGATAACTGAGGCGCAGAAGTGAAGTGACTTGCCCAAGGTCACACAGCAAACAAATGGCAGAGCCGGGATTAGAACTCATGACCTTCTGACTCCCAGGCCCGTGTTCTATCCATTTCTCCATGATCTTTTAACTTAGTGACCTGGTTTTGGGGAGGGAAAGGAAGACATTTATAGAATCACGAAAAAAGTAAGAAAGGCGCAGTCCCTATCTCACTGGTATGTTAAAATATGTGTAAAGTGCACTGAGTATGGAAGATAAAAATAACAGGTACAGTCGTTACAAGTAGTTTCAAAAAGAATCTGAAGTACATTTAAAAAGTTTATCTGATACTACAAATGAATATATATGTATATAGTGAGGGAATACAGTTTATATATGGTTGTGTATATATAAATATAACTTCCTCTATTTGAAAATGACACTGCTTGAGCATACTCATATTTGAAGCCACTCTTCCCTTTTCCATAGCCTGATCACTTTCTCCTCCCTTCTACAGATCTCTCCAGTTCATATACACTGTATATTTTTAAAAGTAGGCAGAGGATCTCAACCTACCTGCCTGCTCTTCGGCTCCATATTCACGGCCCTACCCACTGTGGTCATCCCAGGAGCTCTGGCAGTTTTACTCCACTGAAAGGTCTCCTTTCTGCCTTCCTGATTGAGATTTTCTTCACAGCAGTTGTCTCCAACACCTCAAGCGTGAGATCTCGGACTAACTTCATGAGGAAAAACCTGGGCTATTGGAATGATGGGACACGGGCATCAAACGTCAACCGATTTCACGGTAGAAAAGAGATAAGCAATAGCCAAAGAAGAAGAAAACGGAGAAACAGAACAAACCAAGCAAACTGATCTGACTTTCGGCAGCAGTGCATTTGATGCACAATTAAGTAAAAAGGGATGCTACGAAGAAGTACTGAGGGGCAGAGAAATAGGAAATGAATTTTGTTCTGGAGAGAAAGCAGTCGGCAGGCAGAGAAAAATAACAGCCTAAGGAGATCATCTGCTTACGGTAAACCAATATTCTATTATACACATGACATGGGTAAAGCTTCTGGAAAGAAGGAAAGGACAAATTTGGAATCCTGGGGAATGAAAAGGAGACACAAGACCTGGATGCACGCCCTACTGAACAAAGAGAACAAAGACTTTACACTTGACCAAGCAGGCTCCAATCCCCAGCATCCAAATTCTTAGCCTGGAGTTTATAAATCCATTCTAGGCATCTCAGTCCATGCTACTGTCATTTGTTTTTATCGTCCACATTATAATCTTAATATCTGAAGGACGTACTGATAGAGATCGAAAAATGCATATGTACTCGCGCAAAAAGGCCGTGTGCATTTTAAGGGCTGCACTTCTAAAGTCAGTGATTTCACCACAAGTCTTGATAGGCCCTGCAGTCTCCCCCTGCATCTGTCACTCATCTACTTTGGGGTAATGTCAAAGGTAGAGGGCTACAGCAGTAGGTTGGAAGGATACCTGGTTCACAAGATAACCAAAATACTTAGGTTACCATCTTTTCTTTTTGGGGGGAGGGGAGATGGAGGGAGAGAGAGATAATGAATTCACTTACATCATGGAAAACAGAAGGAAGAATATGAATCTGGACCAATCTAAATAGAGTTTTAGATCTATTTTGTAAGCTTCGAATTAGCTGATAATCACCTTCTTATATCCACTGCTAAACCAAACTTTTAGGCTCCCAACTAGTCATAACCAGACTGTCTTTTCCTACAACACTTTTAAACGTTTCATACAGAATCATCATGATACACTATACATGTCTGCATTTTATTAAAAAAAACAAAACAAGTTCACTTCCTTTTGGTGGAAATTACTGCTATTTTACTTTAACCTGATCATTTTGAAACTGCTGAAAAATTCTGCCTCACTAGTATATCGTTTAAACTTGTAGAAAATTAGGCATTCAATCCTAATATTTTCTTCTTGAAAAATAATCCCCTAAAACTGACAAATGTTGTCAACATTCCAATAAAAGCAGCATACACCAGATTATTTAAATATGCTTTATAGAAAGTCAAAAATTAGAAGACAGACACATTCAGAATTTCTTCCCTAGACAGTCAAACAGTCCTATAATATAAAATAGAATATAATCACTATAATTACAAAGAAGAGTAAATCTCTAAAAAAGTGTTTTATATAAGAAAATAGGGTTAACAACCAAATAAGCTGCCATCTTGACAATTTCTTAATGCTCAATAGGAAACAGATACGTTTACTGTGTGGGAAAACAAGGAAAGTTCACTGTCCTACCTTTGTCCACTAATTTTTCACCTTCACAAAGTGGAAAAATAATATAGCTTACATTAAGGGTTATTCCTCCAAATTACTCAGGAACTCCCTAAATCCTTCTTTATAATGTCAAGATGGGCTTATTGTTGAGAGAACAATGCTACATCAGTAAAATGGCAGTTTCTAATGAAAACACCCTTACAATACAGCTATCCAAATCCCCAAACTTCTCCCCATAGTTTAGTGAAAAAGCATCTAAAGATAAGTCTGTCTGATTTGAATAGTCATTCTTTTTTAATCCCTGAAAAAAAAAGATCACCCCCTTCTTTAAGGTTTCCAAGACAAAACTATTCCGCTGATATTTTGCTAAATTTCAGCCTGCCTGGGTGGTGGTTTCTGACCAAAACCTGAATCCATTTCAGAGACTTCAGATAAGGGTGAGAGGATTCAGATTTCACGTGAGGGTGAGCAAGTTTATGACACACCTGGAGGTAGTCTGTGAGCGGTTTTATGTGATTCGAATAGCTTTAAGCATATTTTTAAGGTAAGGGCTTGTGTTCCAGAATGTGTCTCATTCTGGGATTACATATTTCCATCATGTCAACATCCACATGATAGGTGAATAACCACCTGGGAAAGGAACAAGTGATGCATTTGTATTTCTTCAGGATTTCTGGACAGTTTCAAGTTAATAACGTCTTATTCTTGTTCATTCTACGTAGCACCCTCCAAGAGAGAAGTAGGAGCTACGATGGCGCAGAAGCAGATCTGCCAGGAAATAAAAATATACTCTAAGAGAGGCCATTTCCATGCAATGAAGTACTCACAACTTGAGATATGAGAATTCCTGGTAACAAAGCTCCCACTCCAATTTCCTTTTATAACTCTTTCCATGAGAAAGACTAGTAGCACCCTATAAAAGTGCCATACATCAAGCAGACACTCATTAAGTATTCTATGACGAGGATGGGATTTCAGGATCGCAGGAGAAACAAGCCAGAAAATGAACCCCCACGAATTTAAAGGACAAGAATTTCACAAATGAAATGTTCCTAATTCTTGAAAGATTTTCCCCCTTTTTAAAGGACAACAATATCCTTATTATCATTTCATTTAATCAATCTTAATAGGTTGTGCGTGTAGCTAACAGTAAAGATGGTAATGAGCATTAGCCTATGTTGAGCCCATTTCTCCAAAAAGAGCTACATCATGCTTAAAAGTGATCGACTTCACAAGGATAAAGGTGAAACCGGATTTCTCAAAATGGTTAAACAAATATGCATAGCTTGGATATTATTCACACATAAGATGACATTAACTGATTTTCTTGCATGCTTTCCTTTAAGAGCTCCTGATTTTCATGAAAACATTCTGGAAAAAAGAGTTGGAAAAATATTTCATAGAGAAACCTAATTTCGTATGAATGATTTTGATTTCCATTTTTATGTTCCTTTTTATTTTCTAGTTCCACGGATGAAAATAGGATCTCTGAATAATTCAGTCACCTGCCCTAAACAGTCCACCCCTCCCCAAATATAATACTGTCTTTTTTCTACCAGAATTGCTCCTTAAAAAAAAAAATCAATGACTTCAGGTAGACATCATGAACTAATGGAATTTCTAAAAAACAAAGATAATTATACTTAGTGAAGCATTTATACATACTGTGTGAGCCTATTTACAAACTACTAATAAGAGATTATTAATTACATTTCATAGGATAGGAAATTGACAGAGAAAGTCTAATGGTCTTCTCCAGGGAAGGAGCTGGGGGGAGCAAGCCTGACAGAAAGAAGATTTAGAATCCTGGCTCTTTTTCATGTTCTTAAATCCTGTGTTTTGGGGGGGTTTATTTACACCAAATTTTATAAAGCAGAATTTCTTTCAAATACTGCAGTGGATTTTATAGATATGATGTGATGTAGTGAACTAAGTACATTCATGACATGTCAAAGTTATATCTGTAAATACAAAAGCAAAGCATACCAAAGTTTCCAAGGAAAATCAGTAATAAAATTCCTCCCAACAGGTTTGGAGTCTTTCCAACTCAATTTAAAAGTTTTAGAAGGGAAGGGAAGGGAAGGGGACAATTACTTGAAAACCAAGATTAAACTCAAACTACTCAATATTCACATTCCTTTCACAAAGCAGCCCACATTACCCTTTACCTAAAAGCACTTTAAATATGTTGTCCAGGTCATATCTTTACAAAAATTTTAATTATTGACTATTTTAACCTGGAATCAAATCTGTGCTAGATACATTCACATCCTCACTCTAAAATGCTTATTTATAATCACTTTTGGAGTCAGGTAAATTCAATGGATTATTTCTGGAAAGAGTGGTAAGCCTCTATTCCAAGAAAACCATTTTTCACATAGGAATACCAGGCATTTAATAAAGATAGAGCATTGATCTTCTAAGCAATCTAGAATGCTATGCGTGGCAGACCCAGATCAAATTACTACCAATCAACTCTGTTTCACGCCACTCCCAGGTTCTTAGCAGAAAAGCCAAAAAGAATCTGGGTCAGGGTCAGGAAGAAGGACAAATATACACAAAAAACAATCATGTCTAGATTCAGTTGGGAGGAAATTTTCTAAACCAGACTACTAAGAGAAAAAAAAGATACTACTAGTCAATATTTCTAAGGTTTGGGTACAGGTTGGAGAAGTCAGAGCTCAAATTCAATGATTCAGTATTCTATATACACTGAAAACCACTTCATTTTTATGTATAGGATCACAGGACAGACAATCGCTTTCAATGCTCACAAATTTTATAAGGCGTATTATACATTAAAGAGAACATTATGATATAAATAAATTATTTGAATTCTTTTAAAAAAAATCCAAATTGGGATTAATCAATTAAATGATAAAATTAAACAAGCATTTTCAAATAACTTGGGTTTGTGGGGTTTGTCTCTAGATCAGCTGGATTTTATGGTATTTGGATGTAATCTCAGACACATTTGTATTTTGGGCTGATATGTGGCGTGCCCAAAATATCCAATCTATTAACATGAACGTCCGAAAATTGGATTTTTATACTGGGTGGACCTCTTAAAATCACTCCCTGTATAGACATTTTGCCATACATATATTCATCAAAATGAGTCATCCTGAAGAATGCAACTGTTTACAATAATGCAGCTGAATTTAAATTAATTTCAAACAATTTTACATGGAAGAGCTGATTTTATGCATATACTTTTATAATGATATGACCATGTACTTAAATTATAGCACCTCAGCCAATGTGCCTTACAATCATAGAGACTTACAATCAGTAGTTCTTGTTAGCAATTATGTATTACAATCTGTTTGTCACGAATGTAAGCACTTTTTGGGTGGATGTGAGTATAGTGAGAAACCTAAAAAAACAAGATCCTAGATTGGTAGACTCAAATGAATTATGGGAAAGGTATCTTTTTCCTCTGAAAAAGTAGAATGGCACAAAATATACATGAAGCATATAAAGCTCTTCACTGATAAAAAAACCTTTTAAGGATATTAACAGAGGAGGCCACCCACCTACCAACTGACCCAAGGAAAGGGGCTCATTAACATGTTAGGGATACTGATAACACCATGAGCAACCAAAATTGCTTAAAAGGTAAAACAATTCTCACCAAAATATCTATAAAGATCCTTTAGTCATAGAGAATAATTGAAATTAGCGTCAACAGCCGCTTCTTACTTAGTGAGTGAACCCCAGCAACTGCGGTATTCCAAAATTAGTAAACAGTTAAATAAATGCCTTCATTAAAACGTACGATGCGACAATCAAAAAAAGCCACGCTTCTTGGGGTGGTTTTTTTGTTTTTGATATCTGTTATGATAAACATTTACTTCTGCCAGCAAACAATAGATAAGGAAATACATGAAATTATATTTGTTTTTAAAAAATACCAAAGAACAATCTTAAGTCTCCAAAGTCATTCTGCTTCATTATTAATGCTTAATATTAACAGAGGAACCAGATCATGAAGGAGGAAACTCACTTTCCTCAGAATAATTCAATCAGGTGCCACAGATAAGATCTAGGTAAGGTCCTCAGCCAATGAATTTAAGTCTTTTCAAAAAACCTTTAGCAGTGGTTTTATGCAGTAATCACACCTAACTGTAAAGGGCTTTTTTTCCAGAGTAAAACAGTTTGTTACATCATAAAAAGACTAATTCCCTTTAAACAAAGAAATTCTTCTAAAGCATGGCAACAGAGAGGCACAATAAATAGAAATTGTATAAACTATCAACAGGAGATTTAATTTCGATACAAAGCCTACATCATTGGGTCTCAGGTAAGAGATGCCAACGCTCTCCCTCGGGCATCTTTAAAATTTTGGCACGTTAAAAGGCATCAAAAGACTCCAAAAATAAGACCAAAAGGAACTGACATATTACAGATATGTTATAGGAAAAAAAATTTCCTGAAATGCAAAATAACTGAGTATTAAACATGGGGCAGAGAGACACAAAGCTGGCTGGGTTTCCTGAAATGTTGTTACATGCACCAGAAGTACGCCACGAACCCTCGGTGGTTATTTTTCTATCAGCAAGTCTTCTCTACCTGGCCGTGGCCGGCTGTACGTGGCCGGGATAGGATCTCCTGGTGCTGGTGGCCTGCCTTTGCCGAGCCAGGAAGGACTGCCCCGAACCCGTACTAGCGAGTCTATCTTCGGCTGCTTTTTTATGTAGGGTCATTCCCTGGAAAAGAGAAAGACAGACGTAGTAAATCAGTGCTTATGAAACTCCAGTGGCTTCAACCCCAGCTTCTCCAGACCAATTTCTCTCTTGCTTATTATCAGACCCACGGGTTACTTAAAATAGCTTAAATCATGAGATAGTTCAACCACGCAAAGAAAATGACTTTCGTTGAATAACTTGAGGGCAGACTTTTTAAAATAAAAAACTGCTCAATTTTCCAAATTTGCAATAACGAAGCACTGAATCTGGAATGTGGGTTTACTAAAGCAGTTTTCCCCAACTCAATCATATTTCGCTTCAGCATTAATTTTTCGATGATTGGAAGAAAAAATGAGTGGCATTTAATGCATTTAATTAGCTGATTAGTATTTCTTTACAAAGAAAGATCAGAATATTTATAAATCACAGGACTCCTTTTGAGAGTAAATACGCAAGGGCTTATTATTCATTTGTGAAGCCGCAAGGTCCCAGGAGGGACAATACATACCGCCGTCCTGTCATTTCTCCCTCCTGTTTGGCTTGGGTTTTGAAACAAACTAATAAAGCTCTTGACGGCATAATATCTGGTGGTCCCACTAAGAATAATAATAATAATAATTATGGCATTTGTTAAGCACTTAGAATGTGCCAGGCACTGTACTAAACATTGGGGTGGATACAGGCAAATCGGGTTGAACACAGTCCCTGGCCCACATGTAGGCTCACAGTTTCAATCCCCATTTTATAGATGTGGTCACTATGGCACAGAGATGTTAGGTGACTTGCCTGAGGTCAGACAGCAGACGAGTGGCTGAGCCGGGATTAGAACCCATGACCTTCTGATTCCCAGGCCCGTGCTCTATCCCCTAAGCCACACCACTTCTCAAGAAGCAAAAACAGATTTCTAGAGAAAAAGGGGAGAATCTAGGTCTAACTAGGAAGGAAGTGGGACTCGTATCCTGGTCGACACACAGTAAGCGCTTAACAAATACCACAGCTATTACTGTTGTTATTATTCTGCAGAACGGCACTGAGATAGTTTATCTGGAAACTCCAACCCTACATTATTAAAATTGTCTCTCCTGTTTGGAGTGGTTGTCAGATCTCGGTTTGGAAGCTAGTTTAACGGTAGGACTGCTCGGAGCTCCGCCGAATCCAAAGAAGGAAGCATAAGAAAAAGCATGGCCTAGTGGAAAGAGCATAGGCCCGTGAATCAGAGGACTGGGACTCTAATCCCAGCTCTGCCACTCATCTGTTGTGGGACCTTGGACTAGTCACTTCATTTCTCTGTGCCTCAGTTACCTCACTTGTAAAATGAGGACATCTTCTCCCTGCCACTTAGAATCTGAGCCCCAGTGGAAGAGGGATTGTTTTTGACCTGATTATCTTGTATCTACCCCAGCACTGAGTACAGTGCTTGGCACAGAGTACGCATTTAATGAAACCATTAAGAATGCAGCAGTCAAATACTCATCTTCTAACACAATGTCTTTCTCCAAGTTCTCTAGAAAGATATAGCCTTAGACAGTGTTGCCAAGACCATTTACCTTCCATTTTCTTCTCTGCTGCAGTGCTTACATCTGAAAACTTTCTCTTGTCCAATACAGGGCTGAGAGTTGACACTGATAGATAGCTCGAGTTCTTTGTTTCATAGACAGTGTTGAGTTTTTGTCAGTGGGGGCTTCCTTTCTAACAAGCTACCATATTTAGAGCAAGTGTAAAAAAGTGTAATAAAAGTTACACAAACTATTGGGGTTTGGTCACCCACATGGAAGCATATTAGTACTTCTTACCATATTATACCAGGCACTGACAATAAATTTCTCCTCCATCTCTCTTTGACTTTTTGTTTTCTCATATTCTTTCTAATAATAAAAAAAGGATAAAGTTATAAAAAACACTGAAAATGTAGTAAAATAGTAAACATAAAATAATAGCACATTAAGTCTTTAATGAGAATCTTCTACACACTGCAGCTGACTCTACATATGATGAAATGAAACACTGAAATTATGTTCCATGAAATATAAAATTACCTCTAATGAATGAAACATTCGGTCCCGTTCCTGGAGTTGATTCTTCAGGGCCTGTACTTCAGGAGCTGCTCCTTGATTCTGTTTAGGATCTAAAGTACGGATAACCTGAAAAAGGGAGTAGCATAAATTATTTTGAAACTGAAATTCATCAGACATCAATCTATCGATCAGTGGTATCTGAGCACTAAAGTAGAGCAGAGTGCTGTACCAAGTGCTTGAGAAAGTACAATTCCATCAAGTCAGTAGACATGATCCTTGCCCACAAGGGGTTTCCAATGCCATGCTAAGAAGCAGTGTGGTCCAATGGATAGATCACATGCCTGGGAGTCAGAGGGATCTGAGTTCTGTTCCTGGATTAGCCACTTGTCTGCTGTATGGCCCTTAGCAGCTCACTTAACTTCTCTGTGCCTCAGTTTCCTCATCTGTAAAATGGGGATTAAGACTGTGAGCCCCATGTGGGACATAGACTGTGCTCAAACTGATTAGCTTACATCCACCCCAGTGCTTAGGACCATGCCTGGCACATACTAAGCACTTAACAAATACCATAAGAAAAGACAAGAAAAGTCGGGGGGCATTTTGATGAATAACTAAAATATCAACACTTAAAATGAGTGAGAAATAATTAAGGATATGAAGGCAGTTTTACGATGAGGAGTCTCAGTCTCAGATTATGACTTTTATAAAAGAGTGTGATGGATGTGATCACCTTTCATCTGCCCCAGGGCTTCATGTTCAAAAAGCATGTAATAAATATCACAACTGTGTGTGTTACCGTGGGTTACAGCTCCCAGAGAATGGGGGGATTATGGGGACTACAGATGCTGAGTCCTGTGTGGCCTTGTAGGATTACAGACTCTAAGGTGGAATGTCAGGTATACTTAAGGATGTAAAGTGGAAGGCTAACTTTGCAAAGAAGACTATAAGGTAAAAAGCCAGGAATGCAAACAGGATGTAAGGTGGAAGGCCAGAGGGAAGATGTATAGCAGGGCTTGAGAAACAGGCAAAAGATCAGCTGCTGTGGAAAAGGTAGGAGGAAAGAAGTCACCACGTCAGGAAATGTGGAAGTAAAAACATACTGCAAAATTCTACTTGAAACTGTTTGAGAGCAGGTGCTGGAGGTCCCGCACGAAGGACAAAGAACAATGTGGGAAGGGGTGGTATGTGATTACCCTTTAAGCTACCTGACGTTCCACACCCCGTTTCTCTTAGAAGAAGACGAGAAACCTCTCAGGGGAAAAAAAAAGGAAAAAAAAAAAGCATGATCCACCATACTATCCATTAAAGTGCATGAAAAATGAAATCATTCAACCTGCATCGAGTCTTCTCACCTACTGGGGGTCAGTTTGAAAGGTTGCCGTCAGGGTGCACCCCAAGTGGGGGACCAGAGCAACAAAGTTTAAATAGTGTGACCCTGTTTCTCGGGCTGACCCAAGGGGGTGTTGTGAAGGGGACATCGTAGGAGGAGGATTCCCAGGCCAAGAGGAATGGGATTTTTCCCACTACAATATGCAAAATCAAACAACTTAGTCGATATTTTCGCCTTCTGGAATGATAACAACTGTGGTATTTCTTAAATGCTTACCAGGTGCCAAGCACTGTGCTAAGCGATGGCCTAGATACAGGATGATGATAATAATAATGATGGCATTTGTTAAGCCTTTACTATGTGCCAAGCACTGTTCTAAGCACTGGATCACATCAGTCCCTGTCCTACACGGGGCTCACAGTTTAAGGAGAAGGGAAAGCACACATTTAATACCCATTTTACAGATGAGGAAAATGAGGTACAGATAAGTTAGGTGACTTGCTCAAGATCACACGACAAGCAAGTGGCAGGGCTGGAATAGACCCCAGGCCACCTGACTCCTGATTCTCTATCCACTTGGCCAGGCTGCTTCAAAAAATGATGAATGATGATGCTATATTCACTACAGATGCATGGGTAGTAGAGGAATATGTCTTTCTGTTGTAGTGTACTCTCCTGAGCGCTGAGTACAGCGCTCTGAGCATAGTAAGTGCTCAATAAATTCGACAGTGACTGATTCTAGCCAATTTGTTTTCTTTTAATTCTCTCAAGCTTAAAAATACTATGTAAACCCATACAAAACTCTTCTAAAAGACCAAAATGAGTGTGCTTTATTATGACTATAGAGACCCTAGGATAGCGAAAGAAATTATGATACAAATCTCATGTAAAAGATAACATTTATGTCCATGAATATGATTTCAAAAAATTTGATACGGTCTGACATTCTCATTACCCTAAATGTATACTTCTAAATGATAAAAACACTATTGCCCATGATTAAATTTTTAAACACAATGGTTTGTTTCTTAAAACTACTGCATCAGCCTCCTTGCTGATCTCCCTGCCTCCCATCTCTAGTCCATACTTCACTCCGCATCCTGAATCATTTTTCTCTGTAACAGTCTATGTTTCCCCACTCCTCAAGAACCTCCAGTGGTTGCCCCTCTCCTTCCGCATCAAACAGAAGCTTGTCACCACAAGCTTTCAAACACTTGACCACCTTGCCTGCTCCAACCACACCTCCCTGATTTCCTACTACAACCCAACCCACACACTCTGCTCCTCCAATGCCAACCTACCTTGATCTCATCTATCTCGCCACCCGCCCTCGTGCTTGTCTTGCCTCTGGCCTGGAACTCCCACCCCCTTCATATCTGACAGATGTTCACTTCCCACACTTTCAAAGCCTTATTAAAAACACACCTCCTCCAAAAGGCCTTCTCCAACTAAACCCCCATTTCCTCTTCTCCCACTCCCTTCTGTGTCATCCTTGTACTTGAATTTGCAACCTTTATTCTCTCCTCCTTCAGTCACAAAGCACTCATGTACATATCTGCAGTTTATTTATATTAAAGTCTCTCTCCCCTATAGACTTAAGCCTGCTTTTGACAAGGAACAGCTCTTCTGATTCTTTAGACTGTATTTTCCAGGAGCTTAGTACAGTCCTCCGTCCACAGGAGGTGCTCAATAAGTACAACTGACTGACTGATAAAACCGTACAGGTGACTTTGGCAAAATCCCAATAGAAGTTTCCTGACATCTACATTTTAAATGATCACTCGAGAGTGTATAATCTATGAACTTGAAAACAATAGGCAGATGGGTAAATACTTCCGAAATTTACTATTTTGAGGTTTTCATCATTCCTGCACTGAGAAAATCTAAACCTTACCCTCAAGGATCTGAAGAGTTGAGTTGATAACTGCTTGTATTAATAGGATTTACCCAGTTTTAAACAGTTTCTATTGGATTCAAGATTATTAGATTTTTGGATTAAAACAACCACCAAGTAGAAAGAACTAAAAGCACTTACACTCTTGGCCTTCTCTAAATACTTCTTATACCGCTCTTCCATTTGCTTCATTTCCTCTTCTTTCTTCCGTAATGATTCTTGTAATTCTTCAATTTTTAATGCTGCACAGAGGAAAATTCATATTTTAAAATGCATCTTGTACACTTTGGACATGACAAATCCAACCAAGCAGTCCACCAAGACATTTGGCTGAAAAAGAATCAAAATCTTGATAATAATTGTGGCTCAGTGGAGAAAGCACGGACGTGGGTGTCAGGAGGACTTGGGTTCTAATCCCACTCCTCGACATGTCTGCTGTGAGACTGTGGGCAAGTCACTTAACTTTTTGTGCCTGTCCCCTCATCTGTAAAATGGGTATTAAGAGTGTGAGCTCCATGTGGAATAGTGACTGTGTGTTTGCACCCACTCTAACACTTAAAACACCGCTTGGCACATAGTACGTGTATAACAAGTACCATGATTATTACTATAATAATTGGTTCTTTGTCCTTTATATTTAAACAGTAGGAATTATGAGGGTGGAAAGGATGTTATAATTTTGCTTAGCCTAAATGCCTATTGCTATAGGCTATATCACTATAGCCTAATAGCCTATATGATTCTTGGAGTCTCTTCTTCAATGCATCTTCTGTTTACCTTAGTGTGGACCCCACTAAGGGCTACTTGCTGGGTTTGCTTACTGTGTACAGAGCTCCTGTACACTAAACCCTTGGAAGAGTAGAATATAACAGTAAAACAGACACATTGCTTGCCAACAACAACCTTAAGGTCTAGAATACTGGGGCCACTTTTGAGCAACACACTTGCAAAATGATGCAAAACTGGAAAGAGAATCAAAAGTTATTAAAGGGATGGAAAATCAGTCCTGTTGAGGTAAGTTTAACAGCACTGGACTTGATCACACCACAGAAGAAAAGACTTAAGTTAGGATACTGCATTCAGTAGGTGCTCAATAAATACAAATTACTACTTCTGTGTGCTCCCTGGTCTTCAGATATATAAAAAAGTTTTAATGAGAAGAATGTGGACCAATTATTCTTCATACCCATTCAGGGTGAAACCAGAAAAAAAGGGGTCATAGCTTAAAGTAGAAAGAACTTTGTTGGACATAAGCAAAGCCTTCCTGACTATTAGGATAATAGCACAGTATAATACTAGTACTATTAAAATATTATAATTATAATACTAATACTGGTGACTGAGAGATTTTACCATGCTTTTGTTCTTGAAATGCTATTGCTTATAAAAGTCCAATCTATCTGTAAATAAAACTCTCTAATGGAAAGAGACCAGGCCTGAGAGTCAGAGGACCTAAGGTCCTCATCCTAAGTCTGCCACTTGCCTGCTCTGTGGCCTTGAGTAAATCATTTCACTTCTCTGTGCCCCAGTTTCCTCAACTGTAAAATGGCTAATAATTCTTCAATCTTCCTTCTGCTTAGACTGTGTGGCCCATGTGGGATAGTGACTATATTCAACCTGATTGTCTTGAAAGCCCTTCACAAATACCATAAATACTATAAAAACAATTAATTAAAAACTCACAGCTATTGTTATATCTTGGCTCCAGATCTTCAATAATAGCTCGTTTCTTCTGCAATTCATTGTTGGCTTCATGGAGTTTCTCACTGTTATAGAGTTCAAAATGACACAAACTACTATTACTTCCATACCTTTAAAAATTCAAATCCATGTTCTGGATTTGAACAATTAGAACATTCCCAACTGGAAAAAAAAAACCTTTACTGAGTCATATTTTTCAGTGCATTAATTTTTAAAGAATTCACCATTTGGCTTAATAAGTTAAACGATCCAACAATGGTATTTACCAAGTGCTTACTGTGTGCAGAGCACTGCAATGAGCATTTGGGAAAATACAACATGACAGTGTTGGCTGATCCAATCTCTGCCTTCTAGGACCTTGCAGTCCACAGGGGGAGACAAGCATTAAAACAAATTACAAATAGGGGAAAATAGTATTGCGCCTACTGACGCTATCATACTCTCACCAGGTTAAAGACTGGCCACCGATTAGACAGAGCAAGAGCTGGGAATGCAAATGTTGAGGGTGGACTGCGTATAAAAGTTCTGAAGTCTTGGGGCAATTGATTTTCAACCTCCACTTATGAAAATGGAAGATTGGATATTTGCATAGGGCATCTAACATCAAGCCCACTTTGCAGGACCAAGATGAAGGGTGTGAATCTTACGGTGGCCTTTCCTGACACTATGGAGTTGGAATTTTCCTCTACAGCCCTGCTATTGATCCAGTGAAAAGAACACTGTTCAGGGAACCAGGAGACCTCTGTTCTAGCCCCAGGTCTATCTGTAGCTGGCTAATGCTATTCTAGCCGAATTTCTCTCTCACAAAGAAACCAGAGGTCAAAACGTTAACATTTCATCCTGTGGGGTTTAAGTTTTTTCATATATCAATCAACTCGGAGGAAAATAATTCGCCTCTGGTACCTAGAAGGCAGAATCTGTTGTTAACACCAGGAAGGCGTACGTCATAGAGGGATCCAATTCAGATTTGCCAGAGACTTTTGGAAATAGAGACTAAAGATAAAAAGAAAATTGGTGGGTTCCTTGCTGCCTAAGTAGAGGTGAGGCAAGCAGAAAAGAGGTGCAGTAGGGTCTGAAGCGGCAGCTCACGTTTCTGGAGTGACTGACCTGAACCTAAATGAAACTGCAGACCAGAAGCAAACTGGTATTCCTCCTACAATATTTTAGATTATCATCCTCGGGAAAGATTAGCAACCTCGGGAATGGACACCAAAAGTAGCCAATTTAAGATTTAAGCAACCTCTAAATTACGGTATAAATTGTGACTTTGGGTCAAAAAGCAGCAAAAATTCTTGTACTTACAGATGCTCTTCAAGCTTCTTTTTCAGAAGAACTGACTGAAATAGAAAAGAGTCCATTACTTTAGAACCCAGTTATCAAATGTACTCTTTTGTACCACAGAGATCGTTTCACCGATTATTAAAAACTCTTATTAGTGATTTTTTTTTAACCAGTACAAATTCAAACTGTCAATTAGAGGTTGAACAAATACACGAACTTCAGAGCTTATGAGGACAAAGAATGTTACCTGATCTACTCCAGAGTTTCCCAAACAGTAAACCATGGTTTACTGTAGAGACTTAGGAGGTTTGTAGACTCACGGGCAAGTTCAAGCTCTATTTCTCTTCTGAGGCACAACTAAAACAGGAGGAGCCAAAGATGACAGGGTGGAGTGCACTGGTAGAAGCAACACAGCTTAGTGGATAAAGCTTGGGTCTGGAAGTCAGAAGGACCTGGGTTCTAATATCGGCTCCACCACTCAACTGCTGCGTTAGCTTGGGCAAGTCACTTAACTTCTCTGTGCCTCAGTTACCTCATCTGTAAAGTGGGGATTAAGACTGAGAGTCCTTTGTGGGATCTGATTATGACTTGATTAGCTCATATCTACCCCAGCGCTTACAACAGTGCCTGGCACATAGTAAGTGCTTAACAAATACTATTAAAAAAAGAAGACTCCTGGTAAATTCAGAACAAGACTACTAAATACTCTTTAGACATTTATAATGCAACCTAAAGTTCATGAAGTAATTGTCAAAGCCATCATGGAAAGACAACTGGATTCATTAACAGTTTTCTTCTAGTCAATAGGTAGAAACTTTATTACAACCCTCTTCCTAAGTTTGAATCACACATAAATTTTTTTCCATTAGTCAAGAATCAGACTAATTTTCAGAAACACCTCCAGGATTATACTATTCTATTTTTGGGAGGTGAACTCCATGATACTCTGTAGAATGTACTTTTGAATAAATGTTCGGAGGAAGTATTTATCGCATGTGTATGATTAGAATTTTGACTGATCATAAAAGAAGAATAAGGTGATAATTATTGATAACCTTTCAAAAAATAAATTTACAGTTAAGGAATAGTTCACTGGATGATGGGCATGGAAGTCAGTGAGGGAAGGGAAGTAGTTTTGCTGGGTGGAAGAAAGGACAGAATTATAACAGTTGATCCAGGACTGAGGGTTGTTAATGTAAGATCGATGGAGGAACAGGAAAGCAAAGGAGTTTAGCCTCTTTTTAAAAAAATGGTATTTGTTAAGTGCTTACTATGTACCACGTGCTATACTAAGAGCTAGGGTAGAAATAGGCTAACCAAGTTGGACACAGTCCATGTCATATGCAGAGCTCACAATCTTAAGCCCCATTTACAGATGAGGTAACTGAGGCACAGCAAAGGACACTGAAATCCCCAAGGTTCAGTGTAGGACAATAGCAAAGGAAGATGAAAGAGGTGCTAAATTGTCCAGAAAATTGGAGGTGAGGCCTGGGGGGGTTGGGACTGGGAGAGGGAGGATCACAGCAACAAGTTAATTTCAGTGGGTGAAAGAAATGGATTTCATGCACTTCTAAGGAAATGGGGGGTAATCACCTCATGGCTTTATATTTCCCAAGTATTTAATTCAATACTTTTCATCCAGTGCGGACTGAATAGTACTATTATTATTATATTAGCTAAACACTATGCTTCAAGCAGTGTTCTAAGGGCTGCCACAGATACAAGTTTATCAGGTTGGACACAGTGCCTGCCCTAAATGGGGCTCACAGTCTAAGTAGGAGGGAGAACCGTTTTTTAATCCCCACTTTACAATGAGGAAACCGAAGTACAAAGAAGTTAAGTGACCTACCCCAGCTCAAGCAATTGGCTGAGCCGGGATAAAGAATCAAGGTCCTCTGACTCCCAAGCCTGTGCTCTTTCCACTAGGCCATACTACTATTATACATTCTGAGTCTTTTATTTGCCATCAGATGCCATCAACTTATCCTGAAATAGTCCATTTCTTTGACATCTCATTTTGAGGCAGGTAAATACCATATATTGTGTCTGTTATGATGCTGTGTTGTACTCTCCCAAACACTGAGTACACAGTAAGTGCTCAATAAAGATGATTGATTGAATTAATGCAGAATGATGAAGTGACTTGCCCAGTGGTATGAGTGGGTGGAAGAGCTGGGAAAAGAACCTAGGTCACTTGGCTCACATTCACTGATTTACTACAATTTTCTCAAACTGGAAATTCTAGCACTGTTAGAACTACATCTATCAAGGGTGGCCAAGCTGCAGACTGAGAGCCACATAGGGCTCTTCTCCCTTGCTAAGGGTCTGGCACACATTTGCCTTCTCATTTATTATTTCACTACCACAGCAGGCTGCAACGTGCCCTTGGGTCAGGCCTTCTGGGGGCAGGCCTGCCCTTTATTGTCCGGAGTGGATCATATTACCAAACCCCATCCCCAACCGCTGCCTCAGTTGTCTCTTGTTCGCCCCGAATGCTGCTGGCTGCCACAATCCCCAAGAATGCCTACTTGCTGGTCCTGTAAAAGGCATTTTGGTTTTGTTTTTTTGATCTGTAGCTCTTGGCCCCTATTATGCTTTTGGCTTCTGTCTTTTCAATCAGGAGGAATGGCCACCCCTGACAGTCTACCATATTTCTTGAGCACTCACGGTGTGCACTAAGCATTTGGGACAGTACAATCACAAAATAACAGACACATTCTCTGCCCACAACGAGCTTACAGTCAAGAGACCCACGGCTTATCCAAATGAAAGTTATTTACTGTCTCATTTCACAGTTGCTTTATCAATAGTAATCCAAATTTGCAGGGGTAATGCAACAGATCAGGTTAGACCACCTTTTTACCAACAGATAAAGATGCAAGCATTCACAATAAATAGTACCATCAGGACCTCTTTATAGGGCATCCATACATATGCAAAACTTGATTCTTTATCTCACAATTTAACTGGATCAAAGCCCCTCTTTATAGGGCATCCACGTATATGCAAAACTTGATTATCTCACAATTTAACTGGATCAGTCACGATCACAAGGGTAGTTCACCCGTGGGCAATCATTTTAATTTCAAATTTGAATATGACCAACATGCTAACCAAAGCATTATAACTCTATAAAAAGAATTTAAGGAAACTACTTTCCAATATATAGGAAAAAATAGGAAGCCATACTTACAATAGCCTTGAGCAGAAACCCATGCCAAGAGACAGAGAGGACATATTAGTATGAAGCAAACACAGCAGCCAATAGAAGGAACGATTTAGTAACTCATGAACAGAAGAAAAAGATATGCAAATTTTTCAGACATGTACATTTTTCTTTCTTCTATGTTCTCCTCATCCTGTCATGTTCTCTGGAGACTTTTATTTACTGTAGCTAGCTCAAATTATCCATGTGACTGTATATAACAATGCTTTTCTGCTTCCATGCTAAAAACAAATGACATAAAAATAATAAAGAAAATATATAAACCATCCTACTGACCCTATTCTAAATCAAACAAAAGAAGCTTCTTGTTACTGATAATAAAAATGAAAATGGGAATAATGACGTGCGGCTTCTTAGGCAAATCATTTTCACTTAGGGAGAAATATATTTAAAATGCCCAAGAAACAGTTTCGGTTAGAGAAAAAGGAAAGGAAAGGACAAGCGTCCCAAAAGGAAATAACTGTCCTGCATTTCACTATTCTAGACTGCAAGTTCATTGTGGACAAGGCCAGTAGACATTCCGCTGTGTTGGACCATACTCTCCCAAGCGCTTAATATAGTGATCGGCACACAGTAGGTGCTCAATAAATACCGCTGAGGAAGGTGATGATGATAGGGAATCTTAATACCCTTCCAAGTGAACCCAGTTGCCACAAATTGGGCTTAGACTAAGGATGAGCAAAATTAACTTATTATTCAATAATACTGCAATCCAAAGTGACTCTTAAGAATTTTGCTTTAGAATTTTGGCATCTCATACCAAAGCGATCAAGTTCTGGAGGGCTCTTTTTGCGCTGAAGCTCTGTATAAATGGTGAGATAAGGTGGCATAAATGAAAACAGAGCCAAGGGCTGACAAAAAAGAGCATGGTAACCCAGCAAATCTTTGGGTGTGCAGGGTGCCCAGGACTGTAGGCCTTGCACTGGACTTTTCGGTCTCATACACGCCCATAGGTAACCTCACTGACGGTAGCATCTTCGAGTACTGACAGCTATATTTACTCCCAAGTGTCTAGTACAGTGCTCTTCACACAGCTGGAGCTCACCACCTCCTGAGGACAATGATTTCGATCTAGGACTTACAATGCATACCAAGTTCTATTTTTCCTAATATTGCTCCCCCCGACCAAAGAAGTTGACTCTGAAGTGAGCTCAATATAGGCAGGGAACATGTCCGTTAATTCTGCTGTACTGTACTCTTCCAAGTGCTTACTAAAGTGCTCTTCACATAAGCACTCAATAAATATCACTGAATGATTGATTAGATTTTCTTTGTCTTTGCTGTTTGTCATTTTTACAGGGTACCAAGATATTAAGGGAAGGGGCATACCACTGGAGAAATGGAGCTTGGAAGGTAGCGCTACCAAGAAATGTTTTAAAGGCAGAAGATTACCACGTTTTCATATTCTAGATTTAAAAAAAAACTATATGCATTTTTTTTTTAAGGTGGCTCACAGGTAAAGTGGATTTCTACCCCTGGGCTAAGTTTAGAACTGATCCAACAAGCAGGCTGGAATCCTCTGTATGACAGATGACTTTGATGTCTGGCTCCACTATAGAACACAATGAATCTTCTTTCATCTCTTCTACCTGCCCTTGAAATTGGGCCTCCAGAGGCCTGGGCTCAAACTCATAGGCTGTATCAGACTTCTGGGGTGGAAGCAGAAAGCCACCGTTTGCCTTAGCATTGTCCTCATCCATCACCTACGGTATGATACGACGGTGTATCAATGTGCCAGGACAATTCCTTTCGTTCACAAAGTTCATGGTCAATCTAAATAACTGGCCCCACATAATCAAAGGTCAAATGACTCAAGTGAAATCTTCTTCTGTTTTCCACTTCAATACCGATCAGTGATGTTTTTAGGTTTCATTGGTAAATACCCACACACTCTCACTCATTGACCAGAGTTTAATTAGAGATGGCTGGGAGTTGCTGAAAGGGAGCAGGATCCAGTAAATAATGGGCAGAACATATATGCCACCTCAAATTCTACACATAAGAAAAGCAAGCAACTACTGTGAACACTGAATTAAGAGAATGACCAGCAGATTTAGAATGGGATGCTAAAAGGACCTGAAGCCCCCATAAACACAGTACTTACTGACTTCTCAACCACAAAAAAAACCATCTCTCAGATAAGTCCTTCAAGCCCTTGACCAGGAATACTTATAAGAGACTATGCAAGCACACCATCTCATTTCTACTTTCTGAAAGTAAAAATTTTAAGTCACAAAACTACTCCACTGAAAACAAGAATGAAACGTTCAGCTATAGCCTTTCAGCACCATGTATCAAGCAGCTGTGAGAAATGGAATCGTTTCTGATATGAAAAATAACTTACATCTTCTGTTTTAGAACCTTGCTCCTGTAAGGATTTCTGCAGTTCTTCAACTTGAGATTGAACCTCTAGAAGTCTCTGATTCACCAGCCTGGGAAACAAACACTCTTTTAGATTGTGAATTTTTTTGTGCCTTTTCCTTGGGGCTCATTTTTACAAACCAAATCAATTCTGAGCATAAACTCTAAAGCATATTTTACTAGGTCACTTTTTTTGAGGTACCATTTTCATATTTTTGTTATTTTTGCTACATGTGATTGAGGTTTGTTAACAAGTGTAGCAATCACGAAGAAAAAAATGAGAAAACTAGGTGCATTTCAATCTTGAGACATAATATACATTCTACCCTAAAAGCCAAGGAATAATAGTAATGAAACAGAAAAGCTGAAGAGCTTCAATGATTAAAAAGAACAACATTCTGTCAGCAGCATTAATATTAAAATATCACAAGTAATGGCTGCAAAACATTTTATTCTCTCCCCTCCCCCCCCACCATACACACAGTAACCTTCATGGTGAGACCGGTGAGAATGAAAAAATGAAAAATAGGAGGAGGAGATGGGAGAGTAAAAACAGCATCTTTTCTTTTGATGTTCAAATCCTAATAATAATAGTAATAACAATAGTGACAATAATAATAATTGCGGAATTTGTTAAGTGCTTACTATGTGCCAGGCACTGTAGTAAGCGCTTGGGTGGATACAAGTAAATATGGTTGGACACAGTCCCTGTCCCACATGAGGCTCACAGTAGTGAAATGATTCTCCCCAGGTCACATAGCAGACAAGTGGCGGAGTTGGGATTCAAGTTGGACTCTACCCCTAAGTCACACTGCTCAAACATAAGTCCTCAATAAGTATTTAGTACAGTGCTCTGCACACAGTAAGTGCTCAATAAGTACGATTGAAGGAATAAGCGTTGTTGATAATTGTAGCATAAAGTTATACTACTTATTCACCCCTTCTCCGCCCCTTACTAGATCATACTAATAGACAGAAAGGGTTGAACTCTAGGAACACACAAAACTTTCCTTCCTATGTATTTTTTAAATCAGTTCATATTTTGTGAATACACATCTAGCAACACTCCTCTGTCTAAAAAGCCACATCCAATGTAATAAATCAACTATCAATGGTATTTATTGACCCCCATGAGCAGTAAATTGTACTAAACCAGAATGGGAGGGAAAAGAGTTGGTAGCCTTGATGCCTCCCCTCAAGGAGCTCACAATCAAATGCCCATGCAGTTATTAGAAAAAGGAGGCAAAGGAGAAAGAAAAGATGGATATGTTCCAGTAGAGTAAGGAGTAAATATGCACAAAAGTGCTAAGGGTGGTTAGGAGTACATAAAGTGATGAAGGGGTGGAAAAGTGCTGGAGTAGTAGTAGTAATGAAGATTTGACCTAAGGAGAAAAAAATTAATCCGAAAAAGCCCTATGGGAGATTTCATAAGGGTGGGCTGTGGCCTGGTGGAGCTGAAAGGGAAGGGTATGAGCAAGGTGCTAGAGGCAGGAAAGCTGAGAACGAAGCCTGGTGAAAGGTGAGCTTGGATAGGTATCAGTGGGAGATCCTCATTTTTCAAGATTCCCAGTTAAGGCAACAGGGACACTACCCTGTAAAATCTAGATAATCTAATAACTCAGGGGAATTATGTTACTTGAAATCAACAGTGACAGTCACAGTAATGGCTTTCAGTTACAATTAAACCATAAACCAGCCAATGATCTTAGTCAACCAACAGTATTAAGATTATCAGAAGTGAATTATAAAGAAAATAGTTGTAATGTTTTTCTACCTATTTTCGGTCTCCAATTCATTCTTTCGTAGATTTGCATCATCAAGTAGACTCTGTAATAAGGCAATCCTTTCATTATCAGAACCCTCCTGGTTAAGTTTCAACATCTTATTCTCATGCTGAAGACGGATAAGTTTCTCCCTGGATTTTAAAAAAAGTGTAAAATATTTTTAATGCAACTACTACATGATCACTTAATTTTCTTAATACCAGAGAAGGAAGAAAGGAACAGAAACCAGTCTTTACAGAAAAATCACTTCAGAGTTTTGGATTGTCAAGGCACTCTTCACACTTGGTACTTTTCTAAAAGTTTCTTGGCTAAGGGCAAACTCTCTTGCTAAGGCCTTCCCTTGCTTTTTTAATAGACATGCAATCTATGGAGTTCAATATATCCTCCTCCCCACCCCACTACCCAGAATGAAGAGAGCATTCTGAACAAAAGAGAACTTCTGAACAAAAAGAATTAAGTCCTGGGAGTGGAAACAAAATTAAGAACTTTTCAGTTTTAAGGGGAATCATTTTATAATATTTAACTTTCTAGAGTTAAAAAAAAACACTTCACTAATACACATTTAATGAAAGACAGAGATTTGGACTGTGGGATGATATTTTTTTTTTTAGTTAAAATCCCCACATCCTTACTCCCTACTTCCGCATATACATATACAGCTTTCCTTTGGGCCAAAGTTGATGCTGCTGCCAAGATTTTTATCAGGTACACATCTGTATGTCTAACAAGACCAATGCTTGACTGACAGTTCTCCTTTCTATTTCAATTTCTAATGATACTCTCTTTAGTAAATGATAAGCTCTTCAGGGGAGGGGACCCAGCCTTTGTCTAGAATAGTGCACTGTAACCATCACTGCGTCAGCGGAAGAGCACGGAATTGGAATGCCAGAGACCCAGCTTACAGTCTCGGTTTTGACATATGACCTGCTGCGTGACTTTTTGGGTGCCTCAGTTTTTGAATCTGTAAAATGGAGGTAAGATACTCATTTTTTCTACCTTTTAGATTTTGGGGTCAATGTGGGAGAGGGACTGTGCCTGATCAGATCATCTTGTTTTTATTAATACTACTATTACTAAATACTATTACCATTCTCAGCAATATTAATAATGATTGTGACATTTGTTCATTGATTGATTCATTCATTCAATCGTATTTATTGAGCACTTACTATGTGCAAAGCACTGCACTAAGACCAGGGGTAAATATAAGATAATCAGGTCCCACACGGGTCTCACAGTCTTTAAGTAGGAAGGAAAACAGGTACTGAATCCTCATTTTGCAGATGTGGGAACTGAGGCACAGAAAGGTGAAATGTCTTGCCCAAGGTCATACAGCAAGGACATGGCAGAGTGAGAATCAGAACCCAGGTCCTCTGACTCCCATTTCTGTACTCTTTCCACTAAGCCACACTGCTTCTCATTCATTCATTCGATCGTATTTATTGCTGTGTGCAGAGCATTGTACTAAGCGCTTAACATTTATACCCCAGCACTTAACCCAGTGCTGGTCACATTCAAGGGTGTAATTAAAAAAAAAAGTTGCTCAGTCAAAGATATTTATTGAGCACTTACTGAATGCAAAGTACTGTAGTAAGCACTCAGGAGAGAACAATACAACAGAGTTGGGAGATAAGTCCCCTGCTCCCATGGAGCTCATAGTCCAGAAATCCTGTTGTTGAGGATGATGACTGTAGATGATACTCCGTAAAATCTATAAGATCTCTCTCTCTCTCTAATGAGATATATCATATTATAGATCATTCAAAGAGGGTTTCAATTGTATATACATATGTACAGATCATTACAACCCCTTTTGAAGCACTGGCGATATCTTTCGAATGTGCGTGATCATAGTAAAAGATAGAAAAGCCAATTCCAGTATACAATCTCAAAGAAACCATTTATAAAACTGTCTAGGCATATAAAAGAAAATATACAAGTGCCAGACACAGTATTTGAGCACTACTATGCATGAAGCACTATTTTAGACCCTTGGGAATACTATTTACTACTACTACTAATAACAATAATTGTACTTGTTAAGTATTTGCTAAGTGCTAAGCCCTGGGGTAGATACAATCTCATCAGCTACAATCCCTGTCCCACACAGGTCTCAGAGTCTAAGGGGGAGGGAATAAAGATTTAATCTCCATCTTATAAATAGGAAAACTGAGACAGGGATACCTGAGTTGCCCAAGGTTACATAGCCCCCCAGATTAAGCACCCCCCTTCCTCTGCTCCTCCTCCCCTCCTCGTCGCTGACTCCCTCCCTCTGCTCAACCCCCACCCCACAACACTTGTGTATATATGTACATATTTATTATTCTATTTATTTTATTAATGATGTGTATATATCTATAATTCTATTTATGTTGATGCTATTGATGGATGTTTACTTGTTTTGTTTTGTTGTCTGTCTCCCCCTTCTAGACTGTGAGCCCATTGTTGCGTAGGGATTGTCTCTATTTGTTGCTGAATTGTACTTCCCAAGCACTTAGTACAGTGCTCTGCACCCAGTGAGCGTTCAATAAATGACTGACTGAAGGAATAGCAAGCAGATGGCAGACCAGAACAAGAACCCAGGCCCCCTGATTTCCAGTTGGGTGCTCTTCCTATGCCGTGTGGAATACCAGTAGAAAAAAGTCTAGAAATAAAGGCACCTATCCCTGCCCTCACCATGCTTGCAGTCTAATAGACACATTTAAACCTGACAGAGGGCATACAATTTAATGAGTAGACTTGGACTTTTATGTACAGATCAAGTAAAAAGCCGTGGGGAATAAAGCACTACTTCCATAGTGTACAGTAAAACCACAAATTAGATTCCCCAAAATGTCCATTATAAAGAATATTCCCTACACTTAAAGAGCATCTAAAAGAGGACAAATCAAGCTAAAGTACTAAATTTCAGCAGATGCACGTTCCTTCTGTGAAGAAAAGTCAACAGTTTCTCAGCAACTAGAGGAATTTCCCCCAAATAAGTTTCTAACCGCTTCCTATTTGGCCCTGAGCATAACTGAATCAGTGGCAACAAGTCCCTAAACCTGAAATCGGGTTTTGCAAAGATATCAGGGCTTGCCTCGGAGTCAGAAGGACCTGGGTTCTAATCCCAGCTCTGCCACTTGGCTGCTGTGTGATCTTGGACAAGTCACTTAACTTCTCTGGGCCTCGGTTACCTTTTCCGTAAAATAGGGATTAAGACTATGAGCCCCACGTGGGACAGAGACTGTGTCCAACCCATTTGCTTATATTCGTCCCAGAGCTTAGTAGGGTGTCTGGCATATAGTAAATGCTTAAATAATGCCACCGTTATTATTGGGGGCCTGTTTAAGCTCAGCTGAGTTTGGCTTCATAAATTCTAGCCCCAGCCATGGGGACCTGAGCATTGTGGCTTTTTCCCAGCCGAGGAAGGGCTCTACCACATAGGCCTCTCTCAACCTGACGAGAGGCCCCAAACTGCACAAGGACTAGAAGAAGCCAATAGAGGAGGGAAAGTCTTTCAACACCACTGATAGACTTTCAGAGCGTTTTTTCTCCAAGGCAATTTCTCTGCCCTGTGTTAGTCAACAGAGGGGGAGGAAATCAAAGAAACCTGGGACAGATGTACTTTAATACTGCCTTAAAATACCACAACAGCAAGACTGTAACTCCTTCCTATAGTAAGGCTGTATCCTAAACAGATCTTTCTGTAGCAAAGCTTCTCCTTCATGTATACCAAAAATGTGGCCTTATAGGAAAGGGCACAAGCCTGGGATCCAGAAGACGTGGGCTCCAATCCTGGTTCTCTTGCCTGCTGTGTAACTGTGGGCAAATCACTTAACTTCTCTGTACCTCAGTTTCCTCAACTGCCAAATGCCAAATGGGAATTCGATACCTATTCTCCCCACTACTTATACTGTGAGCCCTGTGGGAGACTGGGACCTTGTACGATATGATTATCTTGCATCTACATCAGTGTTTATTAAACCCCACAGTTTACTAAGCACTCCAATCCCACAGTTATAATTACTGATGCTTCTTGGCTTTTTTTTCCTCTCAGTCTAAAATTTTTTTCATTTTAGGCCCTATTTGTTTTTAATCAAGTTTTTATCATTTTAGGAATCTATTTTTACCTCTGTAAAAAAAATACCACCAAAAAGAGTCATCCCTAGAGGAAACACTCCTTGAACTATGAAACACTAACATGGAAAGCAGCGTGGTCTACTGGAAAAGAGCACAGGCCTGGGAGTCAGAGGACTTAGGTGCTAATTCCAGCTCTGCCAGTTATCTGCTGTGTGACCTTGGACAAGTCACTTAATTGTATTTATTAAGCACTTTCTTTGTGCAAAGCATTGTACTAAGCACTTAACCTCTCTGTGCCTCAGTTTCCTCAACTGTAAAACAGGGATTCACTACTTGTTCTCCCTCCTACTTAAACTGTGAGCCCTACGTGGGACAGGGACTCTGCTCAACTTGACTAATTTGTATCTACCCCAGTGCTTAGAATAGTGCTTGATACGTAGTAAGTGCTTAATAAATGCCATAATAAACATTTTCACAGAGTAACTATACTCAGTTCTGCCAGGGGTTTTTACTATGTACTTTGGATAGAATGCTGTGATAAAATTAGTGAATGTCTACACGATTATGTCAGTTTAGCAAGCCATTAGGTCTAAAGAAATTGTTTGTGTGCATCTGATGCACCTGGGATCAAACATGGTTAGTAGCATAACCCAAGTTGAGTGCCAAAAGTTAATCGATCTTATTTAGTGAGTGCTTACATTGTGCCGAGCACTGAACTAAGTGTTTGGGAGAATTACAATATAACAGAAATGAGTTCCCTGCCCAAAGTGAGTTTATTTACAGTCCCAGTGTTCCTCAACATAGGATTCTGCAGCCTTTACATCATAAAAGGAATATACTGATTGCTGCTGTGTTTGCAAATATTGTGTGCTTCTGTAACAAAAAGTATATTCAACTTACTTGATTTCAGGTGTAACAATTTCTGCAGCTAGACTATCGGATGATTCCTGACTTCCTAGGGGCATCAGTCCTAAGTGAAACAAACACATATCAAATAAGCGAAGGCATTAGTACAAAATACAATTTTCTTTCCAATACGTCACACACTTTCCTCTTGGCTGACCCCATCCAGAGCAGAAGAATTTGGTACTTCCATATTTGGACTCAGAAAAAAAGCTATGTTCTGTTTTACCCCACAATAGGAAGTCTTTCCACATATTTGATTTCTACCACATACTAAAACAAGAGCATTTAAATGTTATAGGTATAACAACTGCTTTTTGTGGCACGTGCAACTTATTTTGTGTTTATGGGAATAGGTCTTTCTTTATATTAACCCTAATCAAAAACTTTAAGAAATCATGGCTAACTGATACTTACTACAAAAAGTGAAATGGGACATTTAAAAATGATTAAAAAAAATTCACCCACAGAAAAGCCTGCCTTTATCCTATTACATCTTAATGATGCTATTAATAAGTTTTTCAAATACTGAGTCTGATTTTAATGGACCAAATAAAAGCAAATTGCTTATTTAATAGTAGCAATGCATTTCAAGAAGGGCCACTGGATGCACTACATTGCACTGAGCACTTGCTAATTATATGTCAGGGCCAAATTTAGTGTCTGCTCGTTTAAGGATCTCAGTTGGAGACATGAATAGTCACTAGGCAGTATTCCATAGTGACCGCTGCCTTCAATATGGCTACCATAGGCTATACTTGGTTTAATTGCACTGTTTCGTTAAGGTGTTTTAAAAAATAAATATTTCTAGAAATAACTTTACTAAATCTCAAAGGTATCATGGAATGATTAACTTCTAATTACACACTGAAAAAATATGCTTATTTAGCTTTTTGCACAATTTTTGACTAGGAAATTCGTCCAAGGACTATATTTGGGGGATTCGATTGGAGGGATATCAGACTTTCCTTCATTTATGGATCTGCTAATCTATAGAGTACCACCAGTGAGTGGGACTCAATGTTTGGGCTGGAAGAACTTGTTAAACATCTCTGTGAGGTTTCGTTTCAGTTGAGTTGCAGGTCCATCTGTAGCTCTAGACAAACTCTTCTCATTAATAGCAATGAAGTAGGGTTTGATTCAGGAGAACACAATCAATCCTATAGTTCACTACCCGGCTGTTAATCTCCTATGGGGCCAATCACTTTCTTTCCTCTTTTGCTGCCTAAAGGCTGGACAGGCATCTCCCCCAAAAGCCAAACTTCTCTTTGCAAGTAGGAGAGGAAGGAATAATTAAGAAAACTATTAAGAAAATTCCCTGCTATAAGAGTTGCAGAGGACCAACTGTCATGTCTTTCTCCATCCTCAATCAATTACATAATTATTGAGGGCTTACGGTGTGCAAGGCACTGCACTAAGCACTAGAGAAAGTACAATACGATAGAGTTGGTAGACACGATCCATACCCACAAGGAACCTACACTCTACAGGGGGAGACAAACATTAAAGTAAATTCCAGATAGGGGAAATGGAAGAATCTAAGAATGTGTATATAAGTGCTAAAGGGGTGGTAAATACCAAGTACTTAAAGGGTGCAGATCCAAGAGCATATATGACACAGAAAGGAGGGTGAACAGAGGAAATGAGGGCTCAGTTGGCGAAGGCCTTGTGGACATATATTTTTAGGAGGGCTTCGAAAACAGGAAGAGTGATGGTCTGTTCAATATGAGTAGGGAGGGAGTTCCAGGGAGGAGAAAAAGTGTAGACTAGGGATTGGCAGCTAGACAAAGGTATAACGAATAAGTAGGTGTTAGAGGAGTTAAGTGTGTGAGTTGGGCTGAATTGTACTTGCCAAGCGCTTAGTACAGTGCTCTGCACATAGTAAGTGCTCAATAAATATGACTGAATGAATGAACTAGATCAATGAGGGAAAGTATGAGGGGGAGAGCTGGCGGGGCGTCTCATCCTGATCAAAGACATTTTGTACAATATCGTCTTCTTTCGCTGTAGGTGGAATTTCCACTTTTGAGAAATATGTTTCAAGAAGGTTAAAAATAGCTTGTTCTCTAAGATGATTTGTCATGGCTCAGAAGTTCAAGATAAGTTAAGTGTCCAAAAAGGGATGCTATCGCAAAATACAACCATGGAGATGAAAGAACAGCCAATTTTTTCTCTTTTTTTGCATTTGTTGTTCAGAATAAAATCTCTCACTAAAAATAGAAACTTGGAAAAAGTTCAACAAAGGATTGTTGAGAGGAATAGACTGTCGGAGAGAAATGGAGGCAGAGGCAAAAGTGACAAGAGTAGGATTGGGGGTGGGTGGATTGATTTGAAGTCTACTGGTATAATTAAATGGACAAATGATTACCAGGGAAGGTTTGAGAAGCGATCCAGTGAACTCTGTGAGTAGGAAAATACCTAAGCCACCTTTAAGAGATAGAAACAGGATGGCCTAGTGGATAGAAAATGGCCCTGGGAGTCAGAGGACCTGGGTTTTAATCCCAGCTCTGCCACTAGTCTGTTGTGAGACACTGAGCAAGCCACTTAACTTCTCTGTGCCTCCATTACTTCATCTGTGAAATGGGGATTAAGACTGTGAGCCCCATGTGGGACATGAACTGTGTCCAAACTGATTAGCCTGTATCTACCCCAGTGCTTAGTACAGTGCCTGGCACATAGTAAGAACTTAATAGCATTAAAAAAAACCCTATTTCAAGATATCCGAAATGGATAGCCCAGAGTCACCTAGTGAAAAAATGATTTCATGAAAGCGACTAGGAGAGTAAAGCCTAATACCAGGCATAGAAGTCGTTAGGGATTAATTTAATGATGTTCCTTGACTGCTGGCTGGGTTGTAATGAATTAGCGCAATTCTCTTGCAATTGGAAGGGGATGTCGTTTCAGCTTTGTGGGATTACATGTGGCAAAAGAAGAGAAATCAGAAATCATAGTTTTGTCCTGTCCAACCTAAGGAGAACTGAATTATTTTTAGTTAAAAAAACTTAAAAACCCACATACTTTTTGAAGAAAAATATTGTAACACTGAGGTGCTGACATCTGTTTCAAATGGATTTGATCTTGCTCCAACCCACCCTAATAACTACGGTACTTGTCAAGGGCGTAGTTAAGTGCCAGTCACTGTTTTAAGCACTGGAGTAGATACAAGATATTCAGGTTGGACATAGTCCCTGTCCCACATAGGGCTCATAGTCTTAATCCCCATTGACTAGATGAGGAAATAGGACCAGAGAAGTTTAGTGACTTGCCCAAAATCATACAACAGACAAGTGGCTGAGTCGGTAATAGAACCCAGGTCCTCTGAGTCCCAGGCCCTTGTTCTTTCCTTTATGCCACACTGCTTCCCATGACCCAGGGTCTCTTCCCTAGTCCATATGTTCAGTCTTAGTTATGTTTAAAAGAACTCAACATTCTTATAAAACTTTATTTGCTGATCTGTTGATTACCTTTCCCTTTTGTTGGAATAAATATAAAGTACAATTAAAGTTATACACTTTGGGGGACAAGTTACTTTTTTTATTTCTTTACCTTGAGAAGTGAGCTGCCCTTCTTGGGCCTGTACACATCGAAGTTCTTCAATAGTTTCCTTAAGAGAATCTCTTTCTGTTCTTAACCTCTGAAGAATTATAAAAACAAACAAGTCTATAAATACACACGTGAGTGTTTGAACTGCTACACTGTGCAGATTTCTAAAAAGGAATAAAAGCAAAAAGGCCTCCATATTTTCCAACATCCAAAGTGAACATTTTAAGCTTAAAATAGCCACTAATATCTAGCCTCTTGATTGACCACTGTCGTTAAATACAAAGGTCTACAGTTCATGATTTAGCAAGGTTTAGTAAAGATTTTCCATTTGTAACATGCAATGTTCTACACCAGAAGCAATAAATCAGAAATGTAATTGGTCAGGATAAAGCGCTAATAATGATTCACAAGTTCAATTTCTAAAATATATATACTTACATCCTTTTCTTTTTGAAGACTGTCAACCTTTTCTTTTAGCCGTTTATATTCAAAATCCAATTTATCTGCTTTCTTAGATTCCTCAGACAATCTATTCTGTAATTCTACTACCTGTTAACAAAAAATAAAAATATCAGTCGAACATAAAATGGTTTGAAGCCATAAGCAGCAAAATACCTATGAAAGGTTCTCTTTTTTTCATGGTATTTGTTCAGCACTTACCGTGTGCAGATGGTGTACCATGCACTGGGATAGCTAATAATAATAATAATAATGTTGGTATTTGTTAAGCGCTTACTATGTGCGGAGCACTGTTCTAAGCGCTGGGGTAGAATCAGGGTAATCAGGTGGTCCCACGTGAGGCTCACAGACTTCATCCTCATTTTACAGATGTGGGAACTGAGGCACAGAGAAGTTAAGTGATTTGCCCACAGTCACATAGGTGACGAGTGGCAGAGCTGGAACCTGAACCCATGACCGCTCATTCCCAAGCCCGGGCTCTTTCCACTGAGCCACGCTGCTTCTCATACAACCTAATCATGTCGGACACAGTCCATGTCCCATGGGGGGGCTCACAGTCTTAATCCCCATTGTACAAGCGAGGTAACTGAGGCACAAAGAACTTAACTGACTTGCCCAAGATCACACAATAGACCTGTGACAGATGTGTCTTCTAACTCCCAGGCCCAGGCTCTTTCCAATGCACCACACTGCTTCTCCACCTTCTTACTACAGACTTCAGTGCCCAATTCCTCTAATTAATTTTTATTTGGTAACTAGCGCTTTGGCAGGTAGTGCTTCATAAATACTCTAATATTAACAAAACCCCTGAATTTTTGTGTGTGGAAGGACAAGAGATCACCCCTCTTCCTCACTATCACTGAAAACCAGCTCTCCCCAGATGACTCTGTCTAACCCGGTTGCTCTCTTCGGCAGGGGCCTCATCTTCTCCCACTCACCCAGGCTCATGAGGAAAGGGGGAGGAGTTGGCTTCTTTCTCGTTCCCCAATGCTTTCACACCATTCCACCTCCCCAACCTTCTCTTTCCCCCTCCTTTGAAGCCAAAGCATCTGCCTCTACCACCCACTCCAGATATGAGTCACGGTCATCTACCGCCTGCCCCAAACCCCACTTCCAACTTTTTGAACCATTTCAAGCCCTTGTTCACATTCCTTCTTTCTCCGTCCTTCTATTAATCCTTGGGGACTTCAATAGCCACGTAGATGTTCCTGATGACCCTTGCGCTTCCCACTTCCTATCACTCCTCAATTCCTCCGACCTTCCGTTCCATCCCACCTCACCCACCCACCAACTTGGACACGCACTCATTATCATCTCTAGTCACTATAATCTCTACCCTCACCAACTCTGAAATCCTTCTATCCAACCACAACCTCATCCACTTTTTCTCCCACACACTCCCTGCAAATCTGTCCCGTTCCCCTAGAGACCGCTGATCTTTTATCCCTATCCAATATCCTCAAGTCATATGCTCCATTTAGCCTCCAGATCAGAACTACCTTCCCTTGATGACCAAATTGACGCCCTCGACACTAAACTGAATTTACTAGCTCCCCTATCCCTTTGCTGATCTCATATCTCTAACCCACAACCCTGAACACCTCCACAGTCCACTTCCTTCGCTTCTGTGAACAAGCTGCGGAGTGTTGCTGGCAGAAATCCAGATATCAGGTTTACCTCGACCTTGTCCACCTCAGGTTTACCCTTGCCTGCTTTAACTCTACCCTCTCCTCTGCCCAGCAACATTACCTCTCCATCCTTATTGACTCCCACGTCCACTGCACTCTCCAGTTGTTTCAGATGTTTGCTCTTGGAACACGCTCCCTCTTCATAACCAACAGACAATGACTCTACCTACCTTCAAAGCCTTATTGAGGGCAGATCTCCTCCAAGAGACCTTCCCTGACTGAGCCCTCCTTTCCTCTTCTGCCACTCCCTTCTGCGTTACCCTTGCATTTTGATTTGCTCTCTTTATTCATCCCTCCCAAAGCACTTACAAAGCCATCATTTATTTATATTAATATGTGTCTCACCTTCTAGACTTCCAAGTCCGCTGTGGGCAAGGAACATGTCTACCACTCTGTTATATTGTACTCTCCCAAGCACTTAGTACAGTGGCCTGCATACAGCAAGCGCTCAATAAATATGACTGATTGATTAATTGATTCTCAAAAATCCCATCCCACTACCTCCCCCATCTCTTACCACTAATGACCTGGCCATGTACTTAAGAGGAAATTGAAACCATCAGATGTGATCTCCCTAAAATTTCCCCCGCTCTTCTCCAGTCCCTCCATCCTCCTGCCCCTTTGTCAACTCACTCATCTTTCCCAGCAGCATCTCAAGAGGAAATCTCCTGCCTCCTCAAAATCCACCCCCTTCACCTGCACCTCTCACCCCATCCCTTCAAATCTTACCAAAGCAACTGCCCCCTCTTTTCTTCCCTCCCTGACCATCATCTTCAACTGTTCACTCTTCAGTGGTTTTCCCCCCACTTTCAAACAGGCTCATGTCTCTTCCATCCTAAAAATAACTTCTCATGACCCCACACCTCCTTCCAGTTATTGTCCCACTCTTCCTATCACTCCTCTTCAAACTCCTTGAATAAGTCGCCTCCATCTGTTGTCTCCAATTACCTCCTTGACCCCCTCCATACCACAGAAACTGGCCTCTCAAAAGTCATCAACAATCTCTTTGCCAAATCCAACGGCCTTTAGTCCATCATGACCCTCGCTGACCTCTCAGCTGCCTTCGACTCCGTCGACGACCCCCTTCTCCCAAATCATCATCAACCCTTGGCTTCACTCACATTGCCCTCTCCTGGTTCTCCTCCTATATCCCTGACCGCTCATTCTCAATCTCTTTCACAGGCTCCTCTTCTACCACTTGCCCTCTAACTGTGGAAATCCCTCAAGGCTCAGTTCTGGGTCCCCTTCTATTCTCCATTTACACCCACTCCTTGGGAGAACTCATTCCTCCCCACAGCTTAAACTACCATCTCTTTGGGGATGATTCCCAAATCTACATCTCCAACCCTGATCTCTCTTCTCTGCATCCTTGCATTTCTCCTGTCTTCAGGAAATCTCTTCTTGGATGTCCCATCAACACCTTAAATTTAACATGTCCAAAGCAAAACATTTTCCCACCTAACCCTGTCCTCCCCCTGAATCCCTACAATGAACTTGCAGTTTAAAGGGGAAGAGAGACATTAATGTGAATAAATAAGTTACAGATATGTGCCTAAGTACATCTTGGTTGTGTCCAGAACTACTCGGCATCCCAGAACAGCCCTATCCTCCAAAAAAGGGATTTCACCAGGTGCATCTGGCTCCAGGTTGAACAATTGCCTAGGAATCAAGCTACTGCTCAAAGTAAGGGGAGGTAGCATGGTGTTTAGGGGGCAATGTGGTGAAGGGGCAGAGAGCTGGTCTGGAAGCTGGAGGACTTGGATTCGAGTCAGAGCACTGTCACCATCCTGCTGTGTGACATGGGCAAGACACTTGACTTCTCTGTGCCTCAGTTTCCTCATCTATAAAATTGGGATAACAACAATTTGCCTTCCTTATCTACTTGGCAGGGTTGTTTCGAAAGCAAAAATGAGGAAATTAATATGAATGCACTTTGGGAATAGAAACACTATACCAAACTAAGATATTATTAACATCACTGAAATTCTAGAGGACTCTAAATTCAGAGCCATAGCAGATTTTTTTAAACAATAAAACTGAGTGGTTTTGTTATATTATATCACTTGGATCATTACAGTTAGTAATCCAGTAATTGTTTGCCTGAAAAATGAAAACCATGCATTTAAACCCTGACATCTTACCTGTCTCTTATATGTTTCAAGCTGACTGCGTGCTGCATTGGCTTTTCTTAGCTCCTCTTCCAGACTTACAGTATTCTGCATGTACATTGTGTTCTTCTCTTCTAAGAGTTTCACCTGCCTCCTCAAATCACCAAGGTCTTCCAGCTTTTTTTTATACGATTCCACTTGACCTTCCAGCTTAGCCACTTTATCTGAAGAATGCCTGCACAGAATTAGCAGAAAGGAAATCGAAATCCGATCCATAGTTCCAGCACAGAAAGAATGCTTAAAAGTTCTTTCAGTATGATGATCGGTTCAGAAGGGATGCCCAGGAAGCAACACGGGAACAAAAATGCCAAAGCCTTGTCAGGAATTGCTTTACAATCAAAGGGTATGTCTGAAATTCCAAGGAAAATCACCACAAGCCAGAGATTTTTGAAATTCCCACGGCATGCAAATAACCACCCCTCTCCCACCCCAGTTGCTACGTGTCCTTCTGGCTGAAGTAGAGTATTACCAGAAAGTCATTCAATTTCCTTCCTAATTTTTTTTCTGGGGAAGAAAAAAGAATTGCAAGAAAACTAAGAGGAAAAGGTTAATTTGTAAGGAAAACTGGATAACATGAAAAGGAAAGGTGGTTACACACATGTACACTATAGAAATATAAAGATGTTTATAACTACACTCAGAAATGAAAACTGACAGTTAAATGATAAGTCCATGTAGTGCCAAATATAAAAATTGAGATTAGGTACTTAGAAAATGTTAAATTGAAAATGAAGATGCAATAACAAAAAAAAATGCAGAATTACACTGGGATTACGCCTTTTGGAAGTGCTGTTTTGGACTGCAGAAGCTCAAGGAGGCTTAGCGGAAGGCTTAAAAGATCTTGCATCAGCCGATCGTATTTACCAATCACTTCTACTGTGTGCAGTGCATTGCACTAAACCCTTGGGATTGTACAGTATAACAGAGTCGGTAAACACGTTCCCTGCCCACAACAAGCTTATAGTTTATAGGGGAAAACAAAGCGAGTTCAGAGGGCTTTCATGACAACTGGATTGGAATCAGGTCAATTTAGGATTCAGGTGAATTGAGCATGTTCTGAAAAAATCCAACTGAATTGAATGTCAAGGCCCTTCCCAGACTCCAACCCCAGGAGCTATTCAGGGTTCTAAGCACAGCTCTGCCACTGGTCGATTGTGTGACCTATGGCAAGTCGCTCAACTTAACTGTGCCTCTGTTACCCCATCTGTAAAATGGGGATTAAGACTGTGAGCCCAACGTAGGGCAGGGACTGTGTCTAACCTGATTATCTTGTAACTACTCCAGTGCTTAGCATAATGTCTGACACAGATCAAACACAACCATTACCACAGTTATTATTATTATTATGATTAAATTAACCTCTGTATTTACTTGGAGTAAGAAGGATGTGAGTTGGTTGTGGGGAGGGACTGTCACTGTTTACTGCTGAATTGTACTTTCCCAAGGACTTAGTACAGTGTTCTGCACACAGGGCTTAATAAATACTACTGAATGAATGAGGATGTAGACAATGGTAGGGGGATAGAAATATAGACTGTTTTTGTTCTTTCTCCATCTGACACGGAAGACAGCAGCAAAGACTGTGGCTCTACCACCTGTTTGAAGCCTGCAATCCCTCATTCCCAGAGACTGCAAGCCAACTGTGTGTTTGGCAGAGAGGGCAACAAACACTTTGTTGCTTGTGGAAAAAAGAATGGAGGACATTTCTTGGGCTCCAAGCGTTTTTCTCTGACTCCAACACTGGTAGGAAAGTGTGATGTTCAACCACCATTTCCACTAGTCTGAGGGCATTTGCAGGAAGGCATGGAGTCATGGTGGCGCTGGACTGTTTAGGCTACAGAAGACTCTGTCCAGAGTAAAATATCTGTCCAGAGCTCTAGTGCAACGGCCATCAAAAAACAACAAATTCCAGACACTATTCCAACAGGAAAAACTGAAGGAAAATGTAGGATGCAGGGAGCTGTGAAGAGAGAAAATGGGTGATAGCAGGGGGGGCAGGAAGGGGAGGAATAATGGGGGTGAGAGCATGGGGGAGGGGACAGGGACCCTTCAGTGTACAGGGACGCTTGGCTCTAGAATTTTATGGGACTGTGGAGAAGTGGTTTACCTAAGTACATCTATCTCGTCTTTCAGAGACTGAGCTTCATCTGCCAAAGTTGTCAGTTCTTCGTTTTGTTGTCGCAGTTCCGCAATTTCCTTTTCCAACTCTTCACAACGTATTCGATAATCATCTTTTGCTGCTTCTAATCTAAAGGAACAAAAAACAACACCCTCATTGAAAACACACAATTACTAACCATGGCTCCCACCTTTAGAATCACGTTTATTAAAACATCTACAAATGGAGTAGATGGAGGGAAAGAAAACCACTGCAGCCAGTTTGGAGAAGCACATCTAATTTGATGATCTTTCATTTGCTTTCATTAAAAAATTATCAGTGACTAGGAATTCCTAGTCCTTACCTTAAAACTTATCATATTACCAGCGGTGACTATCATTAGTTAAAACACTTCTGGAAAACTATACTATGAGGTTAATGATCTGTTCTGGATGGTGAATAATGTGACAGATTTAAAAGGCCTACGAGTGTTTAGGAAAATATATATATTACTACTAGATAATTTTTCCAGAATGAGATGTGATTGTATCTACCACAGCGCTTAGTACAGTGCCTGGCCCATAGTAAGTGTTTAACCAATACTATTTTAGAAAAAAAAAGGCTCAAATTCCTAAGTCAAGACTCTAGCAAGTGTCAAAAATTACTATCTCTTTTAAGCAGTCAAAAATTGCTAAATGTTGGGAAAGATACAAAACAATCACATTGGACAAAATGATTTCTGAAAGAGAATCAGAGGCAAGAACCTCAGAGAATTTTATGCCTAGAAAAAAGCCATTCTATTCGACAAAAGAATTAGTCTGAGATGCCAAGTGCTAAGTATTGTCTAAGAGCATTCACAGGAAGGCATTGTTCTTTTCCAAATCTTCTTAGAAAGTCCAGAATAGTGGCTCTTCAGAATGGAAATCTTCCCTAATCAATCCAGCAGGAGTATCTACTGAGCACCCACTGAATGCCGAACATTGTACTAGGCGCTTGGGATGGCACAATAGACTTCATAGGCATGATCCTTACCTTCAAGGAGCCTACATTCTAAAAGGGAATGTAGGTATTACAGTATGTTATAGATAAGAAAAAGTCATAGGGTGAGGGTCTGCAACCTACAGGTGGAGTATTCTTTAACTAATAATAATAATGATGCCTGTCTACTTGTTTTGCTTTGTTGCCTGTCTCCCCCCTTCTAGACTGTGAGCCCGTGGTTGGGTAGGGATTGTCTCTATCTGTTGCCGAACTGTACTTTCCAAGCGCTTTGTACGGTGCTCTGCATACAGTAAGCGTTCAATAAATACCACTGAATGAATGAACACAAATTTTAAGAATGAGAAAGCTATTTAACCATCAACCATCAGCTGGGAAGTTACAACTTAATAGCCTAATCGGAAAATAAATAATTAAAACTGCTTTTTGCTTTTTTGTGTATGTGCTTTTTGGTGTTTTTTTTACCTGAATGTTTCCTCTTGGAGCTGCTCCAACTGAGTCTGTAGCTGCAGATGCCTCCGACCCGCAGGGCTGTTAGGGTCTTCTATAGAATCAGACTGGTTTAGTCTTTCCATTAATACCTGATTCTCTGCTAGTAAACTACTTTTTTCTTCTTGTAATGCTGCAACCTGTTAGATCGGAGAAGCCAAATGGGGTTACAAATTAAAAAGCTGTATTTAGGAAGATGAAAAAGTCCAATTTTAGGCTCAGAGCCCTTCAAACCACTAATGATGTTGGCCATCTCACAGGTGGCCGGACTTGCTCCCTTTGTTCAGTCCCCCTCGCCTGCTAATAAACTCATTAGTTTATTGCTGAATTTTACTTTCCAAGTGCTTAGAACAGTGCTCTGTAGACAGTAAGCACCCAAAAAATACAATTGAATGAGGGAATTAATCAAGCTCTTCCCCCTCCCACCCTACCCTCTCAAAGTGCATGGCCTCAAGAATTTGTCCTTGGACTTCTGATTTTTTCCCTTGCACCCAACCACTTGAATACTCACTAATGATAATATTAACAATAATAATGTTGTGGGATATTTGTTGAACACTTACTCTGTGTCAAGCACGGCATTAAGTGCTGGGGTAGATACAAGATAATCAGGTCCCACATGGGGCTCACAATCTAAGCAGGAGGGAGAATGGGTATTGAATTTCCATTCTGCAGGTGAAGGAACTGAGACCAGAGAAATTAAATGAATTGCCCAAGGTCACACAGCAGACAAGCGGGAGAGCCGGGATTAGAACCCAGGTCCTCTGACTAGGCTACACTGCTTTTTGTGGATAAATCATCCACTCTCAATAACTTAATCAGCTCACAGCCACAAATGACTCCCAAGTCCACCTCTAACTTTCACTCCTCCTTTTCAATCCTGATCCTCATGTTCCATTTCTAAGGAGGCTATTTTTCAATGGGATGTCTTTGCTATCACTTGAAATGGTAAAGACAGAACACCTCATCATATATTAAATAATATGAATATGAATAGTTATAATCATATTTATATATTTATAAATTTATATTTATATAATTTATATTTATGTCTGTCTTCCCCTCTAGACTGTGAGCTCACTGTGGGCAGGAATGTGTCTGCTGTTATACTGTACTCTCTCAAGGGCTTAGTAGAGTGCTTGGCACACAGTGCTCAATAAATAAGATTACATGAATGAATGAACAAGATATCCTAGACCAGACCAATGGTCTACCCTGTCCAAGATTCTGCCTGTGACAATGGCACCCAAAGATATTTGAAGGAACAGTATAATTGCCTCCCCGAACAGCTAACTCCATAGTTAGCCATGGTGACCCAGTTCTCCATAATTTATAGTTTTCATTACATGTTTTGGCTACACGTTTCCCTCTGATAACCTATTTTAGAGCTCATAGCTATAAACTTCAAACCCCTTCTTGAATCTACTGTTCTCTTGTACCTGCCGTAATGAATTCCTCCACAGGGGGATAATGTAGCCCACTGCAAAGAGCATGGGCCTGGGAGTCAGAAGACCTTGGTTGTAGTCCCAACTCTACCTCTCTTACAGACTCTCTAACCTGGGGCACGTCACTTAACCTCTTTGTGCCTCAGTTTCCTCATCTTTAAAACGGGGATAAGATCCGGGCCTTCTCTACTTCTTAACTATAAGCCCCATGTGGGACAGGGTCCATTTTCAACATAATTACCTAGTATCTACCTTAGCACTGAGCACACAGTAAGCACTTAATACCAGAATTACTGATTATACGTTTACCACCTATTGTGTGAAAAAGTGGAAGCCCTGTCCATTTCTGCTTTCTCTCTGCTTTGTATTCTGGCAATGGGATGGGTTTCAACCACACATCTGCAAATCTATACTTTACCCAAACCAAGGATAACCCCAGCAGAGTTGTGAGCTGGATAATTAGGATTTTGCTATGCAGGTGAAGAGAAGAGAGTGGTTATCAACCCAATCAATCAACCCAAGAGAGAGTGGTGATTTATAATAATAATAAGGATGGTATCTGTTAAGTTCTTACTATGTGCCAAGCACTGTTCTAAGCGTTGGTACTAATGACATTTGTTAAACGCTTACTGTTCTACGCCCTGGGAGAGACAAGGTAATCAGGTTGTCCCATGTGGGGCTCACGGTCTTAATCCTCATTTTACAAATGAGGTAACTGAGGTACAAAAAAGTTAAGAGACTTGCCCAAAGCCACATAGTTGATAAGTGGCAGAAGAGGGATTAGAACCCATGACCTCTGACTTCCAAGCCCGTTCTCTTGCCACTAAGCCATGTCACCTGGGCAGAAAGTTTACAAGTTAAGAGGCTCAATTTAGGACATACCACCATATGTAAGATTTGACTTTAAATTCCTTAAATTGAAATATATCTCTAATACTCACAGTGGTTCACGCTAGCTAGGCATCTGAAAAGCTAAGTTTTTTGTTTATTTTAACCCTCCTGCACTTAGCAGGAAATACAAATTGTCCTTATAAATGGGATTAGGTAAAAAGACCTTCTTTGTTTAAATAGGTCAGTACAGGTACATAATTCAGTACTTATGAAGATCTTTAACTTTAAAAACACAAGGGCTGGTATCATAATGGTGGGAGGGTCTGAAGTAAGAGATTCAGATTCCAGAGAAAAATGTTTACATATCCTGATAAGCAGCCCCCATAGATTTTTTTCCCCTCCCTATTCTCCATCCCTAATTTAATCATTTGGGTCCTTGAAACAAAGACTTTTCTCTATATGGGTTTTCTCTTCTTATAATGAGTTTCAAACAACATGAAAGATTATACATGTAGCTCTGCCCATAAGATTTACTCTGTGACCAAAGGCATATCACTAACTTTTCAGAAGTTAGGTATACCTATGAATGAAAGTACTTTAAAGTAGGAGTGAAGATAAATATGTATACGAATGATTTGAAAACACAAGTTCTTTTCATCACTATAATCTTTAATTTCATTTTAAAATGAAGCTTAAAGAGAAGCAGTGTGGTCTAGTGGAAGGAGCATAGCCGGGGAGATAGAGGATGTGGGTTCTAACTTTGGCTCAGCCACCTGTCTGCAGTGTTACCTTGGGCCAGTCACTTCACTTCTCTTTGCCTTAGTTACCTCGGCTGTAAAATGGGGATTAAGACTGTGACCTCCGTTTGGGACATCACACTGAACAAATATCATTTAAAAAAATAAAGAGCTTATTAAAGGTTCCTCTCTTATGAAACTTCAATATTCCACCAATATAAAATTTTTAAGGGATGTGAAAAAGCAATGAAATAGAGTATTCTAGTGTGAACCTGGAACTAGTCGCTGGTTATATAATAGTTTAATAGGCTAACAGACTCGGAGAAACAGGAAAATTTGGGGGTAACCACGTGACATCTTTAAAGTTTTAGTTTACATATCCACCTTTGGATATATATTAAGTATAGTATATAGTATAGTATACTTTGAAATAGTAAGTCTCTTTTAAACTCATAAATTATGAGTTTGTCAGGAATGTCTAATACCTAAAATGGGAAGAAAAAAAAAACATTTCCTTGGAGGCTTTAGAGTCAAACTGCTTCTTCCCACGAGGGATATTTCACACACTATCATTTCCATACGTGAATTGAAATTACACAAAACTCCTTACCTGCATATCTAATTCATGACATCTCTGAGCAATTTCTTCTTTGGCTGCTAAAGCTTCATTTAGCTCTTCTGTGGTTTTCTTCAACTAGTTAAAAAAACAAATATAATACTGAACGATTATTTCCTAATAAAATGCCAAAATTAACTATATGTAGCTCTGGAAAAAAAGACTCAACCCTAACAAACCTCCAGCTGTCACTTGCTCTCTCTTCGAGATCATCTGCTTTTAATGGTTGATTATTCTTGCTGCTGCAAACTCTTCTCCAAGTCCCCTTGAATGCCTCTCCAATGGAGAGAATCCTCATTCCCCACCCCAAAACTTCACCTCCACCCTTCCAATTTCAACCAACTTCTAGAAGAACCAGAAGCAACAACAGCTAATTTTTATTTCCCTTTTGGACACAAATTTATTAGTTTTTCTTTCCTCTCCACTACTTTTCTCCCCCGCCTTGATTTTTCACATTTATCTTCCCTCAATAGGGCTCTGCCAAATTTACTGCTGCAAAGTCATAAACACGACATTGGGTGAAATTATTGTCATAAAATTTCAACCTACGTTCATCGGTTATTTTTTTTTTATAGTTCTTATGTTTATAAAGTAAATTTTAAAAGAAGAAACTGGCTTTATTTTAGCTGAATACCGAGATAAGCCCAACATCTTTTTCTACTTGAGTCAGACATAACAAAATCATCTATTTAGTGTGCAATAATAGATCACGATCAGATTCCTGCAGAATTTGGTTAGATAAGAAAAATGAGCATTTTTAAAACTGCAATCCAAATTTTGGTTCCAGGTTCCCATTCCAGTGTGACATTTGTGCCATAGCTTGAATACATCCTGGGAATATTCATGGATAAAACACTTGGAATCTGGGACAAGGAAGTGTGAAAGATGACAGGAGAATTCAAGACTGGAGCAACTGAACTCCTGAGTCTTACAAGCATAGCCATTCCTCCTATCACACCCCCTTTGTCAAAACAAAAACAAAAAAACCTCTCCTTTTTATACAGTTCCTCTTTGATCCAGCTAAAAACTGAATTACACAAAACAGTTTAAATATTAAACAGCATTTAACCTACCCTTGTAGAAGCCACAATCCCTGATGCATATCATTGAGGATGTAACACTGCCAAGAATACCTTTCTTTGTATTTGTACCCTATTTGATTCTATTTTTAATTTTAATTATTACCTTTATTCATTTCAAAAGAGAGATTGAGGTACATACCAAATGACTGAATTTACTAAACCTGGCAAGCTCTTGCACTACAATAGGTATTAAATCGGTCTCTGTATCCTGGCTAGTTCCAAGTTCCTTGATTTAACAAGAAATATACGGTTTTCTCTTGCTGACGTACTGGGTGGAAATAAAGTCATTAACCTATAGAACAATTTATATCACTAAATTTTGGGTCATTCCTACTCCCCATTGTTTTCTATCAAGTTTATATCTTGTGGGTACAGAATGTATCTTGGGCTTCTGTTTTACTTGCCAAAGTACTTAGTAGTGTACCGTACTCATAAGGTGTCAAATGAATAACCACTGCTACTTCTACCATATCTCCCTTCATATCGATCTGCTGAGGCCCTTTGAACTCTCGTCTGTTTTCCTATTTCATCAATTTTTGGGCCTGAAGTTCCTGTTGGCTTCCAGCAAGGATAGATCTGTCAAGGCAGGAGGGAATTTTATAGTCATTTCTGCACATGAAGAAAATGTACCCTAGTTATTGGCTAGTGACACCTAACAGAGGATCATCTTTTGATTAAACCTGAATTTTCTTTTGGGAGAAATGGTATTGTTTAATTTAGAATGAAATGTTGCATTTTGACTTGTTTTTGCTGATTTTACAAACATGTTACATAGCAGACTTACCAAAGACATCTGTGAATACTCTATAACAGAAAGAATGTCTATTCATTACTTTTCACAAAGCATTACGTACCTGACGGTCAAGGTCAACGTAAGCATCATTTCCAGCAGAGACTGGTGACTCTTTACTCATCAGCTGAAATGAAGACAACAGGGATTACAAATTGCAGGTATTATATAAAGACAGACCATGGAATATAGCTACATATTATTTACTAGAATACAACTACATAAATAAAGCTAGATGACATCTTCCAAGAAGATACTACTTCCTGCACAGGCTCTTTCAGGCCACAAGCTAAGCAAATTGGGCACGGTCCCTGTCCCATGTGGGGCTCACAGTTTCAATCCCCATTTTACAGTTGAGGTAATTGAGGCACCAAGAGGCATAAAGTAACCCTGAAAGTAAATTAAATTACCACTCCAGTAAATTTTCCAGATTTCTCAGGAGGCCACACTTATGTGCATATGTAAACTCAGTTTCATAAGTCCGACTGCCTGCCAAATTTCCGAACAATCAGAAGGAGGACAAGATCATCAAAATCCCTGGAGTGACACAAGTCCAGTTATAGACTGCAGCGCTCCTTAAGGACAGTGATCACTCAGGAGCAAGCTCAATGCCCATGACTGAATTTGATTATAAAATCCACTACTTCTTTTCTCTGTCCCTTTTAAAGCAGTGTGTCATTTCACTATTTCCAAAGAGAAGGGGAGAAAACTGAGTCTCTATAATCATGCTTCCTAGACGAGCTTCATGCATTACTTGGAGGAAATAAAACACTCCTCCTTTCTTCATGACCCAAGATCGATAGCGATTGACAGAAGATATAGACTCTGAAGAGAGGAGGAGCGTTTTATTTCCTCTAGGTGATGCATGAAGCTAACCTAGGAACAGTGAGAGGGTGGAAAGGAGGAGGCTGTCAGTGTCCCCTGAGCCATCTAGGGAGGCCATTCCAGGAATGCACTAAAAGATGCTCACGGCTCCCTTCTCTGTCTTGGAAAAAGCCATCCATACTTTTCATTTCTTCTTTCTTAATTTATATGTGGTTAATTGTGGTTTTGGATTAGTTCAACATATTTTTCAAATAACTATTTGAGGAGTGAAAAGTCACTTTTAGTTAAGGCTTTGAGTAGGAATAACCATGAGAAACAGTCAAAATTGTCTCCTGTGATTATGAGGAAAGCAGTTTTCATTGACCTACCAATCTTCTAAATGCTCAGCATAATTGATGAGCTAAAATTACAGCACTGACAGTATAAAAAAAATTTGTACTTTTTCTTTTAACTAGAAAATATAATCTCTTCAGGAATCAAAAGGAAAGAGAGCCCTCAACTGATTAGGAATCAAAAGTTTAAATGTACTAGATTTTTTTAAAAAGATATTCTAATGAGCAATTCTCGAAATATATTAGACAAATAAAACTACGGGCAAGATAACCAAAAACATTTTAAAAATTTCATTCCAAAAAATTAGTAATGAATCTTTTTCCTATCAATTTATTTTATTTAAAATCTGGTGCCATCCTTGCATTTCTGCCGTCTATTCTGGTTCAACTTAAATATACTGTAAAAATAAAATACCGTGGATTTCATGCATACCTCTTGAATGGCTGTCATGACAACATGCTGAACAGACTCTTCCATCATCATAATGGCTTGGATGTACTCTGAAAACAAAAATGCTCTGGAATGTCATTGTTCAAATTTAATTCATTTCAAGAATAAAGTCAAAGGCAAATATATCATGCATCTTCCAAATGTCTTATTCACGCGAACATCTATCGATAGATGGTTCATTTTGTTTTGGCTCTCTCAAGGATCCCTGGCCTTCAAACAAATGTTTGAGAAATGAGTTAAGGGCCAAGCTTCAAATATTTCCTACTATGACAATTACTCTTTTTGTCACCATTCCAAACCACTTGAGGGCAGTCTTCAGGTAATGTCACTGTCTCTAGTAATGTAATTTGGAAAAAACATATTAATAATATAGATCAAAGCTTGGTATTTAGTTGTCATAATTGACCAATTGATCGCATGTATTGAGCACGTGCTGTGCGCAGAACACTATACTAAGCACTTGGGAGAGTATGATATAAAAGAGTTGAGAGACACATTCCCTGCCTCGTGAGAATATTTTACACTTTTTGAAATTTCATCTTTACTATACTAAGTAAAAATGCAATAAAATGAGTTTTACCCTCCTTATAGGCAGGGATCATGTCTGCTTAACTATTATTCTGTACTTGGTCAGGCATTAAGCATTGTACTTGGCACACAAAAAGCCTCAGTAAAAACCATTGATTGATTTTACTCTCCAGGCCGTAAGTCCTGCAAAGCTTCTATCTTCTAATGGCTCCCAGAAGTTAATATAATAATGATGGTATTTATTAACCACTAAGTGTCAAGCACTGTTCTAAGCACTGGGATAGATACAATCAATCACACTGGACACAATCCCTGTCCCAGATGGGGCTTACAGTCCAAGTAACAGGGAGGACAGGCACTGAATCCCAATTTTACAGATGAGGAAACTGAGGCCCAGAGAAGTTAAGTGACTTGCCCAAGGTCACACAGCAGGCCACTGGAAGAGCTGAGATTAGAACCCAGGTCCTCTGACTCCTAGGCCCGAGCTCTTTCCACTTAGGCCAAGCTGCTTCTCAGGATGATAAATGAAGGCTTTAGTGGGGTTTCACGGGTTCACCGCTAAAATAATGGAAAGGTTGGAAATATGGCGTGGGATTATTTAGTCTTTAGACAAGAATGTTGCATGAGAAGTCTTCAAAAATCTGAAGAAACATTATGAAAAGATGATGACCAGCTGGGTTTAGTTGCAAGAATCTGGAGGTCTTTAAAAAAAGAGGTACACTGCTGCGTACGCAGTAACTGCTTAATATATACCACCACTATTTTCTGGGGTCCTTTAAAGGTGGTTGAACCTGACTGCAAAGCTGAAAAAAGAAATGGACTACCAGAAAACGTACTTCTGTTTTAATGTTAAAACAACGGTTTGAATTCAACCAGAAATGTTAAGTATCAATTTTGCCAAAAACCCCAATGTCTCTTTACGGAGACAAACTTACATCATGCTTTTACACAGGTGTGATATACACTAAGATGGCAGGTAAATGGCTTTTCAGAGGCAGAAATCCATCTACCATATTCCTACATCTCATTTGGCTCAACGTAAGATTCATTTTTCCTAGTCTTCAAGTCTTCACTTTCAAGAGGCAACTCCTTATATCGTGTGGGGAATAATCTGCAAATTATTTTCAGTGGTTCTATTAGGAAACAAAAAAGTACTGAAGCTGAAGGTGGGGCAACCCCAAAAAACTGAATAGCATGGCTACCTCCCACAAACCTGACACTGACGCGGCATACAAAGAAGCAATGACAGTGAGAATGAGACAAGGAGATTATGGCGCTGGGCTGCAGACATGAAACGTCACTGGGAGATGGGAGGAGTAAAAGGTTAGTCAGGTGTGAGAGGGGAAGCGTTAGTTAAGAAGCGGTGTTGCCACGTCAAGGCCCTTCCCCGCGAACACCGTAAAATGCTAGATGACTGAACGATGAGACTTACAGCAACAAGTTACATTTTATTTCACAGAAATAATTAGTTTGGAATCTTTACAGCATTCTACTCAAGTGTTTCTAAAATCCTCTATTGACAATTGGTTCAAGAGAAACTTTCAATAGTCACTTTAATTTTTAAGTTGCTCAGCTCTGCAGAATTGGCAGAAATATGTAGCCCAGTGCCCACTTACTGAATCCTATGCTATGAAAAGCAACATAGCCTACATCTACCCACAAGTTTCCACTCTTTCCTCTTTAGAACACTCTGAGTTCCTTCCTTTTGCTGTACATATTCTCTCTAGGCCTTGTTCTTATGTGAAAAGGCAAGCTAGAATTACTTTACAACTTCCTTGTAAATTTAAAAGAATTTTACAGATCTCTGAACCACCCACTGTAAGAGAAGGGCCTGTTTCTTTAGACTGTGAGCTCACTGTGGGCAGGAATGTGTCTGTCTGTTGTTCCATTGTACTCTCCCAAAAGCTCAGGACAGTGTTTTGTACACAGTAAGCACTCAATAAATACGACTGAATGAACTGTATTGAGCAGTTCAAATCAGGGTCCCAAGACCCTGGTCTTAAAAATTTTTCTGCAAATGGGAAACACTATTCCTTCAAGCTTTCCCGCACAATCAGTTAAAAGATTCTTTAGTGTTGTTACGGAATACAACAAGACGGCAGGGTGAGTGAATTCTCTGGTTGCCTTCTGCATTTATAACATGGAACTAGGCATTTTGGGAGAGTGATAGCAATGGAATATCCCATCGAAAATGAAAGACGAGTATCAGTCCCATAGGAGATTGCAAGCAAGATCAAGCACCTGCCCAAACTAATTATAATTAATTACAACAGAAGTAAGGGACACGCTCAGATGCCTTCTTTCCCTCTCCTTCTCCCCACCCCGCTTGAGGCTGGGGCGGACCTTCAGGCCTGGATTCAAAATGAGAAGGGGACTCCTTCCTCTGACTGCACCACTACAATAGCCTTTGCTATTGATGTGTTTGGAAAAAGGAGCCGTTTGACTGACTGAATTCATTTGCAACCTAAGCTAACATCCTGGGGAATATTGGTGCTCTGATGTTTTCAAGTGGCTCACCTCTGGAAGTAAGAGCACATAAGTTAAGGCCAGTAAAGAAAAATTCCTAATTGCCTCTTAAATGAAACAAAAAGTACAGAGACTCAACAGTTGTCTCAATCAGTACAGTCACTTCATCTGTGAAATGAGGATTAAGACTGTGAGCCCCATGTGGGATCTGGACTATGTCCCATCTGATTAGCTTGTATCTATCCCAGATCTCAGTACAGTGCCTACTACATAGTGAGTGCTTAACAAGTACCATTAAAAAAAATACATTTTAGAAGAGAGCAGTCCCTCTAAACTAAAAACAAATTATACCTCTGGCATCAATTAATGAAACCCAATATTTTAGGTCATGAGATTTTATTCAGGATAGAGGTAACCTATATTATTTGTAAAACTGTGTTAACTGCAGCCATGCAGATTAAATATAAATTACCTTGCTTCTGTTCACAGTTCACAGCACACCCCAAAATGAGCTGAAGCATCCTTCCAAGTTCAGCAGCATCTGAGTTTTCCCCAATCAGATTAACATCGGGAAGGATGAAGTCATTTATCTGCTGCCCTAAAATCTGCATGGAAACACAAAATTGTATTTCTGTCTTTATATTGAAAAATAGAAAATCAGATTTTTTTCCAAGGGGCAGTCAGAGCCAAACTTCATCAGTGTCACTAGTATTTACTGAGCACCTACAGAGATGCAGAGAACTGTACCTGATATCTGAGGAATACACAAAGGAAATTGGGACATGACACCTGCTCTTAAGGATTTTTGAACTCTCGGGAGGAGTCTACACACAATGATTAATTTATCAGTTTAAACTGAGGAAAATGGATAGATTATGTCCAGAGGAATATATAACAAATAAGAGAAAATCAGATGGGATGAGATGACCTGGAATGTGATATGGCTTAGTAAGGGAAAGGATTCTTTCATTCATTCATTCAATAGTATTTATTGAGCGCTTACTATGTGCAGAGCACTGTACTAAGCACTTGGAATGAACAAGTCGGCAACAGATAGAGACAGTCCCTGCCGTTTGACAGGTTTATGGTCTAATCGGGGGAGATGGACAGACAAGAACAATGGCAATAAATAGAGTCAAGGGGAAGAACATCTCGTAAAAACAATGGCAACTAAATAGAATCAAGGCGATGTACATTTCATTAACAAAATAAATAGGGTAATGGAAATATATACAGTTGAGCGGACGAGTACACTGCTGAGGGGATGGGAAGGGAGAGGGGGAGGAGCAGAGGGAAAGGGGGAAAAGAGGGTTTAGCTGCGGAGAGGTGAAGGGGGGGTGGTAGAGGGAGAAGAGGAGCTCAGTCTGGGAAGGTCTCTTGGAGGAGGTGAGTTTTAAGTAGGATTTTGAAGATGGGAAGAGAATCAGTTTGGCAGAGGTGAGGAGGGAGGGCGTTCCGGAACCGCGGGAGGACGTGGCCCAGGGGTCGACGGCGGGATAGGCGAGACCGAGGAACGGTGAGGAGGTGGGCAGCGGAGGAGCGGAGCGTGCGGGGTGGATGGTAGAAAGAGAGAAGGGAGGAGAGGTAGGAAGGGGCAAGGTGATGTAGAGCCTTGAAGCCTAGAGTGAGGAGTTTTTGTTTGGAGCGGAGGTTGATAGACAACCACTGGAGTTGTTTAAGAAGGGGAGTGACATGCCCAGATCGTTTCTGCAGGAAGATGAGCCGGGCAGCGGAGTGAAGAATGGACTGGAGCGGGGCGAGAGAGGAGGAAGGGAGGTCAGAGAGAAGGCTGACACAGTAGTCTAGCCGGGATATAACAAGATATTCTTGCAAAGCTAGTTTTTCGGGAGGGCTTTGAAAGAGAAGCATATGGTGTGATGAAGCTGAAGGCCTTCCAAAAAAGAGGACAAGGTGGGAAGTAAAGGGATGGAGGCAGGAGAGTTAAGAGTGGGGGACAATTAAGATGATAGCTGGAGAGAAGAGAGAAACACGAGCTGACAGAGACGTACTGGACAGATAGTTGAGGCTGGAGAGCCTTGAAGCAGATAATCACAAGTACTCCTCTTTCAAAACACTCATTGATTATCTGGTGGGAGGACAGTAATATCTTCTAATCTGCATTTTACAAAGATGATAAAACTAGCTAAAATTAAGACAAGCAGAAGCGGATAGAAATAGGTAGAGAATTGGAGCAGGGAGATCAGTGTTGACAGAACTTAGTTCTAACAAGTTCAGGCACCTATTTGGTCACACAGCTGGGATCAAGATACTAAGCGGGAAATAATACACCTGTTTATCCAGAATCACCTAGGAATGAGAGTCGATCCACATTATGGGTGGAGCCTTTTGAATACACGAGAAGGAACTCGCTGTCTCCCTGCCTGTCAATATAGAGCCGTGGTGAAAGTCGAATGGCAGATACCGTCACGGGCTATTTCTGAAAACTTGCCTATTTAAGGAACTTTGCTTATAATCTGGTATGAGAATGTGTTTTTGTTTACAGCAGCCTTTATATCTAGGAGTCTGTGTAATTGGGATTTAGTTTAGCTTTAACCTCTTTTGGTAAATTAAACTTGTCAGTTGTAAATATTTGGAAAATGTCTGGCGGTATCACAAATTTCTCTTAAGCCACTCTTCCAGTGACCCTGACAGGCAAATCAATCAGTCGTATTTACTGAGCACTTGCTGGTGCAAAGAACTATAATACTCAGTGCTTGGGAGAGTACAATATAACAGAGTTGGCAGACACGTCCCCTGACTACAAGAATCTTATCGTCTAGAGGGGGAGAATGACATTAATATATATTTCAAATGTTTTTCGGGTAGTAATAACATTCCTATATAATGGAACACTGATCCAAGGCATCCTCAAAGGGTACATACTGTAGGCCCTCCCCCTCTAGACTTTGAGCTCGTTGTGAGCAGGGAATGTGTTTGTTTACTGACACATTGTACTCTCTCAAGCGCTCAGTACAGTGCCCTGCACATAGTAAGAGCACAATAAATCCTACTGACTGATTGTGAAATATCGATGAAGAGACTGGCAAAATTTAAAGATTGGCTGTGGGAAATAAAGACAGGAGAGGCATTAAAGATGACATTAACTCTGTGGGACAGAGGGGTTGATAATGAAGGAAAAGTTAGGAAGAGGAGAGAGCTTAAGAAGGGAAGAGAAGTGATTCAGTGGTGTCTATATTAACTTAAGGTGCTGGTGGACCAATCAAATGAAGATGTCCCATGAGCAGGAGGAAACAATACGCCCAACAGGCGAGTCAGCAGAGCTGGACGGGTAGATTTGGGGAGTCATCTGCATAGAGATGACAGTTGAAAACATGCAAGCAGATGGACTCCCAGAAAGTGTGCATTTAAAGTGAGAAGAGTAACCTTTCAAGATGGTTACAACTAAAGAGTGAGGGAGGAAGATCGGCTTAGGGAAACCGATCATTTTAATATTCACTTTTTGATTTTAGAAAAAAACAGCTTGCAAAGAGTATAACATCTCCATTTTTCCTTTCTAAAATTGGGCTTTTCCTCCGTCTACTCGTTCTCTCGAGGAGCACTTCAGCTCACACAGCTTCACCTCCCAGCTCTGCTTGATAGAACACTCAATCAGCTCTTTAAAGCTCTCAATCAGCTCACCCCAGACTACCTCACCTCCCTAAATCTCCTACTACAACCCAGCCCACACACACCTTCTTCTGGCGCCAGCTTATTCCCTGTGCCCCAATCTCACTGCAGATCCCTTTCCCACACCCAAGTCCTGGCCTGAAACTCCCTCCCCCTCCATATAAGCTAGACTGCCGTTCTCTCTTCCTTTAAAACACTACACAGGTCATCTCTTTTCCACGAGGCCTTCCCTGATTAATCCTTTTTTTCCCAGCTCACCCTCCTGTGCCATCTATGCCCTTGGGTTTGTGACCTTCAGACATATGATATTCACCCCACCTCCAACCCCAGAGCACTTAGGTATGTATCTTTAAATTATTCATTATACATTATTTATTAATATTAATATCCATCTCCCCCTCCTGACTGTAAACTCATAATGAGTGAGGAAGGTTTCTAATTCTGTTGTACTCTCCCAAGTGCTTAGAACAGCGCTCTGCACATAGTAAGCACTCAATAAATACTGACTAATAATAGTATTTATAAGTGCTTACTATGTGCTAGGCACTGTATTACACACTGGGATGGATACAAGAAAATTGGGATGGACACAGTCCCTGTCCCACATGGGGCTCACAGCTTCAATCACCATTTTACAGATGAGGTAACTGAGGCACAGAGAGTGAAGTGACTTGCCCAAGGTCACACAGCAGACAAGCGGTGGAGCCGGCAGTAAAACCCATGACCCTCTAACTCCCAGGCCCGTGCTCTATCGTGGCTCAGTGGAAAGAGCACGGGCTTTGGAGTCAGGGCTCATGAGTTCGAATCCCAGCTCTGCCACTTGTCGGCTGTGTGACTGTGGGCAAGTCACTTAACTTCTCCGTGCCTCAGTTCCCTCATCTGTAAAATGGGGATTAAGACTGTGAGCCCCACGTGGGACAACCTGATTCCCCTATGTCTACCCCAGCGCTTAGAACAGTGCTCGGCACATAGTAAGCGCTTAACAAATACCAACATTATTATTATTATTATTATTAACTACGCCATGCTAATAGATTGACTGATGGATGACTCCCAGATGCACATCTTCAGTTCTAACCTCTCCTTTAATCTGGAATTCTGCATTCCCTTCTGCCCTCAGGATTCATCTACTTGGATGACCTGTCTATATGGCAAACTCGATGTGGCCCAAACTGAAGTTCTCATCTTCCTAAAATCAGCCTTCCTCCAATATTCCTATGCCTGCCAATTCTACCACTACCCTTCCTGTCCTATAAGCCCACATTCTTCATGTCTTTCGGTCTTCACATCCAGTTCAACCGCTAAATTCTGCTGGTTAATCCTCCGTAGTATTTCCCAGATCTGCTCTTTCCTCTCCACTACTCTCCTGATTCAAGCTCATGTTATATAGTTGATATGAGCTAACACAGTATCAGCCTTTGGGCTGATCTTCCTCCCTCCCTCCCGCCTCTCTCCTCTTCAGGTCATCACTCAGGCTGTTGTAGCATCATCTGGCACACAATCCTCCATCTTAAAAGCCTCCAATGGTTCCCAATCTCTCTCCACATCAAGCAGAAACTCCTTATCACTGGCTCCAAGAGGCTTCACCAGCTGAAGCACTGTTCTTCCACCTGCTTTCACTATTTGGAAATAATCTTTGCCCATTTCCTATGTTCAGCTATAAACTCCTTGAGGGCAGGGAACAAATATCTTGCTACTGTTATATTCTACCAAGCACACAGTTCAGTATCTAGCACTTTGGGCACTCAATAAAATACCACTGATTGACTTTGGGCTTTAATCTAGAGTCCTTTCTCCTGAATTTAAAAAAAAAAGGTTATCTATTGGCATATTGACTAATCAGCAAAAAATACTTTTCAATAACAAAAGATAATACTCTCGCTTGAATGATTGTTTCAAGATGCTTCACACTCACAAATATATATGAAACACCTTTCTTTTAAGTAAAGAACTTCATTCACTCAACACACTGGGATGAAATGCAAGATTCAGAAAGTACTGCACAATCACAGGGGCTGCTCATGAAACTATTTAAAAATAATTTTATTATTTTTACAACTTTGATGTCAAGAAGATAATGATAAAGGGCAATGAAGTAGGATCATCAACAATATCATCATCATATTTACTGAGCGCTTACTATGTACAGAGCACTATTCTAAGCACTTGAGAGAGTAAAATACAACAGAGTTGATAGGTATTCTCCTTCCCTACAACGGGTTTACAGTCTAGAAGGGGAAAAGCCAGACTGGATGCATTTTAAAGACCCTAATATTTTACAGCTGTAAACGTAAAAACCAAAGAGCTCTTACCTCATGATTATAATCCAGAATTCCTTTTAAAATTTTCTTTAAGTTGCTTATCTATTTGAAATGGAAAAAAAAGTAGTTGAACTTCAGACCAATTAAATTAGATTTTAACTTCTTGCACAATCACTTTGAATACAAAGTACAGCCTAATCAAGCCAAATGTTACCCCAAGTGAGAGGTGATCAATGATTCTAGACAAGCAAGTAATGTAAAAAAAAGTAGGGCCTACCTAAAGGCAGACAAAATGTGGGGCAGAGACAGATGGGAAGAACGCCCAAAAGGTTTCAATTCAACTTAACTTGCCCATGGATATAGAGTTGAAATGCTGTAATCATTCATTACCTAGCATGTAAACTGCCCGTTCTGCAACAAAACTCTAGTACAAGCAAAGACTAGCTTTGTTTGGGCACAGTGTGATTGGAACTCTGCATCTTGCATGATGCCTTTCAGTAACATTAAACTACCTTAGGCAAACTGCATCATCTCCAAATACAAAAGACAGATGGACGGACACACACACAGACACTCTCTTCATAGCAGAAATGACTGTACTTACTCTTATACTTTCCCCAAAAAGTTTACAGTAATAAACGAACCAGTCAATAAATATTTTTAGGCTCCCACTGGAGCTTTCCATTTATTAACACGACTGTAAGATGGTCTTCAATCATCACATAAAAATACATAAAATTAATTTAAAGCAGCATTACAAACCCATATTTCAAGTCACAAAAACGAGGCGATTAGAAGTTCAACTCAACAATTCATATTCCAAATATTCCAATATCTCATGGTGTGCTGCCAAGGACATTTGGTGCCACTAGTGAGAATATATTGGTTCATGTGTGTCGCTGATTATGTCGCTCGAGAGTGTGCCTGTGAAGTGTTATCCTCTATTTCTTCGTAACTTCTCAATGGCTGGGTAACATAATTCCACCAGTTAAAGTCTGCCTACTTAATAAGCAATGAAGAAGAAAATACCTTTAGCCTCCAATTGTCTCCAACTTCAGTTTTGATCCTGTTCAGCCAATTTTCATCAAAATACGCCGGATCTCTGCATGGAAGAAAAACGTGGTTTATTGAAACATGAATCTAGAGACCAATATATTCATAAAAAGGAAAAGCCAGGCCCATTTAGCACTTTAATGTAATATATGAGACAAGATAATAAATAACTACATAAATAACAGGACTAGATGTTCCTATTAGCAGATTTTTTTATATAAAATGAGTCACAATTTAAGAGCTCCTATTGAGTTTACTTAATCAGGTCAAAAGTATAAAAAACAAGGTAAAACAAAAGCACATGATTTCTAGCACCTACAGAAACAGTGGCTTCTAGACAATATGTTAATTCCTGAAAATGTCAGTCATATTGTCACCATCGACAGTATTTACGGATGTTATACTCTGTACAGAGCACTGTCATAGATATTTTGAGTACAAAGACCCCAAGAATAAGAGATATTCACGACTTCCATAGCTTTCAATGTAAAGACAAGCAGATATACATTGACGAACATAAAATAGTTGTCAGAGAAGGTATAAACAGTAAATCTTTGGAGGTAAATAAATCAACCATGAGCACATAAGTACATAAAACCCAGTTGTCGAAAAACATGGGGGTTATGTTCTTACAAAACTCCACATTAAGTAAAACTTGTGTTGCATCGGAACAGGTTAGAACTACCACAAGCATGGGCGTCTACACAACAGGGCCGCATCACAATGTACCCAAACAAGCTGGCACTGGTTGGAAGAGCATTCCCTACTTCCCCCAACAGGCTTCTAGCCAAAACGCCCGGTGAAAACATGGGGTCGAAGAGACTGTATGAATGACTTGTTCAAGAGAATGGCATACCTAATATTAAACAGTGAAAATAACTGCAAGAGCTAAATATTCAAACCCGTTTAAGGCAGATTACTACAGATAGAGAATGTATGAATGACTTGTTCAAGAGGATGGCATACCTAATATTAAACAGGAAAAATAACTGCAGGAGCTAAATATTCAAACCTGTTAAAGGCAGATTACTAGTTAAGTGACTCAATTATAGTCTGTACCATATTGCTTCTACATAAAGTTGGAGAGAACCAGAGGGCATTCTAGACTGCCTGTATCTGAATGGATTTTTAAGGGTAAAGACAGTGACTCGTCCACAACCACTTCACCTCAAGTCCTAGGGGTCAGTCCCCACTCACACAACCATTATGCACAGTTTCAACTCACACACACCTTCTCACTCTTGTATATGGGCCCTTCACCCTTATGTGAAAAGTCAGAAGTAGCCACAGCATCCTGATGGCTAAAAAGCCTTAAGAGTAAGCTTTGGCCTGAGCTATGGATCTTTCTCCTTATAAAAACAGTCCCATAATTTCAGCATCCATAGAGCTAAACTACTGTTCACCACAAAGTGCAACACTCCTTTGAAAAGAAAATGTAAGGCATTTGTTTCCAGGTTTAGGCTGCTTTGCCCGAGGGTTGTTTTTAGAGAAAACAACTTCAACTTGGAAACAAATACATTGAAATAACAATAATAATAATTGTGGCATTTGTTAAGTGCTTACTATATGCCAGGTATGGTATTAAGCACTGGGGTGGATATCAGCAAATAGGATTGGACACAGTCCTTGTCCCACATGGGGGTCACAGTCTTCATCCCCATTTTACAGATGAGGTAATTGAGGCACAGTGAAGTGACTTGCCCAAGGTCACAGGGCAGACAAGTGGCAGAGCTGGGACTAGCACCCAAGACCCATCCCATTCCCATCCCAATCCCCGCAGGACCCCCGTGCTGTCCCGGCTTCCTTCCCAGTCTCACCCGAGACCTCGTCTCGTTGTCTTTTCTGTTTGTCTCATCGCCCTCAGCCCCTTTGTGCAGCCTCAACTGGCAGCCCTGGCTTCTAGGATTGCTAAAGCGAGGAGCTGGGCTGGATTGGGTTAGGGTATGGTGTTGGGGGTCCTCTCCCAGGCCTCCCTCCTCCTTCCTGCTCTAACTTGGAAGGGGTGAGGGAGATGAGGATGGATTTCCTTATAACAGGGATGCTTCTGTGGGATGATTTACCAAATTGACTTTTGGGTAAAACTAGAAGTGAATCTGGTCTAGTGTACCCCCTTCATTCTTTTTACTGCCTAGCCTTTTTTAGTCCGTCCTCCAGGTGTACAGAATGAAGCAAAGGTGGGAAAGTTAGGGCTACTCTGCCCTGCTGCTATCATGACCACCCCCCACACACTGGAGGCAGTAGAGGAAGTGTAGAGTATAACATATGGGGCAAGAAAGGAGCTGGAGCAGAGCTATCTTTGTAAAAAACAAATAAAAACCCCAACTTCCATTTGACTTCAACTGCCTGGGCAATGGCAATATTCTGGGTCATCTGTGCTATGTTTATCTTCAAAACAGCATGGCAGGTGTCCCAACACCTTCAATCACACACAATTTGACACACAAGGATATGAAGAACCAATAACAATTTTCTTTCATCAGTATTTACTGAGTGCTCATTGTGCATTTGGGAGTGTACCCTGCCCCTGAGGGACTCTTTACAATGCAGAACAGTCATAAAGAATATAAAGAAAATACTTTCTTGTACTTCTAACTTTTGCTTATGAGGTACTAGGGGGATACAGCCAGTAGAGAAAAAAAAATCATCTCTGGTAATAAAAAACTGTATTTAAGCCAAAAGTGTGGAACACTGTGTTGTAATTTAACCCTGAAGTGACTATATATGTGCAGCCCACCTGCTGCTAATTTCAGAGAAGTTGGGGAACCCAGAGAGTTACCCTGCTTCCAGAGGTTAGAATAGTTTTAGTGCAAATGACATCAAAAAATATATGCATCCAGGAACCCCAAGCTCATCCCTCGTTCTCTTTAAAGTTAGGAAAGTTACTACTTAGGTCAGTGCAACTTACCTCACTTCTAAGTGCCTCTGTTTTCTCATCCGTAAAATGGAGATAAGATACCTGTTCTCCCTCCTTATGATCCTCTGGTATTCCCATTAATCAAATTCAATGAGAAGCAGCACGGCCTAGCGGAAAGAGCACATGCTTCGGAGTCAGAAGGACAAGGATTCTAATCCCAGCTCCTCCACTCGTCCGCTGCAACAATTTGGGCAAGTGACTTAACTACTCTCTGCCTCAGTTGCCTCATCTGTAAAATGGAGGTTGACTGTGAGGCCCATGTGGAATATGGACTGTATCAACCTAATTAGCTTCTATCTACCCCAGCGCTTATAACAGTGCCTGGCACATACCAAGTGCTTAACAGATATTTAAAAAGAAACTTCTTACTTCAGAAGGCTGTGCCCTGCCTTCCATCCTCTGTTAAAATCTTATCTTTTATCTTGTTATTCTTCATCCTTTCTCTTTCAGGTCACCCCCTTATTCTCACCCTTCACCTTGGCTTTTCTCTCTGCCCCTTGGAAATGATCATCAGATTGGCACTTGCTCTGTTTTCCTATTTTCCTTCTCCCTGCCTAGCACCTAATGATAGGAAAGATGGAGAAAAGAAAAGAGAAGGCAGAGATGGGAAGACAAGGTCAGAGAAATAGAAGGGACAAGTAGTAGCCTTCCTAACTCATAAGGGGATGAGGATGAGCTTGGGGTAATTGGATGAATGCATTTTTTGATATTATGCACTATACTAATCGCTTGAAGCCGTGTGATCTAGTAAGGGAGCATAGGCCTAATGGGAAAGTCTAAGGTTCTTATCCTGGTTAACCCCCTTGCCTCCTGTATGACCCTGGGCAAGTCACTTGACTTCCATGCCTAAGCTTTCTCATCTGTAAAATTGGGATAAGTTATTTGTTCTTTTCTCCTTCTTAGACTGTGAGCTCCTTATGGAGAGAGTTCCACTAAAGATCAAGTTTTATTGATTCATACTGTCACCCTTTAAAAATTGATGTGATATGCCTTTAGAATTTTGATTTCTACTGAGAAAATACCCATTTATTTTGGAATCGGGGGGTGTTGGAACTTGTAACGATAATAATTAACACTTATGGCATTCAGTATTTGTTAAGTACTCACTATGTATCAAACACCGTTCTAAGGGCTGAGGCAGTTACAAGAAAATCACTTGGAACATAGTGCCCATCTCAAATGGGGTTCACAGTCTAAGTAGAAGGCAGAACAGGTATTTAATCCCACATTCACGCAGCAGGCAAATGGTGGAGCCAGGTTTAGATTGCAGGTCCTTTGACTTCCAGACCTGTGCTCTTTCCGCTAGGCCTCACTGCTTCTCATTAGGCCACACTGCTTCTGTTAACACTTACGTTTGGCATACAAAGTGATTCAGTCTTATCTTGAAATTGAAAATAATTATAGAAAAGACTGATGCCTGACTTAGAAATGAGTTAGATCTTAGGCAAATCAAATGAACATGGAATGAATGAAACTATTCAGGGAATCACTGGTGCAGGAACTATGCACTTATAGAGTGAACAATATTTGGGAAATTCAGCAGGAAATGGCAAGCAGACCCCATCCACTATACTCCATCCTGCTAAACACTGAATATACTCTTTCAACAATGTGGGGGGTGCCAGGGAGTTAAATCCATTAAGGATTTTGCTCTAGACACTAACTAGTACATAGTGGCCATTTACACCTGCTAGACCTTCAGAAGCAGTACTCTGGCCAAAGTTTGAACGAGCTTCTTGTTAAACCAGGCTTAAATTCCAATGAAAAGGCTAATGACTTCACAGATAATATTTCAGCTTGAAGGGAAAGCCTAGAATCCAGAATTAATACTTAAGTGTGAAGAAATCTAAACTTGGTTTAAATAAAGGGCTATAAAAACTCCCCTGAAGACAGAATAATTCTAACAGTATTTGAAGCAAAACTCCCTCAATGACCCTTAATTGTATTTAAAGTAGACATGTAAATTAACCTAATATGGGCCGAATACCAGTAGAGCCCAGAGCAAGTAAATTCAATCTGTAGTCATCTAGCTCCTTAATCGCCATTCTGCCCTTAATGAGATTATATGTTCCTAGCTATTGCACTGCTTCCCTGTTCTCATATGGCTCCCACTGTGCCCTCCACTCCCACCCGCAACAAGAGCACAATGTGGATAACCTGGTGTCACTGGTCCCTTAGGACCTTTTAAACTGCAGTGGAGGAGCTGCGGTCTGGTTAATCTCTTCTTAGCAGATGGGCCTTTTGCAATTCATCTCTGGTCCCCACATGGCTCCTATTGTGCTCTCAATCCGCCAATCCTCCCCCATAATTTCCACTTCAGAGAGTAAACGGCAAACAAGAAGCACAGACGACAAGTTGATAAATGGCTGATTTGTTATTCTCCATTCAGCCAGCAGGAATGATTAAAACAATCCATACAAAAACTGCAAGAAGTAGAGAGGAGGGTAAACTACTCTCGCATCTTTCCCAAATCACCACCTACATCCACCCCTAGTACAGTCCACAAACAAGTCCATCTGCCATAAGGCAAATGGCAGACCCTAGCAACCTATGAAATGCCTGACCTTCAATGAATCATTGTCATAGATATGCAGTCTTCTCTGTAGCTTTAGAAGCCAATAAAGTGGCAAGGATTTCCATAAAATCTGTTCTCTCAGAGCTGCCCCTCTAGAGGAAGCTTTGACACTAGAGGATAGATTTTCAACTTGAACAGATTTTGCTCTTATTTTCGCTTTTGATTTTAGGTCCTCAGAACACTAACACTATTTAAAGATTGCAATTTAATAACCAGAACCACAGCCTTTTTTTCAAAGCATGCAAGAGCTTTTCTATTTCATAATTTGACTTGATTCTTTGACTATGTTTTTTGGTCTCACACCTAAAGATTCCAAGCAATTGGGAGTAATTATGAAGGGAAAGGGAGAAGGGGTGATAGTTGGAAGTTGAGGTGGTATCCATAAAAGAACGGTTAGGGTAGGGGACACTTCGGATGTGTTTGAAGGCAGAGGGAAAGGAGTCATTAGAGAGTGAATATTTAAAGCCAACTGTCACTCAGGGAGGGAAAAAAATGGATGCCAACATTATCATGCAGGCGGCCTGGGCTCTGGCCTAAAGCGTGATTTTTCCTGGGTGCGCTTGGAGACTGAAGCTCGCCACTCGAACTCAGGGAGGTGCAAACGTGTGACCTGACCTAGCTGTGGCAGTTGAGTGCTAGCTATGCTCCCAAGTCAGGTACCAGTAGAGAAGATGGGAATGCACAGAACTACATTTTGGAGAAACTGCAGGAAAGCAGAAAAGAGAATTAGAGTGGATGAGAATGGTAAAAAGACAAAGTCCCAGGGAAAAAAAATTCAGAAGAGGGAGAGAGTCTGCCTAGTTTAGTGCTGCTGCCTCTAAGTCCTTTAGCTGTTCAAGCTGAAAAAAAACCATGGTAGGGTCACAAAGGCAGGGGGTAAAAACAAGTAGAATTTTAAAATCTGGTACAAAAGCAGTCCATTTAGCACAGAAGTAGTTGAAAAGAAAGGAAAGACAGGAAGAGGGAAAGGGACAGGGTTGAAGACAGGGAACAACATATAACCTGAATGAAAAAAAAATACCTGTTAGTTTTAAACAAATTTTAAAATCCATCCAATTCTCTCTGAAGTTTCACTATTTGCAGATTACAAACTCAAGAAAACCAAAAGGTTAAATTACAAGGCTTTAGCAACCACAGATTTGGTCTGCTGGAATTATATAAATCACTTTCTAATTTTTGAAGCTAATCCTACATCAAAAATGGAAAGGCTTGCCTTGGGTGTTTGTCACTATGGAGACTTGGAACAGCCCGTTCCCCCTAAAGGAACAATCAAGATCCTGGCAGACTCCTGCACTGGCAACAAAGGAGGGGAAGAGGCTCGGGGCCTGCCTGGTTCTTGGCGTGGTACTGGAAGATGGGCTCCATCTACTCTGAAAATCCCACCTGGTGTCAGGTTGGTTGAGCAGACAGTCGGACAGCTGGGAGAGGAACGGAGGCACTGACAGCCAAGAGAAGACAGACCTAAAACCAGGCCTGATGGTCAAAGCTGATGGTCAGCTTTGGGAAAACTGGAATTTCTTTGGCCCACCCTTGGGATAAGCAAATGGAAGAGCGTGGATGTGTTGGGTGCAGGGAAGGGATGGGAGGAGAACACCCTGTCTAATGAAAAGCGTCCAGGGAATAAAACCAACAGAGACCTCAGAGGTGTATGGACTTAGTCTTTCAGAGAAGTGGAATTTATATAATGGAATTTGGGCAACCAGGCTGTTGACATAATAAGATTTTCTTATTAGTTCCTGCACCTATGACTTCAGTCACACACAATATCAATTTATACCCGTCAGTTTTAATGGGTTGGGTTAGGAATGATCTCCTGGACGGCTCAACACAGTGAAACCTAGGGACAAGGCTTTCAAACAACCTGAACGATCTTAATATCTAAAATGCTCTTTCGCTTTATTCCAATACAGTGGGTATGCCACATATAAATAAACAACTTGCCACTGCCACAATTATCCAAAAACTCAGAGCAATGAAATTTTTTTCCCAACTTTGGCATGTGAGCAGACAAGAGACCTAAAGAGCTCTATTTCTACTTGCCTCTGGAATACTACAGCAGCTAATGAGACCATGCCCTGAGGTAAGTCTGGGCAACAAAATTCATGGATATTGACCATTTTTATTAGCTCTCAATTTCTTTTTTTCCATCTGCCGATTTAATGTTATTCAAATGAGGGGGAAAATATACCCAAATCGGCTGAAACTCGCAGGTTTAAAATACCCACACCAAACCATCCAAAAAAAAATTGTTCTTACATCTTTTGAAGTACCAGGGCCATCACAACCCCACTCGTTAAATCTTCCACAGTCTGGCATGGCGCTTCCACATTAAACGTCTGAATCTGAAAAGAAATGAAATGTTATCGACCTGCCTTCGATATGAATAGTCATTCATTCAATAGTATTTATTGAGTGCTTACTATGTGCAGAGCACTGTACTAAGCGCTTGGAATGTACAATTCGGCAACAGATAGAGACAATCCCCGCCCACTGACGGGCTTACAGTCTAATCAGGGGAGACAGACAAAAGCAATAGCAATAAATAGAATGAAGACGATGTACATCTCATTAACAAAATAAATAGGGTAATAAAAATATATACAAATGAGCAGATGATCATAGTGTTCCGCCCTCTTCTGGAACTCCCTTCCCTTCTAATAGATTACCATTCTTCCCACCTTCAAAGCCTATGCAGGGATTGTCTCTATCTGTTGCCCAACTGTACATTCCAAGCGCTTAGTACAGTGCTCTGCACATAGTAAGTGCTCAATAAATACTATTGAATGAATGAATATCACTGTAGTTATTTCTTACCAAGAAACTGAAATTTAAACAAAGTTCAAAGGCTAGTCAGTGGCACAAAGGGAGGTAGCAGAGATTCAAAATTGCCCTTAATTACAATGTAAAAAGTACTAAAGGTAAAACAAGATTCCAGTTCCTATCCTTAACCAATCTTTTATCGGCTGTCACAGGGAACTTAAGAACTAGCTACGAAAATATATTAGCCAATAATGGTAACGAGGTGCAGAAAGAGACTCTCTAGACCCCCTGCTGCCTGCATTTCCAGTTTCCAAGGAAGTCTGTGGTTATGTCCTCTGGAACTGACAGTCAAATAAGCTTCCGAAAGCATCAGGAATGATCTTCCTAAAAAACCAATTTCCCCAAGCCACTCCTCAAGAATTTAATTCAAGAGTTCACAACAGATGAAGTAGCAGCAGGCTCTGCTGTGATGGTGGTTTTGGCAATCCATCAGTGGCATTCACTGAGCACTTACTGTATGGATAGCACTATACTACGCATTTGGGAGAGTACAATACAATAGAGTTGGTAGCCACGTTCCCGGCCCAAAACGAGTTTACAGTTTAGAGGCCCTAAATTGAATGGCAGCCACCTTCACTGGAACACCTCATCTCCTGCACATCTTTGAACCCTCTATCCACTTCAATTTCACAATTTCATCAGCTTTCTTGAAAACTGATACAAGATATTTTAATCCCAGGATCTTAGGTGGTGGTAGAGAAATCACAATTACTTCATCTGTTTCGGAATCTTGAAATGATCAATTAATCAATCAGTGGTATTTATTGAACACTACTGGGCGCAGAGCACTGTATTACATGCTTGGGAGAGTTACAGTTTCACAGAGTTGGTAGACAATGATTCAATGGATTGTCACAGTTTGATGAAGTCCTTGATGGAAGATTTCTCTAAATGACTTGACATTTGCTTCATCCATTTCTTAACCACCTCCCGTCCTCAGCTCAACACCTTCTGCTTAGGGGTTCCCCTCCAGGTCTATTCACTGTTGGTTGCTTAATCTCAACCCAAACAGCATCAGTAGTATCTCCTGAGGGCTTATCGTGTGCAGAGAATTGTACTAAGCACTTTGAGAGAACACAAGACAACAGAGTTGGTAAAGGCAATCTCGACCCACAAGGAGTTTACAGTCTATGTCTAAATACACCAGTGTGATTCACTGCACTTCCAATGCTACAGCCCTTGCAAAATTTTTTATGTTCTGCAGGAAATTGTGTGACTAACAGTGAACACTACAATCTGGATGGAGGCTGTACTCATTGTCTGATCCAAAGGCCGAAGCAACGAGAATGTTTCTACCCCGAAATACTCTTTTATTTCTGGAAATAAGTTGCTTGTAGATTCTAGATGTCCTGTTGTCCAACGATAGATCTTAAAAGGCCAAATTATTCTTCAAAAATATTCCTTCACCATTATACCAGTCTTAGAACAGGACTCTAATTGCCTAAGATTATTAATAATAATAATGATAATTGTGATATTTGTTCAGCATTTACTATATGCCTCCCCAAAAGCTGTATTAAGTTCTGGAGTACACCCAAGATAATCAGTCTGAACAGTTCTCTCCCGCACGGGGCACTCAATCTGTGGGCAGGGAAAACAAGTGCTGCATCCCCATTTTACAGATAAGGAAATGGAGGCACAGAAACATTAAGTGACTTGCCTAAAATCACATAGCAGGCAAATGGCAAGGCCAGGGTTACAACAGTGGTCCCCTGACTCCTTCCACTCTGCTCTTTCCCATGCTTATGTGCTTTCCACTACCCTAAGCTGGTTCGGGGCTAGTTCTCTAAATGACAAGCAAAGAAGTTTTGATCTCACTCTTGAAGGCTCTGGATTCTCAGTGTGGTACACAAGCAGAAAGCTTAAAAATCACTTGCTGCTGCATCACTATATAGAGTGATGCCCTTTTTAGCTGGCCTGGGTCCTGGAGCTCAATGAAAAGTTCTGGCTTCTAGTCTCTTCCCAAACAATTCCTTTCCATCAAATTTTAAAACTTGACGATACGAAAACTATATTTTTCAGGAAGGTAATTCTGCAGGGTAAGCTGTGGAGGCTTCTGATTTACAATCTCACGTACTGTTGAAAATTGTGCATATTTACTCTCCTCTTAAACCCATCAACCATGACTTTGCAGAAAAAGGAGGTTCATCTTCAGCACTTTCCCCCATTTGTTTTTTCAAGTCATCCTAAAGACTCTTAGCTTTGACAGAAATACTGGATTGTGTTTATGTGCTTTGTGTTTCAAAATGTGAAACATTTTGAGCAAATGTTTCATTTCTTCAACCAACACACTTCCTTTTGTATTCATCGCTATTGGTTGTAAACTACTTACACTCTTTGTATCTCCTGCAATTTCATTTCTATATTTTAACTAGGGCTCACAACAGAGGATGACAAAGCCAATACACGCAAATTGCAAAAACATGCAATATCAGTTTGTCTTTCTCCACTGTGGATGCATTTCCTATGTGTGGGCTTGTTTTTATCAATATCATTTTCCCTTTTCCCTGCCATTTCCACAGGGTTTAAATTTTTCTACTACAGATTTTTTTAAAAAACCCTTTCAAGGATATTAATACACAAAATATGACAAAAGAGGAGATTCTTAAGAGAAGCAGCATGGCCTAGTGGATAGAGCACGGCCTAAGAGTCAGGAGGTCCCGGGTTCTAATTCCAGCTCTGCCACTTGTCTGCTGTGTGACCTTGCACAAGACACTTCACTTCACTTCACTGAGGTGCCTCAGTAACCTCATCTGTAAAATGGGGATTGGGACTGTGAGCCCCACATGGGACAGGGACTGTGTCCAACCTGATTTGCTTGTAGGTACCCCAGAGCTTAGTACAGTGCCTGGCAAATAGTAAGCGCTTAACAAATACCATAATTATTATTTTTACCTTAAACGTTACGTAAAGTTCTGTGACTTTAGTAATGTTTGTCTCCCGCTCTAGACTATAAGCTTGTTGTGGGCAGGAAACATTGTAAAGTGCTCTCCCAAGCACTCAGTACAATGCTCTGTACATAATAATTACATAATAATGCTAATAATACTAATAATAATACATAATAATAATCAATTACACTGTGAGCCCATCATTGGGCAAGGATAGTCTCTATCTGTTGCCGAATTGTACATTCCAAGCACTTAGTACAGTGCTCCGCACATAGTAAGCGCTCAATAAATACTATTGAATGAATAATAAGGACTCAATAAATAACACTGATTGACTCTCCCTGTGCTGGGGGGTAAAGCACACTGCTCAGAATGTGACACCCAGATTAGCCAGACAGTGGGTTCCCTCCCACTCTTTTCTCCAATCTGCCCTGCAATCCAGTTCTACCGAATTGTACTGTATATTATTTTGGGCACAGAGGGGCAGACCAGGGATTGGGGGGGGGAAAGGGGATGACACCAGTGAACTGGCATATGAACCGTGCCCTCCCAAAACCTGTCTCCATCCCCAAGGCTTTACCCAGGGCAGGGAAATGAGGCTGCAAGCCAGCAGGCAGAAAGTAGCAGGCCTACGCAGAGAAAGGGTCACTTGGAGAGGTTCCCACAGAGGCCACAAGCTTAAAATTAAAGGGAAAGAAAGAGCCAAAATACTATAATGCACATTTAGTACAAAAGGAGAGTAGGGGATTGGGAGGGGTAGGGAGGGGGAATGCAGAAAAACTACAAGGGGAGGGGAGAGGAGGGTGTGGAGAGGGAATTTACTTTACACTGGTTGGTTCTAACTGGGGTAGGGCATACGAAAGCTGAAGTCACCGAACAGTATACACGATGCATCCCCAGTGGTTGAAATTTAGGGTAGGCTTCCATTCTGCACACAGTTAAGGGGTCAATAAATAGTGCTCACTTCCTGAGGAAAAGTACTTGGCAGAGAGGAGTCATCTCAGGAATCTCTCAGGATTGAAGCTAGAAAAGTTAGGGATTGGGATAGATATCTAGAAGGGCAACCATCCCATGATTCCTCCAAATATCCTCTTGCCACTGTCAGGCAGAATCCCGGGCTCCATGGACCACTGTTTTGACCAGTAGTAACATTATGTTCTCGTTACTCTTAAGAAGTTAGAACCTCTTTCTACATATGGTAGCTCCTCCTAGGTTTGCAATGACCCTCCTGCCTCATTACCTGTACTGTTGGGCTACCAAGATAATGCTAATAATAACTGTGGCATTTGCTAACTAAGAGCTATGTACCAGGTACTGTACTAAATACTGGGGAAGAAACAAGATGATCAGGTCCCACGTCGGGCCAGTAGTCTATGTAGGAGGGAGAACGATACTGAATCCCTATTTTGCAAATGAGAGAACTGGGGCACAGACGAGTTAAGTGACTTGCCCAAGATCACGTGGCAGGTAGGTGGCAGAACCAGGATTAGTACCCGGGTCCTCTAACTCCAAGGCCCGTGTTCCTTCCTCTAGGCCACGCCTCCTCCCGAGATGTGTGAGAACCCACTAGAATTATACATCATCTGCCTTTCAACTGAATCAGAACACAAATATTCCAGGTTCTTTAGGAGAGAATGCACCCAAAAAGGGAATCTGCCCCTCGCCACATTAGTCCCTTTCTCCCTCGTAAAACCTAACCTTTTAAAAGATGGTTTATCTTCCTTGAATTCAGAGGCTTAAAGGGATGAGTAAACCCTGCAAGAAACCCTCTTGGATGTGCTGAAGCAGCTTGAAAGTTTCCATTCCAGCTCTTCCCCACCCGCATCTCCACCCTCTGAGTCAAACTCTATTCCTGCCTCTGATCAAAAGCTGCCCTGCCCTGCTTAGGGAACAGACCCAGCCGGGCTACTTGAGCCACACATGATTCTTAGCTTGCAGATTCTTCTGCCCAGTTGAAAAGTAAATGAATTAAGAGAAGAAGATTTAACAGAGTTTGAACCTCAAGAAATGCTAAGAAAAACTTAGGTTAAAGACAGACAAGAAAAAAAGAATCATTATCCTTGATCCAGCGATCTCTGATCTAAGCAGTTCCTCTTACGGGGTCAATAACATGTTCTAAGGCGGCCCTCGTGGTTGTCTTGAATTCACTTAGGGAAAAACCATGGATTGGAAATTCTGTGATAAAAGCAGGGGTTTGAAGGTAGTCATTTCTGGATTAACAGACGAGAAGAGGAGTGATTAATGTAATGAGAAGGAATAAAAGAAGGTGCCCTTAACTCAGACCAATACCATTAATGACACCTCTTCTGGGAAACCCAGGATAGAGTACATTCTCACCCTAAAATCTTGGACAGGCTCAGTTACGCCCACAATTCCCACAGGACCCAGGTACCCAGGGCTGGGTTAGATCAGCAGAAAGCCAGACTCTGCCCGACACTGGCAACCTCCTATTTGGGGCGATGTACGCCACTGAACCAGTAGAAGCTAGGGCCAAATGGGAAGCACCCCCGAATTCTCTTTCTGGGAGCACCGTAGAGCACGACAGTGGCTGGTGAAGCTGCTGGGCCCCCAGGACAACTGCAAAGTCACAGCACACCATCTCTAGTCTGAAACTGCTTAGTTCCAGTTTGGTAATGGCCCAGCTGCTGGGACTCAGCTAGCATCAGATCGGGACAGGCTGCTATTGGTAAAGCCTGGGTCTTCGAGTTCTACTTTGTGAAAGGCTCCACCTCACGCCACCACTGCATTTTGCAACAGACTGGAAATTACAATACCTACACCCTATAGGAGCTGCCATTTTTGCCTGGAGTCATCTTTCCCTATGCTTCTCAAAGTCCAAGTCCACTCCGAGAAGAGAGAGACCCCTAAATTCCAACTACACTATGTGGTAGAGCACTGAACAAGACGGTAAGCTCCCTCTAGACTGTAAGCTCGTTGTAAGCAGGGAATGTGTCTGTTTATTGCTGTATTGTACTCTCCCAAGTGCTTAGTACAGTGCTCTGCACACAGTGAGGGCTCAATAAATATGACAATGAATGAATGAATGAACAAGATGGGTTGGGTTACTGAGGGCTCACCGGCTCTCATGCCCCCATTCCAGGTCTTCTCCATCGAAGAGAAGGCCAAAAGCTCCCACCAAGCTCAGCAGTGACTTCCACATCCACCACCACACTTAACGCGGCCCAGTACCCACTTTTTTAAATGTAAGATCCATTAAGAAGCAAGGTGGCCTGGTGTGAAGAGAACAGGCCTGGGAGTCAGAAGTCCTGGATTCTCATCCTGGCTCTGCCACTTGCCTGCTGTGAGACCTTGGGCTAGCCACGTCCCTGCTCTGTGCCTCTTTCCTCATCTGTAAAATGGGGATCCGGTACCTGTTCTCCCTTCCCCTTAGATTGCGAGCCGCGCATGGGTCACGGACTAGACCAACCTGATGATCATGTCTCCACTCTAGTGCTTAGGACAAATCCTGTCAGTACTACCTTCACAACCTCGCTAAAAATCCACCCTTTCCTCTCCAAACTGCTACCGTGTTAATCCAAGCACTTATCCAATCCCACTTCAAATACTTTATCAGCTTTCTAGCTGAACTCCCTCCCTCCTGTCTCTCCCCATTTCAGTCCAAACTTCACTCTACTCATTTCTATAAAACCAAACCACGCTTCTTCACTCCTCAAGAACTTTCAATCATTGCCTATCCACCTCCAAAACAACTCCTTACCACTGGCATTAAAGCACTTCATCGCCTTGCTCCCTCCTATCTTACTTCACTGCTCTCCTACTACAACCTAGCCGGCACAATTTGCTCATCTAACACTAACCTACTCACCGTACCTCGCCGCTGACCCCTCATCCACATCCTGCCTCTGGCCTAGAACGCCCTCTCCCTTCTCTTCCAAAAGACGATCCCTCTCTCAACTTTCAAGGCCTTATTAAAATCACATCTTCTCTACACAACCTCCCCTGACTAAACCCTAATTTCCCCTACCCCCTTTCCCCCGGCTTGCCCAAGTGCTTGGATCTGTACCCTTTATTCACCCACCCACAGAGTCAAAACACTTAAGCCTTAGGTTTGTTTTTGTTTTTTTAATCATACTCTGTCTCCCTCCTGTAGACTGTTAAACTCACTGTGGGCAGGAAACACAACTACCAACTCTTGCATTTTACTCTCCCAAGCACTTAGTATATTGCTCTGCACGGAGTAAGCGCTTAATATATGACTGATTTTAGCCCTGAATTTTGCTGCAGGCAGTATACTCTACCTTAAACCACAAAAAAAGTAAACGTTCAGACACTTGGAAAAGCATAAAAATTTCTTCATGTTCTGAATTAAGGGTCTATAATGGCAAAGTATGACCCCTAATTAATTTACTCTTCTCATAACATTGACTATATTAGGAAAGAATTATTCCAATAATGATACACCACTAAACTGAACTGTTAGAAAGCAGATTGGGAAAAGGAAGTACTTCAGCTAGATGAGTTGTGCACATCCAGTGAGTGGGAAGTTTTGATATGGGGATTCTGCCAAAAAGGGTTCACTTTTTTAAAAAAAAAAAGGTCTCCTGTGAAAAAGTAATTTTAAATGTGCCCAAAGGTACAAAGTCTAAAATTCCTATTATTCCTGACACCTTTAACTTAAAAATTTCAAGACTTCTACTGATGAAAAGATAAAGGAAAATCTGTTTCTAAAACCCTTAAAGCAATTTTAAAAGAAATACTAATTTTATGAATGATTATTTTTTAAGTGCTACCAAATTTTGATCTTTCAAAGTCAGCCTCCAAGTGCAAATTAGATTACTGAGGAAGAGTTGGACAGCAATCGACCTACCGATTTCTTCTCTATAAACGCTGTCTTGGCTCAAGTACCTCCACTCCTCACAACCTATTCTCGACTTGATCTTTCTTGACCTATGGACTGCCTCTGATAAACTGGATCTTACTTCCTTGACCCCACAGCTCTGCCTGGTTATCGCCTCATCTCTTGCGTAGCATTTCTCTCCAAACTCCTTGAGGGAGTCGCTTTCACCGGCTGACTCCACTTCTTCTCGGCAACCTCCAATCGGGCTTCTGCCTCTTTCACTCCCTGGAAACCACCCTCTCAAAGGTCACCGATGACTCCGTCTTGCCAAATCCAACGGCTTCTAACTCCATCTCAATCCTCCTCGACCATTCAGCTGCCTGTCATTGTGGAACACCCCTTTCTCCAGGAAACACTATCTTCCCCAATACTCTTCTCTGTTGGTTCCCTTCCTATCTCTCGGACGGCTCCCTCTCAGTCTCTTCACAGGCTCCTCCTCTGCCTTCAACCTCTAACTGTTCGGAGACGCTTAGGGTTCAGTGCCAGGTCCCCTTCTATCTTTTCTCCACCTACAACCATTCCCTTGGAGAACTCATTCACTGCCAGTACTTCAACGGCTATCTCGACACAGATGATTCCCAAATCTACCACTCCAGCCCCGATCTCTCCTCCCCAGCAGTCTTGCATTTCCTCCTGCCATCAGGGCATCTCTCTCTGGATGTCCCAACACCACCTCACACTTAATCCGTCCAAAACAAAACTGACTTTCCCAACACTGTTGGCAGCACTGTCATCGTCCCTACCTCGCAAGCCTGCAAGCTTAGCATTATTCTCAATCAATGGTAGTTATTGAGCACTTACCATGCGCTGAACGTCGGACTAAGTTCTTGGGAGAGTGCAATACAATAAAGTCGGTATCCTCGACTCATCTCTTTCATTCAACCCACGTATTCAATCTGTCACCAAATCCTGTCAGTTCTAACTTCACACCATTGCTAAATTCCACAATTTCCCCTCCAGCCATCTGCTATCACACTGATCCAAGCACTTTTATCCCACCTTGATTACTGCAGCAGCCTCTTTGCTGACCTCCCTGTCTCTCCCCCCTCCAGTCCATACCTCACTCTGCTGCCCGTATCATTTTTCTACAAAACCATTCAGTTCCTTTCCCCACTCTTCAAGAACCTCCAGAGGTTGCCAATCCACCTCCGTCACATCAAACGGAAACTCCTTACTATTGACTTTAGATCACGCAACCACCTTGCCCTTTATCTTACTTTGCTGAATTCCTACTATAACCCAGCACGCTCACTTTGCTCCTCTGATGCCAGCCTATTCACTGTACCTCCATCTCATCTATCTCACCGCCAACCCCTTGCCCACACCCTCCCTCTGGCCTGGAACTCCTTCTCCCTTCGTATCTGACTCTCCCCACCTTCAAAACTTTTTAAAAATCCCATCTCTTTCAAAAGGCCTTCCCCAACTTAGCCCTCATTTCCCTTCTCCCTCTAACTCCTGTGTCACCTCTGGACTTGGAATAAATCAATTCCATGTACTAAGTGCTCACCTTGTGCAGAACACTGTACTAAGCGCTTGGGAGAATATAACGGAGTTGGTAGATGTTCCCTGCCCACAACAAACTTAGAGTCCAGATGGGGAGACAGACAATATAAAAAAATTATGAATATGTACCTGAGTGACGTGTGGGTGAAGGAAGGGTGAATAAATGGCGTAAATCCAAGTGGGATGGAGAAACAGTGTGGCCCCGTGGACAGAGCACGGGCCCGGGAGTCAGAAGGACCTGAGTTCTAAGTCGAGCAGACACTTGTCTGCTGTGTGACCTTGGGCAAGTCACTTAACTTTGCTGTGCCTGTAACCTCATGTGTAAAATGAGGATTAAGACCGAGAGCCACAGGTGGGACAGAGACTGTGCCCAATCCGATTAACTTATAGCTACCCTTGCACTTAGAACAGTGCTTGACATAGTACGTGCTTAACAAATACCATTAAAAAAAGGGCAAGGGTTGCGCAGAAGGGAGTGGGAGAAAGGGAAATGAGGGTTTAGTCAGGGAAGGCCTCTTGAGGGAGGTCTGCCATCAATAAGGCTTTGAAGATGGGGAGAGTAATTGTTGGATATAAAGAGGCAGGGCGTTCCAGGCCAGAAGCAGGATGTGGGTGAGAGGCTGGCAGCGAGACAGAGGAGACTGAGGTACAGCGAGAAGTTTGGCATTACAGGAGCCAAGTGTACAGGCTGGGTTGTAGTAGGAAAGCAGCGAGGTAAGGTAGAAGCGGGCAAGGTGACTGATTATACTCCTTAAGCCCTTGATATTCACTACACCCTTAACCCCACAGCACTTACCTGTCTCTTCCTCTAGAATGTAAGCTCCTTGTGGGGAGGGAACATGTCTACCAAATCTGTTGTACTGAACTCTCCCAAGTGCTTTAGTACACTGCTCTGCAAATGGTAAGTGCTCAAAAAACACCATTGATTGCTGCTTTTCTTTTGGAAATTCTAGCCGGTTCTTGATCAACTTTTCTCGGTTTGTCTATCCGTCCCACTACTGGGGGGGGGGGGGGGGGGGCGGGGGCGGTTACTAATCCTGCACTCTCTGCTAGATGCTTCTTTCCACACTGCATTTACCCCTTGCTACTTCCTCTGGCGTATTTTGCACACTTAAAGGTTCCATCCTCTCTATGCTGATGGCCTTCTTCGGACCTCTCTTACCTTCTGAATTTCTCCCCGTTACCTCAGGTCAACAGACTTCTCAATATCCCCCTCTTCCCCATTTTACTACCTTCTCTTGATTCTTCTCCTTACCTGCCTCCACATAATGACCAAACCCACTCTTCCCATGATGACTGACAGGTATCCCTTTTTTATGTTTCCTCTATCAGGAGTTTATCAACGTCCTTCTTGACCACAGGATTTCTCACCAACCTTCCCACCTTCACTTTACTCATCTCGATAATTCAAAGGCGATATTCAAAACTGAGAGAAGCAGCATGGCCTAGTGGAAAGAGCATGGGTCTAGGAATCAGAGGACCTGGGTTCTAATCCATGTATCTGCGTGTCTTTGGACAGGCCACTTAGCCTCTCTGTGCAAAATGGGGATTCAATACCTGTTCTCCTTCCTACTGTGAGGTCCACGAGGGACCTGACGATCTTATATCTACCCCAACTTGGCAGAGAGTAAGCGATTAACAAATACCACAGTTATTTTTTTTTAATCATTTAAGTACCTAATTTGGGTACTCTATTATTATTACTATCTCCCTTATCACCTATTACATCACCCCTTTGGTGTTGCCATCTCGGCAATAATCGTTTATGAGAATTTCAAGATTGGCCCGTTCTAACGTATCACCTGTTACAACAAATGATAATTCTTGCCTTTACAATTACCAAATATTTACTCAATTCAAACAACTGCACAGGTTTCCTGGCAAATATATTTGCTGATATGAGAAGTTCTGATCAGATGCTGTACATTGCCTTAACCCCCCCACAGGGCTCACAAACTTAAGGGGGAAGAGAGAACGGGTCCTCGTTTTACAGATGTGGAAACTGAGGCACAGATAAATTAGTGACTTGCCTAAAGTCCCCCGGACAAATAATGAAGCCAGGGTTAGGGGCACGTCTTCCGACTGAGGGGCCACGCTACTTGCCATAAATCTCTTGAAGGCCGAGGTAAGAAATTTAGACTTGGTTTGGCAGGGGTCGGCAAGCCAGTGAACTTTCGTCACTGGCATCGTTTTCAGGTGTGAAGGACGGATACACACACACACACAGTCGAACTACTAAACTTTTTCATTCATTCTTTCAATAATAATGTTGGTATTTGTTGGTATTTGTTAAGCACTTACTATGTGCCGAGCACTGTTCTAAGCGCTGGGGTAGACATAGGGGAATCAGGTTGTCCCACGTGGGGCTCACAGTCTTAATCCCCATTTTACAGATGAGGGAACTGAGGCACAGAGAAGTGAAGTGACTTGCCCACAGTCACACAGCCGACAAGTGGCAGAGCTGGGATTCGAACTCATGAGCCCTGACTCCCAAGCCCGTGCTCTTTCCACTGAGCCACGCTGCAATAGTATTTATTGAGCGCTTACTATGTGCAGAGCACTGTACTAAGCGCTTGGAATGGACAATTTGGCAACAGATAGAGACAATCCCTGCCAAACGACGGGCTTAGAGTCTAATCGGGGGAGATCAACAAAATAAAACAAGTAGTCTGGCGTCAATACCATCAAGATAAATAGAATCTCAGATATAGACACATCATTAATAAAATAGAATAATAAATAATATATACAAATATACCCAAGTGCTGTGGGGAAGGGAAGTGGGTAGAGCAGAGGGAGGGAGTAGGGCGATGGGGAGGGGAGGAGGCGCTGAGGGAAAGGGAAGGCTCAGTCTGGGAAGGCCTCCTGGAGGATGACCTCCCTCCGCAACTGAAGATAAAAACCAAGCAGTTGTAGATAATCCTGACTTGATCTTTCCTTTGTCGCTTCCCTTTCCCCTATTCCTGTTCTTTCTTTTTCTCCTCTGCTCCATCCCAACGGCGGGGGTGGGGAGGGGGAAGCAGGCCCACGTTTATTGTTCCATCCCTTTCCGCGGCCTCTCGTAGAGTCCGAGGGGAGGTCGGCTGGGCCCCGGCGGGATTCGAGGGACATCCAACAAAGAGGCAAGCGGGGCCATCTCGTCGGTCGCCAACGACAGAGGGGTGGAGAAGTAGTGTGGCTCAGTGGAAAGAGCCCGGGTTTGGGAGTCAAAGGTCATGGGTTCAAATCCCAGCTCCGCCGCTTGTCTGCTGGGTGACTTCAGGCAAGTCGCTTCACTTCTCTGTCCCTCAGTGACCTCTCAGTGGCAAGAGCCTAGGCTTAAGAGTCAGAAGTCATGGGTTCTAATCCCGGACTCCGCCACTTGTCAGCTGTGTGACTCTGGGTAAGTCATTTGACTTCTCTGTGCCTCAGCTACCTCATCTGTAAAACGGGGATGAAAATTGTGAGCCCCATGGGGGACCACCTCATCACCTTTTGTCGTCCCCCCCCCCCCCCCCGCAGTGTTCAGAACAGTGCTTGACACACAGTAAGAGCTTAACCAATACCACATTATTATTATTAAAATGGGGATGAAGACTGTGAGCCCCATGGGGGACCACCTGATGACCTTCTATCCCCCCCAGTGCTTAGAACAGTGCTTGATACATAGTAAGTGCTTAACAAATGCCATTATTATTATTACTGAAATGGGGATGAGGATTGTGAGCCCCATGGGGGCCACCTGATCACCTTCTACCCACCTCCAGCACTTAGAACAGTGCCTGGCACATAGTAAGAGCTTAACCAATGCATTATCATTATTATTATTATTATTAAAATGGGGATGAGGATTGTGAGCCCCACGGGGGACCACCTCATCACCTTCTATCTCCCCCCAGCGCTTAGAACAGTGCTTGGCACATAGTAAGCGCTTAATAAATGCATTATAATTATTATTATTAAAATGGGGGTGAGGATTGTGAGCCCCACGGGGGACCACCTGATGACCTTCTATCCCCCCAGTGCTTAGAACAGTGCTCGATAGATAGTAAGTGCTTAACAAATGCCATAATTATTATTATTATTAAAATGGGGGTGAGGATTGTGAGCCCCACGGGGGACCACCTCATCCCCTTCTATTCCCCCTCGCAGCGTTCAGAACAGTGCTTGGCACATAGTAAGCGCTTAACCAATGCTATTATAATTATTATCATTAAAATGGGGATGAGGATTGAGAGCCCCACGGGGGACCACCTCATCACCGTCTATCTCCCCCCAGCTTAGAACAGTGCTTGGCACCTAGTGAGCGCTTAACAAATGCCATTATCATTATTAAAATGGGGATGAGGATGGTGAGCCCCCACCTGATCACCTTCTATCCGCCCCCCCAGTGCTTAGACCAGTGCTCGACACATGAAGCGCTTAACCAATGCCATTATTATTATTATTACAATGGGATGAGGATTGAGAGCCCCACGGGGGACCACCTCATCACCTTCTACCTCCCCCCCAGCGCTTAGAACAGTGCTTGGCACCTACTAAGCGCTTAACAAATGCCATTATCATTATTAAAATGGGGATGGGGACGGTGAGCCCCAGCTGATCACCTTCTATCCCCCCTCCCAGCGCTTAGAACAGTGCTTGGCACCTACTAAGCGCTTAACAAATGCCATTATCATTATTAAAATGGGGATGGGGACGGTGAGCCCCAGCTGATCACCTTCTATCCCCCCTCCCAGCGCTTAGAACAGTGCTTGACCCATGAAGCGCTTAACCAATGCCATTATTATTATTATTATTACAATGGGATGAGGATTGAGAGCCCCACGGGGGACCACCTCATCACCTTCTACCTCCCCCCCCAGCGCTCAGAACAGTGCTTGGCACCTACTAAGCGCCTAACCAAAGCCATCGTGCTGAGACCGGCCGGGGGGGGGGGGGGGGGCGGTTCCCCGTCGGTCCCTGTCAGGCGGCGCGCGCCCCCCCTCCCCCCCGCAACCGGCCCCAACCGGCCCCAACCGGCCCAGGGGGGCCCTCGGCGGGCTGGGCCTGCCCGGAAGTGACGTCACGACGGGCGGCCCCAGGCCCCGGCGCCGCGGCCGCAGGCGGGGTTCGGCCGGCGATGGAGGCGCGGGGGGGGGGCGGGGGGGGCACCTACCCAAGTGAGGAGGCTCTCGCACAGCTCCACCCGTTCCAGCGACTCGACGTTGAACATGTTCCCCTCCGGCGTCACGGGCGGCTCGGGCCCGAGGAGCCCCTCCGCCGCCGCGGCCCGTCCGGCTGCCGTCCCGCCCGGGGCCGGCCCTCTCGCTCGCTCCTTCCTCCCCCCCTCCCCCCACCTGCCTCCCCTCGGCCGCCTCTCCCCACTGCGCACGATCACATGCTGCCGCCGCGCGCATGCGCGCGCGCACCCGGCCGCCCGCCGCCGCGCGCACCCCGCCCCCTCCCCCGCGCGCGCGCGCGGAAGAGGACAACCGCGCCCGGCGGGGGGGGGGGGAAAAAAACCCCGATATGAGCAATGATAAGAATAACAGTTGGGAGGCCTCCGGCGGGGAGGGAAAAGAGAGGATTCGGGGCAGCGGTGTTTGAGTCCGGAAGAGTCGGCCGGGCCGCCGGTTGGCGGCGCATGCGCGCCTCCCGGGCCCGCGCGTCGCGTGACGCCCCGGCGGGTCCGCGCGCGCCGGCGCCCGCCCGCTCCCCGTCGGGAGCGCCACACCACGGGAGGCGGCCGAGGCGGGTCGAGGCTGGCGGTGCCCAGGCTCTGGTACGCCTCCTCCTTTCCCCCCTTTCCTCGTCCCTCCTAGGAAGCAGATGGTCCCCTTATGGTCCCTCCGCCAGGCGCGGAATGGCCTCGAGCGGCCCGGCTCGGCCCTCGATTCCCCCTTCCCTCCTCCTCGGGCCGGGCCCGTCCTCCTGACCCTTGACCCCTGACCTCCCTCCCCTCCGTCCCCCCTGCTGCTTGTATTTGCCGTCACCCCTCCTTCAGAGTCGTTTTTGTCCGTCTCCCCCGATTAGACAGTCAGCCCGTCAGTGGGCAGGGACTGTCTCTATCTGTTGCCCGTTTGTTCATTAATAATAATGGTGGTATTATTACTCGGTGCAGAGCCCTGTTCTAAGCGCTGGGGGAGACCCAGGGTCATCAGGTTGTCCCCCGTGAGGCTCCCAGTCTTCATCCCCATTTGACAGATGAGGTCACTGAGGCCCAGAGAATAAGAATCATGTTGGTGTTTAAGCGCTTACTAGGTGGCGAGCACTGTTCCAAGCGCTGGGGGAGAGACAGGGGCATCGGGTTGTCCCACTTGAGGCTCACAGTTAATCCCTGTTTTGCAGATGAGGCCACTGAGGCCCAGAGAATAATAATAATGTTGGTATTAAGCGCTTACTATGTGCAGAGCACTGTTCTAAGCGCTGGGGGAGAGACAGGGGCATCAGGTTATCCCACGTGAGGCTCACAGTTAATCCCTATTTTGTAGATGAGGTCACTGAGGCACAGAGAATAATAATGTTGGTATTAAGCGCTTACTATGTGCAGAGCACTGTTCTAAGCGCTGGGGGAGAGACAGGGGCATCGGGTTGTCCCACTTGAGGCTCACAGTTAATCCCTATTTTGCAGATGAGGTCACTGAGGCCCAGAGAATAATAATAATGTTGGTATTAAGCGCTTACTATGTGCAGAGCACTGTTCTAAGCGCTGGGGAAGAGACAGGGGCATCAGGTTGTCCCACGTGAGGCTCACAGTTAATCCCTATTTTGCAGATGAGGTCACTGAGGCACAGAGAATAATAATAATGTTGGTATTAAGCACTTACTATGTGCAGAGCACTGTTCTAAGCACTGGGGGAGAGACAGGGGCATCAGGTTGTCCCACTTGAGGCTCACAGTTAATCCCTGTTTTGCAAATGAGGTCACTGAGGCCCAGAGAATAATAATAATGTTGGTATTAAGCGCTTACTATGTGCAGAGCACTGTTCTAAGCGCTGGGGAAGAGACAGGGGCATCAGGTTGTCCCACGTGAGGCTCACAGTTAATCCCTATTTTGCAGATGAGGTCACTGAGGCACAGAGAATAATAATGTTGGTATTAAGCGCTTACTATGTGCAGAGCACTGTTCTAAGCACTGGGGGAGAGACAGGGGCATCAGGTTGTCCCACTTGAGGCTCACAGTTAATCCCTATTTTGCAAATGAGGTCACTGAGGCACAGAGAATAATAATAATGTTGGTATTAAGAGCTTACTATGTGCAGAGCACTGTTCTAAGCGCTGGGGGAGAGACAGGGGCATCAGGTTGTCCCACGTGAGGCTCAGTTAATCCCCATTTTCCAGATGAGGTCACTGAGGCCCAGAGAATAAGAATCATGTTGGTATTTGTTAAGCGCTATGTGCAGAGCACTGTTCATTCAATAGTATTTATTGAGCGCTTACTATGTGCAGAGCACTGTACTGAGCACTTGACTGTTCCAAGAGCTGGGGGGGGATACAGGGGCATCAGGTTGTCTGACGTGAGGCTCACAGTTAATCCCCATTTTCCAGATGAGGTCACTGAGGCACAGAGAAGTGAAGTGACTTGCCCACACAGTCACTTCACAGCTGACAAGTGGCGGAGCCGGGATTCGAACCCATGACCTCTGACTCCCAAGCCCAGGCTCTTGCCACTGAGCCACACTGCTTCTCCATTCATTCAATAGTATATATTGAGTGCTTACTATGTGCAGAGCACTGGACTAAGCGCTTGGAATGGACAAATCAGTAACAGAGACAGTCCCTGCCCTTTGACGGGCTTACAGTCTAATCGGGGGAGACAGACAAAAACAATATCCGTAAATAGAATCAAGGGGATGAACATCTCATTAAAACAATAGCAGATAAATGGAATCAGGGTGATGTACATCTCATTAATAAAATAAATAGGGTGGTGAAAATATATGCAGTTGAGCGGACCAGTACAGTGCTGAGGGGAAGGGAGAGGGGGAGAAGCAGAGGGAATTGGGGGGGGGAAAGAGGGTTTAGCTGTGGAGAGGTGAAGGGGGGGGGTCGAGGGAGCAGAGGGAAAAGGGGAAGCTCAGTCTGGGAAGGCCTCTTGGAGGAGGTGAGCTTTAAGTGGGGATTTGAAGATGGGAAGAGAATTAGTTTGGCAGAGGTGAGGAGGGAGGGTATTCCAGGACAGCGGGAGGACGTGGCCCAGGGGTCGACGGCAGGATTGCTTAGTACAGTGCTCTGCACGTAGTAAGCGCTCAATAAATACTATTGAATGAATAGTTATGTTTTATTAATAATGTTGGTATTAAGCGCTTACTATTCCTTCGTTCAGTCGTATTTATTGAGCAGTTACTATGTGCAGAGCACTGGACTAAGCGCTTGGAATGGGCAATTCGGCAACAGGTAGAGACCATCCCATTGACAGGCTTATGATGTGCCGAGCACTGTTCTAAGCGCTGGGGGAGATACAGGGGCATCAGGTTGTCCCACGTGAGGCTCCCAGTCTTCATCCCCATTTTACAGATGGGGTCACTGAGGCCCAGTGAAGTGACTTGCCCATAGTCACCCAGCTGACAAGTGGCAGAGGTGGGATTCAAACCCATGACCTCCGACTCCCCAGCCCGGGCTCTTGCCACTGAGCCACGCTGCTTCTCTGCCTCCTCCAGGTTCCATAAGTGCATGGAGAAAGCCTTCAGAATGGCTGCCATTCCTTGGAATGACCATCTGGTGCTTTGATTTCCATTTGAACATGGACGGGACAGCCTGCTTGTCTTTTGGAAACTCTGAGATTTCCTCTGTTTCGCTTGTTTTTGGCTTAGCCGCGCTCTCCCCCCACCCCCGTTATTGGGCAGGCATGGTCTCTCTCTGTGGCCCAATTGTCCATCCCAAGCGCTTGGTCCAGTGCTCTGCACAGAGTCAGTGCTCAATAAATACGACTGAATGAATGAGTGAATGGTGGCGGGCAGGTCAGGTGCAGGCCTGGGTCTTCCCGGCCTCATTTTCCCGAAATTGAGATTAACCCCCGAAGCCCTAAAGTAAGTAAAAGGGGCTTGGCCCGCTCACCTCCCTGCAGTGGCCCAGAGGCCATCGCCACTGCCGGGTAGGTAGGTATTTAGCCTCCTTTTGATGCACCTTTTGGGAAAGTATTGCTACCCTCATTTATGTTGGGGAATTTCAAGTATGCACACCAGTGTTTGGCACATAGTAAGCGCTTGAGTACCATCTTTATGGTCCAAGGGAGAGGGTGTCAGGGCTTCAGCTTGGTGCTATTCATTGTTTATTATTCAGCCCTCCGCGTTACAAAGTGTAATGATTATTGTAATGATTAATGATTTTTTTTAATGATTAGAAATGATTTATGTTAGTAACCGCCCCCCCCGACTGGGGGCTCCTTGTGGGCAGGGAATGTGTCTGTTGACTCTGTGTATTGTTAAAAAAAAATTAAAATAGGGTACTCTCCCAAGTGTTTAGTTACAATGCTCTGCACACAGTAAGTGCTCAATAAGTACGGGATTGATTTGTAACGAAAGGGCCATGCATCCTCCTGTACTATTAGACTTCATTGCACAGGTATATTAAATTGCTAGGAAACTATCCCAGGTGGCCTTGACACACTTCTGCTTTCATTCTCCACTTCTGTGTCAGTCAGCAGTGTGTACTGATAGGACATTTCTTTCTCACAGTACAATCTTTTGGGTTCCTACAAGACCCACTGACCTTTTGGGTCATTTGAATTGCAATAATTCCCCCACCTTAAGGTACATCCGACTCAGAGACCATCATCCTTTACACACACAAGCAGGTTGTGTCAGCCTGCCTGTGCTATGTCCTTGGACCTCAGTGTGTAGTACCTGATAGAATCATTTTTGTTGCTTCTTATTTCCAGGGATAGATTATTGACCTGGTTATTTCGCTCTCTGCCTTTTCCATTTACACCCTTCCCCAAACACCTGACGTTATATTTGTTGCAACCTTTATTTGATAGTTATTTTATCTTCTCCTCGTTCCATAAGGGAAACTGCATTAAGAAAACTTTCCGAATGACTATCATTCCTTGGAATGACCATCTGGTGCTTTGATTTCCATTTGAACATGGAAGTGAGAGTCTGGTTCTCTTTTGGAAACTCTGGAATTTCCTGTCTTTCTCTTGTTTTTCTGCCTGGGATTATGCCAGGAAGAATATGCTAGGAAGGTGGGCAGTGTATTTCAGTGTTAATCCAGAGTTGAGGAACTTGTCTGCACAAGACTGTTCTGTGAGGACAAAGTTTCAGCTGTTCTCATCCACGTTCACAGAGATTGCTTGGACAATACTGCTGTTGTTTTAAAACATTTGAGGGGATAGACGTTTTCTAGTTCTAGAGGGGCCGCTAAGAAACATTGGGAGGCTAGATTGAGTCATAGATCGTAGACTTCATTGTGAATTAAGGTACTTGAAGAATCTAGGTAGTTCGCAGTGTAACCATGGAGTGTCATGGAAATTGATTTATGTACAGCGTTTCTAGTAATTACCAACTACTCGGACCCAAACTCACAGGCATCCCCCACGCTGTCAAAAGAGTTTTCAATGCTTAGCAAGATGGAGAATAGTGGAGGGGGTCTGGCTACCATTTCCCGGTGAATTTCCCAAATATCATTCATTCTTTAAATGCATAGTTCCTGCACCAGTTATTCTCTGAACGGTGTCATTCATTCCATGTTCATTTGATTTGCACAAGGTCTAACTTGTTTCTAAGTCAGGCATTGAAAGTTAAAATAATTATAGAAAAGACAGAGACACTTTGTGTGCCAAACATAACTGTTATCAGAAGCAGTGTGGCCTAGTGGAAAGAGCCCAGGCCTGGGAGTCAGAGGATCTGGGATCTAAACCTGGCTCTGCCATTTGCCTGCTGGGTGACCTTGGGCAAATCACTTGATTTCTCTTTGCCTCAGTTCCCTCTTGTGTAAAATGGGGATCGAATACCTGTTCTTCCTTCTGCTCAGATTGTTAACCCCACTTGGGAGAGTCACTGTGTTCCACCTGATTATCTTGTATATGACTCAGCCCTTAGAACAATGTTTGGTACATGGTAAGCACTTAACAAATACCCTAATTGTTAATTGTTGGGATTTAGCGAGTAGACTGTAAGTTCTAGACAGTAAGCTCGTTCAGTCGTATTGTGTGCAGAGCGCTGTACTAAGCGCTTGGGAAAGTACAATGCAACAATAAACAGTGTTACTCCTTGCCCCCGATGAGCTCACAGTCTGGAGGGAGCGAGTTGTGCTCAAGGGAATGTGTCTACCAACTTTGTTGTATTGTACTCTCCCAAACTGTAGTGCCCTGTTTTACGCACAGTAAGGTCTCAATAAATACCACTGGATTGATTGGTTACAGATAAGTTGTTACATTGTTTTACTCCATAAAAAAGGAATAGCCCCAGAGTGCTTATGTAAAAATTCTTATGCTCTACTGTTTCCCCTGCCCTAATCTATTTTACTCTGTTTCCCCCATAGACTGTAAACTCCTTGTGGGCGGAGATCATATTTACCAACTTTGTTGTATTGTACTTTCCCAAGGACTTGGTAATCAATCAGTAGTATTCATTGAGCATTTGCTGTGTGCAGAGCAAAAGCACTCAAATACTACTGTTTGATTGGATACAGCAGCCTCAGGATCAGGGCCGAGTGAGTTTAGTTTGTGATTTTGCACCTCATGCCTTATTGAGCTTTACTTTGTGCAGAACACTGCACTAAGCACTTGGGAGAATACAATAGAGTTAGTAGATGTGATCTCTCCCTTCAAGGACCTTACATCCCAGTGAGGAAGGCAGACACTAAAATAAATTCATGGAAGGGGAAGCATCAGAATTTAAAGACAATATACATATGTCACCAAGGGGAGGGAGATAAATATGAATACCCAAGTGCTGAGGTGACCTAGAAATGCTCAAGTGGTAATAGGGGAGGCAAGGAGGATGGATGAGAGGTTTATCAGAGAAGGCCTCCTGAAGAGAGGTGATTTAGAAGGGCTCTGAAGATGGGGTTAGCAGTGGTCCTCTGGACGTGAAGGGGGATGGGGGTGCATGTGCAAGAGATCAGCGATGAGAGATGACAACCAAGGAACAAAACGTTCGAGCGGGGTTGTGGGACAACAGCAAGGATGAGTAGGAGTGTGAGAGCTAGTGGAGTGCCTTAAAGCCAATCATCAAGAGTTTCTACTTCATGCTGAGAGAACTGGATAACCACTCTAAGTTTCTGAGAAGTGGAGAGATGTGTGAAAAAATGATGTTTTAGAAAAATGACCTTAACTGCAGAGCGAACTGTGGACTGGAGGCAGGAGAATAAGTGAGGAGGCTGATGTAGTAAAGTGAGGATTTGAAAAGTCCTTGCACCAGCGTGGTGGTCGTTTGGATGAAGAGAAAGTGGTGGATTCTGGAAATGCTGTAAAGACAGGACCAACAGGATTTGGTAACTCATTGAATGTAAGGGTTGAAAGCGAGAAGGGAATCAAGGGTAATGCCTTAGGCCAGTAAGGTAGGGAAGATGGAGTTAACAGAGATGCTGTTGAGAAGCAGCATGGCCTAGTGGATAGCGCACAGGCCTGGGAATCAGATGGACCTGGGTTCTGTTCCCGGATCTGCCATTTATCTGCTCTGTGACCTTGGGCAACTTCTCTGCGCCCCAATTACCTCATCCGTAGAATGAGGATTAATACCGTGAGCCCCGTGTGGGCCCTGAACTGTGTCCAATCTGATTATTTTGTATCTACCCCAGGACTTAGTACAGTAACTGACACAGTAAGCACAAAAACCATTTGAAAAAGAAATGATGGGAAACTTAGGAGGAGAGGATTTGGGTGTGATGATAAGGAGTTCAGTTTTGGACATGTAGTGGGCTGAGGTGCCAGTGGAACAGCCATGTCGAGGTGGTGTGGAGACAGGAGGAGAAGCAAGATTTCCAAGAAGGAGGGAGATCAGGGTTAGGGAAGTAAGTTCAAGAGTTATCTATGTAAAGTGGCAGCTGAAGCCGTGAGAGTAGATGAGCTCCCCAAGGGTGTGGGTGTAGACCTATAATAGAAGGGGACCCAAAACTGATATGTAAAATGGAGATAATAATACCCTACCTCAAAGAGATCTTGTTTGGACAAAATAATATGGAAGCGCTCTGGGACAGTAAAGCCACTTTTAAAATTCAAAGTGCTGTTATTACTCTAGTCCTGGCCTAAGGAATTTAGAAATTAGAGGCTGGCAGTATCCTGCCTCTAGAATAGGACAATCTCCGGAACTGTGAAACCATGTGACTACTCAGCATCGTAGCTCTTTAGGGCCAGGGATCTTATATTAATAATTCTGTTGTACTCTCCCAAGCAGTTAGTACAGCGCTCTGCACGTTAGTAAGCTTTCAAAAATGCTATTGATTGACTGATTGATGATATACGAGCTCCTTTTGGTTCTATTCTTTGGACCTCTTAGGTCACCAAGGAGCCTCTGGAGTTTAGGCGGGGCAAGAGAGGGAAATTGAGTAAACTGGGGCTGGGTGGAAGATTTAGGGAGAACATACAACTTGAGTGGGGGAATATTTAGAAGCCAGAACTTATTCTTGGAGCTGGTACTAAACCAAGCAGCGTGGCATAGTGGATAGAGCACGGGCCTGGGAGTCAGAAGGTCATGGGTTCTAATCCCACATCCACCACTTGTCTGCTGTGTAACGTTGGACATGTCACTTAACTTCTCGGTGCCTCAGTTACGTCATCTGTAAAATGGGGATTAAGACTGTGAGCCCCACGTGGGACAATACGATAACCTTGTATCTATCCCAGCGCTTAGAACAGCGCTTGGCATATAGTAAGCGCTTAACAAATACCGTCATCATCACTGTAGTAATTACCTCCCAAGATATGATTTGTAAAGCACTTTGAGAAGCTTAAGTGAACATCAATTACATAAATGCAAAAGGAGTTGATAATTAGTTGATGATGTAGCTTCAGCAACGAGCTCTCAGAAGCTAGAAGATATCATGGGTCTGGCCCTCTGGACAAAGGCAAAAGTAGGTGGAGAGAAATCTTCCAAACTGGAGTCATCACTGAATCTTGAACAGTGTGAAGGAAAGAGTCTGTAGGTGATACTGTTTCCCCCCTGAAAAGTATCATGTTGCCAAATTGCACACTCCAAGTGCTTAGTATGTTGCTCTGCACATAGTAAGCGCTCAGTAAATACTATTGATTGAATGAATGAATGTATTATAATCTCAGGATTACTCTGCCAAGCCACAGAAGAGGTGCTGTTTCCGCCAAGCCAAAGAAGAGGTGCTGTTTCCTTCCATGCTTGAGTTTATTACCTGAAAAGTAAGAGGTCTGAAGGCCAAGAAACTTCAGTTTCTATGATTATGTAATGCTACCGCCCCTTCCAAGACATAATTTTCCAGGTCTTTTTTGATATCTCACTGTCTGCCTTGAACTTTGATCCTTCTTAGATTCTCTCACTTCATGACTTAATGGCTCCAAATCTGTTCCTTACCCTCCCTACTCAAACCCAATCCATCCAACACAACTGTAGTCCAGGTCTTCTCATACTTGGACTGTATTTCCCCCTATTCCACACAAAAAACCTAGTCTCCCACACAACTCCTCTCCAGGCCATCTTCAACACCGGAACCAAATCTGTTTTCTTTGCTTGACAAAGAAAGGAGTATGCCTTCTTCCTCCTAAGTTTTTCAGTTACTTCCCATTGCCCGCTTCAGTTAAGACTAAGACTCTTTCCCTCTGTTTCCCCTAGACAGTAAGTTCCTTGTAGGCCGGGAACACATCTACCAACTCTGTTATATTGTACCCTCCCTCATGCGTAGTACTCTGTGTTGAATGCTCTGCACACCATAAGCGCTCAGTAAATAGGATTGATTTCAATTCCTGTCATGAAGTCTCTCCAAAGCTGTTAACTTCCTTGTCTCCCCCTCTTTCCCAAGATGTCCCCCAACACAAGGAAAACTTACCCTCCTTTTTGTCCAGTCATTTTACTCTTGCCTCCAAAAGTTCTCTGGACCACACCCTTTGTCTAGAATGCCTCCTCTCTCAACTACTAATAATTAGTTAAAAGCATAAATTGCTTCTTGTCATTTTATCAGGCTATGAGCAGCAGAAGTAGCAATAATATAAGCAGCATGGCGTAGTGGATAGATCACGAGTCTGGGAGTCAGAAGATCATGGGTGCTAATCCCAGCTCTGCCATTTATCTGCTGTGTGACTTTGGGCAAGTCACTTCACTTCTCTGTGCCTCATCTACCTCATCTGTAAAATGGGGATTGAAACTGTGTGAGACAGGGACTGTTGTCCAACCCGATTTGCTTGTATCCACCCCAGCGCTTAGTACACTGCCTGGCACATAGTAAGTGCTTAACAAATACCATAATCGAGAAGCAGCATGGCTTAGTGGAAAGAGCATGGGCTTGGGTTCCAATCCCAACTTTGCCACTTGTCTGCTGTGTGATCTTGGGCAAGCCACTAAACTCCATGCCTCAGTTCCCTCATCTGTAAAATGGAGATTAAGACTATGAGCCCCATGTGCCCCAGTGCTTAGAGCAGTGCTTGGCACATAGTAAGCTTTTAACGAATACCATAATTACTGTTGTTATTGTATTTAGTAAGAGCCTACTTTGCGCAAAGCGTTGAGTTTAAGTACTGGGATCTGGGCAGAATTCTCCATCAATACCTAGACTATGAAGTGTCTTTTAGGACTGGCTCCTGATGCAGCAGGAAGTGAGGGCTGGGGCTCCAGAGACCTCAGCTGCCTATTATCCAGCCTGGGCATCTCATAAAAAGCTGGGAAGTTAATGAAAAATATATCATCCACCAGTTTTATCCTTTACAACTCCCCAAATTGTTTGATCCTTTATCCTTTACTTCCTTCTGAGGTTGATTGTTATTTTGGGTGGGCATTTTGAAATTAGAGAAGTTTCTCTCAATTCCCTCATCAACAACTTTTATTAGGATTATTTGAAGCCCTTCATTATATAGCTCTTTGTAAATCAAGGTATTACTGTGAGCCTTATAAACCTCCTTTGATCTATTTGATACCTATTCAGATTTCTTATTTGGAGTGGGAGGGTATTTTCCTGATAGCAGTGGGTTCAGCTCCCTGTATGAAGGTGTTTTGGAGTTTTGTTAGTCACCACCTAACCAGTGATTATGATCTTGATAAGCTTGGTTAACTACAGGTGGAGGATGTCTGATAAATGCAGAACATTAATTTAGTTATTTATGATCTGTCACATAAAAAAGTTCCTCTTTCTGGGTCTTTTGTTCCCCCTGGATTATCAGGTACATTCAGTTCTGCCATAGCATGTGGTTTCAATACATGCTTTGGCCAGAACTCTACTAGGGAAATTAGGGAACATTCTTCCATCACTGCAAGCCTGTGTAGGCCCAGGCTGCCACGTTGTCATTTTTTTTTTAATAGTATTTGTTAGGTGCTTATTATGTGCCAGGCACTTTACTAAGGGCTGGGGTAAATACAAGCTAATCAGGTTGGACACAGCCCACGTAGTAATAGTGATGATGGTATTTGTAAGCTCTTCCTATGTGTCGAACACTGTTCTAAGCCCTGGGGTAGATACAAGGTAATCAGGTTGTCCCCCGTGGGGCTCACAGTCTTAATCCCCATTTTGCAGATGAGGTAACTGAGGCACAGAATAATAATAATGTTGGTATTTGTTAAGCGCTTACTATATGCAGAGCACTGTTCTAAGCGCTGGGGTAGACACAGGGTAATCAGGTTGTCCCACGTGAGGCTCACAGTCTTAATCCCCATTTTACAGATGAGGTAACTGAGGCACAGAGAAGTTAAGTGACTTGCCCAAAGTCACAGAGCTGATTTAGAGATGGACCCGGAATTAGGACCCACGACCTCTGACTCCCAAGCCCGGGCTCTTGCCACTAAGCCACACTGCTTTTCTCATATCTCACAGCTGCGTATCTCACATGGAGCTCACAGTCTTAATCCCAGTTTTATTGATGAGGGTAACCATGGCACAGAGAAGTTAAGTGATTTGCCCAAGGTCGCTGAGCAGACAAGTGGAGGATCCAGGATTCGAACTCTGGTCCTTCTGACTCCCGGGCTCATGCTCTATCTACTAGGCCACGTTGCCTCCGAAAAACTGCTTGTGCTTTGCACGCGTGCCGAGCATTGGAATAGGTCAGTTCCACAGGGTGGGTTTTTGCTAATGTAATGTTTTGCAAGCATGTAACCTTTTGGTCTAGTGGGATAAGTGTGGGATGGGGACTCGATCCAGGTTTTAGTCCTGGCTCTGCTACTTGTTTTCCGTATGATCGTGGACAAGTCACTTAACTGCTCTGTGCCTCGGTTTCCTCATCTGTAACATGGGGATTCAGTACCTGTTCTTCCTTCCCCTAAGACTAAGCCTCATGTGTGGCTGAGTCAGTGTCATCTGATTATCCTGTATCATCAGACCCAGCGCTTAGAACAATGCTTGGTACATTGTGCATTTTTAACAAATGCCACAATTATTATTATCTTCTCTTTTAGCATATTTAATCTTAACAAACACCTTTTCCTAACTTTCTTGGAACCTCTCCCACTGCTATTTGAAAGATGTATGCAATTTATTCAGTGTTGGTTCTGTAATGTCATGGGGCCAGTAAGATCGACTGACGTCCCACTTCTCTTCGGAATCTTATCTTCTTCTTCTTCAAAAACTCTAAAAAATCTAACGATGGCATATTTGTCCCTATGGGAGCAAATGTTGTGAGTCTGAGGTTAAAGCAAGTGGAGAAATTAGGGGGATTTACTGTTCAAGGCCAACCAGAGGGATCTCTTTAACCTAGGCCTCCAGCTGGGCTAGAGAAGTAGCTTGGCTCAGTGGAAAGAGCCCGGGGTTGGGAGTCAGAGGTCAGGGGTTCAAATCCCGGCTCAGCCACTTGTCAGCTGTGTGACTTTGGGCAAATCACTGAACTTCTCTGTGCCTCAGTTACCCCATCTGTAAAATGTGGTTAAAGACTGTGAGCCCCATGTGGGACAACCTGATCACCTTGTATCTTCCCCAGCGCTTAGAACAGTGCTTTGCACATAGTAAGCGCTTAAATGCCATCATTATTATTAATATTGTCTCTAAAGCTCTTATCTGATAGCTTCCCTGGGTGGGCGGGGCCTGCAACAGAATAGTAGGGCTACATTTAGACTGGCCCATGTGCCCTCATTTCAGGCCACTTCCACCTAGAAAACGGTGCCATCAATCAATCATAAGTATTTATTAAGCTCTGTAAGCCGACCACCCTCCCAAGGGCTTGGGAGAGTACAGTGTGACAGAGTCGATAGACCCATTCCCTGTCCACAACGAGCAGGGAACATGGGTAATTCTGTTGTACTCTCCCAATTGCTTAGTAGAGTGCTCTGCACATACCAAGAGCTCAATAAATACGATTGATTGATTGATGAAAGAAACTCCCACGAGAGGGCATCCCTCTAAAGCCATCTTCCCGCAGAAACAAGTCTGTGTTGCGTACACATGGAGCTCGGTCCACCTGGAAATTGGAATCAGATGGGTTTTATGCTTCTACTTGTATAGCAGTGCTTAAGCTGAACTCTGTCCCAGGATTTTGACCCGCGTACAGTCTCCCACCTTACCTTGAGAAAAGTGTAAATATAACTATTTAGACTTCCTTTCCCAGCCATTCTCAAAAATCAAACTTTGGGAATGAAATTTTTTTTTAATCTTTAAAGCGTTTTCCTATATGAGCAAAAACTATTACACAGTATATCCACAGTCAGTTCAGTCAAGTAAAAAGCACTTTTTGCTTGTCTTCTGTATAGATTCTAAAAGCTATGGTCTGAAATCTAGTGAACTCAGACCTTAGTGAGGATATGTGAATTTTGTTAAACTGCAGGGTTTTTTAATTAAAAAAATAGGAAGTTTAAAATTTTTATGATGTCACAGTCCTAAGCCCTGCATCATTTTCTACCCCTTAATCACTTGATACTCATCCCACCCCCACAGCAACTTATATACATATCCTTATGCTTTCCCACTGTCCCTATCGGTAATTAATTTTAAAGTCCATCTCCCACTTTAGACTGTGAGCTTACTGTAGACAGTCAGTTGATCTAGCAACTCTACTGTATGGTTCATTTGCAAGTGCCTCTTATAATGCTCGAAACAGTGATCAATAGGAACCATTGATTGATATGCAAAAATAGTTTCAATTTAGTGCACATACTGTGGGAACCAAAGAACTGGACAGGAATCTTGGAGGCAGGGGCCATGTGTCTTATTTCAGTTTTGTGTTCTTAGATGTTAACACATTACTCTACACCTAGTAAGCAGTATAGAATGCAGATGGTCAGCAGAAGAAGGAGGCAGTGTTCATCAAATGTACTAATCACCTTTTCCCTTTTTCATGAGGTTTTGCCTGTGATTTGTCCTATTTGTTCAATTTTCTGTGTTAGAGTCCATATAGTCCTTATTGGGTTCAGTATGAGACTGAAGTGCAAGGAATGTTGACTGTGGGGTTGTGGGTTACTTGGACATTAAAAGTGTTTTCCTAAGTTTCAGTGACAGAGAGAAGGAAATGAGAATTTGTGGAAATTATTAGTTTGAGGGTTTGGAAGAACCATTTCCGGAGACAACTCTACTCTAAAACATCTAGCAATGGCATATTTGTCCCCGTGGGAGCAATTGTTGTGAGTCTGAGGGTAAGCCTTTTTGCCAGAAGCTTGGTGTTTGGAAAATTAAGGGAGACACACTGATCTTCAGGACTTGCCTGATGACCGTGATTTTTTTTTTCCTTTGCGAAATGGGGCATTAATGATTCTCACTTGTTTTTTGTTTTTGTGAGTATTGATAGAAGTATTTCAAATCACTTTAGATCTGCAAAGTACTTTAGAATTATTGCTGTAATTAGTCAAACCCCACAAATTCTATATAATCGTTGCTGCTCTTTAGAAGGAACCCCAGCTCATAGATTTATCTCTCTCCTGCTCTCATAATTACATCTCTCTCTCTCTATTTTAGGTTTGTCCCACTTTATTCATGCTAGTTCTCATTTGTCCCACTTCACAATAACGATGGTATTTATTAAGTGCTTACTATGGACCAAGCACTTTGTTAAGCACTGGGATAAATAAAGGATAATCAGATCAGACCCAACCCCTGTCCTAAACAGGGCTCATAGTCTAACTGAAAGAGAACTGGTATTCTATCGCCATTTTACAGATGAGGATACTGAAGCACAGGGAAATTAAGTGAATTGTCCAAGGTCACACAGTGGTGTTGCTGGGATTAGAACCCAGGTTTCCTGACTCCCCGGTCTCATGTTCTTTCCACTAGACCACACTGCCTCCCAAGCCTCCTCTAACGGCTTGTGTTCTTGGAAACTTTTCACCCCAACACCCTGTTTTCAAAACTCGTTCCCCCCTTTGATTCATCCCACTTGAGGAAAGTTCTAGGTAGCTCAATCAGACTTCTTGCAGTTCTTAGGATTTAGGTACTGTGATGGGGTGTCGGAACTAACTGTTTCTTACCCATTAGATTGTTAGCTCCTAGTGGACAGGAATAATGCCTTCTTCTAGTCTTTGCTCTGCCCTGAGAAGGCAATCAATAAATATTATTGATTAATTGGTAAAAGGGTTGGAATTCCATTAAGAAACAGGTTCAAAAGATAATGTGTTTAGCAAACATAAATATGGAGGGTGTAACATCGAAGGGAACACATCATTATTGAGGTCATCTGATGCTTCTTTTAAGATGTTAATTTTGAATTCTGCTGCAAAAAGGAAAATATAATGTCACTCAGTTGTGCCTTTCATGTCAAACTAATATCCATTTTCCGCTTTCAGACCTGGAATGGCCAGACATCAGGCCGAAGTTCAGAGTTTGAAACTGGACGATGATTCAGTCATAGAAGGAATAAGTGACCAAGTGCTTGTGGCAGTTGGGGTCAGTTTCATTTTCATTGCTGCACTGGTGTATATACTTGTAAGGTGAGCCTAATGGGGAGATGGTTTGATTGATGCACTTCTCAAGGATCATTTAAGTTTTTATCTGCTTCTAATTGTTAAACGGTAAATATCTAATGTCAAAATTAAAGTCACAATATAAGGCATTTTCGTGGACAAAGTTGAAATAAACTCTTCCACCATGAGTGTAGCCATGGTTTTTGGCAAACAGTGTGCCAGACCTATAATTGGAAACTTTCCTACTGTATTTTGAATGTGGTTTACAGCAATCCCCTCAACATCCCTGTGAGGTAGATAAGGGTATTCCCACCTTTATATGGCTAGAGGGATTGACAGAAAGAAATTTAATGATTTGGCTGGGACAATGGAAAATAGGATGAAAAAACACGTCGTTATTATTGTTTTTCCAGGTTGAGCCTGACTCTTTGGTCACTAATTCCCCTCCCATTGCATTGGGGAAAATGAATAGGAAACTACACAGACGTAAGTTCAGGAAGGAAAATGTGTGTCCACCTCATGCGTGGGCAAAGGGCATTTGCCCTCTCCTTATGCTGGTTGTGTCCCCGAGAGCAAACAGCACTGATCGGGAATTCTGCCATCAACCTGGCCACCCTGATCTGCTCCCTTCCAGCATCTCCTCCATTGGTATAGTTATATCAGGAGGATGCAGAGTAGGTAAACAGTACAGCTAGTACCATTTGTTAAGGTAAGGTGTGCTTCAAAAAAAAAAAATAAAAATGAAAGGATGAAGGGAGAAATTGCTCTCTTCTCTGTAGCTTCCCAGAATGTGGTGCTGTATCCTTGGAAGGCTTAGTTGGGAGAGTTAAGCACGGTATTACTCATAGAAATAATAATCCTGCTTCCTTCATAGTATACCTTCCAGCTGAAACTATGATTGAGATCATCCATTTCGCAGGTGAAGATACCAAGTGACCTTTTTTTCAAGATGAGAAAATGAAGACTTATTATAGATTCCCTTGTTGTAAACAGTTATTTTGCCCAGGAGATTAGATGGGCAGTGAAGTCCAAGTCAGTAGCGACATCAGGATGCTAGCTTTGGAGCCAGGATCTTGATACCCTGGCCTGTTACCCATTCTCACCCTCCGTTACCAGTCTGGACTGTAAAACCTGGTCAACATGTCCTTCTCCAACCCAGTCAGTTAGGCAAGTCACCTTTACTCCCTCTTGAGCCAAATTTGACTGAATAGAGTCCCGAGACTCTTTAGTTGAATAAACCACGAAACCCTTTGTCTTAGTGGACTTAGATTTTTCTGGGTTAGCCACTATCCCTGGTATTCTTAGATTTTTTTTTTCTTGTTGCTGTCTTTGTTTTAATTGGGATATATTAATGAACTAAATAATAGTTGTATTTTACTTTTTCTGGATTATTCTGGATTGATTTTAGCTTCAGTTCCTCTTCCCAAGCGAGAAAGTCGAGAAAGGTTAGAAGGATTACAAAAAGTGCAAATCCATAAAAGTGTTTGGAATTAAAGGAATTCGGTACTATGGTTGAGGTTTATAAACCTCCTAAGGAAAAAATTGATGTGTAATCTCCCTTTGTTAGACCTGAATTTACAACTGTGTGGTGCATCCAGAATCTGCTCTGATGTGTAAGTCCACTTATGTAGACTTGAACATCATTAGCCAGTAGGATAAGAATGATTAAGTGAATTAGTTGAGTTATCAGAAGGCTTCATCCAGTTACAGGCTTGAAAATCCTAAAAAGCCTGGTACTTTATTCAATTCAGAGGATGCCTGGCACATACCTAATGCTTCACCCCAATTTTCTACTTAGATCCTTACAGCGAGTTCATTCTTCTGCCAATGTTCTATGTTAAAAAGTTGATATTTTCACTTAACAGAAATGCACACCAGAACATACATCCAGAAAATCAAGAGCTAGTGAGAGTTCTTCGGGAACAACTTCAAACAGAACAGGTATCACCTACTTTAGAGATGTGCATCCTCGTTTAAAGAATGAATGTTGCTGCTGCACCCTAAAAATGTATCTAAGCTAACAAGTAACCCTTTGGAAATGAGGGATTTAGTTTTGGGGTTTTTTTTGGCCTTAAATATACCTATACTTTTTTGTGCAGGAAAGTGATCTATACTAAATTACCAAGTGTTCTGAGATTGTAATTTTTGCCTTGATTTTAATTAGTAGCTTTCATCGTCACTGTTATTTAGTAGAGAATACAATCCCTGTTTAATTTAACTCATGCAAAGACAGCATTACTTTGAAACAGCCAACAGTGGAGGTATGTTTTTAAAATAGAAACAAGATAGAAAGTTGTTCTTGGGAATTATGGAGTTGAAAGTGTAGATTTTTTTCCTCTTTTTAGCCGCTTGGAGGAGTTCGGTAAGAGGAGCTTGGCAGGAAGCTGGATAGGTTTTGCCCCCTTTCTTGCCTCAGTAGCCAGATCTCTGGGTTAGACTCTTACAATCACAAATTTAGTAGTTTTCAGAAGGTCAAGAAAAATCATGCCAGGCTTTCCTACTGAAAGTAGACAGGCAGACCCTTAAAATAAAGGGCCACTGTTCAATTCCAGGAATATTGGCTTAGGGACTGCTGAGGGAAATAGAAGATCCGTTGGATCTAGATCAGCCCCAGAAGTCTGCATCAATCCTAAGTTGTTCCTAGCCTGGAGGATATCCAGAAAGCTGGGCTGGATCCTTTACTGTACCTCCGCCTGCTTCAATCTCAACCAGTCATCCCAGGGTTGCCCTGAAAATGAACCAGCCTCTCAAAGTTTGGCGGGACAAGGGTGACGTTTGCCAGACTGGCTTCTCTCCCAAAGTATGAAATCTGGTGAAGAGGGAAAGAGGGCTAGTAAAATTACTACTGGCTGGCTGGGATGAATCGGGAAATGAGATCACGTGCGCTATCATAACCACAATTAATTGAGGGTCTGTATTTTGCACAAAACCCGTGGGATGTGGTTAAACTGGCCCTACCATCAAGAAATTTATTTTCCAAGTGGGGAGAAAAATACATAGGAAAATTGTAAACTTCAGATATAAATTTTAATTGTCAACTGTCAATTGATCAGTGGTATTTATTGAGCACTGTGTTCCAAGAACACTTCTGTTGTTTAAGGGAGCGCAACAGAATTGTAGACATGTTCCCTGCCCACAGGGAGCGGGCAATCTAGAGGACTCTATTATGTGATAGAGAAAATCGGGCTTTCCGATGATTTGTTTTGTAACCTCTATAGTTTGGCAGGTGCTTTTATTCAAGAGATTCGCATGCTAAATTACTTCAGTTACTATTAGCAAAGATTTTAATGCCAGCAGCATGCAGAGTGTTACCAAGCACAAGTTTTGACCACATTTGCTCTTGGACTTGAAATACGTGAGCTGGATTCTCCTCTCAAAGCTTAAACTTAGAGGTTTTAACCACAAGTTCAGTTGTACTAACCATTCCCACCGCAGCCCTAAAGGGAAATATTGAAAAGCAGATCAAATTTTTTTAATAGAACACCTGGGAAGAATGATATTCAAGTGTCAAAGGGTTTTTTTTACTATTTTTAATTTTCTTCAAATTGAGAAGTTATTGAATATATTCATTTGAATTTTTTTAAATGAAACTACTGCTGTTTTGGCCTTCTAAAGTGCATTTTTAACTGGAAATAATTTTTCAGCAATCTGAATAAGAGCTGTGGAAGGAGGGTTTTTGGGCAAATGTTATTGAACTCTGATTTGCTGTGCTATAATTCAATCCAATGCACAAAAAACATACAATGTCCATTCATTCATTTATTCAGTCGTATTTATTGAGCGCTTACTGTGTGCAGAGCACTGTACTAAGCGCTTGGAAAGTACAATTTGGCAGCAAATAGAGACAATCCCTAAGGTTCTGAACTAAACATGCTTGATATTTTTCACTTCTGCATTTGAAGTAGTCAGGGAATGTGTCATTTTGTTTTTCTGTACTTTCCAAGCACCTAGTATAGCACACTGCACCAAGTGGACACTCAGTAAATGCTACTACTTAATAAAAACCAAAAAAATTAAAAATTTGTCAGATGAACAGAAAATAACCCTAATGTCATTTATTTTACTTCAGTACCTTTTAGGGTTGAGTGTGCTTAGAAGGAATCAACTGTGTGCTATACATTTATTTGGAATGCTGATGTTATACACCGTTTGTGTGACCTAGTAATAGTGTATATTAAATGTGTGAGCCCGTTGTTGGGGAGGGATCGTCTCTATTTGTTGCCTAATTGTACTTTCCAAGCGCTTAGTTCAGTTCTCTGCACAGAGTAGGCACTCAATAAATACAATTGAATGAATGAATGAAGTGCTTATCGTCAATCAAATACTAGTATTTACTGAGTACTTAATATGTGAAGAGCACTCTTCTAAGCATTCAGAAGAGTACAGTGAAAGAGTTGGCAGACGTGCCCCCTGCCCACAGTGAGCTTCCAGTCTAGAGGGGGAGACGGGCAATAATATAAATAATTTATAATATATACTTTGAAGATATGTACATGAGTGCTGCAGGGTCGAGGGTAAAGTGAATTTCAGATACCCAGAGGTCAGAGATCCAAGTGCATAGATGATGCAGAAGAGAGAGGGAAGAGAGGGGAAGCCCTCCTGGGGGAGATGTGTGTGCAAAGTACTATATTAGGATCGGGAGGGTGGAATTCGACATAATCCCTGTTTGTCCAAGGCTTACAGAAGGGAAGATGAAATGGCATTATCTCAAAAGCCACATAAAAGACAAGTCTCAGAGTCCAGCCGGTTGGGTAGGAAAAGAGAAGTGAAGGAACCTCCCGTAGTTGCCCTCCAGGTCATCCGGAGAGAAGTCACAACCCAAATCTTCCCAACATCCTAAGATTAGTGGAGGTGCGCCCCTGCAATTTGAGTCCCTTGCACAGGGCAGTCTGGAGCAAAGCCCCAAGTTGGCACCAGGGAAGAGATGACAGGGATTGCTTGGTGGTGTTGGTTGGTAGAGTGGGAAGCTCAAGGTGAATGCTGCTTCTCTTTGAGTTCTTCAGGACCTCCCAGGGCAAGCTCCAGGATGGCATGCTGTGTGGGGGGCATATCCGTGGTGTTGACCCTTACAGTGGGTGGTCACGGAAGATGTTCCCACTGAGTAAATCCCTGACACCGCTGCAGGCACGGGTCAATTTTGGGAGTAAGGGTCTAGGATGGCACTGTGGGGGAATAGCAGGGGTGACCATTCGTGTTGTCCAGCTGTTTGGACCTCGAAACCAGGGTTTTGTGCTTTTTGCTAAACTTGATTAAACTTTCAATTAATGGAATATGTCTAATGCTTGTTTTCTCTCCCCCGCCCCCCACCTTCTCCCTGGCCCTTCAGGATGAGCCTGTTGTTATTCGGCAGCAGTTCTACACTGATATGTCCTGCCCAATCTGTTTACATCAAGCTTCTCTTCCAGTTGAAACAAACTGTGGACATCTTTTTTGTGGTAAGCTAATGAGCATATTACATTTATTGAAAATGTGTATTCAAGCTACGGCTCACAGTCCAGAGTCTTTTTTTTCCCCCCCTCTCAGTAATTGCTGGTTTTCAGGGTTATTGTGAGGGGGTACATTCCACCGTGATCATATGGAATGTAAACAGGGGTGGATCTTTCATTTGCTGATTGATTTCGAGGGACGGGGACTGTCCGTCGGACTTGGAGAAGGAGCGTGGCCTGGTGGAAAGAGCATGGGCCCGGGAGTCAGAGGACTTGGGTTCTAATCCTGGCTCCACCCTTTGCCTGTTCTGTGACCTTGGGGAAGTCATTTCACTTCTCTGGGCCTCAGTTACCTCATCAGTAAAATGGGGATTAAGACTGTGAGCCCTGTGTGGGACAGGTGCTATGTCCAATCTGATTATCTTGTATCTACCCCAACAAGAAGTACAGCGCCTGGTACATAGTGAGTGCCTAACAAATCCTATTTTTTAAAAAAGTCTTGATCATTACTAAAGGAGCGTAACTGCAGATTATTCAAATCTGGAACATAGTCTAATTTTCTTTTCAGTGATATTTATTGAGTGCTTACTGGGTGCAGAGCACGGTACTAAGTACTTGGGAGAGCACAATACAACAAAGTTGGTAGACGTGTTCCCTACCCACAATGAACTTACTGTCTAGAGGGGAAGATGTGTCTGACTAAATCCTCATTTCCTCTTCTCCCACTCCCTTCTGGATTGCCCTTGCATTTGGATTTGCTCCTTTTAGTCACCCCTCCCTCAGACTCACAGCTTTTAGGTACATAGTGTTCTCTCCCAAGCACTCAATACAGTGCTCTGCACACAATAAACGCTCAATAAATACAATTGGTTAAATAAATTATGGGTATAATTCTATAGGTGAATCAGTAGTGTGTAATATAATTCCCCAGTTTTGGGTTCTGCATTGTAAAATGGTCCTCATTATAGCCAGCAATAGAAATTGTGTAGATAAGTGAAATCCATTGAGAATCCAAATATCTTATTCTAGCCTTTAATTTCAACCTCCTCCCCCTCGAAATTTTTGCCAGACATTCAGCCTCACTGTGTTTTTTTTTTTTCCTGCCTCTGCCCACTCCCCGGTTGAGATGGTAACAAGCAATGAAATGGCCAAAAGTAGGTAGCAGAAATTTTAAAAAGAGAAGTAAAGTGTTAGTCACTATCAGCCCAGTTTATTTAAGAGTTAGCTACAAATTCCATTCTTGGGAGTCAAGATAGACACTTTTCCATCTTGCTTCTCAGCTCTTCATATTTTGTGCCTTTGGAGGCCAAAGATTAAGAAATTTATTTCCCAGTTTTTTCATTTTTATGTATATGTAACTTTCTGTGAATGTATCTCCAGTCCTATAGAATGTCAGCAATACACATCCACCAAATCAAAGTACAGCAATCTATGTATTAGTATATATAAATGCCAGTAGTTTCCCAGAAGTAAATGATCACTTTGTTCTGTTTCCGTAAGGTAGGTTAGGACTTTTAATAGTCCGTGGTTATGCTAGGTTCTATTTTGTCTGCAGCCATATCGAGCATATCAGCACTTTGTTTTATACAAAGCTTATTTGTTCTTTACAGCCCCATCCTATGGGCATGGAACCACTCTACATTTTAATAACAAGGACATTTGTGATACTAAAAAATTAAATGAGTTGGCCAGTGTATCACAGAAGGAATGTGCTAGAGCTGGATCCAAGTGGAGAATTGCTTATTGTTCAGCATGCACTCCTTGGTCTGAGGTTGCTTCTATCTGCTAAGCAAGTGATTTTCCCTTATACCACTAAATTGACTGGTGGTTTGATCTTGGAGTATTCATTTTCCATGTTTTTATTCTTTTGTCTGGAAATAAAGGATAGTACATAGTCTGGTTTGCAGGGATCTTGTGAGAATGTATTTCATTCTTTACTACAGATGTATTCTGTTTTTATCTAAAGCAGTGCTAGAAATCATGATACATATAATAATAGGTTAAAGTAATCTTAAACATTGTTTTATGTGATTCCTATCTTCAAAAGTTTCAAAGCACTTTAAAGATATTATCTCTTTAATAGTGCAGGCAAGGTATTATTTAGACAAGTCTTCACTAGAGAAAAAAGATGGTTCAATTTCAAAACACCCCCTTCTCGGCTTCTCCCCCCTCCCTTCTCCATGCCTTTCAGTCAGTTTCACAGCAGTTTACATTATCTCATTGTCTTTTTCCGGACTGGTTAAATGGCCTATGCTAAATATGCTAAATTCTGTGTTTTTTAAGTCAGCCTGTGGAGAGATCTAAAAGAAACTTTGTAATCAGGATTAGTGTAAAACAGTGTTGTAGATAAGTACAAAAATTTTCCCATCCATCCTCAGGACTCATTTTTAGTATTAACTAAGACACAGTAGAAAAGACTTCAATCAGTGAAGTTTGTTTCCAGTTCCAAAGCTTTTCTTTGTCTAAATGTGCAGGGAACAGCATTTTTGAGTGTATATTTTCTAAGAGAAATATTTGGTTTTGAACTATGTCTACATGGGACAAAACAATATATAGTTCCAAACGGCGACAGGAATTGCCTCTTGCAAACTCAGCTAGTGTGTTCAGAGCCATTCACCCCCAACCCTGCCTCAGAATCCATTTCAGAAAGTGTAACATTAGTGCACTCACTTGCTTACTTTTGGGCAGTTTCTTTACCCTGCCTTTGGATCTTACATTGTGCATTTCAGAAAGCCACTGAGAACTGTATTTTCCATAGATTCTTTCCCCCACTCCTCTCATTCTGATAACCCTCCTGTCAAAAGAGCTATTTGACTCTTCGAAGAACAAAGAAAGGGGGGAAAAACGAGTAGGTGGGATGAAAGAATGGAACTGCCGAGTAGGAGAAGTCTAAAAGGATCATCTCCTGTCATGGACAAAGTTGAGATGATGAGTAGCACCACAGATAAAGAAGTCCTCCTGGAGAAGAGGGAGGAAAAAAACCCAGCAAAACCCAAAGGGAAGCTGTCAAAAAAGCCTCCTGCTTTTGGATTTTATTTGAAACTTTAGACCCTAATTTTTCACAGCTGTACATAGGTGATTTTGTAGTGCAATAGAATAATTATATTTTAAATGTTGAAGTCATAAAACAGATGTGGTTTTTTTTGCAACATTTTCCATTCTAAGTGGAGAAGGGTCTCTTAAAAACAGGCAAGCAGCGTGGATCAGTGGAAAAAGTATGGGCTTGGGAGTTGGAGATCGTGGGTTCTGATCCCGGCTCCGTCACTTGTCAGCTGGGTGACTTTGGGCAAATCACTTCACTTCTCTTGGCCTCAGTGACCTCATCTGGAAAATGGGGATTAAGACTATGAGCCCCACATGGGACAACCTGATTACCTTGTATTTCCTCCAAGCGTTTAGAACAATGCTTGGCACATAGTAAGCGCTTAATAAATACAATTGTCACCATCAAGACTCCAGGCAATAGTGGAACAAACAGGAAGCATATTATTAATAAGTAATAAAAACTTTGGTTTTATTAAGCTCTGGGGAAGATACAATGCAATCAGGTCAGATACAGTTCCTGTACCACATGGTGCTAATAGTCTAAAGGGAAGGGAGAACAGGTATTTAATTCCCACCCTACAGGTGAAGAAATTTTGGGACAGAGAAGTTAAGTGATTTTTCCAAGATCAACCTGCAGTGAAGTGGCAGAGCTAGGACGGGAACCCAGGTCTTTTGACTCCCAGTAGACCACTCTGCTTCCAAGTCACCAAATTGATGTAATTTCATGGCTAAAGTAAACATGTTGGGATATTCTCATGTAGAGAATTTGCAGCTAATCCATGTAAATTAACTATGTCAAGACCAACAGTATTTATGAAGTACTTACTATGTGGGTAGAGAACCATACTGGGTATTAAATACCACTGATTGATTAGTTGATTTGGGGAACAGGTAGAAGTATATGATTCATAACCACAAGGAGTTTACAGTCCAGTGAGGGAAAGAGATAACAAAAATAACAAGCTTTTCAGAAAACTGAGCCACTTTTGCCCTGAAGCGGTCTGGCCCAAGACAAAGCAAAATAGGAAGATTGTTTTCTGATGGCTTCATCTTAACTCTCCAAATATAAGCCATAATAGTACAAGAAATAATAATGGAATATAATGGAGAAATGGGGTAAATGGGCATTGTGTCAAGAAAATTTTCTAGCAGCATGCTCAGAAAAATTATGGAATCTTTGTCATTTGGATCATTTAAAGTAGATCTGAAAAACATCGAGAACAGCACTGGTGTATGGCAGAACAGCTTAATACATTTGTGGTTTTATGAATATTCTCTGATCTAAGCATCATAATTGGAGCATGGCATAATAGAATTAATTTTATTCGTAGATTAGTAAAATTAGATGGGGGTATATGATCCACTCTGAGGATTTCCCCTGCCCTTTCAAATCTACCAGTCAATCAGTGGTATTTATTGAGTGCTCACTGGGTGGGGAGCATTGTACGTACAAAGGGCTTGGGAGATTACAGAACGGTAGAGTTGGTAGACATGTTCCCTGTCCACAAAGAGCTCACAGCTAGATGAAGCTTACAATCTGCCCCCTTGATACTCTTCATTCTGCCTATTTTTTGGATATTTCAGTAACCATATGCATCTCCATCAGGAAAAGGGAAGGGAAGAAAAACTAATCCACTCGTTTAGGTGCTTCTGTCTGAAAAATTGTTTTGTAAAGTATAAAAGACTCAAGAAAATAGTAGTCCAAGATTCAAAAATTAAATAAAGCTGAAATTGTCTAATCAAACTACTGGTTGTTAATGTTTGCTTCCCTCAGGTACCTGCATTATTGCATACTGGCGGTATGGTTCGTGGCTTGGAGCCATCAGTTGTCCAATCTGCAGACAAACGGTAATGTTGAATCATGAAGGATTTTTATGTAATTGCATGGTTAAGATATCTGCATATGAAATGTATATATCATGGCTGCATTTCCAAGACTTTGTGGGTTTATAGTAAGCTACTCCTTTTAATTATATTTTCTTTAGAAAAGGATCATATTATTGCCCAAGCACTCGCTTCAAAATTTCATCCACAAGGAAGTGGAATTGTCATGGAGATCACTGAAAAACGGCGCCCCAAAATTGTTAGAGGAAATCACTGTGACTGCACTAGTGGCCAGAAGCTCTGATTGCAGTACTTCTGAGGATTTTGTTCTTTTACCCGTCTTCTGGGCAACTGGGGAATGTGAACTACTTAATTAGGCTTAATATAATATTATTATTGTGGCACTTATGTGCCATACACTATACTAAGATTTGAGGTAGGTACACGATCACCAGGTCAGACACAGTCCCTGTCTCACATGGGGCTCACAGTCTAAGCTAACTATCCTCCCGTGATATCCATTTACATATATGTAACTACTGCAGACTCAAGAAGATTAAAATCTGAAAAGATTATTTTTCCTTTTTTTATAATTCTGTAACTCTATTAGAAAGTGGAAAGGAACTAAAGACACTGGGTATCTTAAAATGGCGATTGATCAAAAGAAAATGTTTTGGCTGTATCTAGGCCAAATCTGTGCTACATTGTTTGCCTAGGACGCACTTGCTTCCCATCGTCTTAAATGTGTTTTTCTTCGCTTTTGTTTTTGTTTGTTTGGGTAAAGACACTTCCAGTGAGGGAGGCAGTGGCTATCTCTGAAACTTAAATTGTCAGCATGTTTGGGAAAAAAAATGGGGAAGGAGACGAGACAGGAAACAGATGAGTACCCCTTTGACCTAAATCCTCTACAAAGTTAGAGTTGATAGTGAGGAGCGATGGGGAAACATTTAAAGGCATGACATAAGACAGAACGAAACCAAAACCCGACACCACGATAAACACTGATTTTGGACTGTCACGTTTAAGAGAGAGAGGATTCTTAGTAAGTTCCATAACCCTCATCAGACTACCTTTCTGGAACAGGCTTGGCCTGAATTTTCTCCAAGCCAGGCCACAGGATGCTTCTTCCCAGGGCCAGGGCTGCCAAAGCCCAAAACCATAATTAATCAGTGGTGTTAATTTAGCGCTTCACTGTGCAGAGTACTACACTGAGTGCTTGGAAGAACGTATCAGCTACCCACAATGAGCTTATTAGCATTTAAACCTGCTTTGGAGCAGCCTGCTCCCTAGAAACCAGCCCAAAAGCTAGCAGTGTTCCCTGCAGGAACGACTGGGGGATTTGGATGTTTATTTCCTCCTTTCCTGCTCTTCCACTTTTTTCGGTCTCATGTTCGTATTGTTCTCTTTTAGATTACAGCTTCCTAGAGTTAGAAGGAATCTTAGTCATCTGGTGAAGCTCCCCCTGCCGCCAAGGGACTTGTTCACCTCTCTCAGCCTGTACTAGTGTTTCATCACCCTTAGAGTCAGAAAGTTGTTTTAGGCTCACCAGACTAGCGATTGCCAAAATGAAAGTCATTCCTCCTTGTCTGATACTCCGTAGTCACGAAATAGTGTCCTCCTTATAGAGAAAGTGGGAAGGGAGGAAGAGGAAGAGGACGGGAAGAGGAGGAGAAGCCGGGAAGGGGAGGGATTGATTACAATCCATACTCTAACTGGCCTACCCTGGAATGATTCTTTCTGCATCAGCCTCATCACTGGCCTCATCTGTTTCAGCAATTATATTTATTGAGCGCTTACTGTGTGCAGAGTACTAATCCCTTGAGAGAATATAGTATAACAGAGTTGGTAGACAGGTTCCCTGCCCATAGTGAGCTTACAGTCTAGAGGGGGAGCCAGACATTAATATAATAAATTAGATATGTACATAATAATAATGGTGGTATTTGTTAAGCACTTAGTATGTGCAAAGCACTCTTCTAAACGCTGGGTGGATATAAGGTGATCAGGTTGTCTCACGTGAGGCTCACAGTTTTAATCCCCATTTTACAGATGAGGTAACTGAGGCACAGAGAAGTGAAGTGACTTGCCCAAAGTCATGCAGCTGGCAAGCAGCGGAGCAGGTATTAGAGCCCATGACCCCTGACTCCCAAGCCCGGGCTCTTTCCACTGAGCCACGCTACATAAACACTGGGACTGAGGTGGGGTGAACTAAGAGGGCAATCCAAGTGCAAGGGCGACACAGAAGAGAGTGGGATAAATTCATTCATTCATTCAATAGTATTTATTGAGCGCTTACTATGTGCAGAGCACTGTACTAAGCGCTTGGGATGAACAAGTCGGCAACAGATAGGGACAGTCCCTGCCGTTTGACGGGCTTACAGTCTAATCGGGGGAGACGGACAGACGAGAACAATGGCAATAAACAGAGTCGAGGGGAAGAACATCTCGTAAAAACAATGGCAACTAAATAGAATCAAGGCGATGTACAATTCATTAACAAAATAAATAGGGTAACGAAAATATATACAGTTGAGCGGACGAGTACAGTGCTGTGGGGAGGGGAAGGGAGAGGTGGAGGAGCTGCGGAGAGGTAAAGGGGGGATGGCAGAGGGAGTAGAGGGAGAAGGGAGCTCAGTCTGGGAAGACCTCTTGGAGGAGGTGAGTTTTAAGTAGGGTTTTGAAGAGGGGAAGAGAATCAGTTTGGCGGAGGTGAGGAGGGAGGGCGTTCCAGGACCGCGGGAGGACGTGACCCAGGGGTCGACGGCGGGATAGGCGAGACCGAAGGACGTTGAGGAGGTGGGCGGCAGAGGAGCGGAGCGTGCGGGGTGGGCGGTAGAAAGAGAGAAGGGAGGAGAGGTAGGAAGGGGCAAGGTGATGGAGAGCCTCGAAGCCTAGAGTGAGGAGTTTTTGTTTGGAGCGGAGGTTGATAGGCAACCACTGGAGTTGTTTAAGAAGGGGAGTGACATGCCCAGATCGAAGAATAGACCGGAGGGGGGCGAGAGAGGAGGAAGGGAGGTCAGAGAGAAGGCTGACACAGTAGTCTAGCCGGGATATAACGAGAGCCTGTAGCAGTAAGGTAGCCGTTTGGGTGGAGAGGAAAGGGCGGATCTTGGCGATATTGTAGAGGTGAAACCGGCAGGTCTTGGTAACGGATAGGATGTGTGGGGTGAACGAGAGAGACGAGTCAAGGATGACACCGAGATTGCGGGCCCGAGAGACGGGAAGGATGGTCGTGCCATCAACGGTGATAGAGAAGTCCGGGAGAGGACCGGGTTTGGGAGGGAAGATGAGGAGCTCAGTCTCGCTCATGTTGAGTTTTAGGTGGCGGGCCGACATCCAGGTGGAGACGTCCTGGAGGCAGGAGGAGATGCGAGCCTGAAGGGAGGGGGAGAGGACAGGGGCGGAGTTGTAGATCTGCGTGTCATCTGCGTAGAGATGGTAGTCAAAGCCGTGAGAGCGAATGAGTTCACCGAGGGAGTGAGTGTAAATGGAGAACTGAAACGAGGGTTTAGTTGGGAAAGAAGTCTTGGAGGAGATGTGCTTTTAATAAGGCTTTAAAGGTGGGAAGGTCACCATCCCTCGGATATGAAGCAGGGAAGGGCGTTCCAGGCCAGAGGCAGGATGTGGGCAAGAGGTCAGCGGGGAGACGGCTGAGATCGCGGTACAGTGACTAGGTTAGCATTAGAGGAACGAAGTGCGCAGGCTGGATTGTAGTAGGAAGTCAGTGAATCAGCCATAATAATGATGGCATTTGTTAAGGGCTTACTAAGTGCTGAGGGGGGATACGTGGTTGTCCCACATGGGGTTCACAGTCTTAATCCCCCTTTTGCAGATGAGGTATCTGAGGCACAGAGTGGTCAAGTGACTTGCCCAAAGTCACACAGCTGACAAGTGGCGGAGCTGGGATTAGAACCCATAACCTCTGACTCCCAAGCCCGGCCTCTTTCCACTGAGCCACGGTGGGCCAGACTAGGAGGTACATGCTGAGTAGCTTGCCCCAAGAGTTTCAAACTGGGAGGAACTAAATCTACCTCTTTATATTTTCAGAAGTCCTTCTACAATATGGGTGCATGTGAAAAAGGGGAAAAATAGCCTTGAGTACATCCATTTGATTGGTCAGAGACTTCCAGCCTCTGCAGCCGTCTCTTTTCAAATGCACATGACAAGGTCAAAAAGCCTTTTCAACCAGTAGTATCCCACACTCCACCTACTCATTTCATATTCATTCAGCCAGTTGTATTTGTTGAGCACTTACTGTGTGCAGAACACTGTACTAAGTGCTTAGAATGTAACCAACTTAATTTTTCATTTAAATAAAAGGGGTCTCCATAGTTTATCCTTACTCCTCCCTTCCCTGGGTATTATTTTACTTTCAAATGTCACCCACCACTCTCTCACATTCACTTCTCCCTTCAAACAGAGGGGGAAAAATGAAAATCTACCCCCTCTCTGGGCAGCTGATGGGTGACATAAGGCAGGCAAGAGCTAAACTGGATAAACCTGCCAACATCCACCCATCCTCCCCCTTCTGGGATCTGTCAGCTCTGCCAACCAAAGGCAGTAAGACCTGCATCAATTAAAGTCCCAGATTGCCACCTGCCCCTCCTTCCAGACCTACTAATAGGTGGCAAAAGGGAATTTTAAAGCATTGGTCTTCCTATGTAAATTTGAAGCTGGCCAGAGGGGAGAAGAGATTTGCAATTGTTCATTCATTCAGTCATTCAGTCATATTTCTTGAGCGCTTACTGTGTGCAAAGCACTGTACTTGGGAGAGAACACTATAACAATAAACAGACACATTCCCTGCACACATTGAGCTCATAGTCTAGAGGGGGAGACAGACTATAATATATATACATGAACAACAGATATATACATAAGTGCTGTGGGCTGGGAGTGGGGCATTAATGAAAGGAGCGAGTCAGGGTGGTGCAGAAGGGAGTGGGAGAAGAGGAGGGAATAATCAGGGAAGCCGTTCTTGGAGGAGATGTGCCTTCAATAAGGCTTTGAAGTGAAGGAGAGCAATTGTCGATTTCTTGCCAAGCATTTCCAACCAAGATAATTGGTTACCAAGACCTTGTGGATATAAAGAGGAGCTATATGCACCGAAAAACAAATGGCTAGAGGGTCAATGTCGGGACCCAGGGTGGCTTTGCAACGGTAGAGTGTGTGCTTGAGACTCATGCTGCAAAGTCAGAGTCCTGGTGATAGAACTCAACTGTGGATAGGGAGTTTAGCTGACCAGGGCCCACCAAACCAGGGTGCCTCCGAGGGAGGTAAGCTGGCCCAACTCCGTGTCCCGCCCGAATCCGGTCTCCACCGTGGACCACGGTTTCTCTAAGCCTTCCTTCCACTGTATTATCTCAGGCGATCGATCGGAAATATTTATTGGATGCTTACTATTGGTAGAACTAAGAGTTTGGGAGAGTTCAGTAGAGGTAGGCCTTTCCCTACCCCCAACGGGCATACAATCTAAATAGTATTAATAATGTTGGTATTTGTTAAGCGCTTACTATGTGCAGAGCACTGTTCTAAGCGCTGGGGTAGATACAGGGTAATCAGGTTGTCCCACGTGAGGCTCACAATCTTAATTCCCATTTTACAGATGAGGTAACTGAGGCACAGAGAAGTTAAGTGACCTGCCCACAGTCACACAGCTGACAAGTGGCAGAGCCGGGATTTGAACCCATGATCTCTGACTCCCAAGCCCGTGCTCTTTCCACTGAGCCATGCTGCAATCTAGCAGGGGAGGCCGACACTAAAGTTACAGGTAGGGGAAGAAACCAAGTATAAAAATATGAAAATAAGTGCTGAGATTATACGATTTGGGATGAGTACCTAAGTGCTTAAGAGCTAAGGACACAAGTGCAGAGGCTATGCAGTAGGAAGGGAAATAGGCTGAGAATGACAAAGATTAGTTAAGGAAGGCTTTCTGGAGGTGTGATGCAGAAGGGCTGTAAAAGAGCTATTGTGCTCTCCTAAACATTTAGTACAGTGCTCTACGTAGAGTAAGTGCTCAGTAAATTCTGTTGGTTTACTGGCTGGGAGACTAGAGGTCTGCAGATGTGAAGGGGGAGGGAGCTCCAGCAGGAGAGGAGTAGCGTGGCCTAGTGAGCACGGGCCAGGGGTCAGAGAATCTGGGCTCTAAATAGGCTCTGACCCTTGTATGCTGTGTGACCTAGGCCAAGTCACTTTTACCTCTCTGTGCCTTAGTTACCTCATCTGTAAAATGGGGATTAAGTCGGTGAGCCAGTGTCCAACTCCAACACTTACTACAGTGCCCTCCTCAATGTATTGTGGACCTCATTCATGGATTTCTATAAATAAATTCTCCTGAATTTAGTAGTATTTTATGTAAGCTTCTCAAGGGCACAGATCATGTGCACCAACCCTTGTATTCTCCCAAGTGCATAGGACAGTGCTCTGCACACAGTATCTCCTCTATAAATACCTACTAACTCCCTGAGGTAACAAATACCACAAGCTTAGTGCGCACTATTTGAAGAATCTCTTTATGCCGTTCTCGAACCTACAAATAAGTTAGAGAAAGCTGTCAGTGTGTTTATTTCTCCAGCCCCCTTTTATTTAAGGAGGCCTATAAAAATGTTTCCGCTGTTTGCAGGTAACTTTACTCTTACCACTGTTTGGTGAAGTTAGTCAGCCTCAGGATGGGGCACAGCTGCATCAAGATATTAACGACTACAACCGAAGATTCTCAGGGCAACCCAGATCTGTAAGTCCAAAAAACCCCACATTTTGAGATTAAAAGGATACAGTGCTTTTATTTTGTAAAGAATCTTTTTCACTATAGAAGGTGCTCTGTGATTAGTAGTTGCCCCTTAAAGCATGCTTCCAGTACCTGTTATGTATAAAACACGATGAAAGAATTAGGGGGCTTCCTTGGACGACGCACATCTGTCCGAATAGGACATGATGCGGTGTCGGTCAAGCCATGAGTAGTAATTATAACGCAAGCTTTCCGTATTGAAGGGTTTATCAGGAAACCCACCCTTATGTAATGGAACCGACTGAATCCACAGCTTGTGCATCTTAAATTCCTCGGCAGTTGTTTCCTCCTCCTTCTTTGGTAAATCACCACCCCACCTACCAGACCAAAAGGATTCTTGAAGACTGCTTTTCTCATAAGAGTCAGAAGACCCCCAAGATATATCTTAAAAGAAATAGCTATTTTAAAAAAAGATTCTAAGTGCAGGGGAAGTCTCTTCATTTGTCAGAGGTGGTGTGTGTGGCACTCCTTACTCACTGTGTATTGCCACTCTTTTCTTATCGAGTTCTAGAACTTTTAGGCCTCTCCCTGGGCTCCTACCCCAGGAGTTTTCCTTTAGCTTTCTGAATTCTGAGGATTTAACCTGTGAAGCTCTAGAGTAGCTCTTGGAAAAGTTGACCCACTGCAGCTAAAAGACCTCGATCAGTCGGCAAATAGGTCAGCTAGCTTAGCTCAGTTTAGCTGTTGAAGTATTTCAGTGACTTTTTACTTTACACTTTTGCTTACCCTTTTTACTTTTTGAAGGAAATTTTCTTTCAATTTTAATTACTATGAAATGTGGACATTCATGCACACTTCAAAACACTGTACAGTGGGAAGTTAAGTGTGGTAGTAGAAACCTTACTATAAATCAACAAATGCATATTTTATATCACTAACAACTGCACCCAAATAACATATTTGTGTTTTTGTTCCCTCCCAGATTATGGAAAGACTGATGGATCTCCCCACTTTACTGAGGCATGCTTTCAGGGAAATGTTTTCAGTTGGAGGTCTTTTCTGGATGTTCCGAATAAGGATACTGTTGTGTTTACTGGGAGCTTTTTTCTATTTAGTTTCCCCTCTGGATTTTCTTCCCGAAGCCTTGTTTGGAATTCTGGGATTTCTAGATGATTTCTTTGTCATCTTTCTGCTGCTTATTTACATCTCTATCATGTATCGAGAGGTAATAACGCAAAGGCTTGACAGATGAATTTTTTTAAAAGAGGATGAATAAGATGCTTGACTATTTTATACAGATGCACAGCAAAAGAATCCATGGCATAACAAAGCACTTGAATATCGTTTTACAGTTTCACAAACATGAAAATTTGACATCTAAGCAGCTAGTAATATGTAACTGGAATCATAATCATGTTGCAGATTCTAATTCTAAAATTATATTCACAACTGCGACTATAAACACATGTTCAGTGAGTATATGTAAACTAACACCAGCTGAAAAAAAACCCTCATCTAATTAAGGGACTAAGTAAAAGGGATGCTTCGATAATATCTTGACCATGTGCCCTTCTGAAATGGTGAAATATAGAAAGATATTAAATGAGAAATGTCGCACCTCTTCCATTTTGGAAGTTTCAATAATGAAGTGTAATTGTTAAAATATTTTTGTTACAGTAAAATTTCATGTTGTATAAATTTGGAAGGTCACGGTTTCTTTCGGTATTAACCTACAGCTTGTATATGGAGGATAATTTTTGCTTTTCCATTCAAATATTATTTTGCATCAGGTAAATGGGAGGATGAAATCAAAACGCTCTAGGAAATTCACTTGGTTTACACAAGAAAATTATTAATTGTAAATATAATTTCAAACATTGCATTCTTTACACTGTCAGTCTGATTTTCTCAGAAGACTGCCATTTAAAGATAAAAAATGTAGGTACCAGCCAGATTATTATGGGTGAAATGGTTATACCAAAATTTAAACAGGAATCTTGTTTTCCAGATCGTGGACAGAAGTATTTTTACAAATCTTTTAGCTTTTGTGGAAATTCTTTTTGGCAAATTTCCCAGCACATCTAAATAATCAGTCAATCCATTAATCAATCAGTGATACTTACTGAGTACCTTCTTTTGCTGAATTCTGTATTAGGCTCTTGGGAGAGAACAAAACAATTGAGTTAACTTAGGCATACGTTAATTTACCTGAATACAGAAATTCAGTGTTACGTGAGGAGGAGTGCATCTTTTTTTATATCAGAGAGCAAAAGAGAGTTCCGTATTAATTTGGCTTGATTGATAACATGCGTTGGCTATTGGCCATTCATTCATTCAATCATATTTATTGAGTGCTTACTGTGTGCAGAGCACTGTACTAAGTGCTTGGAAAGTGCAGTTCGGCAACAGACGAGAAGGTAGCCCTCTAGCTTCTGCCCAGAGCTGCCCACTGCCTCTTCTGGGTTGCTGTTGCTCCTAGGTTCACGACTGTAGGTCCAGGTCCCCTTACCACTTTCTTGTTGACCTCAACCCTGCTTGCAAGGTAGATATCATGAGGGGTAAGGGACTCCAAGCGTGGGTCTGAACCTGGGGAGAGGCAGCTGAACCGTGGCCAGGGCTTCTCTGGCCGCTTAACAAGTACCACTGCCTTTCCCCCAAATCCTCCTCTCCTCTCTCCCCTAGCATATCAGCACAGCAATTAAAAAAGGTAGCCGAGAATGCTCTCTAGTCCACCAACAATCAACAATAAAGGGATTTGAGTGCTTATGGTGTGCAGAGCACTGTGCTGAGCGCTTGGGAGAATACAGTGTAGCGGAGTGGGTAGACATGTTCCCTGCCCACCAGGAGCTGTGAAACCTTCAGACTAGAAAAGCGGTTGCCCTCGCTTTGGATCTAAAGACTAGAATAACACACAGGACTAACAAGAAATGAATCTGTACATCTCTTGGTCAGTGTTAATGTTGGTATTTGTTAATAATCATGTTGGTATTTGTTAAGTGGTTACTATGTGCTGAGCACTGTTCTAAGCACTAGGGTAGATACAGGGTAATCAGGTTGCCCCACGTGAGGCTCACAGTCTTAATCCCCATTTTACAGGTAAGGTCACTGAGGCACCGAGAAGCAAAGTGACTTACCCAAAGTCACCCAGCTGACGGGTGGCGGATCTGGGATTAGAACCCATGACCTCTGACTCCTAAAACCGTGCTCTTTCCACGGAGCCACGCTGCTTCATAACCTATTACCTCATAGGTTATATGAAGTATTACCTCATAGCCATAAAAAGGCCTAGTAAACAATTGACCTCTCTATGTTATTTCAGGATATGTAAGGAATTTAGGTAGTTTCTGTTCCCTTTCCAGGAATAAAATAAAGCTGTTGAAGGTAAAAGAATCTTAAGGATGGTAGAATCTTCCAAAATCTATTTTCCCACACCCTTTTAATGACTTTTTACCGAAAGGGACAATTGAAGACAGACAGCATGAGAAATCAAGACCTAGATTAGTGACTACAGGCGGATTACGAGGCTGGTGGTGGGAGGGGTTTACGAAAATAATAATACCGCGTTTGACGGGAGAGTTTCCAACTACCTGAAAGAGATGCAGTAAACCTTGAAGGTTATAGGGTGCAGAAACTTTCAGAAATTCCTCAAGTACAATTCAGAGTGGTTAGGCTTGGGTAATTTTATCCATAACATACACAGGCTTGCAGGGGTCCAAAGAAACTATGCAAAATGTGTTTGCATCGTCCTTAATGGAGGCATGGAAAAAAAAAGCTCTCTTGAATTTCACCTTAGCCAATACGGGAACTTTTAGAACTTCTCTTCAGTGTTGTTTTGCAGTAGTTAAGTACCACTTGAGTTCCACATTCCTATATTCATTTTATTTGGCATAGTTTATTGATGAACAAGATGGCATAGTGTCATGTAACAACTCTGAATTAACTGTGTCAGTGATTACAGATTATAAACCAGTAAAAATTTCTTACAGGCAGCATGTTTAGTGGAAAGAGCCCAAGGACGGGAGGCAGGGAGTTAGGTTCCAATCCCAGCTCCACCACTGGCCAGTCATATGTCCTTGGGTAAATCAGTTAATTTCTCAGTGCTTCAGTTTCTTCTTCTGTAAATGGGGGTGAAATAACTCCCTCCCCTTCAGACTGTGAATCTTTGTGGGACACAAACCCTGTTTAGTGTGATTATCTCGAATCTACCCTCGCGCTAAGTGCGACGCTTGGCGTATAGAGCTCAACGAATGCCACAGTTATTATTTTTTAACCTATTCCCCTGATCTTCGTACAATCCAGTCAGACAGATCCGGGTAAAAATTATAAAAAAAAGATCCCGACTAGTTGTAAAGGCTAGTCGTTGCAAAGACAATAACGAAACGATTCTGGTATTAAGCACTTATTCTGAACCGAGCACTCTGAGTCCTGGGGTTGACACAGGATAACCAAGTTGGACACAGTCTGTATCGATCACCTGCCCCACAAGGAACTCACAGTCTACCATTTATTTATTTCCATTCATTCACTCATTCTGTGCTCTGCACACAGTAAGCATTCAATAAATATGACTGACTGAATGAAGGAATTCATTTGGCACCTAAGTCATCAGAGTAACTGAAGTCTATATGGGAGCAACATGGCGTAGTGGATAGAGCACAGGCCTGGGAGTCGTGGGGTCGTGGGTGCTAATCCTCGCTCCGCCACCTGTCTGCTGGGTGACCTTGGGCAAGTCCTTCATTTCTCTGAGCCTCAATTACCTCATCTGTAAAATAGGGATTGAGACTGTGAGCCCCACGTGGGACAGGGACCGTGTCCAACCCGCTTTGCTCTTATCCACCCCAGCGCTTAGTACAGCGCCTGGTACATAGTAAGCACTTAATAAGTACCATAATTATTATTATTCTTAGCCAGGGATGCGGATGAGACCCTGCACTGCCCCATTTACTCCAGAACTGGGGGGTGCCTGAACTCTCTGAGGTCTGTCCAGTGGCCAGCCAGGGCAACGTGATGGAGGGGTGACAAAGCTTGGAATGCTGCCTGCCAGGCAGGCTTAGAGACAGAGCTGCTTAGAACAGTGCTCGGCACATAGTAAGCGCTTAAATACCAACATTATTACATACTGCCCTGACGTGGTCTTTCCGGCCACCTTCGGCACCGTCAACATTAGAGATACAATTACCAGTAGTGACAGTAATTGTATCTATTTATTGAACACCTGCTGAAGACGATGAACTGAACTGAGCTCTTGGGGAGCTCACCAAGAAGCCCACCGGAACCTCTGACGGGTGCTTTATTCCCTAACAGGGTTAGACTTGTCCTGTGCAGACTTGAGGCGTTTTTTTCTTTTTTAACTGAAAAGTTACCTTCAGAACAATACTTGCCCCAGGCAGTCAAGCAAATTTGGCTTAGCCATAATATATTCAGTGTATATTCTCTGACCCTAACTGTTGCATTTCCAGTATCCAGGGATTAATTCTTATTTTAAATATTTGAGAAGAATTGCATAGAAACTCCTCTGAGAAGGCATACTTTTCCAAAATTTGTAACCTACTCTATTAAGACCTCCATGGGTATGATTAAAAAGATACATCAGGAAGAACAGAGAATAGGGCACCATCTCTCAGCTCTGATAAATAGTCTTTTAGATTGTCATTCAACTTCCATACCAAAATTAAGTATGTAATCTTCAGTATTTATTGGACCCCTGCTATGTGCAGAGCATCGTCCTAGGTGCTTGTGGTAGGTGCAGCAGAAATGTAGGATATGATCTCTACTTTTGAAAAATTTACAGTCAAAAATGTGATGAAACAGTAAAGGAGCCTGAGTAAATATAAAGTACACAAGTATACACCTTAGCTCTTTTCTGTGACTAAGTAATTGACATCCTGGTCAGACTTCCATAAAGCCTTGTAAGCTAATAAATGGCAATGTTTGGGGGACTGATATTTTGCCTGTGTTACAGCAGTGGTAACTGGCAATCGATGGTATTTTTTGAGTGTTTACTGTGGGCGGAGCACTGTGTTAAGCATTTGAGAGAGTACAAAACAACCGAGTTGGTGGACACATTCCCTGCCCACCAGGAGCTTTCATTACACAAAAAATTAGGCAGCCAGTAAGAGTAGAATTAAATCCAGGCCACAACTCTAACTCTGCTCCTGGATTCAGCAGTTTAGTCCCACCCATGTCAGCATCCCTTCTGTCTGATTTGGGGAGTGGTCTGGTTTCACTTTTCAGGGAAGAGAGATCTCTTTGATCACCAGTGGCTCTGTGATACCTACCTCAGAGGGCGGTTGGCCGATTTTTGGTCGAAATTTTGTGATTCAAATATCTGTTAAGCCGTTTGTTCTCTTTCCAAATAAAAGCTCTGAAGGTCAAAAATCGATGAAACCGATTATTTTTCAGTTTAATGTTGTATCCTTGCAACTTTTACTACTAGAATTAAAGAATCTTTGAAAATAATTTTCTGGAATTGGTTATAACTATTTCTCACATTTGCCTCAATCCTTCTCCAGTTAAAGTTTAACCTTTTTCATTTATAAACAAGGAAAACAAAATGGTTTTCATTTCAACTTACTATCACATATGTTTCCTCTTCGTGGGTGATTTTTTTACAAAGAAAAGTGCAGTTCACCATTGATAAAGATGAATTTTGGAAGAAATTTATGTGCAGATTATTCAAGTTTCATCTTTCTTGATATTCAGAATATCTGATTGCTGAAGTACTTATGCATATATTAATTTTGAAGAGTTTCTTGTATTGTTATCACAATGCAGAGACTAGCATGTACCTGAGAGGAGCAGCATAATTCCTTTCACCACTCTCCTTCTTACTCCTTACACTTTTTTACTTCAGGTAATGGGTTTCCATGTGGGGTCGACTTGGGTCTGCGTCTCTATTCCCTTTTTCGTTGATTACCTTTATCGTTCACATCTTTTTTTCTTAACTTTCAGGAGGCAGCTGGACAAGCGTACCTCTCTTTTCCGGTTCACATTTAAAAAAGCCAAAAAGAAGCTTTCCCCCAAAAGCTTATATGTGAGCCGCTTAATGCGCTCTATGTCTCAATTACAAAACAACCCACTTGGTAGGAAGGGGATGGATATCCACGTTGCACAGAACCACGAAAAATCAATCATTCAACAGTATTTGAATGCTTACTGTGTGCAGAGCACACAAGACTTGGAAGCTTAAACCACAACAGAGTTGGTAGACATCTCCCCTGCCCAAAAGGAACTTACAGTCTACAGGAGGAGACAGACATTAAAATACATTTTGGATATTTATATAAGTGTTGTTGGACTGAACAGAGGGTGAATATCAAGTGCATAAAAGGAGACACATCTAAATGCAAGGGTAACGCAGGAGGGAGCCGGGGAAATGAGGGCTTGGTCGGGGAAGGCCTCTTGGAGGGCATATTAAGGATTTGACGGTAAAAGATACATAACCTGTACAGAAATCTGTTTCATGGCTTCCAAAGACCACTATCCTCCAAGGTATATTTATGAATACTGTGATGATATGCCATATCAATTTGAAAGTGAATTAGGTTAAACTTCAGAGACAGTATACCAGATAGTTTGCTGGGGGAGATGCCCTGTCTCTAGAGGGAAATAATCTGACAAAGGGGATCGTGATTGGGCTCACCTGGATGGAACCCAAAATCAGAAGGGCAGTAAGGAATATCAGAGAGGGGCTTTGAAACTGAGGGTGAAGGGCAGTGGGGTCTTACACCCAGGGACATCTCCAGGGACCTTTCCTACTGTCATCTTAAACTCACTGTACAAAGCGCTGGGGTGGTACAAGCAAATCGAGTTGGACACAGTCCCTCTCCCACATATGGATCAGTCTTAATCCCCATTTTCCAGGTGAGGTGACTGAGGCCCAGGTAAGTGGAGTGACTCGCCCAATGTCCCCCAGCAGACCAGTTTCCTGACAGAGTCCTCTCATAGTTCTTCTGCCGCCCTAGCCAGGGTTCCCCAGTCTCCTTCCCCCCAGTTTTTTCTCAGCCTCTCCCTCTCTGGCTGGGGCTGCCTCTCAAGGTGCTGTTTTGGATTCTTTTTTTAAGCTCTAGTCACTCTCTTTCATAGCTCAACTGCTCCCACGGTTTCAACGGCCAGGCATCGATTGGTGGTTCAACTAGTCACAGAATTGTGGCTGGCTCCCAAATCTACTTAGCTAGCTTAGACCTCCCTCTTTCTCTAGTCTCACATGTCCTCCTACCTCCAACGCATCTCAAGCTCACAGTGTCCAAAGCTCTTTTTTTGACACTTTATCCTTAGCTCTGGGCTAAATGCCCTAGTTCTGTAGCACTTCCAGAATCTCCCTTTGGAACATGAAGTGTGTATTGATGGGATTTATTGAGTGCTTACTATGGGCACAGCACCGTTCTAAGAGCCTGGGAGACTGCGATTGGAGTTGGTAGGCAGGATCCCTGCCTACAAGGAGCTTACAGCCTATAAGGGGAAACAGACATTCGAAAAAAATGACAGATGGGGAAATAAGAGTATAAGGACGTGCTAATAAGTTTGGTGGGGCCGGGATGAATATCCAAGGGTTTAAGGGGCACACAACTAAGTGCAGAGGGGCCACAGGGGAGAGGGTGAGGGGAAATGAGGGCTTAGCCAGGGAATACCTCCTGGAGAAGATGAAGTCTTGGGAGAGTTTGGAAAGTGGGAAGGGGGCAGAACATTGCGTACAAAGGTGGAGACTCGGTCCCATTCCCCTGCCTGTCCCCTTTTTACTTAACCAGATTTTCTCCTGAATTTATTAAAACAAACTGAAGAACAAAAATCAATCCATTTTAGAAGACAGTCAAATGAAGACACGTGGAAAATCATCCAATCAACAGTATTTATTGAGCGCACACAGTACACAGAGCACTGTTATCAAGCACATGGAAAATGTGAAAAAATGAGCAGACAAGGGTCTCACAATCTAGCAGGAGACTAGCGTTAAGTTACAGATCTGAGAAAGTAATAGAGTATATATGAGGGCTCTGGGGAGGTTGTGAGTACTTAATGTTCTTAGGTGGTACACAGATGTTGAAGTGGCAGGGCAGAGAAACGGGTGGACTGGAAATTAATCAGAGAAGGCCTGTAGAAACTGATTTTGAAAGAGCCTTGAGGAGGAGGGGAGCTGTTGTCTGTGACTTATGAATAGGGCGGGAGTTCCAACTGAGGTGAGGGTCATGAACAAGAGATCTGATAGCAGGAGGGGCGACAAAAAGGCTCATAATATCAACTCATCTAGGAGTAGTGCTTACGGTATACAGAAAATAGTAGTAGGTGCTTGGGAAAGTTCAACTGATTTAATAGACAAGCTCCCGCCCTCAAAGACCAATCGATCGATCAACAGTAATGTACTGATTTTATAACCCAGCAGGGGAGACATACTCAAATAAATTACAGAAGAACATAAAGATACCTGTATAAGTTCAACAGGGAGGTTGCGAGCGGACTCTGCCGCTTGTCAGCTGTGTGATGTGGGCAAGTCACTTCACTTTGCTGTGCCTCAGTTCCCTCATCTGTAAAATGGGGATGAAGACTGTGAGCCTCACGTGGGACAATCTGATTACCTTGTATCTACCCCAGCGCTTAGAACAGTGCTCTGCACATAGTAAGTGCTTAACAAATACCAACATTATTATTATTAAGTTCTCAGGGGGCACAGAAGTGCTGAAACATTAACACTGGATCACTTCTTAGAGTCTGTGGGGAAAAAACAGTCAAAAAATATGAAGCAATCACATCGCTTGAGTGCTTATTGTGTGCGGAAGACTGTACTAAGTGCTCGGGAGAGGACAGGATCACCAACGGAGTTGGCAGATACATTCCCTTGCCCACAAACAAAGAGTTTCAATACCCCTAAAATAATGCACTGAATGATGTTGAGCGATTCTCTCCGGGCTGCTCGGTTGACGTTCGGATTATGCTTCCATACTGGGTTAAGGGTGCTTGCCCCCAGCTTCCCGTAGGCTGGCTTCCTTGCCACTCAGAGCAGTAGCGATCCGAATTCACACTTTCCCCATTAATTAACGTTTTGATTTCTCTCCCTTGGCCAAGGCCCTTCAGCAAGACCCTCCTGATCTCCCCGCTCCCTCTCCTCCTCCATCCTCCCCTATTCCCAGCACTCCCCTAGTCGGCTCGCAACCTCCCTGTTGAACTTATATAGGTATATAGAGAGAGAGAAGTATATATAGGTATCTTTATATTCTTCTGTAATTTATTTGAGTATGTCTCCCCCGCTGGGAGTACATATCAGTACATACTGTTGATCGATTGGTCTTTGAGGGTGGGAGCTTGTCTATTAATTCAGTTAATTCAGCCGCATATCGGCCAAGTCCTCCACCTTCAATGTGTGTTCCCTTGTGCTGAGAGAGCTCGGAAGGAGGTGGGGGTCAACGGCAGTAGCTGTCACGGTGCAGGATAAAGGACTAGAAACAAAGGACCCACGGGGCCGGGTTCCCTACACAGACAGCAAAGGACCCTGAAATGGCTGGGAAGAGAGGGCAAAAGGGATGTAGCTTGGGCACAATTTCCCTGCGGCGACTGAATGCAATGTTGGAGCTAGAGTTCACAAATGCTGGAGGTACCGGCGAACCGTGTCCCACGTTTCTCCTTAAAACATTTCGATACTCACCCCGGCCCCACAGTACTTACGTAGCGAAGCAGCACGGTGTAGTGGGTAGAGCCCAGGCCCGGCAGTCAGAAGGACCCGGATCCTAATTCCGTCTCCATCGCTTGTCGGCTGTGTGACTTTGGGCGAGTCGCTTTATTTCTCTGGGTCTCAGTGACCTCATCTGTAAAATGGGGATTAAGACTGTGAGCCCCATGTGGGGGAAACTGATTGCCTTGTATCTTCCCAGCGCTTACAACAGTGCTTGACACATAGTAAGCGCTTAACAAATACCATCACTGTCATTATTACGGTGGGGAGGGGGTTCTCCCAACCAAACGGTACAGTGCTTTGCACAACATAAGAGCTCAATAAATACGCTTATTATTATTAATAATAACTTGTGCGGGTTCCCCTGACCACCTTTCTCCAAACCCTTTGCAACCCGCTCCCAAGGCCTCGTGAGCTGTAGAACGGTGCCACGGAACTTGGTAGCGGAGCAAGCGCTTAGCACAGTGCTCCGCACTCAGTAAACGCTCAATAAGTACAATTGTTTGAATGAATGAGGGAGCCCACGGGGCGACAAGCCGCGCCGACGCCAGAAAAGCGTGGCTCAGTGGAAAGAGCCTGGACTGGGGAGTCAGCGGTCATGGGTTCTAATTCTGACTCCACCGCTGTCAGCTGTGTGACTTTGGGCAAGTCACTTCACTTCTCCGTGCCTCAGTTACCTCATCTGTAAAATGGGGATGAGGACTGAGCCCTCCCCTTCCCTCTGCCCCTTCTCCCCTACCCATTCCCCCTACTCCCTCCCTCTGCTCTTTCCCCTTCCCCTCCCCGCTGCACTTTTGCATATTTGTATATATTACTTATTGCTCTATTTATTTTGTTAATGTGTAGCTACCCATGATTCTATTTATCTGGATGATATTGTCGCCAGACAATTTGTTATGTTTTGTTCTGTTTTGCTTTGCTGTCTCCCCCTTCTAGGCCATGAGCCCATTGTTAGGCAGGGATGGCCATGCTGCCCAATTGTCCCTTCCAAGCGCTCAGTCCAGTGCTCTGCACACAGTCAGCGCTCAACAAATAAACTGAATGAATGAAGACTGTGAGCCCCACGTGGGTCAAGCTGATCACCTTGCATCTCCCGCAGCGTTTAGAACAGTGCTTGGCCCATAGTAACAAACGCTTAACAAATGCCATCATTATTATTAATATTAATAATAGAAAAGCCCCCGAGCCCACTTTGGCACCATCAAGGACATTCATTGACACATTCACTGATCCGTATGGATTGAGCGCTTGCTCTGCAGAGCACTGGACTAAGCGCTTGGAATGGACAATTCCGGCCTCCATCCCCCCTGCAGCCACCTCAGCGCCGGTCCCGTAGAGGCGAGGAAAGGGAGGCTCGGTGGAAAGAGGCCGGGCTTGGGAGTCAGAAGTCATGGCTTCGAATCCCCGCTCTGCCACTTGTCAGCTGTGTGACTGTGGGCAAATCACTTCACTGGGCCTCAGTTCCCTCATCTGTAAAATGGGGAAGACTGTGAGCCTCATGTGGGGCAACCTGATTAGCCTGTATCTACCCCTGCGCTTAGAACAGTGCTCTGTTGGTATTAACAAATACCAGCATTATTATTGTCTCCCCCATCGCTTAGAACAGTGTTCTGCACACAGTCAGCGCTTAACAAATACCAGCATTATTATTATTGTCTCCCCCAACGCTTAGAACAGCGCTCTGCACATACCGCTTAACAAATATCAACATTATAATTATTATTATTGTCTCGCCCAGCGCTGAGAACAGTGCTCGGCACATAGTCAGCGCTGAACAAATACCAGCATTACTATTATTGCCCCCCCCACAGTGCTTAGAACAGCGCTCTGCACATAGCACTGAACAAAGCAGCGTGGCTCAGTGGAAAGTGCACGGGCTTGGGAGTCAGAGGTCATGAGTTCAAATCCCCCCTCTGCCACTTGTCAGCTGTGTGACTGTGGGCAAGTCACTTAACTTCTCTGTGCCTCAGTTACCTCATCTGTAAAATGGGGATTAACCGTGAGCCTCACGTGGGCCAACCTGATGACCCTGTATCTCCCCCAGCGCTTAGAACAGCGCTCTGCACATAGCGCTGAACAAATATCAACATTATAATTATTATTACTGTGTCCCCCAGCGCTTAGAACAGCGCTCTGCACATAGTCAGCGCTGAACAAATGCCAGCATTATTATTATTGTGGCCCCCAGCGCTTAGAACAGTGCTCTGCACATAGTCAGTGCTGAACAAATACCAACATTATTATTATTATTGTCTCCCCCAGCGCTTAGAACAGCGCTCTGCACATAGTCAGCGCTGAACAAATGCCAGCATTATTATTATTATTGTCTCCCCCAGTGCTTAGAACAGTGCTCTGCATATAGTCAGCACTGAACAAATACCAACATTACTATTATTGTCTCCCCCGGCGCTTAGAACAGCGCTCTGCACATAGCGCTGACCAAATATCAACATTATAATTATTATTATTATTGTGTCCCCCAGGGCTTAGAACAGCGCTCTGCACATAGTCCCCGGGGTTTAGAACAGCGTTCTGTAGATAGTCAGCGCTGAACACCAGCATTATTGTTATTATTATTGTGTCCCCCAGCGCTTAGAACAGCGCTCTGCACATAGTAAGCGCTTAACAAATGCCAACATTATTATTATTATTATTAGAACAGCATTCTGTAGATAGTCAGCGCTGAACACCAGCATTATTGTTATTATTATTGTGTCCCCCAGCGCTTAGAACAGCGCTCTGCACACAGCCAGCGCTGCACAAATAGGAGCATCACGATGAGACATCACAGGCCAAGTGGCCCGTCCCCCCCCCCCCCCCCCCCCCCCCCCCCCCCCCCCCCCCCCCCCGCAGCCCGCTCCGCCCTCCACGCTCGGGCCTCGGGGGGGCGCCCGCGAGCCGGCGCTCAGCCAATCGGAGCCCGCGGAGGGCTTTCCCCCCCGCCCCCCCGCGGGCCGGGCCCAATGAGCGCGGGCGGCCCCCGCTCTCGCGAGAGCCGCGGGCGAAGCCGCCGCCGCCATCTTGGAGACGGGAGCAGGCGGGGGATGGCCGGGGTCCTCCCGCCCGGGGCCCCGACGCCGAGGCCGCCCGCGGCGCGCGCCGCCGGGGGGAGCCCGCCGCCCTAGAGAGGGCCGCCCGCAGGATGGTGCAGTCCTGCTCCGCCTACCGCTGCAGGAACCGATACGACAAGGACAAGCCCGTTTCTTTTCATAAGTGAGTGCCCGGGCCCCGCCGCCGCCACCGCTGCGCAGAAGCAGCAGCAGCAGCAGCAGCGGGGGAGGGGGGGGGGCGGGGCGGGCTGCGCAGGGCGCGCGCGCGGCGGAGGGAGCGCGCGACGCCGCCGGAGTCGGCGCGCATGCGCGGCGCCAGCACCAGGGCGGGGCGCGGGGGGCGGGGCCAGAGGGACCTAAGGACCGGCATTCATTCATGCAGGCACTCATTCATTCATTCATTCCATCCGTCCTGTTTGATAATAAGGAGGGCATCTGTTCAGCGCTGACTCTGTGCCAAGCGCTGGAAACACTGCTCAGTAATGTTGAGGTTTAGTTCAGCACTCACTATGTGCCAAGCGCTGGAAGCCCTGGTCACTAATGGTACTGTTTGTTCAAAGTTTATTATGTGCCAAGCGCTGGAAACCCTGTTCACTAATGGTACTATTTGTTCAGCGCTTACTGTGTGCCAAGCGCTGTGCTAAGCGTTGGAAGCACTGTTCAGTAATGTTGAGGTTTAGTTCAGCACTCACTATGTGCCAAGCACTGGAAGCCCTGTTCACTAATGGTACTGTTTGTTCAACGTTTATTATGTGCCAAGCGCTGGAAACCCTGTTCAATAATGGTACTATTTGTTTAGCGCTTACTATGTGCCAAGCGCTGTTCTAAGCGCTGGAAGCACTGCTCAGTAATGTTGAGGTTTAGTTCAGTGCTCACTATGTGCCAAGCTCTGGAAGCACTGTTCAATAATAGTACTATTTGTTCAGCGTTTACTATGTGCCAAGCGCTGTTCTAAGCCCTGGAAGCACTGTTCAGTAATGTTGGGATCTGTTCAGCGCTTACTATGTGCCAAGCACTGTACTAAGCACTGTTGAGTGACGTTGGGGTTTAGTTCAGCGCTTACTCTGCCAAGCGCTGGAAGCACTGTTCAGTAACGTTGGGGTTTAGTTCAGCGCTTACTATGTGCCAAGCGCTGTTCTAAGCGCTGGAAGCACTGTTCAGTAACGTTGGGGTTTAGTTCAGCGCTTACTATCTGCCAAGCACTGTTCTAAGCGCTGGAAGCACTGTTCAGTGATGTTGGGATTTGTTCAGCACTTACTGTGTGCCCAGCACTGTTCTAAGCGACAAGAGACAAGGGGATCAGGTTGTCCCCCGTGGGGCTCACAGTCTTCATCCCCATTTTACAGATGAGGGAACTGAGGCCCAGAGAAGTGAAGTGACTTGCCCAAAGTCACACAGGTGGCAAGTGAGGGAACGGGATTAGAAGCCATGACCTCTGACTCCCAAGCCCGGCCTCTTGAGTGCTTACTGTGTGCACAGCACCAGCAAGCGCTTAGTAATAATATGATAATAATAATAATAATGCTGGTATTTAAGAGCTTACTATGGGGCAAGGGTAGATACAGGGTAATGAGGTTGTCCCACGTGGGGCTCACAGTCTTAATCCCCATTTTACAGATGAGGTAACTGAGGCACAGAGAAGTGAAGTGACTTGCCCAAAGTCACAGAGCTGACAAGTGGCAGAGCAGGGATTCGAACCTGTGACCTCTGACTCCCAAGCCCAGTCTTTTTCCACTAAGTCACGCTGCTTCGAAGTGCAGTGCTTAGTACAGTGCTTGCTTAGTACAGTGCAGGCGCTTAGTAGAGCGTGGCTCAGTGGAGAGAGCCTGGGCTTGGGAGTCAGAGGACATGGGTTCTAATCTCGACCCCACCACTTCTCTAACGGGTGACCTTGGGCAAGACACTTCACTTCTCTATGCCTCAGTTCCCTCATCTGGAAAATGGAGATTGAGACTGCGAGACTCACCTGATTACCTTGTATCTACCCCAGCGCTTAGAACAGTGCTCAGCATATAGTAAGCACTTATCAAATACCATCATCATTATTATTTTTACAGTGCTCTCCACACAGTAAGTGCTCAGTAAATACGAGTGAATGAATACTAAGCTCTTGGAAAGTACAATTCGGCAACAAATAGAGGCAGTCCCTACCCAACAACGGGCTCATAGTCTAGGAGGGGGGAGACAGACAACAAAACAAAACAAGTAGACAGGCTTCAGTAGCATCAGTATAAATAAGTAGAATTATAGATATATGCACATCATTAATAAAATGAATAGAATAATAAATATGTACCTGTACACCCAAGTGCTGTGGGGTGGTGGGGGCGGTGGTAGAGCAGAGGGAGGGAGTCGGGGCGATGGGGAGGGGAGGAGCGCCAGAGGAAAAGAGGGGCTCGGTCTGGGAAGGCCTCCTGGAGGAGGTGAGCTCTCAGTAGGGTGATGATAATAATAATTGTGGTATTATTAAGCACATACTATGCGCCAAGAGCTGTATTGAACACCAGGATGGATACAGTGAAATCAGGTTGGACACAGTTCCTGTCCCATGTGGGGCTCACAGTCTCCATCCCCATTTTACAGATGAGGTCACGGAGGCCGAGAGAAGTGAAGTGACTTGCCCAAGATCACATAGCAGACGTGGCAGAGCTGGGATTAGAATCCATGACCTCCGACTCCCAAGCCTGGGCTCTTTCCACTGAGCCACGCCACCACTCTCCCCATCTTCAAAGCCTTATTAAAAATCACATCTTCTCCACTAGGCCTTCTCTGACTGAGCCTTCATTTCCTCTGCCACCCTCTCTCCTCTGCGACGCTTATGCACTGGGATGTATACTCCTTAAACACTCGACAGACACCCCACCCTCAGCCCTTTGGTGCTCTCCTTACACTCTGCCATCTCCCCAGTCTGTAATTCCCCAGTCGGAGAAGCAGCGTGGCTCAGTGGAAAGAGCCCGGGCTTGGAAGTCAGAGGTCAGGGGTTCGAATCCTGGCTCCGCCTCTTGTCAGCTGTGTGACTGTGGGCAAGTCACTTCACTTCTCTGAGCCTCAGTTCCCTCATCCGTAAAATGGGGAGTAAAACTGTGAGCCCCACGTGAGACAATCTGATCACCCTGTATCTACCCCAGCGCTTAGAACAGCGCTCTGCATATAGTAAGTGCTTAACAAATACCAACATTATTATTATTAATTTATTTGAATGTCTATCTGCCCTCTAGACCATGAACTCTTTGTAAGCAGGAATCATGTCTACCAACCCAACTGTATTATACCTTCCCAAGTGATATTTGTTAAACGCTTACTTTGTGCCAGTCACCAAACACTGGGGTGCATATGAGCAAATCAGGTTGGGCACAGTCTCTGCTCCATGTGGATCTCACAGTCTTAATCCCCATTTTACAGTTGAGGTAACCGAGGCCCAGAGAAGTGACATGACTTGCCCAAGTGCTTAGTTCAGTGTTCTGCACACAGTAAGCGCACAATGAATACCATGAATTGATTGCCTGGAGCCGGGATTGGAATGCAGGTATTTAACTCCCAGCTGTGCGTCCTTTCAGAAGCAGTGTAGCCTAGTGGAAATGCACCCGGGCCCAGGAGCCAGCAGACTGTGGTTCTGATCCCACCTTCCCCACTTATCTATTTTGTGATGAGGGGAAAATCATTTAACCTCTCTTTCCTCATCTGAAAAGCAGGGATTAAATACTTGCTCCCCCTTAGTCCCGTGTGGGACAGGGACTGTGTCCAAACCCATCATCTTATAAATACCCCAGTGCCTGCCCATACTAGGTGGGTAACCAATACTGCAACTTTTCAATCATCATTATTATTATTATTATTAATGATAATAATAAACAAAGGAACTCTTTAAGCAAAGAATTCCCCCACCTGCAGATCTATATGGTGCCCTATGCAGTTCTTTAGGGCCGGCAGAACTCTGCCTCTCGCACGAGGAAAGGGGGAGAAGAGAAATGGTCCCGTCGAACGATCCAGCTGCCCGGTGGGGAAAGAAGAATCGCACTCGTGTGAGAGGGCTCCAAAGAGGCAGGGAAAGGAGGAGCTTCCCTAACTGTGTAACTGGTGCAGTTCTCTAAGCCTTCTTGGAGGGTTGCCCTCACTTCTGTCTACGGCCCCCTTGGCACTGGAGTTTAAAGTGTAGCACCCTTTGCCGAAGAGGACAAGGAGGGCCTTAAGCTCAAAGATAACCAACTACCTCATTTCTTTCCCTGGTTATGTCAGGTGTTGGTTTTTAGGTTTCACAAGGGAGGGATTTCTGCAAAGACTCTTCTGCAGAGCAGATTTCAGACAGTAAGCAAGTGAGGTAATTGCCTCAGGGCCATCCTCGAAGGAGGCAGGGGTCTTGGAAAACTTTAAAGCCCCCACTGTTATCATTAGAGTTGTTTAGCACTGACTCTGTGTCAGCCTAAGCGCTAGGGTAGATAGGATTTAATCAGGTTGGGCAAAGTCCCCATCCCACATGAGGCTTTCCAGTCTAAGTAGAAGAGAGTAGGAGTTAATCCCCATTTTGCAGGTGAGGAAACTGAGGGTCAAGCATCCTTCTAAGCGCTAGGGTAGACAGAAGTTAATCAGGTTGGATACAGCCCCTGTCCCACAAGGGGCTCAAAGTCCAAGTAGAAGAGAGTAGGAGTTAATCCCCATTTTACATCCGAGGCATGGAGCAGTTAAGTGAGCTGCATAGGGTCACCCAGCAAGCTGTGAGCAGTCAGGGTTAGAACCCAGGTCCATGCTCTTTCTACTCTGCTATGCTGCTTCTCATCTAAAGTTATATTTGTGTGACCAGTCACCTGGGAGAGAAACCCAGTGGAATGGGAGCAAGGTCAGGAATCCCTCAGGAGAGGCAATTTAGGTTTGATTGTTTCAGAGACTCTTTACTGCCTACTCTCTGCTTGCTGTGTGACCCGGGACAAGTCAGTTAACTTATCTGGCTCACTTTCTCTATAAAATGGGGATTAAATACCTGTTCTCTCTCCCCCTTAGACTGTAAGGCCCAAGTGGGGCGGGGGTTTTGTCGGATCTAGCTATGTTATGTCAGATTCTGGGAGTTACAAGGTCATGCCTTCTATTCTCGGCTCTGCCACTTGTCTACTGTGTCACCTTGGGCAAGTCATTTCACTTCTCTGGGCCTCAGATACCTCATCTGTAAAACAGGGATTGAGACTGTGAGCCCCACATGGGACAGGGACTGGGTCCGACTCAATTTGCTCGTATCCCCCCCAGCCTTTAGTTCAGTGCTGTCACACAGTAAGCGCTCAACAAATGCCATCATTATTATTTTTACCCCAGCACTCAGCACAGTGCTTGGCAATGGCAACATTGAGATGGTTTCCCTGCACATATAGCCGTGACGTAGTGGCATCTTTCAGAACAGGAAGAATAGCATTTTTTTCCATTCCTCTGTGTCATCTTTCAGAACAGGAGGAATGGCATTTTTTTCCATTCTTCTGGTTGGCAAAGGCCCGAAGCCTGACCTGCTCTTGAGAGTCGCTCTATTTGTAGTAACCACGAAGCAGCCACTGTGACTTTCAGCCTCTGAAGCAAAGGCACGCATGTAGGTAGCCTATTTTAGAATTACTCTTCAGTGTTAACTGTCTTTCTGAAGACAATGTCCCCTTGTGCAGCAGCTTTCCTCGGAGCAGAATGTTCCCATGTGTTTCAAATTCAAGAGGAACACAGTTTCAGTCCTCCAGCTACACCTGCTCCCTTGGAGAACTCGTTCACTCCCACGGCTTCGACTACCATCTCTGTGCGGATGATTCCCAACTCTCCACCTCCAGCCTCGCTCTCTCTCTCTCTCTGCTTCTATAATCTCATATTTCCTCTTGCCTTCAGGATGTCTCCGACCGACACTTCACGCTTCACCTGTCCAAAACAGAACTCCTTGTATTCCCACCCATATCCTTCCCATGTCTTTCCCATCACTGCAGACAGTGACGCCATCCTCCCTGTCTCACAAGCCTATAGTCTGTATTCTCCTCGGCTCATCGCTTGCATTCAATCCGTCCCCAAATCCTGTCGATTCTGCCTTCACAGTAGCGCTAAAATCCACCCTTTCCTCTTCATCCAAACCGCTACCTTCTTGATCCGAGCACTCATCAAATCCCGCCTTTACTGCTGCATCAGCTTCCTTGCTGATTTCCCTGCCTCTTGTCTCTCCATACTCAACTCTGCTGCCTGGATCATTTTTCTTTAAAACCTTATAGTCTGTGTTTCCCCACTTGAGAACCTCCAAGTGGTTGTCCATTGCCTGGACGCTGGAGCCTCCTCCCCCTCCCATCCTTTAACTGTTGGAGTTCCTCAAGGGTCAGTTCTTGGCCCTCTTCTGTTCTCCATTTACACTCACTCCCTCGGTGAACTCATTCGCTCTCACGGCTTTGACTACCATCTCTACGCAGATGACACGCAGATCTACATCTCCGCCCCTGTCCTCTCCCCCTCCCTTCAGGCTCGCATCTCCTCCTGCCTCCGGGACGTCTCCACCTGGATGTCTGCCCGCCACCTAAAACTCAACATGAGCAAGACTGAGCTCCTCATCTTCCCTCCCAAGCCCGGTCCGCTCCCAGACTTCTCCATCACCGTGGATGGCACGACCATCCTTCCCGTCCCGCAGGCCCGCAATCTCGGTGTCATCCTTGACTCGTCCCTCTCGTTCACCCCACACATCCTATCCGTTACCAAGACCTGCCGGTTTCACCTCTACAATATCGCCAAGATCCGCCCTTTCCTCTCCACCCAAACGGCTACCTTACTATTACGGGCTCTTGTTATATCCCGGCTAGACTACTGTGTCAGCCTTCTCTCTGACCTCCCTTCCTCCTCTCTCGCCCCGCTCCGGTCTATTCTTCACTCCGCTGCCCGGCTCATCTTCCTGCAGAAACGATCTGGGCATGTCACTCCCCTTCTTAAACAACTCCAGTGGTTGCCTATCGACCTCCGCTCCAAACAAAAACTCCTCACTCTAGGCTTCAAGGCTCTCCATCACCTTGCCCCTTCCTACCTCTCCTCCCTTCTCTCTTTCTACCACCCACCCCGCACGCTCCGCTCCTCTGCCGCCCACCTCCTCGCCGTCCCTCGGTCTCGCCTATCCCGCCGTCGACCCCTGGGTCACGTCCTCCCGCGGTCCCGGAACGCCCTCCCTCCTCACCTCCGCCAAACTGATTCTCTTTCCCTCTTCAAACCTTACTTAAAAATCACCTCCTCCAAGAGGCCTTCCCAGACTGAGCTCCTCTTCCCCCTCTACTCCCTCTGCCATCCCCCCTTTACCTCTCCGCAGCTAAAGCCTCATTTTCCCCTTTTCCCTCTGCTCCTCCACCTCTCCCTTCCCATCCCCACAGCACTGTACCCGTCCGCTCAACTGTATATATTTTCGTTACCCTATTTATTTTGTTAATGAATTGTACATCGCCTTGATTCTATTTAGTTGCCATCGGTTTTTACGAGATGTTCTTCCCCTTGACGCTGTTTAGTGCCATTGTTCTTGTCTGTCTGTCTCCCCCGATTAGACTGTAAGCCCGTCAAACGGCAGGGACTGTCTCTATCTGTTGCCGACTTGTTCATCCCAAGCGCTTAGTACAGTGCTCTGCACATAGTAAGCGCTCAATAAATACTATTGAATGAATGAATTGTCCATCCATCTCTCGATCCAAGAGAAACAGAAAACTTTGGCTTTAAAGCACTTAGTCACCTTGTCCCCTTGTACCTCACCTCACTGATTTCCTACTCCAACCCAGCCCTCTCATTCTAATGCCAACGTACTCACTGTGCCTCGTTCTCTACCACCTCGCCATTGACCCCTTGCTCACTGTCCAGTCTGCACACGTTGCTCCTCTCTTATCAACCTACTCCCAGGACTTGGATCTCATCTATCTGGTCTCCGACCCCTTGCCTCTGTCCTTCCTCTCATCTGGGACTCCCTCCCCCTTCATATCAGACAGACCAGCATTCTCCCTACTCTCAAAGTCCTATTAAAATCACATCTCCTCCAAGAGGCATTCCTTGTCTAAACCCTAATTTCCTCTACTCCATCTCCCTTCTGTATCCCCTCTACACTTGGATCTGTACTGGTGAAGCACTTGATATTCACTCCACCCTTAGCCCACAGCACTTCATTCATTCAATCGTATTTATTCAGCGCTTACTATGTGCAGAGCACTCTACTAAGCATTGGTTATGTACATATCCTACATACATAACCTTATTCTCCTCCATTTCCCCTCTCGGTATTTAATTTCCATGTCCCACTCTAGTCTTGTGGGCAGGGATCGTGTCTACCAACTCCCAAGTGCTTAGTACAAGGCTCTGCACACATAATGCTCAGTAAGTACCATTGATTGATTCCAAGCCTGAGGGAAGATGTGGGAAAGGACGGTAGCAAGGATAGACAAGATCGAGGTGCAGAGAGTAGGTTAACGTTAGTGGAGTGGAGTGTGTGGGTTGAGTGGTGTGGTCGGGGATCAGCACGGTAAGGTGTCAGGTGATGAGGCTGAAATTTGGGGACAGCGTCACCGGGCACTGTGGTAGATTGTCACGGGAGAGAGTGGGATTCCACAGCAAACCACACACAGGATTGTTGGTAAGAAGGCCAGAAGATTCATTCGAGGTCTTATTTATTGAGTTTTAGGCGTCTCACCTTTTTTCTTTTTTAGGTTTTATGAAATGGACAATTGAGGCTTTAAAAGCAGTCGTAGTTGAAAAACAATTTTCTGACTTCTCTGATTTCCATTTTGAAGCTGCAGGGGTGCATTTGAACCTACTATCAATCAGTCGATGATATTTACTGAGCACTTACTAAGTGCCAGAGCCCTGTCCTGAGTGCTTGGGAGAGCACAATACAACAGAGTCTACTACAGTCTCCTAGTCCACCCATCTTTCCAGGGACAGCACTGAGGTGCAAATTTATGTTTTCTTGGATCATACAGTTGAGCTGGGGTTTTGTTTCAATCACGGGGAAAGATCCAAGTCAGAGAACTGAATTCTGTTTTCTCCCAAGGTTTCCTCTTACACGACCTGACCTCTGCCAGAAGTGGGAGGCCGCAGTGCGAAGAAAAAACTTCAAACCTACTAAATATAGCAGTATTTGTTCAGAACACTTTACTCCCGATTGCTTTAAGAGAGAGTGCAACAACAAGCTACTGAAAGAGAATGCTGTACCAACCATATTTTGTTTCACTGAACCACATGAGAAGGTAATGTATTCTTTCATTCAGTCAGATTTATTGAGCCCTTACTGAGTGCAAAGCACTGTACTAAGCGCTTGGGAGAGTACAAATAAATACGTTTTATAGAGATAAAATACGATTAATGAGAAGGCTAAATTGTATGAATGTTATTTTTTTCTCTTAAAGTATGTTTCTTGGCCCCTTTCTTTTAGGACTCTCCTAGCATCCCTATTGCAGTTATTGAAATGTCATCAGTGGTATTTATTGAATGCCTCCTATCTGTAAGCTCCTTGAGGGCAAGGATCATGTCTACCAAACTCTCTTGTATTGTACTCTCCCAAGAGCTTACTACAGCATTCTGCACACAGTAAGTGCTTGATAAATGCCATGGATTGATGGATTGCACAGTATCTCATTTCTCTACTTTCAAGGTAAAAATATAATTTTTTATTTTTCTGATAGAAATATACCAATCACTCTAGTGGTATTTATTGAGCACTAACTGTGTGCTGAGCACTGTACTAAGCCCTTGGGAGAGTACAATACAACAGAGTTGGTAGACATGTTCCCTTCCTGCAAGGAGAAGCAGTGTGACTTGGTGGAAGGACCATGGGCCTGGAAGTCAGGGGACCTGGGTTCTAATTTTGTCTCTGCCACCTGTCCACAGTGTGTCCCTGGGCAAACTTCTTTGTGCCTCAGTTACCGCATCTGTAAAATGGGGATTAAGACTGTGAGCCCCGTAAGAGCCAGGGACTGTGTCCATCTTGATTAGATTGTATTGACCCCAGGCACATAGTAAGCACTTAATAAATACCTTTTTTTTTAAAAAAAAAAAGGATCTTACAGTCTAGGGGAGACCGACATTAAAATAAATTTTAATGATGGGATTTAGTAAAGGAAAGTGTCTTATTGTGAATTATTAAGTTACCGGGTATTTTTATCTGGCTGTTGTAGACCGAGGAAATTTTTGAACATCAAGAACAGCTTCCTCCACCACCACCTCCTGTACCCCAAGTGGATGCTGCTATTGGATTATTGATGCCTCCCCTACATACTCCTAATAATCTTGCAATTTTCTGTGATCACAACTACACCGTAGAAGATACAGTACATCAGAGAAAAAGGATTCAACAGCTAGAAGAACAAGTTGAAAAACTGAGAAAGAAGCTCAAGACTGCACAGCAGCGATGCCGAAGACAAGAACGCCAGCTAGAAAAACTCCGAGAGGTTGTACAGTTTCAAAAGGAGAAAGACATCTTATCGGGAAGAAGATACGTGCTTCTTCCTAATGACTATTTTGAAATTGTAGAAGTACCAGCATAAAAAAAAAACTGGATTGATTTTCCCCCTCTTCCCCCTTCGCCAGAGGCAATACCACATAGCCTCCATAAAATAACACAGTGTTTAATTCGATCTCAGCACTTAATGTTTTGTGTAAAACAATTCAGGATTTAGAAAATACTGGAGATGTGTAATGGTAAAATGTCATTCTTCCTTTCCCTCTCATTTCAGGGTTTTGTTTGGTGGGGTTTTTTTTACATAGGCAATTTTTTAAACTACAAAGCAATCTCAAAATTGTGTTCTAAGATTATAGTACCAGCTTGGTTTAAGAGTGTGAATTGGATTTTTCTGTTTTATGGATCCATAGAAATTAGTGAAAAATTTAATTGGAAGGCGACTACACAACATACGATTCACATTTGAAAATCTGGTAGAAAAGAATTACCAAATGTATTTATTGATCATAGCGTTGCTCCGTGCATGGATTTCCTCCTTTTGAATTCTCACATATTGATGCATTTCACTTTCAAAATTGGCTGGCCAGATCTTGAGTAACAGATAAGGCAGTTTTCCAGAGGAAAAAATGAGGTGCTTTCTGAACTTACTGTCCTGTTTAACCTATTTTCCATCCTCTGCATGTTCTTGGTTTAGAAAAAAAAATATTCAAAACTAAAGGATTGTGGAATATTCATAAAAGTCAGGCTAGCATTGTGTCTTAGTGTTTGAAAATGCAAAATCAGGTCACCGAAGCCCCTGAATAAATTAGTCTATTATACTATGGTTATGCAAACCTTTATAAATATTTTAAAAAATCAAGTATGGTTCCCGGTAAACAGGTATTGGAATAGAAATTAAACACGGTGAGATTTTTAGGCTGACAGTTAAATACTAGCCCTGATTCTTAAAGTGGTTAGTAGTAATTTCTGTTTTCAAAGTGCTTTGCAACAACAAACCAATGAGAAATAACTGTCTTGTCTTAGTTTGAAAATGCAAACCTTCCCGAGTCAGAGAAACTGATTTACATAGTCCTAGTTCTCTGCTTAGTTCACTGCTATTATGCTACTGAGGTGTCCATTGATTCTGTCTGGTGATGAGGAATTTCTAGATGATAGTCGTTCATGTTGACATCAAAAAGACGCTGAGACAAGCTGAAAGTTTCTCTGCAAATGCACTAATTAGATCTCTAAAGATTTTCAAACGTTTATCACATATGGCTCCATGGCCCAAATTATTTTTTGCACTAAAAGTTTACTTCTACTTTGTCTATTTTTCTTTCTGCTTCCCAGCACTAGGGAAGCGTGTCCTTTACTAATTGCTAGTTGACAAACGGTTTTTACTTGAGAACAAAAGGGAATTTCTCGTCTTTCTCTGTATTAGGTGCATTCGTGACTCCTTTCCCATGAGCTCAGTAATGGCACAACAGATAAAATTCTTGTGTTAATTTAATATTTGAGACTAAGTTCACAAAAGGCTTCTGGTTATATTTTTCAGTATTGCTCTTTTTTTTTTAACCTGCCACTGCTATCATGGCTTAATTTAAAAATGGGTAATATAAAAAATAAGGTATATTTCTGAAAATCCACAATGAGAAACACCAGTCTAAGTGTGGTTCACGGGCACACCATTGGCCACGCCTAGAGATTATTCCACCAGAAAGCGCATTCATCCTTGGTTGTTGGTTCCTATTGGTCCTAGAGAGCTCATCTGCCCTATTATAAAAATAAGATATTTGGAAGTGACTTAGTATCTGTGAACTGGCTTAATTTTTCTCCTCTACCCGCGTTCCTTTCCCGCCACCTCCTCCTCAACAGAAACGGTCTTTGGGAACTGTTACCCTGCTAAAGTAGTCGTCAGATGGAAAAGTCTGAGAGCACTGCAGCAGTGATGTGGTGCTCCCAGACTTGTAAATGTGAGTGCTCCATTCATCATCACAATGGGTAGAAGAGAAAAGCCAACACCTCTCTTCTGGTCTGGGAGGTCGGGTGAAATGTCAGCTTCCGGCACGTCCAACTGTTCCTTGGTAGTGATGCTGTTTCTGGATGGGATTATGATGTTCGGAGTGCTGTGCTGAAGAAAGAATAAAGCGGAGCATTCGTGCAAAAGAACAAATGACAAATGAGCAGTGAAGTGAATTAGAAGTGAAAATGAGTGCAAAAGCAAAAGTAATGATCTCATTTAACAAAGTTTTGCTCAAAGGAGTGGTGCTTGACTTTTGAGGTCTCGGATACGACTCTAGGTGTTATTTTATTCCAAAAGGAGCAGTCCTCTGAGTTATAGGTATTGTTTGAAAACTTCTAACTACCTATTGCCATTTTTGTTTATTAGCTGTTTTTACAGATTCATGTTTTCTCGCTTTCCACCTTAAGTCAGCTCAAGTTCAGGCTTATTGATACTTCTAGAGTTGTGCCAGGATCATTTACAAATCTCTCTATTTTTTTTTTCAAGGAATGTGCAGACGAAGTTGTGGGCTGGGGGAGAGAGAGACAGATTTTGTATTTCACTGATCTCTATCTTTGCCTAAAGAACAAATACTCAATAAAATCTTCAGCTAACGTTTGGAATTATTAATGCCAATACGAGGGGCTCTGTAATGTGGGGGAGGGAGGTGTTCTTGAAAAGCCTTGTGTTATGGGAAAGTTGTTGGATCGTAGCCATTGATTCACTAAGACTTCATGAATTCCGGGGCAGGCGACGAAACCACCATGAATGACACTTTTTTATATAAATTCTTATATTATAACCAATGCTAGCAAAATGCCTTACACCTTTCCTCCACTGTATTGTATGCTGTAACGTTGGAAAAAACACAGAGAAATGCCAAGTACTCCGTGGGGCAACACGGTAAGGCCGGAAAGCGGAGCAACATTACACCTTGAGCAACACCACACAGGAACACACAACTCTTGCTTCTGACACTGAAACTACTTTGGGATCATGCTACCTCAGAACAGACTGGTGGCAGGTATGTGAAAACGTTCTCTATTCTTCCATCATCTTAGACCCCAGTTGGGTCATGAAAAGACATAACAGAATTGGGTGCATTGTAGCTTAAGATTCGCAACTAAAGATGCAAACTCTTCACAGATCTTTTCCTATAAGTGGCCACAAACTAGAACAATAGAGCATTTTTTATAGGTCTTCCAAGTGTAAAACAAAAAAATTTGGTAAATGGTGACTGTGTTTGCACTACGCCTTGCTCTTTAAAGGGAATTTCATGGGAGGAAGAGTGGAACAAGCAAGTTGGATTATAAAATAAAATAAAATCAAACTTGGGAATTCCTGTCATTTCTCCAGATTGTCTAGAGTTGCCCTGGCTGCTGTCCAGAAAGAGGACTTGCCTGGCTCCTTGCCCCAGGGCTAGCGATTTTAGTTTTCTCCTTTCCATTAGTTAATCCTGCCACTTCTGGATCCCACCCCACCCCAATTCCCCTCCTTTACCTTACTTTTTTTTGAGCTCCCCCTAGTTAGACCTGATGTTTAGAGGGGATGGTTGACAAAGTACAGAAACCACCCCAGTCGCTGTGCTAAAGTTCTAAGTAAGAGAGGTACCTATCAAAGGCCACAATGCTCCTTTCTTTTTCCTGCCTTAGCCTCCCTTGGTTTTGATTCTCTGTAGCCTCCCTGTCCTTTTTGAAACAATTTTCTCCAGGAACTACCATCTCCTACCTTGCAGAGCCACACTGGTGCTTGGATACGTTCTTGTCTTGAGACTTCCTTAAAGCAGAGTATGTCCACTTTCAGTCTTTTTTTCTCCCAAACTTGACATTCTCTCAAGGAAGATGAAGGGATCCCTCAGTTGAGCCTAAGTACGGGGAACACGGACAAAGAGTAAACCTGCAGGCACTGCTAGTAAACTCATAGGGGTCGTTGGGGTGTGGCCCAGTGGAAAAAGCATAGGCCTGGAGTCAGAGGACCTGTCAGTCCATGGTATTTATTGAGCTCTGTGTGCAGAATGCTGTACTAAGTGCTTGGGAGAGTACAATGTAGCAAGAGTTGTTCTCTGTCCACAATGGCTTACAGTCTGAAGGGGGAAACAGACCTTAATGTAAATACATTGCATATATGTGATAAGTAGTGGGGGGCTGAGGGAGTGGTGAATAAAGGCCGCAAATCTTAACTGCATGGGTGATTAGGCCTGGGTTCTAATCCAGGCTCTGCCAGTAGCCTGTTGGGTGACTTTGGGCAAGTTATTCATTCATTCGTTCATTCAATCTTATTGATCACTTACTGTGTGCAGAGCACTGTATTATGCGCTTGGAATGTACAATTTGGCAACAATTCGAGGCAATTCCTACCGAACAATGGGCTCACAGTCTAGAAGGTGTGAGACAAGCAACAAAACAAAACAAGTAGACAGGCATCAATAGCTTAATATAAATAAATAGAATTATAGCTATTTACACATCATTAATAAAATAAATAGAATAGTAAATATGTACATATATACACAAGTGCTGTGGGACAGGGAGGGGGGTAGAGCAGAGGGAGGGAGTCAGGGTGATGGGAAGGGGAAGAGGAAAAGGGGGGGTCAGTCTGGGGAGGCCTCCTGGAGGAGGTGAGCACTCAGGGCTTTAAAGAGGGGAAGAGAGCTAGTTTGGCTGATGTGAGGAGGGAGGGCATTCCAGACCAGAGGTAGGAACTGGGCCAGGGGTCGATGGTGGGACAGGCAAGAACGAGGTACAGTGAGAAGGTTAGCACCAGTGGAGTGGAGTGTATGGGCTGGGATGGGAAGGAGAGAAGGAAGGTGAGCTAAGAAGAGACAAGGTGATAGAAAGCTTTGAAGCCAAGGGTGAGGAGTTTTTGCTGGATAGGGAGGTGGATAGGCAACCACTGGAGACTTTTGACGAGGGGGTGACATGCCCAGAGTGTTTCTGTAGAAAGATAATCCAGGCAGCAGAATGAAGTATAGACTTATGCGGGGAGAGACAGGAGGATGGGAGACCATAGAAGAGGCTGATGCAGTAATCCAGTCGGGATATTATGAGAGCTTGTACCAGCACGATAGCAGTTTGGATGGAGAGGAAAGGGCGGATCTTGGCGATATCGTGAAGGTGAGATCGGCAGGTGTTGGTGACGGATTGGATGTGTAGGGTGAATGAGAGAGCGGAGTCAAGGATGACACCAGAGTTGTGGGCTTGTGAGCCGGGAAGGATGGCAGTGCCATCCATAGTGACCGGAAAGTCAGGGAGAGGACAGGCTTTGGGTACTTAATGTCTCTGTGCCTCAAATGTAAAATGGAGATTCAATAACTCTTCTCCCTCCTACTTAGATTATAATAATGGTATTTATTAAGCGCTTACTATGCATCAAGCACTGTTCTAAGCGCTGGGGTGGATGCAAGCTAATTAGGTTGGACACAGTCCCCGCCAACATGAGGCTCACAATCTTAATCCCTAATTTTACAGATGAGGTAATTGAGGCCCAGAGAAATTAAGTGACTTGTGAGCCACCCTGTGGGACAGGGAATGCATCCAACCTGATTAACTGGTTTCTACACCAGTGCTTAGAAAAGCTCTTAACACACAGTAAACGCTCATATAATAATAATTTAGCTTAACTCTGGATGAGCTAGGATACAGGTGATTAAACATCATGACTAATCAGAAAACTTGTGGGTCAGGGTTTTAGGTTCTCTGCACTAGCCTAAGAAAAGGAGAGGCTGTTAATAGCAGTACTGATTAAGTGCTTACTAGATAACAGGGAGTGTGCTGAAGCACTGGGGGTAGATCCGATCAGTGGCACTTATTGAGTGCTTACAGTGTGCAAAGCCCTGACTTAAGGGCTTGGGAGAGTACAATACAACAGAGTTGGTAGATCAAGCAATCGTATTTATTGAGCACTTACTGGATGAGAGCACTGTACTGATATAATAATAAAAATGTTGGTGTTTATTAAGCCTTTCTGTGAGCTGAGCACTGTTCTAAGCGCTGGGGTAGGTACAGGGTAATCAGGTTGTCCCACGTGAGGTTCACAGTCTTCATCCCCATTTTACAGATGAGGGAACTGAGGCACAGAAAAGTTAAGTGACTTGCCCACAGTCACACAGCTGACAAGTGGTAGAGCCAGGATTCGAACCTACGACCTCAGACTTCCAAGCCCAGGCTCTTTCCACTGAGACACGCTGCTCCACCCACCAGGAGTTAAGAAGGGGAAGACAGTGAAATAAATTATGGATCTGTACATAAGTGCTTAAAGGGTATAGATCCAAACGCACAGCTGACGCAGCAGAGAGATGGAGTAGGGAAATGAGGGCCGGCTTAGGGAAGGTCTCTTGGAGCCGATGTGATTTTAGGAGGGCTTTGTGTCGCCAGCCTCCGGTTTGTACCAACAGGGGCCTTCCTGGACTGGGGGACCCTCGCTGACCCATAGCAGAGAGTCAAACCACACCTCTGATCACCAAGGTCACTGTGGAAAGTTTTTTGCTTGGTTTTACCAACTCGCAAGGGAGTGACACATTCGCTCACTCCATCAAGAGTCCAAAACCAATCTGCTGGTCAAGGGAGCCCATTCTGCCATTGCTTCTTCTTTCTGCTTCCAAGTGCTGCTGCCTTGTGCTGCTCTCCTGCATGCTTCAGTGCTGCTTCTCTGCATGCCCTTTGGGTGCCTCCTCAGTGCTCGCTTCTCCTCTGCATGCTTCTGCTACTTCTCTTGTCTGTGCACCTTCTTGCTGTGTCGGGATGATTCAAAACAACCGCTTTTTATCTGGCTTAGGTGTCACAGCTCTACGCAGCAGTCACTGATTGCTCCAGGCCCGTTACCGGGTAGGGGAGGGAGAGAAGGCCAAGCCTCCCTCCATACACCACCCCCACAGGCCGGCCATCACCTGTCTCAGGTAGAGCCCATCAGTGCCTTCGCCTCTCTCTTCCTTCCTGTTGTTCGCGGGATCACAAACAGTCACTAATAAGGCAGCTTGTTGTGGGCCCACCACACTTGGAAGGTAGGGAAAGTGATGGTCTGTCACATGTGAAGGAGGAGAGAGATGGAGGTCAGAGGGAAGACACGGGTAAGGGGTCAGCGGTGAGAGAGATGAGATCCAAGGTACAGTGGAGTAGGTTGGTGTCGGAGGAGCATGGGACCCAGTGCCCGTCACCCATGGGGCTCACAGTCTAAGCAGAGAATGGTTATGTTTTTCCCCATTTTACAGATGAGGAAACTGGGCATAGTCAAGTGGCAGAGTTGGAAGTAGAGCTCGGGACCTCTGACTCCCAGGCCCGGGCACTTTCCACTAGGCCATGCTGCTTCTGCCAGTCTCACCCTGTGCCTTGGGTTTGAAGCCAACCCAGCTCCTGGGAGTCCCGTAGACCTCACCTCTCTGAAACCCTCTGGTCCACCGTGGACACAGTAAGTGTTTAATAAATACGATTGAATGAATGAACCTTGGGCCCATTCTGCTGCGCACCAACCTCCAGGGTTGGGAGCTTCCATAACATGGAATATATATCTTTAAGGGAAGCAGTGTGGCCTAGTGGAAAGAGCAAGCGCTTGGAAGTTGGAGGATGTGAGTCCTAATCCCGGCTCTGCCGCTTGTCTGCTGTGTGACCTCGGGCAAGTCACTTAATTTCTCTGTGCCTCTGTTACCTCATCTGTAAAATGGGGATTAAGACTGTGAGCCCCCTGTGGGACAGGGACTGTGTCCGACCTGATTATCTGGCATCTCCCCAGCGTTTAGAACAGTGCTTGTCACATAATAAGCACTTAGCAAATATTATCATTATTATTATCGGTCAAGACAGCTGGAGAATGGCTCTGGTTCAGTTGGTGGAAAAATCTCTGCCACATTTTGCCTTCCAACTCAGTGCACTGTCTAGTTGCTGATTTTCATCTTGGCCCTGGATTTAGCAGCCCCTGCCCTTCTCCTCAGCTCCAGGCACACCTTGCTGCCCTAACTCTGGTTTTGCTCCCCGATTTAGCCCTAGCCCAGGTACTGCTCTTTGCTTGGATTCTATCCTTGTTTACCACCCTGGGGCTTAGCCTGGAGTCTGGGTGCTTTTCTTGTAGCTTTCTGCCCCGGGACCCTAAGGAAAAAGGTAAGTAAAGGTTAAGTATAAGGAAGGCCGGCAAGAAGTTGGCCACCTGCAATGTGCAGATTAAATTTGCAGGCCTTAGAATAGACAGGGAAAATGAATTAAATTCAGTGCCTGGCATTAATAATAATAACACTAATTATGGCATTTGTTAAGCACTACTAGTTACCAAGTACTAGAGAAGCAGCATGGCTTAGTGGATGGACCATGGGCCTGGGAGTCAGAAGGAACTGGGTTCTAATCCCGGCTCTGCTGCGGGTCTGCTGTGTGACCTTGGGCAAACCACTTCACATCTCTGGGCCTCAGTTCCCTCACCTGTAAAATGGGGATTAAGAGTGTGAGTCCCATGTGGGTCAGGGATTGTGTCCAACCTGATTAGCTTGTATCTACCCCAGTGCTTAGAACAGTGTTTGGCACTCAGAAAGTGCTTAACAAGTACTATTATTATTAATAATAATAAGCACTGTACTAAACGCTAAGGAAGATACAAGAGATTCAGATTGGATACGGTCCCTGTCCCTCATGGGACTCATAGTCTAAGTAGAGGGAATAGGATTTAATCCCCATTTTACAGATGAGGAAACTGAGTCACAGAGAAGTTAAGTGGCTTGCCCAAGGTCACACTGCAGACAAGTAGTGAAACCAGGATTAGAAGTCAGGCTCTCTGACTCCCAGGCCCATGCTCTTCCCATTAGGCCATATTTAAGGCACCCATAGTCTAAGGGGAAGAGACAGTGCTGAAATATTAAGTTTCAAGACCCTGAGGCCCAGAGAGGTTAAGTGAACTGCCCAAGTCACAAAACAGGTCAGTTGCAGATATAGAAGTAGAACTCAGGTTTTCTGACTCCCAGTCCCATGCTCTTTTCATTAGGCCACACTGCTGCTCATATTAAACACACAATGAGTAACATTCATTAACCGATGGAATTTTATCCTACACTTGAAATGTAATTTTTTGTTGTTTTTGTTTACTTAAAAGTAAGAGGAAAGTTTTCCATATTCCCAATTTTTATAACTTTTCTTGTCCTTTTCAATTATCCTGATGTAGCTCACCAAGTTAAGAATCACAGAAATCAAGATCATGGCAATTTGAATTGCCCTCTCAATCAATAAATCAGTGGTATTTATTGAGCGCTTACTATGTGCAGAGTACTGTACTAAGCACTTGGGAGAGTACAGTACAACAGAGTTGGTAGACACATTCCCTGGCCACACGAAGCTTACAGTTTAGAGAGGGAGACATACATTAATATATACCTAAGAAGCTGGATAATTACCTTCTAACCACCCCAGATCTGGAGTGATGATTTTAAACCTTTGAGGGTTCATCAGTCTAACCTATGTCTGTTTCTCACAGGAACACTGAAAAACCCGTGTATTCTTTCAGGGGGTGATGGTGAGAGTAATAAACAATTTGCCAAGCAGTCATGGTAAAGGGAGAGGACTATGTATGACGTTACAATTTTTTTTTAACTTTAAGTGGTTTAAAATGTAATTTTAAACTTTGCCTCTAATTTACATAATCCTTTCCTTGTGCTTTGGGAAATCATCATTGTCAGCTGTGTGACTGTGGGCAAGTCACTTAACTTCTCTGTGCCTTAGTTACCTCATCTGTAAAATGAGGATTAAGACCTGGAGCCTCACGTGGGACAACCTGATTACCCTGTATCGACCCCAGTGCTTAGAACAGTGCTCTGCACATAGTAAGCGCTTAACAAATATCAACCTGATTATTATTACTATTATTATCATTGCATTATTTTAATTAAGCTATATAGAAAACAGAAGTACAACCCTCATGAAATTACAAATTCTACCCTGAAGATGGCAGTGGAAGCTCAGTAATGGTTGTGTTTAGAAACCATTTTCCCGAAATAGAAAAAAATAGCATTGTAAATAGATTCTAAGTTCTGCACTCCTGCTGGGTACTTCTAAAAAGCCCTACTAATACTAAGCCAACACATCTATGTCTTATAAAATATTAGAGTTTATGAACTAGATTCTGTCTGCCCCAGATTTGGATGTAACACACTCCGATATATGTTATTTCTACTCACATCTCCCTGGTCGCTTCTTGACTACAGCTCTTTATCCTTGACTAGGAAGCCTCTATTACTGTTTAATTGCTCTAGGTAAGAACATGGTGCCAGTTTCTGCCTTATCCTCTTCATTTCTTACTTCCAAGCCCTCCTGGTGTTTGTCCTTTTACAATGTCTCTCCAGCAACAGCTTTACAAAAATTTGGCTTTGACTTTCCAACCCTATTCTCCTTTATGGCATTGAGGAGGTACATGGAAGCTTTGGTTAAATAATAATAATTATGGTATTTGTTAAACACTATGTGCCAAGCTCTGGGGTAAATACAAGGTAATCAGGTTGAGGAAACAATTTTAAAATCAATCAATCAGCAGTATTTATTGAGCGCTCACTGTGTGCAGAGGACTGTACTAAGTGCTTGGGAGAGGACGATACACAACAAAGTTGGTAGACACGTTCCTTGCCTACAACAAGGTTAAAGTTGAGATGGGGAAGAAGAGGAAGGTGTACAGAGGGTGGGGTGTTGAGCAGGAGGGGCTGTGGAGAGGAGAGAAGTATCTAATCTCAGTTATAACAATGCTTAGTTAACTTAGTACAGTGCTCTGCACAAAGTAAATGCTCAATAAAAATGATTGATTTGATTGCTAGGCAGATCACCAAGGAGGGTTTATATATCCATTTTACTTCTGATGAAGTATAGGTTAACGATCCTATCAGGAAACCTCTCTGACTCAATATAAGTATATTACTGGAGCTAGACATTACTCATCTAAAATTGATTTAGAACATATTCTGGGTAATTATGGGTAAAAATCAATCAGTAGTATTTATGGAGCACTTACTGTGTGCAGAGCACTGTACTCAGCTCTTGGGAGAGTACAATAAAATGAAGTTGGTCCACCTGATCCCTTCCCTAAGGGAGCTTACAGGCTAGTGGAATTTGACCTCGGTTTATGAACCAGTCCTCTATGTATAAAATTGTTCCTCTGAGAAACTTGAACCTGACTTACAACTCTTCCACTTAGGATGCAATTTTTCAGAAACTAATTATATCATCATAATAGTAAAAACAATAATGGAATTTGCAAAGTCCATACTAAGATAACACATCTCTGTTTTATAAAACATCAGAGATTAGAGATTATGAACTAGATTTGTTGTGATGAACTAGATGCCACTCACTGTGCTAAGTGATTTAAGAGGAATCCAGAGAAAATGTTACGTTGGTTCCAGGTGCTGGTGTCAGTAACTGAGCAGCAGCCTGGAGGTGAGACAAGCACACTCTGCACCATGTATCATCTACAAGCTGTCCTCCCCTCAATAATTCCTAGCGATTTTAAGATGTGCCGCTTTGGGGTTGAGAGGCTTCAGGGTGAAAATTTCTCCTTGCATGTCTTACCTGAGAAGTAAGAGGCAAAATAGTAGCAATAATAATAATAATTGTGGTTTATGTGCCAGTCCCTGAACTAAGCATTGGGGTGGATACAAGCAAATTGGGTTGGACCCAGTCCCTGTCCCACATGGGGCTCACAGTCTTAATTCCCATGTTACAGATGAGTTAACAGACACAGAGAAGTGAAGTGACTTGATCATGGTCACACAGCAGCAAGTGGCAGAACTGAGAATAGAACCCGTGGCCTTCTGGCTCCCAGATCCATGCTCTATCCACTACGCCATGCTACTTCTCATAATGAAAATGAAAAGTAGAATCAGGCGTTGCAAGTAGCAACCACATCAGCATAATGCATTACTATTTTGTGTGTGTGTGTATGTGTATGTGTGTATACAGATTTATTTATTGCCATTGTTCTCGTCTGTCCGTCTCCCCCGATTAGACTGTAAGCCCGTCAAACGGCAGGGACTGTCTCTATCTGTTGCCGACTTGTTCATTCCAAGCGCTTAGTACAGTGCTCTGCACATAGTAAGCGCTCAATAAATACTATTGAATGAATGAAATACTATTGAATGAGACAGGGTTCCCACTCCTGCAGTCAATAAACTAGTTGTATTTATTGAGTTTTACTGTAAAATGAGTAATAGTAACAATAATGACGGTATTTGTTAAGCACCTACTATGAGCCAAGCTCTGTTCTAAGTACTGGGGTAGATACAAGGTTATCAGTTTGTTTCACGTGGGGCTCCCAGTCTTAATCCCCATTTTACAGACGAGGTAACTGAGGCACCGAGAAGTTGTGACTTACCCAAAGTCATACAGCTGACAAGTGGTGGAGTTGGGACTATAAAATGTGCTTGGGAAAGTACATTAAAATAAATCTGATCTCTTTTCTCAAGGAGTTTATAGCTGTTTGGGACACAGATATTAAAATAAATTACAGGTAAGGGAAGCAAACAAGTACAAGGATATGACCGTGTGTGCTGTTTGGAGTGGGGCTAAGTACATAGGTTGTGAAATAGGGGGTGGGAAAATGAGAATGTAGGCCAGGAAAGCTCCCCGAAGGAGGTATGATTGGAGTAGGACTTTGAAGAAGTGGTGGGGAGGTGGTGGTGGGGGGCTGCAGAGGCAGGAGGGAGGAGGTGAATAAGGATTTGACTGTGAGAGAGGGATGAGGTGGACACTCACTAAGTAGGTTAGCGTTCCAGGCTGATTGAATGCCTTGAATCTATTGCCTTTTTGACTATGTTCACACCCAGTGATATCACCTTCAAACGAAAAGGGTAGCTATATATAGGGAGAGAAGCAAAGCTATTCACTGTGAATTTTATAAAATTAGTAATTTAAAAGTGTGAAAGTGTGTGGAGCTGCTTCTGACCTATGCTCCACTCTACCTTGAAGTATCCAAACCTTTCTCCCTAAAAGGAATAATATCCCAACAACTTTCCCTCTGTAATAAATATTGACCCTTTAATATTCTAGCCCTAACATTTACTTTAAAGGCCTTAAGCAGCTTTGATTAATCTTTCAGAATGTCTTCTAGCTCCAGTTGACCTTCTTAGGGAATCTTTTCCTTGCCCCTTGTGTCTCCTTCAATATTGTCTCATAAGTCTTTGGTAAACAGTATCCCTGAAGTCTCTGGATAACTAGGTTCTAATTATTCTTTTCAGGCTCCAGTACATAAATGCTCTTGAATGAATGAATGAATTAAGGCTTTTGAACAACGAGACAGCTTCTTCCCCTGCCGCATTTTGGAATATTGGATCCTCCAATCAGTAGTATTTAGTGAGCCCTTACCGTGCAGAACACTGTACTAAGTTCTTGGGCAAGTAACAATACAATGGAGTTGGTAGATGCTTTCTCTGCCCCAAAGAGCTTACAGTTTGTAGGAGGAGCTTAACAAGTTGAACTCTTGTTTAACTTGAGGTCTTTTTACAGTAAGTACTTTTAGCCATGTGCAATTAGAAGGATTTTCCTTCACTTTACAGTCTGTGGTCAGTATTCATTCATTCATTCAATCATATTCAAGCCATCATCATCAGTGGTATTTATTGAGCGCATACTGTGTGCACCTCACTATATTAAGTACTTGGGTGAGTATAATACAACTGTGAGTAAACACATTACGTGGCCACAGTGAGCTAACAGACTAGAGGGGGAGGCAGAATTAGACTGTGAGCTCGTTATGGGCAGAGACTGTGCCTGTTTGTTGTATTGTGCTCTCCCAAGTGTTCCCAAGGTAACTGAGGCACTGAGAGGTGAAGTGACTTGCCCAAGGTCACACAGCAGACATGTGGCAGAGCCCGGATGAGAGGTCTAAAGGAAGAATTGAATTGATTCTTGGTCCTATGATTCCCATAACTGGAATGACTGAAGGTTCACCTTTCAATGAATTTTACTAAACTTCATTACCAATACAGTATTAAACTACCAAAATTTTCTTAAAGTCCCCGTGATTTTTTCACCATTAATTACAATCACCATCATAACATATCTCAACATTAAAAGAATTTCTCTAGGAGTGTTAACTGAAGCTGAATGTGCTTTCACTCTATTATTGTGAGAGCTATTGAGCAATTACCAACATTGCTCAGCTTAGACTAAAATTTTGTTAAATCCTGTCAATTTATCTTCCACTGTCCACACTTCTATTGCCTGTTAGAAAAACAGAAAAACTTGGAGCAATTTTGTAATATGCTATTAATCTTTTCAAATGTTCCCTTTTGCAAACTTTTTGTGAATTTGTAGTGCCTTTTCTGTCTTTCAGTATTTTCTTTAGTTGCTTCCACAAGCTTTCAAGAAGTCTCAAAATGAACAATTCTAGTTTATTTGACAGATTTAGGGTTCATTTGCTACAATTTGCAATCCTGTCCATCACTCTGTCTTGTGAGTATATATGTATGCATAGGTTCAGTGTCCTTTTAATTCCAGAAGATCTAAGAAAGGGAAGGAGTGATCTCATAAGGGTAACTATTTATTATCTATTTCCCATTTTAAAGGTTAACATTTTAGCATTTTCAGTCTTTTATTTTGCTTTTTTTTGCTTTGATCAGGTCTGAAGTAATTCAGTTCTAAAAACAAATTATCCTGATAATTCAGATCCTGCTGAATAATTGAGAGTTTAAAGGTGTGAAGGGGGAAAGGACAGACAGCAAGTGTGTAATCAATCAACTGTATTTATTGGACATTTACTGTGAGCAGACCACTGGACTCAGCCCTTGGGAGGTGACAATATAACAGTGTTGGTTCATTCAATCTAATGCTCACCTTCTTATTCCACCTCGATCTCATCTGTCTTGCCGCCCCGTCGACCTCTCACCCACATCCTACCTCTGGCTTGGAACACCTTCCCTCCTCATATCAGACAGACAATTGCTCTCCCCCATTTCAAAAGCTTTTTGAAGGCACATCACCAAGAAACCTTCCCTGACAAAGCCCTCCTCTCCTCTTCTCCCACTCCCTTCTGCACTGGTCTTACTTGCTCCTTCAATCATCCTCCTTCCCAACCCCACAACACATATGTATATATCTGTAATTTATTTATTTATTTATTTATTTATTTATTTATTTATTTATTTATCTATATTCATATCTGTCTTCCCCTCTAGACTTGAGTTTTTCTTTGATGCGGAGGTGGATGGGCAACCACTGGAGGTTTTTGAGAAGTGGGGTGACACGTCCTGAATGTTTTTGTAGAAAAATGATCCAGGCAGCAGAGTGAAGAATGGACTGGAGTGGGAAGTGGCCGGAGGCTGAAAGGTCAGCAAGGAAGCTGATGCAGAAATCGAAGCATTAAAATTGCTTTTGGAGGGGGGAAATCAAGACTCTCAATGTTGTGGAGGTGGAGAAGGGGACCCTGTAACACTCTGTCCCTGTGGCATTTAGGGAGGCTGATTTTTGCCATGGGCTGGTGGCAGCAAACCCCCTTAAACCCAGGCTTAAGGGGACTCTGAGCTATGTGTGACCCAGCCCTTGCTCAACTCTGCCTGGGCATGGGGTGGGGCTTCTGGCAGGTGAGGTTCTGAGGCCCTTCATTCATTCAGTTGTGTTTACTGAGCACTTAGTGTGTGCAGAGCACTGTACTAAGAGCTTGGAAAGTACAATTCAGCAACAAAGAGAGACAATCCCGGCCCACAACTGGCTCACAGTCTTGAGAGGCATCCTATCAATCACATGTATTGAGAGCTTAACTGTGTGCAGAGCAATATACTGAGCACTTGGGAGAGTGCGATATAACAGGGTTGGTAGACACGTTCCCTACTCAAGATGAGATTACAGACTAGAGGGAGAGACGGACATTCATATAAATAAATAAATTATAGAAATAATAGAGTGTGTGTGTTAATTAATAATAATGAGTATTTGCTGAGTGCTTACTATGTGTCAAGCACTGTTCTAAGTACTGGGTTCGATACTAATCATGTCAGCCACAGTCCCTGCCCCACAAGAGTCTCTCAGTCTAAATAGGAGGGATAATGATGGTATTTATTAAGCGCTTACTATATACCAAGCACTCATTTTGCCTACAAGGAGACTGAGACACAGAGAAGTGCAGTGACTTGCCTTAGATCCCATAGCATGCAAGTGGTAGAGCCAGAATTAGAACCCAGGTGCCCTCACTCCCAGGCCCATGCTCTTTCCACTAGGCCAAACTGGTCCTCTAAGGGACTGACTAGAGACCATCAGTTGTATTTATGGAGCACTTACCGTGTGCAGAGCACTGTTCTGAGTACTTTGGAGAGAACAATATAATGGAGTTCACAGATACGTTCCCTACCCATCACTGTTATACAATACTCTCCTAAACACTTAGTACACATGAGCTCTGCAAGCAATAAGCACTCAATAAAAATGACTGATTGTGATTGTGAATTATTGCATAGATCAAATAATGTTAAATACAAATATTTCACTACTCTAGGTTTCATTTTCCAGCTTCTCTCGTTAGGGGCAGGGAACTTGTCTACCAATTCTGTTATTGTATTGTATTCTCCCAAGTACAGTGTCCCTGCACATAGTAAATTCCCAGTAAGTACCATTGATCGATTCTTTCACTTGCTTTTGTTCTTCTTGCTTTATTATTTGATTATATTTGGCTTTTGTTCCTCAGAAAGCAAACAAGAGCAAGGACATCTTCAGGGTGTAGCGACATCCCAATCTGTTTTTACATTACTGCCAGGGGCACGGAGCCTGTTGAAGGCCAAACATGTCCCCAAAACGTCTAAGTCCATGTTGTTCACAAAATCATGCACTGAATGAGCTTTATGTAATCTTTTCTGAGGCTCTGGAAGGGCCTTCCAGCCTCAGTGCTTCTTGGTTTTAGTTGTCTGTAGTAAACTCCGGCCCGGACCTTCCCCACCCAAAAGTCCGAGGAGGGGCAAGCTACGCCAGGGCTGGCGATGACATTGGCGGAGGACCATTTCCTAACTTCCACCTCTGTGACCCTTCAATCAATCGATCAATCGTATTTATTGAGGGCTTACCGTGTGCAGAGCAAGGTCCTAAGACATTGGGAGAGTACACTATAACAGCGTTAAGGGAAGCGACAAAGCCTAGTGGCTAGAGCACGAGCCCGGAAGTCAGAAAGACCTGGGTTCTAATCCGGGCTCCGCCACTTGTCTGCTGTATGACCTTGGGCAAGTCACTGAACTTCTCTGTGCCTCAGTTTCCTCATCTGTAAAATGGGAATTAAAGCTGTGAGCCCTAGGTGGGACTATGTCCAACCCGCTTATTTGTATCTCCCCCAGCACTTAGAACAGCGCCTGGCACATAGTAAGCACTTAACAAATACCACACATTATTATTGTTATTATTACCTCATCTTGCTACTGTGCTACTACAAACCAACCAATACACTTTGTTCCTCTAATACTAACCTTCTCACTATACCTCCATCTCATCTATCTGGCTACCTCCCTCTCTCCCATGCCCTGCTTCTGGCCTGGAATGCGCTTCCTCCTCATAGCGGACAGACAATTACTACCCCCGATCCCCTCAAAGCCTTATTGAAGGCATATCTCCTCTAGAGACCTTCCATGACTATGCCTGACTTTCCTCTTCTCCCTCTTCTCCTGCATCACCCTGACTTGCTCTCCTTATTCATCCTCCCAGCCCCACAGCACTTATGTACCTAATCTGTAATTTGTTTATATTCATATCTATCTCCCCCTCTAGACTGTAAGTGTGTTGTGGGTAGGGAATTTTTGTGCTTATTCTTATATTGTACTCTGCATACAGTAGGCACTCAATAAATATGATCATCTGCCCGATTGGCTCTGCACATAGGAAAAGCTTAATAAATGCCATTGATTGATTACTGAAGTGCCCTGGTGAATCAGGCAACATTCCACATGCTCCAAAAAGCTAGTAGCTTCCAATTTTCTCCCTCCTACTTAGAAAGTGAGCCCCGGGTGAAACAGGATCTGTGTCCCACCTGATTAACTTGTATCTACACCAGTTCTTAGAAAGGTGCTTGACACATAGTAAGAGCTTACAACAATAATAACAGTAATCTGCGAAGGACAGAAAGTCACCCCTCAGCTGCTGGTGTACCAGATCACTGACCTGGAAGCAATGGTAGAGAAGCAGCATAGCCTAGTGGAAAAAGCTTGGACCTGGAAGCAGGAAGGATCTGGGTCCTAATCCCAGCTCTATGACTTGTCTGCTGTGTGACCTTGGACAAATCACTTCACTTCTCTGTGCCTCAGTTACCTCTTCTGTAAAATGGAGATAAAGATGATGAGCCCCCTGTGGGACAGGGACTGTGTCTGACCTGATTAACTTGTATCAATCCCAGTGCTTAGTACAGTGCCTGGCACATAGTAGGTGCTTAAGAAATACCATTTAAAAAAATTATCCTTGGGCTAATAATTCAGGCCTCCATCATGTGACTAATCTGCAGTGGCTGTAGGTCTCTCAGGCAGGAACAGGTCAGATTGCAGATGAATATCAATAATAATAAGGGGCCCATTCATCTAATAATAGTGGTACTTAATAATAAATATAGTATTTGTAAAGCGCTTACTATGTGCCAGGCACTGTACTAACCACTGGGGTGGATACAAGCAAATCAAGTTGGACCCAATCCATGTCCCACGTGGGGCTCACGGTCCCAATCCCCATTTTACAGACTAGGTAACTGAGGCCCATAGAAGTGAAGTGAATTGCCCAAGGTCACACAGCAGACAAGTAGTGGAGCTGGGATTAGACCTCATGACCTTCTGACTCCCAAGCCCATGCTTTATCCACTATGCCATGCTGCTTCTCTAGCTAAACATTCATTCATTCAGTCAGTCGTATTTATTGAGCACTTACTGGGTGCGGACCACTGTTCTAAGCACTTGGAAAGTACAATACAGCAATAAAGAGAGACAATCCCCACCTACAATGGGCTTACAGTCTCTAGGAGGGGTGATAGACATCAAAACAAGTAAACAGGCTTCAATATAAATAAATAGAATTATAGATACATATATACATAAGCTCTGTGGGATGGGGAGAGGGGTAGAAGGGCAAAGGGATGAGGCAGTCAAGATGAGACAGAAGCAAGGGGGAGCTGAGGAAAAGGGGGCTTAGGCTGGAAAGACCTCTTGGAGGAGGTGAGCCTTCGGCAGGGCTTTGCAGGGGGGAAGAGTGATTGTGCCATGCACTGTACTAAGCATTGGGGTAGAAACAAGATAATTAGGTCTCACGTGGGACTCACAGTCTAAGTAGGAAGGAGAACAGGTATGAAATCCCTATTTTGCAGATGAGAGAACTGAGGCGCAGAGAAGCCACACAGCAAGTATGTGTCAGAGCTGGAATTAGAACCCAAGTCCTCTGACTCCCAGGCCTGTGCTCTTTCCAAAAAGTCTCGCTGCTTCTCTTCATCTAGTGATGGAGGTTCAGGATCCAAGCATCAGGGACTTCTCTCCAGGTGATCTTTGCTTAATGCTGCAGATGGAGGGACTGTCCACCAGATGGTGAGGATCCAAGGGGCACGGGCGGCCACTTTTCTTCAGCTGGCTCCTCCTGACTCCCCAAGGTAGGGTGACTTTCTGGCTTGGCTGAGGGCCCTTTCCTTTATTGTGACAGCAATCCCAGCCTGGTCTGCTGCCTGCTAAATGCTCTTTCCAATGGGTCCCTGTAAACATTATGGGCAGGGGATGTGTCCACTAATTCCATTGTATTATATCCCTCCCAAGAACTTATTTCAGGGCTCTGAACATAGTAAGCTCTCGCGCAGCGTGGCCTAGTGGGTAGAGTACCGACCTGGGAGTCAAAAGGACCCGAGTTCTAATCCCAGCTCCACCACGTGTCTCAGGAGGCCTCAGTGAAAGGACTTAGACAAATCAGCGGGTAGGTTTAAAGGTCAGTTTAAACAGGCAATCGAGTGCCTATTTGAAAAGCCAAATGGCCTAGAGGGTACAGCACGGGCCTGGAAGTCAGAAGGACCTGGATTCTAATCCTGACTCTACCACTTATCTGCTCTTTGACCTCAGACAAGTCACTTCACTTCTCTGTGCCTCAGTTACCTCGTCTGTCAAATGGAGATTAAGACTGTGAGCCCCCTGTGGGACATGGACTGTGTCCAACCCGATTAGCTTGTATCTATCCCAGGGCTTAGTAGAGTGCCTGGTACAGAGTAAGTGCTTAAGTGCTAAACAAATATCATTTTTTTTTAAAAAAGTGCTTGGTTCAATTACTAAGCAGGAACAAACAACAACAATCCAGTAAAACTCCCTGTTTCACTTTTGAAATGCAAAGAATGAATCAATCAATTGTATTTAATGAACACTTACTGTGTGTAGAGTACAGTACTGAGAGCTAGAGAGAGTACAATACAACAGAGTTGGTAGACATATTCCCTGCCCATAATGAGCTCACAGTCTAGAAAGGACCTTGGAGGAATGGGATGTCTATTCAGAGAGAAAGCTCCTTTTGAGCAGGGAATCTGTGACTTTGATATTCTGCGCTCCTTGAGTTCCTAGTATAGAGCCCTGTGCCAAGCCTCTCTTAATAAATTCTGCTGCTGCTATTCCTCCTCCTCCTCTTCCTCCTCCAGACTGACTTGAGCTGCTTCTTATTACTTGTTTATTGCAAGTAGCTGGCCCTTCTGAAGGCATTGCTATTTCTATATTTAACTTAAAGCATTAGGAATAGACGGCATTCACATTTTATTGATGCTGTCGTTTGTGTTCTTAGGCTAAAGCAGTTTGGTCTCAGCATCTGGTGCCAGTGTTCCAGGATCCCAGTTTTTTTCGGGGGGGGGGGGTTTAATGGTATTTGTTAAGCACTTACTAGGAGCCAGGCATTGCATTAAGTGCTGGGCTAGATGCGGGCTAATCAGATTGGTCACAGTCCAGGTCCCACATGGGGCTCACAGGCTTAATCCTCATTTTGCATATGAGGGAATTGAAGAACAGAGAAATTAAGTGACTTGCCCAAAGTCACACAACAGACAAGTGGCAGAGTTGGGATTAGAACCCAGGCCAGTGCTCTTTCGATTAATCCATGTTGCTTCTAGCTTGAGTAAATGCCACCTCTAATGCTGTACAAAACAGTTACAGTTTTGAATGCCAAAAGGAGAAAAGAAATGTTTTTTAAAGTTTACAATATTTTCATTTCTAAAGAAGGAAGAAGGGATGGGAGGGATGGAGGGGAAGCATCAGTTGGACAGTCTCTAGGGCCAATTACGAAGCTTGCATCAAAGGAGAAAATACTACTTTAAAGAACTCCATGCATCCAGTAGAGACCAGGCATATTTATCAAGTGCACTGAAAGTGCTGTACAGGGTTTCTCCCTATTACCTTAAGAAAATGTCTCTGGAAACAAATGCCTTTAAAAAACATGGGGTTTCAAGATTTTCTAAATTTCTTTCTTAAAATAATCAATGGTTTTGTTATGTACAGAAAGGTCTTGAAGTTGATATATTGGTGCTACTTACCTTTCTGGGCCTCAGTTTCCCCATTTGTAAAATGGAAAGAATGCTATAAATCCAGTGCTACTAAAAAGGGATTGTTATTTGTGAGAGCCTAATGAGAAAGGGTCATGTAAATTCAAGTAATCATTATTAAGTATTAGGAAAGTTGCATTGGCTTTCTGAGGAATAAGAAAAAAATCAGAGCCCCACTCCCAGCTCAATTCAGTTTAATTTCTTTCCAGAGTTCTTTTTTTATCATTTCTTGGTAATCTACATAACTTCAAGTATAATGTGGAAAGCTTCATGCTATCTGTAGCATCGTCACTAAGGATCAAAGTGTCAGTGAGTTTCCTTTCTGAGTAAATAGGTGCACAGATGCTTCATTTGCACAGACCAGTGAGGAAATTGTAGACTGGTGGTCTCAAAATGAGGTACACCTAAAAATGTGTCAACAGCTGTGCCTACCCAGCACAAAATGAAACAGAGATTTGGCAATTACCTGTTTAATGTGACTACTGTAGACAATCAATATAGTGAACTCAGCACCTTTACTGGGATTTGCAATATTTTTTTATTGGCTGATGTATTCCTTGTGGGCAGGGAATCATGTCTACCAACTCTGTTGTAGTGTATTCTCCAAATGTGTAGCACAGTACTCTGCACACAGAGCTCAATCAACACCATTGATTGATTGCTAGTTCATCAGACTAGCAAAATTTCCACTTCACTGTTCTGTGCAAATGTCCGCTGAGCTAAGATCCTGAAATCCAGTAAAAGATATTAAACCTTGCTGGAGCATTTCAAGGGCTCTGGGTGATTGAGGGAAGGTAATGCATCTTTTATTTCAAGTTCATGTTTTTCTCCAACCCTTTCACAATCTAAAGATGGTTCCCCAAAACTAGCTTCTTTCTTCCCTTTTTCAGAAGCCTGTAGAACTCTTCCCTTGGTGACTGGGATTGAAGACCATTTCAGGTGGTTAAAATTGGAGAATCAGAGGATTAAATCATGCCATCTCATTTTGAAGACTGATCTTGAGGAACAAAGAAGTCTGAATACTAGTTGTCACTCCCCAAGATACTCTGAACTCCATAGGTCCAACCTGATGATCTCGCATCTACCTCAGTGCTTAATGCAGTGCTTGGCACATAGTGATACAAATCACTATTATTAGTAGTAGTAATTGTAATATATCCATTCTCTCAGCATGTCATTAACTTGGTTTTTCATTATGTTGTTTGATGTCATACAGCAGAGCCAGCCCACATTTTCTTTTTTCAAAATTAAATTAATGAATGATGAGCAGTAGAATATGTGTTTAAATAGGCAGACTTGATTTGAGTCTCTTCTGCAGATAGTTAGCATTTTGTTAATGTTTCTTTGTTGTCTCCACCAGCACTTTATCTGCATACTTAACCTCCTGCTGCTTTGGTTTTTCCTGGTTAGAAAATGTCAAGAATGGTAGATGGGAAATATTAGGGAGCAGAGGCATTGAACATGTTAGAATTAATGTAAGCAGCTATTTAAAAAAAATTCAAGCATATGGAGTCATTAAATTATTGATGTCGTTTTTGCTGTAGTGGATTCATAAATAATGCATGTTTTCACTGGGGTTTTTTCCATTATATTTCTTAAGGGACCACTAAAAAGTCTGCTCCTTTTGAGGTTAAAGAGAACTGACAGATACAGAAAGGTCAAGAAAATGTTCATTCGTGCAGTAGAAACAATTTCTATAAAAAAGTGTGATTACACCAAAGAGCAGTTCTTATGTAACAGATCATTCAATTCAATTTTATATAACTAAATCAGCCTTTTATTCTTTCTCTCCAAAATATGAATAGAAAATTGAAGAGCTCTAAATGGTCTAATTTTGAAGCATAGTGGACAAAGGTATTAAGTGTAGAATATAATTAAAATGGTGAAATTTTCTGTACTGACCAATGTCTTTAAGAAAGACACAATCCTATGCTCATATCCCCCGAACTTTTTCCACCTTCATATCCAACAGATCACCACTTCTTGTTTCAAGCCCTTCTAAAATCACACCTCCTCCAAGAGGCCTTTCCTGAACAACCCCTCAATTCCCCAATTGTCCTTCTGTCCCCTCTGTGCTTGGATCTGCTATGTACTTTGTTTCTTTCCCCCCACCCCAACCCCACAGCATTTGTGTTCATATCCTTTATTTATTTCAATGTCTGTCTCCCCCACTAGGCTGTAAGCTCTTTGAGAGCAGAAATCATGTTTACTAGCTCTATTGTATTGTACTCTCCCAAGCACTCAATAAATGCCACTGATTGACAATCACTTGTGCATATGCACACTGTACTCATGGAAAATACGCTAGGAAATCTTTTTGGTTTCTTAGCCTTTGAACTGAGCATTTCTCAGCTACCAAAATACTGCTGAAGGGTAATAAAATAATAATGATGATTTTGGTATTTGTTAAGTACTTACTATGTTCCAAGCATTATACTAAGTACTGGACTAGGTCCAAGATATTCAGGTTGGACTCAGCCCCTGTCACATATGGGCCTCACAGTCTAAGTAGGAGGGAGAACAGGGATTGAATTCTCATTCTACAGATGAGGAAACTGAGGCACAGAGATATGAAATGACTTGCCCAAGGTCACATAGGCAAGTGGTGGAGCTGGGATTAGAATCCAAGTCCTCTGAGGTCTTGGGCCAGCTCACCAAAGTGTGTCTGAATCAGAAATTGGTGAAAGAGGATTTTAATTTTGCTGACGTCCACTAGAAAAAAACAGTGAAGTCCAGTGGAATATTTTGAATTGCATTTGGGAAAATTTCTGAGTGCAGAGAAGTGAATAAATTAAGTAGAAGATAGGGTCTAGATTTGTTATTACAAGAAGGGACGTTATCAATACATGGCATTTATTTGAAGCAGCAGTGGATAGAGCATGGGCCTGGGAGTCAGAAGGTCATGGGTTCTAATTCCAGCTCCACCGTGTCTGCTGTGTGACCTTGGTCAAGTGACTTCACTTCTCTGGGCCTCAGTTACCTCATCTACAAAATGGAGTTTAGGAGTGTGAGCCCTACGAGGGACAGGGACTGTGTCCAAGCTTACTACCTTGTATCTACTCCAGCACACAGAACAGTGCTTGGCACATTGTAAGCTTAACAAGTACCCTAATTATTATTATTATTACTGTATGCATGATATTTATTTATTAAATGATTACTATGTTCCCTGATTCCCAGGCCCGTACTCTGTCCACTAAGTCATGCTGCTTCTCAGGCAACATTTCCCTCTCAGCAAAACATCAGACTGCGGCTACCTAAATTTCAAACAAGTTAAGTTTGTAAAGACTGTAAGCTTACTGTGGACAGGGAACGTGTCTATTAATGTTATTATGTTATACTCCCCCAAGCACTTAGTACAGTGCTCTGCACAGTAAGTGCTCAATAAATGCCGTTGACTGACTGAAAAAGGGTATAGCCTGCCACTAGTAAATTTGAAAGTAGGGTACTTTTCACTGAAGGTATGAAGTGGACACTATGGTACAATAGCACTTCTTCTACACATGAATAAATTATGAAGATAACTAAATACTGTATTCCTAATGCAGGGACTTCTCCCATAAAGTCATCCCAGTCAATCAATCAGTCATTTTATTGAGCGCTTACTGAGTGCAAAGCACTGTACTAAAGACTTAGGAGAGGACGATATAACAAAGTTGGTAGACATATTCCCATTTATCCCTGAATAAATTGCCTATAACCTAGGCGACATTCTCATTCAAAATGCACAGTGTTCTGTAATAATGTTTGGCCGCTACCTCCTGTTCTATCAGCCAAGTGAGGCTCCTGTTGCAACATGGAAACCTTCGTATCATAAAGTACACATGTTCTCTGAATACGTCTAACCTGCCATTATGAGTCCCAAACACCCAGCAAGTGAAAATAGAGTATGGAAGTAGAAGCCAGAAAAAGCAGGAAATAGTTCAATGAAAAGCATTGAATTTTATTTCCTATAATGATACTTTTCCTTTGGAGGGAAACTTTACACATGGTCTTGTTTGTTTGAACCTAATCTCAGTTAACACTGGAAATGTTTTCTGAACCTCCTCATGTGGGGCTTAAAATTAACTGTAGATCGTAAGCTACTTGTGGGCAGGGAACGTGTCAACCAAGTTTTCTCCTAAGCATTTAAAAGTGCTCTGCAATCAATCATTCAATCAATCATATTTATTGAGCACTTACTATGTGCAGAGCACTGTATGAAGCACTTGGGAGAGTACAATATAACAGAATTAGCAGGCAAATTCCCTGCCCATAACAAACTACAGTAAATGCTCAATAAACTGCATCAATTGATTGAAATTGAGTACACCGAGGACTTTTCATCTATGTTAGTGTTTTACCTAGTTTCACTGTGATGGGAATGTGTTGACAAACTCCGTCGTATTGTCTTCTCCCAAGAGCATAGTTCAGTGCTCTAAACAGAATAAATGTTTAATAAATTCCACTGATTGAAATTGAGGAGTGCACCAAGGACATTTCACCTGTTATATCTCAGTGTTCACCTATTTTCATTGTCTTGAGAAAGTGTTACCAATTCTGTTATATTGTACTTTCCTAAGTGCTTAGTATTGTGCTCTGAACACTGTACATGCTTAATTAGTACCATTAATAGTAGCAATAATAATAATGATACTTTTGGTGTTTGTTGAGCACTTACTATGTCCCAGGCACTGCATTAAGTGCTGGGGTAGATACAAAATAATGGGGTTGGACACAATCCCTGCCCACATAGGACTCACAGTGTTAATCCCCATTTTGCAGATGAGGGAACTGAGGTGCAGATAAGTGAAGTGACTTGCCCAAGGTCACACAGCAGATGAGTGGTGGAGCCCTCGAGCCTGTGCTCTAGCCACTGGATTGCAACTCAGGTATAGTTCACAGTCGCCTCTGGAATCCTGTTTGAAAATCAATCACTATGACCAATCACATAAAGGTCAAGATAGGAGTTGTTCAATTTTTCTGGATCTGCTTTCGTTTGTACCTTTCAGGATCCGACGGGATTTTCATATCCACCAGATCAGTGTAATGTCTTTGTAAATGTCTCTATAATGTCACTGTAAAGACTTTGGGGATGGTCAGGATCCGATATTTTGGGGTGTGTCTGTAATTCATTCATTCAATCGTATTGATTGAGTGCTTACTGTGTGCAGAGTACTGTACTAAGCACTTGGAAAGTATAACTCAGCAAAAAAGGGAGACAATTCCTTAGTACTGTACTAAGCACTTGGAAAGTATAGCTCGGCAAAAAAGGGAGACAATTCCTGCCCACAGTGGGCTTACTTGGTGTTCGGTTTCTCTCACCTCTCGCCATACCCACTGCTAATGTGGGGCCAGTTGTCCAAAGTACAATCTTGGAATTTAAATGCCAGAAACGAATCCTTGGTTCCCTTCTCCAGGTTCTCACTCTCCCAAAAGATTCTGAACAATACACTGGTCTGGTTTATTGTTATTACTGTACTCTCCCAAGCACTGAGTACAGTGCTCTGCCCACAGTAAGCACTCAATAAAGACAACTGAATAAATGAATGAACCCCATCAGCTCAGGAAGAGCTATAGAAGAAAACCACTTATTTGAGCTTGAGCTGTGATGTGACTAGGGAAAAGAAATGGGCTCTCATCTCATAGAGACACCACATGGGAAATCAATGTGGAAATAAAATTTTCACCAACAGTTAAATTCACTCTATCATTTTCATTCCCTTCTGCCAAGAAATCCATTAGCATCTGGCTATATTTTCTAGCGTTTCTTCCATTTACTAGATGTTAATTATCTCTTGGCTGACACCTGTGCTGGGCTGAACCCAGGGAGACCACAGAAGCCGGAGTAGATTCCAATTAGAAAGAAAATATTGTCTATTTCAATAGCAGTGGCTTTGTTGAGCACTAGTCATAATCTAATTCAGGGAACTTCATCTTCCAATTAAGGAAAAAGAAACTTAATCATTTTTTAAATGTTATGATAAAGTGCAAAGAGCACAGGCCTGGGAGTCAGAAGACCTGAGTACAATCCTGGCCCTGCCAGTTTCCTGATGGGTGACCTTGGACAAGTCACTTAACTTTGTGCCTTGGTTTCCTCATCTGTAAAATGGGGAGTCAATGCCTCTCCTCCCTCCTAATTAGACTGAGAGCTCCATATGAAACAGGGATTGTCTCACCTGATTACCTTGCATCTACCCCAGAGCTCAGAACAGTGCTTGGCACATTCCAAATGCTTAGTACAGTGCTCTGCACATAGTAAGTGCTCAATAAATACTATTGAATAAATGAATGAACATAGTATGTCCTAAGCAAATACCACCATGATATTACTACTACTATTACTAATATATTTACTCCAAACTTTCCAGTGCATGCAGAGTGTTTGAAATAGCACTGCATTATTTTCATTTCTGACTCATTTCTTACTGAATAGAGATCATATTATTCCCACAGAGCACTTCTTTCTGCAAGAGCAAAGGATGGAGAAAATTTTTCATCAATAGTCCTTGAGTTTTAATGAATCTATAGATCTGATGACACTCTAAAAGTCTGTGGGGAAAGTATTGTGCTTGAGATATAGTCTAGATATCAAGCAATAAATAGCATTTATGAGCAGTTACTCCAAGCAGCACACTATACTAAGCATTTGGGAGAGTACGGCAGAGTTAGTAGATATAATGCCCTGTCCTCAGAGAGTTGACAATCTACACTAAAATAAATTACAGGTGGGGGGGGGAGCAATAAAATTTAAAGATACCTATATGTACGTCTGTCTGTATTCCTAGATATGTACATATGTAAATATAAATATGTATCTCTGGGTATGCTAGGAGCAAGTTATCTGTAGATGTGCCACCTAGAGCTAATGATTTTGGTCCTCCCCTCTCCTGGCTTGCTTTTTTGGTTTGTCTCTGCCTCTTTCTCCTTTCTTCGCCATTTATGTGCATTGAAAGAAATCCAGGGTGACTGGAAGTGTGATGAATCATCTGACATCTAGTTTGATTCACTTTTCAGATCTTGTGTGAGCTTCTCTCTGATATCGAGGACAGCTTTATATGTTTTATAAATATTTCCTAGAAGATACAGTTTGGGATGCAGTAGGATTCTTTTGTAATTTGTGAGTCGGCTGCATTTTCTTGTCGCTAGTCCATTGCTTTTTCCAAATTCTTTGTATAGGAGAGGAAATCTGTGTGTGCTTTGATCATGCTGACTGACAAGTGTCTAGGACTATTTCACTCTCGTTTGTATCTCTGGGCATTTATACTCACCCTGTTCTTTAAAGGTAGGTTCCACTTATCCTGTTTGTTCCATATTTCCTTTTCCAGGTAACTTGGTTTTCTCTTCCTTTCTAATTATTTTGTTTCCACAAAGATAAATGAAATATTTCCATTAATACCTGTCAGTTTAGGAAAATGATTTAGCTCTGTACTAAATACATGCCTTTAATTTGGTTTGATATATGGTAAAATTCTGGAAGCCTAATAGAACAGTATTTTAGGCACATGATTTCTCCATTAAAAAAAGAGAAAGAAGAGTGATTTCAATATTCTCATGAAATTTATAATGTTCGTCTATTTAAGAACTCAATTAACAACAGTATCTATGTGCCAGTCAGTTCAAAAGAAAATTTAATTTTAATGAAAAAACATCTGCTTCTACACGTGTCAAAATAATGTGCTAAGTTATAACTCTGAGCATTAGTTCAAATTTTAAATTAAAAATACTGGAGCTAGGGAGTGAAATCGGATTTTCATAAGCTTGCATTTTGGGACTTACTGGGGAATGTGTTCACAGTATTGTGGGAGTCTTTCTATATATTAATTTTAGGAGAGAATCCTCTTGTACTTTCAATCTCTGACATTTTATTGTCATAAAAATAACGATATTGATACTTGGTATTTATAGTTACTTTTCTTCTAAAAGCTTCAAGATTGACATTCATGCTAAACTCACTCATCTTCAAAACAATCTTTTAAATGTGGCAAATATTGACCAGAGTGTATTTTTTTTTGCTAACTTTTCACTTAAAAACAGAATAAACTTGGATTATAGCTCTCTTTTGACCAACTTGATGTGTTCTAAAAAAAATAATTTCCTTTAGGAGATTTGTGAATTAACAAGTGAATGGAAAAACAATTAGAGGGATAAGTGAAGAGAAATGATCTCAAGGCAAGAGGACAACCAGGAAAATGTATTCAATCAGTCTGCTGTGCGTGCCATGAAATGTTAAATTGAATAGTGAATTCTGTAATATAGATTGAGCCAGCATCATTAAAATTTGCTGATTTAAAATGCTCTGAAATATGGGCCAAACCATGAAATATTTATCTCTGGTGAAAAAATAACAAACCCTAATTCTTCATTTTGAGAATTCTTTCAGTGTTACAAAACATCAGTGAAATTGAATTCAAATATAATTGCAGGAGAAAATTCATTGCAGTTTTAATGCATTGGCTAGCAGACTCTATTTACTTTATGGCGGTAGCACAGGCTCACCAAGTCAGAACCATGGCGAGGCATTTCTGAGTACCTGAGATAGCCCCAATTATACACAGCCTTGGCACCACCATAGTGTCAGACTGCCCAGCGTAAATTTAGCATATGTGAGGCTGTCTGCTCATGAAAGGAACAGCACACCCTTCTCTTGGTGGGACAAGCTCCTCTTAAACCTACGCTGGGCAGAGAGTCCTTCACCAGACAGATGCCAGGTTCAGTGCAGGAGATTAGAGCGGGGAGAGGGAGGGAATGTGGGGGGCTTTCTGTGGTTGAACACTTTCCTGGCAGTGTAGTCCCAACAACACTACCTGACAATCCTCTGGGGTCTTTTATAGAAAGGTGGTGAGAAGCAGCATGGTGGAAAGAGCCCAGGCTTGAGAGTCAGAGGTCATGGGTTCTAATCCCAGCTCTGACGCTTGTCAGCTGTGTGACTTTGGGCAAGTCACTTAACTTCTCTGTGCCTCGGTTACCTCATCTGCAAAATGGGGCTTAAGACTGTGAGCCCAAAGTGGGACAAGCTGATCAGCTTGTATCACCCCCCCAGCACTTAGAACAGTGCTTTGTGCATAGTAAGCACTTAACAAATACCATCATTATTATTATTCTTTCATTCATTCAATCGTATTCATTGAGCACTTACTGTGTGCAGAGCACTGTATTAGGCACGTGAGAGAGTGCAATATAACAATAAACAGACACATTCCCTTCCCAAAATGCGCTGCATTCCAGGAAGCTCCTTTTTTAATGGCATTTGTTATTATTATTATTGTTAATAATAATAATGGTATTTGTTAATTGTTTACTATGTGCCAGGCACTGAACTAAGCTAATCAAGTTGAACACAGTCCCTGTCCCAAATGGGACTCACAGTCTTAATTCCCATTTTACAGATGAGGTAACTGATAATTAATAATAATAATTCTGGTGTTTGTTAAGTGCTTATTATGTGCCAGGCACTGTATTAAGTGCTGAGGTGGATACAAGCAAATCAGGTTGGACATAGCTCTTGTCCCACATGGGGCTCACAGTTTCAATCCCTATTTTACAGATGAGATAACTGAGGCACAGAGAAGTGAAGTGACTTGCCTAAGATTACACAGCAGACAAGTAGTGGAGCTGGGATTAAAACCCTGGACCTTCTGACTTCCAGGCCCGTACTCTATCCACTAAGCCACACTGCTTTTCTGCTTCTCCTTATAGGCAGGGAGCACTTCTACCAACTCCACTGTATTGTACTCTCCCAAACACTTTGGACAGTGCTCTGCTCACAGAAGGTGCTTAATAAATACCATTCACTGATTGACTGAAGTACAATTCCCTACTGGGGCCAAGTCATAAGGGAAAATTCAGGGATGGGTGGAGGTTTAAGGCCTTTTGCAAACACAACACTGTTCAAACGAACTCAGAACCCACTCACTGAATAGCCTCTGACTGGTCACATAATACTATGGTCAAATATTCAGGAACCATGTTGCCTTCAATGAAGAGTATTTTTTGAGCACCTACTTTGTGCACAGGACTGAAAGGCCTGAGTATTATCATATTTCATTTCAATGTGGCTTAATTTTTTATCCTTCCGTTTTGTACAGTTGAAATATTTCAGACAGTGTTTAGCATTATCTGTAGCACGCTTTCTAAACTGATGATGTATTTCCAAGGCAAGTATTTGAGGATATTTTCCATTTAAACACAAACTTTTCACATTCAAACTGGCTGTTGTCCTTAAGGTGCTTTTTTTAAATTACTGCCTTAAAATGAATCACTAATCACGACACAGGTTTAGAAATAGAAATTCTTTATGGTAACAATTTGAAGCATTTTCTCTTCTTTTACTCTGTGCTGTAACACTTATGTTTTGTTTAATTTGGCTAAAACAGGCTGTGCAGTATGTGAGCCAGAAGAGCGCCTTTTTCAGAAATTGTTTTCTCATTACAACCAGTTTATAAGACCTGTGGAAAATGTGTCTGATCCTGTCACAGTACATTTTGAAGTGGCAATTTCACAGCTTGCCAATGTGGTAAGATTTGCCCTTTTACAGTTTGTATGTCTTTAACTGTTGTGAACTAGGAGCTCAGAGCAATTTTCAAACAGTAAACAACTCACAGCCTTTGGCTGATTGGCTTCCTCTCCAGGTTGCTCCTCTTTCCTAGCTTTTTACATCCCTCAACAGAAACTCCTTTAAGAAGAGAAATTCCCATATTCAGCTTCTTCCAGAATAAGGGCAGCAGCTACAGATATTTAGCTTTTGCTTACATCTCCTCCAAGTAATAATAATAATAATGATGGCATTTGTTAAGTGCTTACTATGTGCCAAGCACTGTTAAAAGCACTGGATAATAATAATGATGGTATTTGTTAAGTGCTTACTATGAGTCAAGCACTGTTCTAAGTGCTGGGGTAGATACCAGGTAATCAGGTTGTCCGACATGGGGCTTACAGTCTTAATTCCCATCATACAGATGAGGGAATTGAGGCCCAGAGAAGTTAAGTGACTTGCCCAAAGTCACACAGCTGGCGAGGTGGAGTCAGGATTAGAACCACGACCTCTGACTCCCAACCCCGGGCTCTTTCCACTAAGCCATGCTGAAGGCCCCAAACCCTCTTAAATTGTAAGCTACTTGTGGACAGGGAATGTGTCTAATAACTCTGTTGTATTGTACTCTCCCAAACACTTAGCACAGTGCTCGGCACACAATAAACACTCATTGATGTAGATGATGATCCATTCTGACTTTCTGTTGTTGTGGGAAATGGGGAATGGAATTCTTCTGGTCCACATGGGCTGTCATCTGACCCTTACCATATTTTGTTTCAACTCAAGCTATGACAGGAGAGTCTGTGGTCAATATTGAGCCATAATGTCTTTGGCCTTGTAGCAGCTAGCCTAGTTCATCACATAGGTGGAATTGCAGATTAGAACAGGTTAAAGGAAGACTGTTTAAGAGGTGGATTTCCAAGGGATAGGCAGGTGAATAACTTGGTTTAGATCCTTGTTTTCATCCAAGACTCCTTTGAAAAGCAAAAGTGAGAGAATCCTATGGTTGTATTTCTTTCATCATTTTTTTCTAGGATGAAGTGAATCAGATTATGGAGACCAATCTGTGGCTGCGTCATGTAAGTGTCAACCTCATGCAACTGTTGGTCCAAATACAGTACTGGGATCGTCACATTTGAAGGATAAACTTTCCATCCTCAGAGGTCCCTCTGGTACTTAATAATAATGGTAATAAATGTGGTATTTTCTAAGCACTTACTACTGTGTATCAAGCACTGTTCTAAGTGATGGAGTAGATATAAGCTAACCAGGCCCCACATGGCACTCAATGTGTAAATAGGAGGGAGAAAAGGTATGGAAACCCCATTTTGCAGATGAAGGAACTGAGGCCCAGAGAAGCTAAATGACTTGCCCAAGGACACACAGCAGGTAAGTGATGGATTCAGGATTAGAACTCAGGTCCTCTGACTCCCAGACTTGTTCTCTTTCCAGCAGGCCATGCTGCTTCCCTTTCACTGCTTGATATCCCTGTCAGGATTATACCACCAGCATAAATTTTTCAAACAGATTTCTCTCTCCTACTTATCCACTTTCTCTTCCCATTAGGGCCCAGCTTGCACTCTTCATTCCTCTTGAGCAAACCTACACACTGTGCCTCATTCATGGCTTATGCGGCAAATCTCTTGCTCATTCCCTTCCCCCTGCCTGGAACACTGTTCTCCTTCATACCTGACAGACTACAGCTCTCCCCAACTTTAAAGCCATTCTGAAATCACGTCTTCACCTGGAGCCCTTTCCTCATCAATTTCTAATTGCCCTAAGTGCTACTTCAGCAATTTTGCCATCTAAGCTTAAATAATTAAACGAGTATAAATTATATAACTGCTGTAGATTGTTGGTGTGTTTGAATTCATTCATTCAATCACATTTATTGAGCACTTACGGTGTGCAGAGCACTGTATTAAGCTCTTGGAAAGTACAGTTCAACAATAAAGAGAGACAATTCCTGCCCACACCAGGCTTACACTCTGGAATATTAATGATAATTATGGTATTTGTTAAACATTTACTATGTGCCAGGCACTGTACTAAGCACTGGGGTGGATACAGACCTGTTCCATGTGGGGCTCACAATCTCAATCCCCATTTTACAGAGGTAACTGGGGCCCAGAGAAGTCAAGTGACTTACCCAAGGTCACACAGCAGACAAGTGGTGGATCCGGGGTAAGAACCCATGACCTTATGACTCCCAGGCCCATTTTCTATCCACTATGCCATGTTGCTTCTGGGATCACCAGAATGAGTTAGGGTGGTGGAAGCTAATCGGAAAAAGGCTTTTTGGAGGGGGTAGATATTTTGGAGGGCAAACTGTTTGTTAGATTAAGGGACGGAAGGTGGCCGTCCTAGACCAGAGGAACAGTGCGAGCAAGGGTCAAAGTTAGGAAAGGTGAGAGGGAGGTACATTTTAAAGTTTGGTTTGGAAGGAGCAAGGAGAGTGACCTGGAGAGTATTGGGTGAAGAGAGCAGATATGTAAGATGGGATGAACTGGTGGAGAGTCCTGAAGCTTTTTAACTCCGTTAACCCCCAGTTCTGTCATTATATGAGCCCCCCAAATTCCAATCCCCTTACCTAAGAGTTTAGAACCTCTTTTCTAACCCAGATTATTTCAAACTCACTGACCACCCAAATTCAAATGAATCCAGATGACTTCATTCTCCCCTCAAATGGAGGAGAGATTAAAAATGGAGGAGAGATTCACTGGAGGAAGATTAAAAATGCTATGAAAATAATTTGGGATTAAAGTGACAATTCTTTCTTTTAGATATGGAATGACTATAAATTGCGTTGGAATCCAGGGGAATATGATGGAATTGAATTTGTTCGAGTCCCTGCAGACAAAATTTGGAAACCTGATATTGTGCTGTATAACAAGTATGAATTTTTCCCTTAATCATAATCACAGTTCTTTAAAAATGACTATTCAATTACTCATTTAGTATTATTGTTAAAACTGCATTATTTGTGTTTTAGTGCTGTTGGAGATTTTCAAGTTGAAGGCAAGACCAAAGCTCTTCTTAAATATGACGGGATGATAAATTGGACTCCTCCTGCTATTTTTAAGAGTTCCTGTCCTATGGATATCACTTTTTTTCCCTTTGATCATCAAAATTGTTCTTTAAAATTTGGCTCCTGGACATATGATAAAGCTGAGATTGATCTTCTAATCATTGGCTCCAAAGTGGATATGAATGATTTTTGGGAAAATAGTGAATGGGAGATAGTTGATGCCTCTGGCTATAAGCATGACATAAAATACAACTGTTGTGAAGAGATTTATACAGACATAACTTATTCCTTTTACATTAGAAGACTGCCCATGTTTTATACTATTAATTTGATCATCCCCTGTCTCTTCATTTCATTTCTAACTGTTTTGGTTTTTTACCTCCCTTCAGACTGTGGGGAAAAGGTAACCCTCTGCATTTCAGTTCTGCTCTCTTTGACTGTGTTTTTGTTGGTGATCACAGAAACAATACCTTCCACCTCTCTGGTCATTCCACTGGTAGGGGAATACCTACTGTTCACAATGATATTTGTGACTCTGTCCATTGTGGTTACGGTATTTGTGTTAAACATTCATTACCGAACTCCAACAACTCACACCATGCCTCGGTGGGTGAAAACTGTTTTTCTCAAGTTGCTGCCCAGAGTTCTGATGATGAAGAGACCTTTGGAAAAGAAGGTTGAAAAGTTTTCTGATAAAGACTCCAAAGGATTTGCCAGGAAATTGGCTAAAATGAATTACGGAGAAGATGCTAAGTCAATCAAAGAACGTGGGTGCTGCCAGTGTAACCCGTCAAACGAACTCTCATCCAACAAAAGAAGATTAAGCTATCACTCTTTAAAGTGGATGACTGAGCTTCTACAGTATTCATCTGAAGTCACAGATGTGATCGATAGTGTTCAATTCATCGCAGAAAACATGAGGAATCAAAATGAAACCAAAGAGGTAACGATTAACTTTCCCACCCAGAATTTAGGGATCTCAATTTATTGGATCAGAACTGTTTGAGCTATGTTAAGAAACGGTAAGTTGTTCAGGGGAACTTGTAGATGCGACCCCAAAAGTGAGCACACTCCCAGACGAAACACAAATGCCAAGACATATGAACACACTTGGCTTAAAATACGGTCTGAGAAAAATAACTCTTAGTGTCCTCTCACTAGGGGTTCACAGACTCCTTACTGAGAATCTTTCTCTCCAATTGTGTAAGGGACAATGTGCTTATTTGGGGCTTCAAAGTGGGTATTATGAGAGTCAGGCATGTGTGAGCTTGTTGTGGGCAGGGAATGTGTTATTGTATTGTACTCCTTCAAGAGCTTAGTATGATGTTTTACACACAGGAAGTGCTCAACAAATACGACTGAGTGAATGAATGGATAGGGGAAATTCAAAGGTGCTGCAGAGCCCGGAAAATACACTCTTCAGTCACTCCAAGGTTTATCATAAAGCATATCTGCCAGGAGACTTCACTTTCACAGATGTGAGATGTGAAAAGTTCCTTTTTGGGGAAAATTTTTGTACCCAGAAAGGGAGTTTTAAATAAATCCTTATGATTCCTTTTTTCTTAAGCTTTTCAGCTAGAGGAACTCTATAGCTCAGGTACATGAGGCTCTTTTTACCATTAACACGAGAGGAGATTTCTGGCATCCCCTGGTAAACACTGAGAAACTGAAATGTCAGGGTAAATGAGGAAACTCCAGGGAAGAGTAATTTATTCGCTTTGGAAAAGAAAGAAAATACAGAACATTTTCTAAATTGTTTTATGCTCAGAGCATGTGTAAAATGCATTGACTGAATTTTTCTTTGGATTTTAGGTTGAAGATGACTGGAAGTATGTGGCCATGGTTGTCGACAGAGTGTTTCTTTGGGTGTTTATAATCGTCTGTGTGTTTGGAACAGCAGGATTATTTCTCCAGCCACTAATTGGGAACACGGTATAATCCCAAGCGAGAAAACCTGAATGAATTATCTTTTTCCAAAATATCAAGCCACCACATTTTGTCAATATTCCCTCCATATGCATGGAGAGATCAAAATATCTGATTTAACCTGCTCAAGAAGGGTCGATAGTAGAAAGAAGACCAAAATGGAGAAAAAAAACTTGTATATTCTCCCCTTGTGAATTTCTAGCTTCTGCTACTTGATATGTCACATTCGTTTTTTTGGTCCCCACACTATCTTGCTCACCTGGTAACTTGTGATATATTGCAAAATCTTAATTTTGTATGTTTGTGACTTACATATTGTAATGCTGGGTGTTTACTGGATGAAGGACTAAGGACAAATAGAGATTGAGGTGATATTAAAATAGCTTCTAGAATAAATAAAATCTCTCGTAGTCTTTCCCAGCCCCTCCCGGTAGAGGGGCTATAACTCTGAAGTAACTAGGCAACAAGAATGATGATGATGGTTTGATTAAGTGCTGAGTATGTGGCAAGCACTCTTCTAAGCACTGGTGTAGAGTGGGACACGGTTCCTGTCCCACCTGGGGCTTATAATCTAAATGGGAGGGAGAACAGGTATTGAATTCCCATTTTGAAGATGAGGAAACTAAGGCACGAAGAGGTTAAGTGACTTGTCCGAGGTCACACAACAGGCAAGTGTCAAAGTCAGAATTAGAACCCAGGTTCTCTGATTCCCAGGCTCGTGTTCTTTCTGCTAGGCCACTACAAGCTCCAATTCTGCCTATTTAGAAAGCACAACCTTGCAACACTGAAATAGAGAAGTAGCCTGCCATAATGGATAGAGCACGGGCCTGGGAGTCAGAAGGTTATGGGTTCTAATCCTGGCTCTGCCGCATGTCTGATGTGTGATCTTGGGGAAGTCACTTCACTTCTTTCTGCCTCAGTTACCTCATCTGTAAAATGGGGATGGAGGCTGTGAGCCCCACGTGGGACAGGGACTGTGTCCAATCTGATTTCATTGTATCCACTCCAGCACTCACTACAGTGCCTGGCACATGGTAAGTGCTTAACAAATACTATCATTATTATTATTATTAATTGCACCCTTACAGTGTGTGTCTCCAAGCCCTTTCCAGATACACAAATTGAACATGAGATTTCACTTTGCTTGAAGTTTTCAATGCTAATTCTGTTGCTTTTCATAAAGTCAAAGAGAATAATTTTGAGGGGCACTAAGAGTTTTGGACTCAGTGTAACTCATCTTCAAAATAAACTCCATCTTCATTTGAGAAATTATCACTTGTACTTATTAAAGGGATTTTGCTCCTGGAAAGAGAACATTATTAGGAAAATTTAGATTACCTGCACTCCCTATTCTTCTTTCTGGTCCCACTTTCTGTGAATAATTTAGGTCTACACATCGCCCCCACTAGATTGCAAGTCCTTTGAGGGCAGAGACTGATTCTCTTGCCTCTGGTGTACTCTTCCAAGAGCTTAAAACAGTCTCTGCATGCAGGAAGGACTTGATCAATACAACTGATTCTGTTGATTGATTGGCTGATAATGCTCCATTCAATCCTTCAGATCTGAATTAACTCAGTTTCTAAAATGTGGCTGAATCAAGCTCATCTTATGTAATTATTGATATTGGTCACCATACTTCAAAAAATGATATCCATGCTAGTGGAACTAAACATCTCATAGTTTTATTTCATTTTGTCTGCAAAAGCTACAGATACACTTATGTTGAGTATTCTCAAATAATGATAATAATGATGATATTTGTTAAGCTCTTACTATATGCCAAGCACTGTTCTAAGTGCTGGGGGAGATACAAGGTCATCAGGTTGTCCCACGTGGGGCTCACAGTCTTAATCCCCATTTTACAGATGAGGTAACTGAGGCCCAGAGAAGTTAAGTGACTTGCCCAAAGTCACACAGCTGATAAGTGGTGGAGCCGGGATTAGACCCATGACCTCTGACTCCCAAGCCCATGCTTTTTCCACTGAGCCATGCTGCTTCTCAAATCAAAAACAATATCTACTGGTCAAAGAAAAAAGGACCCAACATTTTTATTTTCTTTAAATACCTTAACCTTATTTACAAAAAGAACAGAAAGGCCTATAATAAAATATGGAAGATCTGTCATGTTTCAGAAAACACATCAAAATAGAATATTTCATTTCAATGATCTAATTTCAAATACCATAAATAATAATTTTTAAAAATACCAGGAATAATACAATGAATTGTCAATTGGAAAAATATTTCATGATTGAGGAAATCATAACCACAGAAAAGTCTTCCTGCTATGCACTTGAATTTTCACTCTCCTCAACATTTTCTCCAGTCTTAATCCTTGAATTTACCACTCTTAGTTTTATCATTTTGTGGTGTGCTAATTAGCATTTGTCTTCCACTTTGAAGGTAGTTATTTCCACCCTAAGCTGTTTGCATCTAAATATGTGATGCTTGGTTTATTTGTTCACTGGGGAAAGTCTTAATATTCAATTTAATGCATTATCAATTAATTTAGTACTTTTGCCTTGTATTTTACATTAAATATGAAGTCAAGTAGCATACTCATTTTTTACTTAACTGAGAGAACTTCCAGATAGTCTGTGAAGCCCATATGGGACATGGATTAGGTCTGACCTGATTGTCTTGTCTATTGACTATTTTTCCTCTACCCCAGTGGCACATATTAAGCACCTTATCTATCCAACCGTTATGAACTTGTTTGAAGGACTAAGACTGGAGAAAATGTTAGGTGGGGAAAGACCCATTAGGAAGGATGGGTTCGCCAGTTAGCAGAAAGATCCACACTGATGCTAGTTTTCTTTTATGCTTTAATATGAATCAAATTAATTGACCCTTTTTGCATGACTGACTTTCAATAAGAATCATGACAATTTTAGACTGACATGTCTGTAAAGTTGCACATTTGAAGTAGCTTCCAGCCTTTACATTTTCAAAAGTAAAGTACTTTTAAGTGCTTTGATAAATACAAGTTGGACTGACATTTAAACACATGTAAAGAAAGACCCACTTAAAAATACATGAAAAGCAAAGCTTAATAATGAGAGAACCATCTGTGTGGTTCTTGAGTAACTTAATTGTCCAGAAGTACAATTAGTACAGGATTGTCCCCTATTTCCCCAGAAAGATGTGCCATGACAAGTAATGACCCCGTATTTTAGAGCTTTAAGCCCTTCTCTCTGCACAGGTTGGAGACAACAAAAATCAGAAAAACAGTTGGTGTTCCATGTATTCAAAAACAAAATCTGGCATCCTATGTGCATTGCTGTTAAGTCTCTTAAAATCTCATTTTACCTAATAAGAAGATTTAATAAGATCTTTAAATTTATGTACATATCTTTATACTATTTATTATAAATTACATATTCATATTAATGTCTGAATCTGCCTCTGGACTCTAAGATCATTATGGGCTGGGAACATGTCTGTTGATTTCTTGTGTACTCTCCCAAATGCTTAGAACAGTGCTCTGCACATGGTAAGTGCTCAATAACTACTATTGATTGATAGTTAATAAACAGTATAAATTCATTCTAGAATTAATGAGCTTGAATCTCCTACCTGCTGAGGGGGAAATGGGCAAACCATTTAGGGATTTGTTATTTCAGGGATAGTCCCAAAGTTACATACAGCAAGGAATATACTGGTAGTCATTTCCAGGTTTTGAAGTGGAGAGGACTTAGTGAATATGTCTGAACAGGACAAGGTCTAAATTTTGGAAATTTGTGGAAAATTTCTGTTTGGAGAGTGCTGGGCCAATGGGGCTTCAGGAAGGTGCCTGGAAGATCAGCAGATACCTGTAATGCAGGAGTTAATATCAGGACTGAACCAACCACTGATACCAACAAAAATAGACGAAGGAAGATACGATTCAGGACTTGAGCTACAAATTTCCAGCAGGACCCACGCTAAACGAGAAATTGCTCACCCTGCTATTAAACAATCAATCAGTTAGTGGTATTTACTGAGCACTTACTATGTGTGGAGTGCTGTTCTAAACTCTTGTAAGAATTCAATACAATTTGCAGGTATGTTCTCTGCCTAATGAGCTTACAGTCTAGAGGAGGAGACAGACATTCATAAGGATAAGTAATTTACAATATATCATTTAAAGATATGCACTTATGTGCTGAGGGTTTGGGGATGGGCTGAAGAGCAAATGTCCAAAGGTCACAGATCCAAATGCATAGACAAAGTAGAAGGGAGATTGAGCCTGGAAAAGAGGAGTTAATTACAGAAGGCCTCTTGGAGGATGTGTAACCTTAAAAATGATTTGAAGGTGGAGAGAGTGGTGGTCTGGCGTATCTGAAGTCTCAGTATGAAATTGAGTTGTCTAAATAGGTGAAGGGGATGGAGGAGCTCCTCTTCATATAGGCCTTTCTCATCATTATAGGAACCTCATGGCTCCACTTCACCCTTTAGTGAATCTGTCCCCATCAATATGAATATATCTACCAACTCTCTTTCATTGTACTCCTCCAAACACTTAGTACAGTGCTCTGCACACAGTAAGCACTCAATAGATACCACTGATTGAATTTATTTGGGATCAGAACCATAGAATTGGGATTGAGGACCAATAAGAAGGCTCATTCTGTAATAATAATAACAATAACAATGATGATAGTCATTAAGTGCTTACTATGTGTCTAAGAACTGGAGTAGATACGAGTCACTAAACACTGGGGTAGATACAAGTTAATCAAGTTGGATGCAGTCCCTTTCCCCCATGGGGTTCACAGTCTAGAGTCTGTCCCTGCTAATATACTAAATCGATAACCAATCTTAATGTATCATTTCATTACTGTAGCACTGTTCATCACTGTAGCACTGACAATTTGTTTCTACTGATAACTGCTTAACCACATCTGTAATGCAGGGGTGAATATCAGGACTGAACCAACTACAGAGACCAACAAAAATAGCCAAAGGAAGATACGATCCAGGACTTGCGCTACAAATTTCCAATCCTGGACTACCTGTAGAAAAGAAAAAGAATATTTTAACACATGAAAGAAATTGACCAATGATTTGCTTTTCATTTTCCACATGATCTCAACCTAGCAAGTGAATCTGTGTGGGGCCTGATGGAAAGAGCACAGGTCTGGGAGCCAGAGAACCTGAGTTCCAATACCATTTCTGGCAGCTGCCTGCTGTGTGACCTTGGGAGATCACTGACTGATTAAGGACTTCCCAAGGCCATGGTAAGTCAGTGGTATTTATTGAGTGCTTATCACGTGCAGAACACTGAGCTAAGAACTTGAGAGAGTACTATACATCAGAACCGGTACGTTTGATCCCTGCACACAAGGATCTTAACAATCTAGAGAGGGAGGCAGACAATATAAATAAATAATGGGTATGTACTTAATAATAATAATGATAGTATTTGTTAAGTGCTAGGTGCCAAGCACTGTTCTAAGTCCTGGGGAAGATACGAGGTAATCATGTTGTCCCATGTGGGGCTCACAGTCTTAATCCCCATTTTACAGATGAGAGGACTGAGGCACAGAGAAGTTAAGTGACTTGCCCAAAGTCACACAGCAGACAAGTAGCAGAGCTGGGATTAAAACCCATGAGTGCTGTGGGGCTGAGAGTGAGGTGACTATCAAGTGCTTAAAGTGTACGCATCTTACCTTTAGGCGGTTAATTTTACTTCTCTGTGCCTCGATTTCTTCATCTGTAAAACTCAATTCTTGTTCTCTCCGCTACTTAGATTGTGAGCCCCATGTGGGACAAGGACTGGGTCCGATGTGATAATCTCAATACTACATGTCTGCATGACACAGAGTGAGTGCTCAAGAAATACCATAATTATGACTAGAATTATAAGAAGGAAGGGAAGAAGAGTATGTTCAATTTCCTCTATCTCTTCAATGGTGGCAATTGCAGCCATGGCAGCAGCTACCACACCGCTACCACAATTAAACTGACCCTTCTAGGACGTCATTTTCACAGCTGGAAATGCCTCATCCAAATTGTCCCCAGAAACCTTAATTGGTTGCTTTGGAAATGGTCCTCCTCATGCCAGGTGGGCCAGTTCTAGAATGGTTGGGTGGCTGGGTGGCTGGGGTTGCCGCCATCTGTTGCTACCCGGACCCCGGCTCGCCAGCCCTGACACAACTCTTGGTAAAATGGCAGCAGGTGAAAATGTTCTAGAATGACAGATTAGCAAACCCTCCCCACAGCCAGTACTCACTCTTCTCTCCCCCATCCCTTTTTTTCCTTTCTTTCTTCATCTCCTCTCTCTCCTCTCCCCTTTATTTTCATCTTCTTTATCTCCTCTCCCACTCCCCTTAATGCCCCCAAACCGTAACCCCACCCCCTCCCTTTTCTCTCCCCCTCCACCTCAATCTCCCTCTTCTCTCTCCCAAATGATTCCTTCTCTTCAGTTTTTCTGGGTCCAGCCTCCCACCTCCCTCCCTTGAACCTTGGGAAATTTAGTGAACTTCAAGGGAGCACAGTATATTTATAATCCTTGTGGTCTTTGTGACTTTGGTCCATTCAATCAGTTTTGGTTTGCTTGGTCCTGAAATAGAAAAAGTTCGGCTCTTCACTGGAAAAGATGCAGTCTACACACGTGAGTCAAATGTCATTGAAATGGAAAAATACAAAATGCATGCTCTTTCCAGAACTTTATAAATTTTGAGGTTGGAAAAAATTTCAACCTATGAAACATGATAAATGATATGGCATTAGGATATGCAAATAAAACTCCAGTGATTTAAAATAGGACTGGGACTGATCTTAACAAACAGATTCACATTTCCTGTAGATTTTTGTTTTGTTTATTCACTATTTATTTTAAATTAAAATATAGTATTTAACACAATAGTTGTTCGTCATATCCAAAAAAGACACCACTAATGGTGAAACTTACTTATGAGTTTGTGTGTGCCTTAAAAGGGCAGTGTAGGACCCAGATCAGTCAGTCAATCGGTAGTGTTTATCATGCTAAGTACTTGGGAAAGTACATTTCAACAGAGTCCTAGCCACACTGAGCCCATGTCCTGCCTCTAGACTGCACTGTCCTCCCTCTTCAAATTCAAAAGACAATTACTCTCCCCTCCTTCAAAGCCTTATTGAAGGCACATCTCCTCCAAGAGGCCTTCCCTCACTCAGCCCTCCTTTTCACTTCTCCCACTCCCTTCTGCATCGCCCTGACTTGCTTCCTTTGTTCTTCCCCACTCCCAGCCCCAGAGCAGTTACATACATATCTGTCATTTATTTATTTATATTAATGTCTGTCTCCCACCTCAAAACTGTAAGCTCGCTGTGGGTAGGAAATGTGTCTGTTTAGTGTTGTACTCTCCTAAGCACTTAGTACAGTGCTCTGCACACAGCAAGCGCTCAATAAATACGATTGAATGAATGAATGAATAAAAAGCGGCTGCTTGTTGCGTTATGTTTGACGGTTGCAGTGCCTGGCAATGTTTGCTGTTGTGCTTCCTAGTCTCATTCCTCATGAAGCTTTTGCTCAAAACAAGCAGCTCTTTTCTAAATAAGAGAATGCCATACAGACCTATTCTTGGAAATTAACTTCCAATTATTATCTGGGAAGTAGCATTATTTAAGATTAGCAGCCACAGTAAATACTTAATAAAATCTTATAGATGGCAATTGGAAATAATTTGGGGCAGTATCATAATAATGAAGCATCCTGCACATTTGCTTCTTCATAATATAATGTACCTACATGACTCAGACTACCCATTTTTCTCCCATTGTTATATGATGTCACAGTGTAATTTTTGTACTCACCTGGTTGATGAAATGTTCTTTCTTCACGTGCCTTGAGATGTACCTAATGGAGTCAGCAGCCTTTTCCAAAAAGGCCAATAAGACTTTTTCTCCTTCTTTAATTTGTCTCTGTTTCTGCTTTTCTGAGACTTTAGCTTTTGCAGATGGGAGGTTTTCACCAGGGTCTGGGAAAGAATAGCGGTCAACGTGACCTTTCATACAAAGTAGTCGAGGAAGTTTCTGAAGAAACAGTCTTTTAACCCAAGGGGCCATCGGGTGGTAAGTTGAAGATGAACGGTGATGAACGTTGATAACAAAAACCGTAACGATGATTGACAGGGTTACAAAAATCATAATGAACAGTAGGTATTCTCCAATCAGAGGGATGACTTTTGAAGAAGATGGAATTATTTCTTCAATTACTAGAAGGAAAACGGTCAGGGAAACTAAAACGGATGTCGATAAAGAAAGCTTTTCTCCTTCATCAGAAGGCAGGTAGAATACAAGGACGGTCAGGAAAGATAACCCAAGGCATGGGACAATCAGAAAAAGAGTGTAGAACAAAGGTAAGCGTCTCAGGACGAAGGAATACGTAATAAATGGATAAGAATACAAACCATCTCTTCTCTTTCCTACCATCCCTTTTGCATTTAGAATTTCCCATTCTCCATTATCAAAGAAGTCTTTTCTATCAACATTCTCATCTATCAAAATCAAGTCCACCATATTACCGTCATAAGTCCAGGATCCAAACTTCATTGAACAATTCTGTCTGTCAAATGGGAAAAATGTTACATCCATAGTGCAGGAGCTTTTATAACTGGCTGGAGGAGTCCAGGTGATTGATCCATTATACTTCACTATGACTTTTGTCATTAGTGAGCCTTCGAAACGTCCGTCGGCACTGAAATGAAAAATAAGCTTCAGTCTGAATCTTAATTACCTATTGATCAGTTATTTCACCCGTCATCGTTTGAGTTGAGTTCGTCTTCATCTACTGTCAATAAGAACATTTTCATCAGACATACATCTCACTCCATTATTTCCTATGTTAGTCTTTTCCATTCCCATTTGAAATGTTTTTCCGGGTCTGTTTTTGAAGCCAGGACTTCCCGTGAAGTTACTCAATGGGCTGGAAGACTGGCATCCTACAGGAGGGTGTCTGAGGGTGCCTTGGAAGGGTGGGGAAATTCTGATGCAGGTCTAGATTTATGGGAAGCTGCACGGTGTAGCGGAGAGAGCACGGGCGTGGGAGTCAGAAGGTCATCGGTTCTAATCCCGGCTCCACCACTTATCTGCTGTGTGACCTTGGGCAAGTCACTTGACTTCTCTGTGCCTCATTTACCTCAACTGTAAAAAATGAGGATTAAGAGTGTGAGCCAGATGTAGGACAGGGACTGTGGCCAACTTTACTAACTTGTATCTATTCTAGTGCTTAGAAGAGTGCTTGGCACATAATAAATGCTTAATAAGTACCATAATTATTATTATTTTGTCAAGGAACAAAGTTACAAGTCAAGGAAGTTGACTTGGTCTAGATGCACTGGAACTGATGGAAAGTGGATGGGAACCTTGGAGAAGCTTCAGGTCCAAACCACATGCTTTGGAGGACAGACATCCAACATTGACTCAGACTGAGAGCAGATCTCCTGGGAATGCTGTGGTTGGAGCAGAATTCTTTGGTTTGCCCTAGACCTGCCTCGATATACTTTTCTAGGAAATCTGAGGATGAGTAATACTCATTCATGTAAATGCTTTGGCTAGAGGATGCTTCTTCAGTCTCTACTAAGGCGGTTTATGCCACTGTTACAGTATAAAGGCTGCTGCTCTGCAGTCACTTAGTAAAAGTTGGTCAATTGTATTTATCGAGTGCTTAATGTGTGCAGAACACTGTACAAAGTGCTTGGGAGAGTACTATAAGATGATAAATACATTCCCTGCCTACAGCGAGCTTACAGTCTAGACGGGGAGACAGACATTAATATAAATGAATTACAGATATGGAAAGAAATGCTTTGGGGCTAGGAGGAGGGATGAATAAAGGGAGCAATTCAGGGCGATACAGAAGGGAGTGGGAGAAGAGGAAAGGAAGGCTTACAAACCTTGGAGCCATGGTGCCTTCATTCATTTAAATCTTCAGATTAGTTCCACTGAGGCAATATAAGCCAAAGGACTGGTCCATGAGAGCTCATCTCCTCCAGGAGGCCTTCCCAGACTGACCCCTCCCTTTCCCTCTGCCCCTCCTCCCCTCCCCATTCCCCCTTCTCCCTCCCTCTGCTCTACCCCCTTCCCCTCCCCACAGCACTTGTGAATATTTGTATATATTATTTATTACTCTATTTTATTAATGATGTATATATATCTTTGATTTTATTTATCTATTTTGATGGTATTGGTGCCATACTACTTGTTTCGTTTTGCTGTCTGTCTCCCCCTTTTAGACTGTGAGCCCGTTGTTGGGCAAGGATCGTCACTGTCTGTTGCCGAATTGTACATTCCAAGCGCTTAGTACAGTGCTCTGCACACAGTAAGCGCTCAACAAATATGAATGAATGAATGAATGAGGTAAGGTGAATGATTTCCAGAGAGAAGGACAAACTTCTATTCCTAAGGAATATTCTAGTTGGGTCAGGGGTCGATGAGGATCCTTAAAGAGGTGAAAACCAAATCTGGACAAAAGTGTATGCACTGCTCTTGATTGATGTTTTCTCCATTACTCTAAAATCAGTCCTTGAAATCCAGAAGAGTGAGCAGAGAGCAACCCATGCGTAGCCTTTTGGAATACTTACTTTTCAAAGAGAACAATGTCTGGAAGCCAAAGAGATTCCGATGGAACTTTAATGGACTTGATTCCTCCATATTCATCAGGGTCCCAGCGTAATTTATGATCCATCCATTCCTGGAAGAAGTCAGGGAAATCACTGCTTTATTATCAGACTAAAACTATTCCTAACATTCTACCATTCGTTGTGAATGTTTGTACAATTTAGAATACCTAAAATCACTTTATATCTCCTTTTTAAGAATGAGAACTTTTAAATTGCTTTCATTATAAAAGACTCCACTGAGAGCTTAGGAAAGTAGAATTAATAGACAAGGAACTCGGGATTTAGTGGGAGAAGTAGACATCAAAATAAATGACAAGAAGGAGAAAGTCAGAGTTTAAAGATAATAATAATGATGCTATTTGAGTGCTTACTATGTGTCAGGCACTGTTCTAAGTTCTGGGGTAGATACAGATAATGGGATTGGACACAGTCCCTGTCCCAAATAGGGCTCACCGTCTTAATCCCCAATTTACAGATGAGGGAAGTGAGGCACAGAGAAGTTAAGTGACTTGCCCAAGGTCACGCAGCAGACAAGTGGCAGAGCTGGAATTGGAACCCATGACCTTCTGACTCATATGTACGTACTGCAGGAAGTTCTGTGCATCCAAGTGCTTCGGTGATAGAAGTTGTAGTTGAGGAGATATAAAGTATGGAGATGATTTAATGAATTGCAGAAGGTCTCCTGGATGCGGTATGACTTCACAAGGGCTTTGAAGACTGTAGACTAGACTGTCTAGACTGTACTCTATACCATAAAGTGATTGTGGGCTGGGAATGTGTCTACCAACTCTGTTATATTGTACTCTCCCAAATGGAACAGTGTTTCGCACATAGTATTTGCTTAATAAATATGACTGATTGACAAAGAAAGCAGTAGTTTGTAGGACTTGAAGGGGATGGTCATTTTAATCAGAAAGGAGGAAGTAAGGGGTCAGTGGCAGGAGAGAAGAGGGAAAGACTGTTAGCAGAGGCTATAATTTGAATCCATTAGTACAAGTAGTTTATTACAGAATTCTTCTCGAGATCTTTGCTGAGTGACTTCCTGGTAGCTATTTAATATGAAAAGTCACGCCCACAGTTCTATTAGAGAAGCAGCGTGGCTCAGTGGAAAGAGCCCGGGCTTGGGAGTCCAAGGTCATGGGTTCGTATTCCAACTCTGCCCCTTGTCAGCTGTGTGACTGTGGGCAAGTCACTTCACTTCTCTGTGCCTCAGTTCCTTCATCTGTAAAATGGGGATGAAGACTGTGAGCCTCACGTGGGACAACCTCATTCCCCTGTATCTACCCCTGCGCTTAGAACAGTGCTCTGCACGTAGTAAGTGCTTAACAAATACCAACATTATTATTATTATCTTCCAGATATTTATGTTTTTCTTCAAAACTAGAACAAGTTTCGAAAAATCAAACAGAGAGAAGAATGAATCCCTGTGCAAGAAGCAAATAAAGATGAATAAACTATATTCCTCTTTATTTATGGACCATAAAGTTGGTGAGGAGAGAAGAAAACCATCACTGTATTGTGTGGGTTTTAAGAAAGGCACTGAATACAATACCTTGTGGGATATTGCTTGGAAATTAAATTCATCCAGAGTGGAATCTGGCTTGGAAGTTAAATTCATCCACAGTTTTGGCACAAATGTAGACTAACATTCTGAAGAGCAATAAGTGAATAATTTGCAATGATAATATCATAAATTAGAAGAAAGGCTCTAATGGAATTTTCCAAGGCCTGCTATAATGACTGATTCTTTTCAATGCATCAGGAGCAAGGATACAAATTATATTTCCAGACACCAGAATGAGATTTCTGAAATATTTATGAGGTGAGAGGATGAAGAAATATAAGTAGAAACTAGAATTTTGCAGCAGTGATTGTCATCCTCATCATTAATAGTCATAAATAGTTCAGGGATGGTTAGCCCTAGAGAAGCCAGTTGAAGAGAGAGTTTAAGAGAGAGTTTAAGAGAGAGACACAGCCCTTTGATGTCCAATGATAACCCAGTGACAATCAGTATTACAGCAAGACCACTGGCTAAAAAGAAACAAATATACAAAGATGTGGATTTTTTCACTTTGGAATGTGATGAGGGCAATAGTTGTGTAGTTTTGCTCACTGAGGGCAAGGAATGTGTCTGTTATATTGTGATATTGTACTTTCCCAAGTGCTTAGTATTCATTCATTCATTCAATAGTATTTATTGAGTGTTTACTATGTGCAGAGCACTGTACTAAGTGCTTGGAATGAACAAGTCGGCAACAGATAGAGACAGTCCCTGCCATTTGACGGGCTTACAGTCTAATCGGGGGAGACGGACAGACAAAAACAATGGCAATAAATAGAGTCAAGGGGAAGAACATCTCGTAAAAACAATGGCAACTAAATAGAATCAAGGCGATGTACATTTCATTAACAAAATAAATAGGGTAATGAAAATATATACAGTTGAGCAGACGAGTACAGTGCTGAGGGGATGGGAAGAGAGAGGGGGAGGAGCAGAGGGAAAGGGGGAAAAGAGGGATTAGCTGCAGAGAGGTGAAGGGGGGGTGGTAGAGGGAGTAGAGGGAGAAGAGAAGCTCAGTCTGGGAAGGCCTCTTGGAGGAGGTGAGTTTTAAGTAGGGTTTTGAAGAGGGGAAGAGAATCAGTTTGGCGGAGGTGAGGAGGGAGGGCGTTCCAGGACCGCGGGAGGACGTGGCCCGGGGGTCGGCGGTGGGATAGGCGAGACCGAGGGACGGCGAGGAGGTGGGCAGCAGAGGAGCAGAGCGTGCGGGGTGGGCGGTAGAAAGAGAGAAGGGAGGAGAGGTAGGAAGGGGCAAGGTGATGGAGAGCCTTGAAGCCTAGAGTGAGGAGTTTTTGTTTGGAGCGGAGGTTAATAATAATGTTGGTATTTGTTAAGCGCTTACTATGTGCAGAGCACTGTTCTAAGCTCTGGGGTAGACATAGAGGAATCAGGTTGTCCCACATGGGGCTCACAGTCTTCATCCCCATTTTACAGATGAGGTAACTGAGGCCCAGAGAAGTTAAGTGACTTGCCCACAGTCACACAGCTGACAAGTGGCAGAGCTGGGATTCGAACTCATGACCTCTGACTCCAAAGCCCGTGCTCTTTCCACTGAGCCACGCTGCTTCTCAGGTTGATAGGCAACCACTGGAGTTGTTTAAGAAGGGGAGTGACATGCCCAGATCGTTTCTGCAGGAAGATGAGCCGGGCAGCGGAGTGAAGAATAGACTGGAGCGGGGCGAGAGAGGAGGAAGGGAAGTCAGAGAGAAGGCTGACACAGTAGTCTAGCTGGGATATAATGAGAGCCCGTAGCAGTAAGGTAGACGTTTGGGTGGAGAGGAAAGGGCGGATCTTGGCGATATTGTAAAGGTGAAACCGGCAGGCCTCGGTAACGGATAGGATGTGTGGGGTGAACGAGAGGGACGAGTCAAGGATGACACCGAGATTGCGGGCCTGAGAGACGGGAAGGATGGTCGTGCCATCAACGGTGATAGAGAAGTCTGGGAGAGGACCGGGTTTGGGAGGGAAGACGAGGAGCTCAGTCTTGCTCATGTTGAGTTTTAGGTGGCGGGCCGACATCCAGGTGGACATGTCCTGGAGGCAGGAGGAGATGCGAGCCTGAAGGGAGGGGGAGAGGACAGGGGCGGAGATGTACATCTGCGTGTCATCTGCGTAGAGATGGTAGTCAAAGCCGTGAGAGCGAATGAGTTCACTGAGGGAGTGAGTGTAAATGGAGAACAGAAGAGGGCCAAGAACTGACCGTTGAGGAACTCCAACAGTTAAAGGATGGGAGGGGGAGGAGGCGCCAGCGAAGGAGACCGAGAATGATCGGCCAGAGAGGTAAGAGGAGAACCAGGAGAGGATGGAGTCCGTGAAGCCAAGGTGAGATAAGGTATGGAGGAGGAGGGGATGGTCGACAGTGTCAAAGGCAGCAGAGCGGTCAAGGAGGATCAGAATGGAGTAGGAGCCATTGGATTTGGCAAGAAGGAGGTCATGGGTGACCTTAGAGAGAGCAGTCTTGGTAGAGTGGAGGGGACAGAAGCCAGATTGGAGGGGGTCTAGGAGAGAATGGGAGTTAAGGAATTCTAAGCATCGATTGTAGACGACTCGTTCTAGGATTTTGGAAAGGAAGGGTAGTAGGGAGATAGGACGATAACTGGAGGGGGAAGTGGGGTCAAGAGCGGGTTTTTTTAGGATGGGGGAGACATGGGCATGTTTGAAGGCAGAGGGGAAGGAGCCCTTGGAGATTGAATGGTTAAAAATAGAAGTTAAGGAAGGGAGGAGGGCAGGGGCGATGGTTTTAATAAGGTGAGAGGGAATGGGGTCCGAGGCGCAGGTGGAGGGGGTGGCACTTGCGAGGAGGGAGGAGATCTCCTCTGAGGATACTGCAGGGAAGGATGGGAAGGTAGGGGAGAGGGTTGGTGGGGGGGAGGGGAGAGGCGGAGGGGTGACTTTGGGGAGCTCAGACCTGATCGTGTTGATTTTCGTGAGGAAATAGGTGGCCAGATCATTGGGGGTGAGAGATGGGGGAGGGGGAGGAACAGGGGGCCTAAGGAGAGAGTTAAAGGTCCGGAACAATCGGCGGGGGTGATGGGCATGGGAGTGGATGAGGGAGGAGAAGAGGTTTTGCCTGGCGGAGGAGAGGGCAGAGTTAAGGCAGGAAAGGATAAATTTGAAGTGTGTGAGGTCGGCTTGGTGCTTGGACTTTCGCCAGCAGCACTCGGCAGCTCGAGCATAGGAGCGTAGGAGGCGGACAGAGGAGGTGATCCAGGGCTGTGGGTTAGTGGAGCAAGAGCGGCAGAGGGAAAGGGGGGAGAGAGGGTCGAGATGAGTAGAGAGGGTGGAGTTGAGAGCGGAGACCTGATCATCGAGAGTGGGAAGTGAGGACAGGGCGGCAAGGTGAGGAGAGATGCTTTTGGAAAGACGGATGGGATCGAGAGAGTGGAGGTCTCTGTGGGGCAGTAGCGAAGATTTGCAGGGGGAGGGAGTGTGAGAGATGAGGCAGGTGAGAAGGTTATGGTCCGAGAGAGGGATTTCAGAGTTGGTGAGGGAGGAGATAGTGCAGCGGTAGGAGATGACGAGATCGAGGGTGTGACCGAGTCGGTGAGTGGGCGCGGTATGGTGGAGGAGGAGGTCGGCAGAGTCGAGGAGGGATAGCAGGCGGGCGGCAGAGGAGTCATCGGGTACATCCATATGGATGTTGAAGTCTCCGAGGATCAGAGTGGGCAGAGAGAAGGAGAGAAGGAAGGCGAGAAAGGGGTCAAGGTGGTTGAAGAAGTCGGAGGTGGGACCGGGAGGGCGGTAGATGACGGCGACAAGTATCTGGAGGGGGTGGTAGAGGCGAATGATATGGGCTTCGAAGGAGGGGAAGGAGAGGGAGGGGGGAGGAGGGATAGTGCGGAAGCGGCAACGGGGTGAGAGGAGGAAGCCGACGCCTCCTCCCTTACCGGTGAGTCTGGGGGAGTGGGAGAAGGAGAGGCCTCCGCTGGAGAGAGCGGCGGCGGAGACCGTGTCTTCGGGAGAGAGCCACGTTTCTGAAAGGGCGAGGAGGAGAGAGCAGGAGAGGAAAAGGTCATGGACGAAAGGTAGCTTACCTGTAATAGAGCGGGGGTTCCAGAGGCCACACTTGAAAGTAGCTGTGAGTGCAAGGGGGGGAGGGGGGGAAGGGCGGGGGGAGGGGAGGGTTTGGATGGGAAGGAGGTGGCAGGGCCCTGGACGGGGAGGGGGGAGGAGGGATAGCGGTGGGACAGGAGGACTGGGATGGGGCGTGGGTGGGGAAGAGAGAAGGGGGGAGGGGGTGAGGAGGGGGTTTGGTGGGGGGGAGAGTAGGGGGAGGGGGAAGAGGGGTAGCGCTGGTAAAGTGGGGTTCTAGGGCGGGGGGGGGGAGGAGGCAGAGGAGAGAGCGGGAAAGAGCTGAGCGAGAGAGGGGAAGGGGAAGGGGAGGATAGGAAGGGGCGGGAGGGAAGGGGGGAGGAGGGACATGGCGAGGCCAGAGAGGTGGGTGGCAGCACTGACAACAATAAACAGTAACAAACAAAATCGGTAATATAGCAACATGATACAATATGATACAATACAGTAGTGTTAATATAGCAACATGATACAGTATGATACAATATAGTAGTGTTAATAAGCGGGCGATGACCAGGGTCGGGGGTAGGCTCGATTAAGGGGCGACCTGATCAAACTCAAAGTCCAGTGCTTTGCACACGGTAAGTGCTCAATAAATTTGATTGACTGATAATTGTTTGGAAGGGTGTCTAGAAATGCTGAGGATTCCCATTCCATCCAGTTAGGTAAGATCTAGTTATTTCAGATCTTTGAGGGAGGAGAAAAAAATAAGAAAGAAAAATCAACTAATATATTTTCTATTATATTCAATGCCTCCCATGCTGCTTCCCCTAAGAAAAGGACAGTAAATTGAAAATAATTCAGAGAAAAAAACAAAGGGCCAAAGAGCTTGAGGAGAAATTACCTTTAGAGTAATATTATACAACTAAGTGGACAAATCTAACAAAAATAATGATAAAAATAATTATTATTAAGCACTTACGATATGTCAAGCACTGTTCTAAGTGCTGGGGTAGATATTAGCTAATCAGGTTGGACACAGTCCCTGTCCCGGATGGCGTTCACGGTCTTAGTCCCCATTTGACAGATGAAGTAACTGAGGCATAGAGAAGTTAAGGGACTTGCCCAAGGTCACACAGAAGACAAGTGGTAGAGCTAGGATTAGAACCCAGCTCCTTCTGATTCTCAAGCCTGTGCTCTACACACTAGTCCAGCACATGAAATACTTAGCTTTTCTATACTGACATTAGTTGGAGGGCCTCCTATTATCGTAATTTGCACACTTAGGGCTAGATGGCCATAAAAAAGTAGGAAATTCTCTCCCTAGAAGTAATAGTTGCACTGCTTATTAAGCACTTACTGTGTATAAAGTACTATTCTGAGTGATAGGAAAAAATACCCAGGCAAGAATTAGGTCTGTCTGATGTTTAGCTGGGAAAGTTGAATGATCCTGAGAACATTAGGATTGTGGTACAAGTAGACTAAGGTTAAGTGGGTTTGTATGCTGATTTGCGTCTATTTCTACAAGTTATCACTCGGAGGCTGAAGCAGACCTCAAGTAAGAGGAAATGTCACACTTTGGGACCTTTTGTCTCAAAAAGCTTTCTTATCAGCCTCACTTCCACTACTTAAAACACTTCCATCTAGTAGGTAAATATAATGAGAGAGAGAGGATGAAAGATATGCTAGGCATAACTTTAAACTGGACTTTATTGCACTGGTAACTACCTTTAAAGGGAATAGAGAAGCCGCCTGGCTTGGTGCATAGAGCATGGGCTTAGGAGTAAGAGGACGTGGGTTCCAATCCTGGCTCCGCAACTTGTCTGCTGTGTGACTTTAGACAAGCCACTTAACTTCTCTGTGCCTCAGTTCCCTCGTCTGTAAAATGGGGATTAAGACTGTGAGCCCCACATGGGACAACCTGATTACCTTGTATCTACCCCAGTGCTTAGAACAGTGCTGAGCACATAGTAAGCACTTAACAAATATCATCATTACTATTATTATTATTATTACCTCCCCTTATAGACTGTAAGCTTGTTGTGGGCAGGAAATGTCTACCAACTCCTATATTTTACTCTCTCAAGTGCTTAGGACAATGCCCTGCACACAGTAAGTGCTCAATAAATACCATTGATTGGTTGATAAATTTAAGGAAGGACCAGGGGAATCTTATCTGATTCCTTTGTTCAGCAATTGAACTGCTGGGTCCAGTTAGTCAATCATTTATTGAGAACTTACTGAGTGCAGAGCACTGTACTAAGCACTTGGGAGAGCACAGTATAACAAGCAGTCACATTCCTTGCCCACAGCGAGATCTGGTTCTATCTGTCTTGTCTTATGCTGTTGAGTCGACCCTGACCCATGACAATGCCATGGACCCATCTCTCCCAGAACGCCCCACCTCCATCTGCAATCGCTCTGGTAGTGTATCCATAGAGTTTTCTTGGTAAAAATATGGAAGTGGTTTACTATTGCCTCCTTCCGCACAGTAAACTTGAGTCTCCACCCTTGATTCTCTCCCATGCCATCACTGCCCAGCACAGGTGAGTTTATAGCAGATTGCCTTCCACTCGCTAGCTACTGCTCAAGCTAGGAATGGAAATGATATGCCTCTACTTGACTCTCACATTCGTAGTTGAGATTGGTAGAATATTGGAAACTCTCCAGGTGTGACGCTGAAGTTGGGGTTGAGAGGGAGGTATCTATCTGAGCTGGCCATAAACGTGGGACCCAGTGAAATTCAAATCAGGATGGCCTGACACAGTGTTTGCCTATATTACAGAATAATAATGTGGAATGTAGACTAACATCTTTGCCCTTCTAGTCAGGGAATGGCTGAGAGGTTTCAAAGCCACAACAGTTTCCTGATCTGCTCTCTAAAGACCCAGTGGTTTTTAACATATTCTCCAACCCCTGTCCTCTCTAGCTGAACTTGGACATCAATCCTCTTCACCTCATGCTGCCCCTTCCTTCTCCAAGCATCAGCTTGGAAATAATATCATGTATTTACATAGCATGCTCTGTCCCGGACACTCAAAGCCCTTTACAAACATTATTATTATTTCAGCCCTCCCTTACAACACCATGTTTTTGCAAGAATTATAATGGGTAAGAAGTGCTATGTACAGACAGCAGAAAAATAGATCAAAGCCAATCTGTGGCAAAAACAAATATTTAAAAAAATGTGTTGCCTAGATTCTGAAGATGGGCCACAAATCTTTAACAAGATTTTTCTTTCATTGTCTTTTTCTTGCACAATTGCATATTAAAACTCCAACTATTACCAAGCAGAGCAAAGCATGATGGGAAGACACATCTGATTTAAATCTATGATTTCCACCCACTGTTAATCAGTTAATTCATCTAGATATTAACAGTTTACTTGTAAGAGAGTTCAGATGTTTTAAGGAACAAATACACATTGCTACATTTTTGCTTGTTACAAATAAAGCTAGTTACCAGTGACATCCAGATGTTAAATGTTTAAATGTTTAAAGTCCATGTTTGTAGCAGAACGTTCTGGCCCCGGGATATTTTGGCTATCACAAATAGCTGAGATGAAATCAATGCAACTACTGAAAAGCCCTATTTTGCAAAATACTTACCTCATCACTGTAGCTAATTTCAGACACCTGATCACTTTGGGTGTGGACTAGTAAGGTCAAGGTGAACCATCAGCTCCACACAGAGGAATTAAAAGGGTTGCTTGCAGGTGCTTGTGGTTAAGAAAGGGAGGTCAGAACAAGCCACAGGAGGAGTAATTAGGCTTGACAGACACTATTAGACTGTGAGCCCCGCATGGAACAGGGACTGTGCCCAGCCAGAATTTCTTGTATTTACCCCAGCCCCTAATACAGTGCTTAGCACTAAATAAGTGCTTAATAAGGAATGAGAGAATGCACTTACAAAAGAGCCTTTAAAGGGAAGACAGTATCCAACCTAGGCAGGCAGAAGTCACAGCTCAAAGTAACTCAGGACTGATAATCAATCGACAGGCTCTCTGGTACAAATCAGCAACCCTGAAGGAAACACTGTGGGCCCCGCAAACTAAGGACTAGCTTTACCCCTTGGAAAAGTGTAGCCGGCTAAATAAGGTAACTTTTTTCCTGGTCAGATATTTAAAGATAACTGGGAAACTGCAGCATTTTTTATTCATAGATTTAGTTGTATTTACAGAGCTCCTACTGTGTCCAGAGCACTGTACTAATGCTTGGGAGCATACAATTGGGGAATCTTGTATAACTATTCCTGGTGTTATCTGGTGAATTCTGGCATGTGATTAGGGTTCCTGTTAACATATGCTTGGAAGCAGATTGGGTCCAAAGAGGACTCTCACCATTTATCAGCCCCCCAGTTTGGAGAAGCAGCGTGGCTTAGTGGAAAGAGCACGGCCTTGGGAGTCAGAGGTTGTGGCTTCTAATTCTGACTCTGCCACTTGTCAGCTATGTGACTTTGGACAACTCACAACTTCTTTGGGCCTCAGCTATCTCATCTGTAAAATGGGGATTAAGACTGGGAGCCCCTCTTAGGACAACCTGCTAACCTTGTATCTATTCTAGCACTTAGAACGGTGCTTGGCACACAGCAAGTGCTTAACAAATACCAACATTACTATTCACCCCAGGAGAAGAGACCCTGTGGCAGTGAAACCACTTCTCCTTGCTAAAGAGGGTGATGCCAAAATTTAGATCCAGGTCTCATCTCAGGTGTCTGCTGTCTCTCAGAGATTGAATAGTTGGTTGGAAGAGTAAGTCCCAGGGACTAGACTGGATGCAAATCCAAGCAATAATAATTATGGTATTTGTTAAGCGTTTACTATTATGCCAAGCAATATTCTAAGTGATGGGCACTGATATAAATGCACATGGGTGTCAGTGCTCTCCAGTCCTCTGCCAGTGTTCCCGTAATCCCTGCAACCTGCAACCGAAAAGTTTCAGAGCCTCTGGTGCCACCAGATTGAGAGTGTTGGCTCAGATGCGTGCAGTGCTTTAGGAGGTTAGTGAACAACAGACATGGAGGCAAAAGAGAAAGCAGTGCCAGACACTGCAACTATTAAACATAACAACACAACAAGGGACGGTCGTGTGCACAATACTGCTGGAACCGTCGATCCCTTGTTGGACTAATAAACCCTGTGTCCACTCATAGGTAAATTTGACCTTTTTTGAAATGTGGAGGAAGTCACCTGTGCTATGTGGGCAAGTCACTTAACTTTTCTGTGCCTCAGTTCCCTCATCTGTAAAATAGGGATTAAGACTGTGAGCCCCTCGTGGGACAACCTGATTCCCGTGTCTACCCCAGCACTTAGAACAGTGCTCTGCACATAGCAAGCACTTAACAAATACCAACATCATTATTATTATTATTATAGGACCGTGGCTCAGTGGAAAGAGCCCGGGCTTGGGAGTCAGAGGTCATGGGTTCGAATCCCGGCTCTGCCACATGTCAGCTGTGTGACCTTGGGCAAGTCATTTAACTTCTCTGTGCCTCAGTTACCTCATCTGTAAAATGGGGATTAACTGTGAGCCCCATGTGGGACAACCCGATTACCCTGTGTTTACCCCAGCACTTAGAACAGTGCTCTGCACATAGTAAGCGCTTAACAAATACCAACATTAATATTATTATTATAGGCGGTGTTAACTGGCAGAGATTTGGAGGATTGGAAAAGAACAAATCTTCTATGAGATGCTTCTGTCTTTTCACCTTGTCCCAAGCTTTTCCCCTACCATCTCTGTAAAATCTTTTGAAAAGGCAGAGGGGCCATAAATTCCTACCAGCCATCACAGATTGTCAAGTGCAGGATGTGTATGATATATCTCCTTTATTTCAATCAGTCTGTGGTATTTCAGAACACTGAACTGAGTGCTTGGGCAAGTACAATATATCCTTCAGCTTTAAAGCACTCAATCACCTTGTCCCTCCTACCTTACCTCCTTGATTACCAGTCTACATGCTTTGTTCCTCTAATGCCAACTTACTCACTGAACCTTGATATCTATCTCTCCTGTGACCTCTTGCCCACATCCTGCTTCTGGCCTGGAACACCCTCTTTCTTTGTATCTGACAGAAGATTACGCTGCCCACTTTCAAAGCCTTATTGAAGGCACATCTATTCTTAGAGGTCTTTCCTGACTAGGTCCTCATTTCCTCTTCTCCCAGTCTTTTGTATATTGCACTTGGTTGTGCACCCTTTATTCACTTGGTTGTGCACCCTTTATTCACTCCTCCCTCAGCCCCACAACATTTATGATAATGATGGTATTTGTTAACAGCTTACTTTGTGCCAAGCACTGTTCTAAGTACTGGGGTATATACAAGGTTATCAGATTGTCCCACATGGGGCTCACAGCCTTAATCCCCATTTTACAGATGAGGTAACTGACGCACTGAGAAGTTAAGAGAGTTGCCCAAAGTTATACTGCTGACAAGTGGTGGAGCCGGGATTAGAACCCACGATCTCTGACTCCCAAACCCGGGCTCTTTCCACTAAGCCACGCTGCATCTCAATAAGTACGGTATTTGTTAAGCGTTTACTATGTGCCAAGCACTGTTCTAAATGCTGGGGTAATTAAGTTGTCCCATGTGGGGCTCACAGTCTTGATCCTCATTTTACAGATGAGGTAACTGAGGCACGGAGAAGTGAAGTGGTTTGCCCAAGGTCACACAGCAAATGAGTGACAGAGTCGGGATTAAAACCCACATCCTCTGACTCTCAATCCGGTGCTCTTGCCACTATTCCATGCTGCTGTATGTTTTTGTTATTTATTTACATTAACATCTGTCTCTCCCTCTAGACTGTAAGCTCACTGTGGGCAGGGAACATGACTACCAATTCTGTTGTTTATTGCATTTCCCGAAGCACTTAGTACAGTGCTTTGCATATAGCAAGCACTCAATAAATGTGATTAATTAATTGCAGTACAGTAGAGTTGGTAGATACATTCCCTATCCACCAGGAATTTACAGTCTAGAGGCAGGGACAGACATTAAAATAAATAAAGGCTATGTACCTAAGTGTTGAGGGGCTGAAGGTCAGAGGAATATCAAGTGCTTAAAGGGTACAGATTCAAATACAAGGGCAACAGAGATGGCAGAGGGAGAAAGGGAAATGAAGATTTAGTTGGGGAAGCCTCTTGGAGGAGATTTGATTTTTAGTAAGGCTTTGAAGATGGGGAATATGGAGGTCTGTTGGATATGAAGGGAGAGGGGATTCTAGGCCAGAAGGAAGACATGGGCAAGGGGTTAGAGGGGAAAGAGATGAGATGGAGGTACAGCACGGAGGTTGGCATTATGTGCGAAGTATACCTCTTAGGTTATGGTAGGAAATCAGTGAAGTAAGATAGGAGGGACAACCTGAATGCTTTAAAGCCAATAGTAAGGAGTTTCTGTTTGTGGAGATGTCTGGGCAACAACTGACAACACTAGACGAGTGGGGAGATGTGAACTGAATGTGTTTTAGAAAAATGATCCGGGCAGCAGAGTCAATTATAGACTGGAGTGGGGAGAGACAGGAGGCCGGGAGATCATCGAGGGGGATGATGCAGTAATCAAGTTATCTTGAGTTTTCTGAGACCACAAACTTTAAAATTGATAATGATGTTTAATGGTAGTTTTACTAGGATTACTCATTAGATAGTTTTACCCTCCTTCTCCAGGGACCGTGGGAGTGAAAAGGGTTGGTTTGGCTTCCAAATTCTTTCAGTGGTGTCCTTTTTTTTAACCTTGAATAAGAAAATGCAGAAATCAGGGGACTGAAGATAAGTAGTTTCTCCAGTATGCTCAGCGAGTCATTGTTAATGTGGTTATGGAGTTTTGGATTACAGAAGAGAGACAGAGGAAGCCAAGATGCAAACAAAAATCAATACACATAAAAATAGCTTCTCTCAAGAGAAGTTAGCAGAAACTAAATCCTTCATAAATGTGTCTTCACTTCCTCTTAACTCTTCACCAATGCTAGCTGAAGGTTGGAGGGGGGATAATTTACAGTAACATCAAGAGAATCCGAGGGAAGGAAGAAAAGTCAGGTTGGGATAATTGGGTGAGAAAAACAAGCATCTTGGTTACACTTTATTGCAAGTCAATAAGCTAATTAGCACATGAACCCAAATAATTAAAATTGGTTAGGATAGAACAGGGGCTTCTTTTCACAGTGTTGGACTCTGTCAGGTCCCTGTGAAACTAGTGAGGCTAAAGGGAGGAATTTGCCCTGGGGATTGGAAGGCTGGTAGCCCCGGCAGCCTGGCCTGCCTCACTGGATCCTGGAGCCAGTTTGTGCCTTGCTTGGTCTTGAAGCCCAACTTTGCTGTGGCTGCCATGGCTTGGCAGGACTTGTCTTGATCCTGACCGCCACGCTTATCTGGCTTTGCTCGCCCATTTCCAAAACCAGACCACTCTGTACCAGATTAGCCTCTGGAGCAGAAGAATTAAATGTCATTACTGGGTTGTCCCATGGTCCACCTAGGCAAGTAGGAGAAGCAGCATGGCCTAGTGGATAGAGCATGGGCCTGGGACAGAAGGTTCTAATCCCGGCTCTGCCATTTGCTGTGTAAACCGAGTCAAGTCACTTCACTCCTCGATACCGCAGTTACTTCGTCTGTAAAATGGGGAGTAAGACTGTGAGCCCATGTGGGACAGGGACGGTGTCCAAACTGATTCGCCTATATCTACCTCAATGCTTAGAACAGTGCTTGACCCACAGTAAGTGCTTAACAAATACCATCATTATTATTATCATTATTATCATTCTGTCTCCAACATTGACAGCAAGATTGGAAAAACTGTGAGATCGTTGTTCTACCTGACATCCATCCTAATGGTTTAGGGATGGACCACCTAACATCCTTAACTTTTCCCTCTTCATCTCTCACTTTTCCTCTAGCAATCCATAATGGGCTGCTCATCCAAGAATGTACCCAAACCTCTTTTGAATTTGTTGATGTATGTGGCCTGCATAACTGCCTTCAGTAACAAACTCCAAATCTTCACCACTTGGTGGATGAAGAAGCTTCAACCTCCAGATTGTGAGTTTTCTGTGGGCAGGGAATGTGCCTACCAACTCTCTTATATTGTAGTCTCCCAAGCACTTAGTATGGTGCTCTGCACACAATAAGTGCTCAGTAAATACCGTTGATTGAAATTTGGTGGGATTTGGTAAACAACAATTCTTTGTATTCACTCTGTTTAAGCTTTATGACTTTGAAGATTTCAATCAGATTTGCTGATAAGAAACTTATAGACTCTACTAATACACCAAGCAGAGAAATGACATTTAGTGGTCTAATTCTTAGAATTGCTCCAGAACACTTTTTTAAAATGGACGGTTTTTTGGCAATTCCCTAGCCATCTGACATGGTAAGTATTTGTACTGAATCCTGTCTCTGTCTCTGTTACAAAGTCCACAACTTTCCAAATTGCTTCAGAATTCTCAGATGCCTTCCAATCTGGGTGCTTTATTTGCCTTTAGTTCATCGATTTTAATGTAAAACAGCCTGTACCATCACTACAACTTGATCCAGTTCCCCGAAATGTCTACTAATTGACATCTTTCTAAGCAATAACCAAACTAAAGACTTTACTGAGCACTGCCATATCAGTGCTGATGTTTGTCCAGTGGAAAAACACATTAGGAACAGGCTGGCAGGAAGGAGAGAGAGTGAGTAGTGTCGTGCAAGCCACTATCACTCTAATCATTTGCTTCACCGAGATTCTCACCCAAGAACCTCCAGTCATTGCCCATTCACCTCCATATCAAACAGAAACTCCTAATCATAGGCTTAAAATCACTCAGTCACTTTGCCCCTTCCTACTCTACATCCCTGATAGCCTACTACAACTCAGCCTGTACATTTAGCTACTCTAATGTCAACCTACTCACTGTACCCTGATCTCATCTGTCTCGCCACCAACCTCTTGCCCACATCATGCTTCTGGCCTGGATTGCCCTCGCTCTTCATATCCAATAGATGCTCACCTTCCTCACCTTCAAAGACTTACTGAAGGCACATCTCCCAGAGGCCTTCCCTGACTAAGCACTTATTTCCTCTTCTCCCACTCCCTTCTGTGCCACCCTTGCACGTGGATTTGCATCCTTTAGTCACCCCTCCCTTAGTCCCTCAGGTACATATCCATAAATGATCTATATTAATATCAGCCTCTCCCTTTAGGCTATAAACTCATTCTAAGTAAGGAACATGTCTATCAACTTTGTTATATTGTACTCTCCCAAGTGCTTAGCAAAGTGCTCAGCTCACAGTAAGCACTCAAATACAATTGATTGATTGACCTCTCAGATTTAAGACTTGTCCATCATTCTCAATGGGAGAGTCTATTATCTCCTTTTCATTCCTGATTGTACTTTTTTGCCTAATGATTGCTAAGTGGCCCTACTGACTTTATAGCAGGTTGCAGAATCTTTAATTGTTGGCTTTGGTATCCTATAGCATGCTCTACAAACTTCCATGTCAGAGCTGTCATTTGTAAAGAAAAGGGAAGAGTAGAAGGCGCAGTTAGTAAATTAAGCGCTCAGACAATTCCAGTGATGATGGTGATCCCAGCTGCAATTCAGAGAGGGCATTGCCATAAAATCACTTCCATTACAAACTGAAAAAAGGGTCGTGTCATTTAGTGCTAAAAAGGCCAAATCCCTCACCTTTGGGAGTAATTCAGTGTTCGAATTCTGACACATTGAAAACATTTGGGAAAACAAAACCGTACAGTTGCTGTATGGGAGGGAGGTTACTGAGTAAATGTAAAAAAGACCACAGAGTATCTTGTCAGAAAAGTTTAGAAAGCTCCACTCTTCCATGGAAGATACCCCATTCTGTGCTGCTGCCCTTTAGTATGTTGATACATTCAAGAATGGGTCACCACATGGTGGGTTCTGAGCTTGGACTAGTTTATAATAATAATACTTGTTTTGCGCTTACTCTATGCCAGGCACTGCACTAAGCACTGGGGAGGATGCAAGCAAATTGGGTTGGACACAGTCCAGGTCCCACATGGGGCTTACAGTCTTAATCCCCATTTTACAAATGAGATAACTGAGGAACAGAGAACTTAATAACTGTGGTATTTGTTAAGCACTTATTATGTCCCCAGCACTGTACTAAGTGTTAGATACAAACTAATCAGGTTGGACACAGTCCATAGCCCACATGGGGCTCATGGTCTTAATTCCCATTTTACAGTTGAGGAAACTGAGACACAGAATTTAAGAGACTTGCCGGAAGTCCAACAGCAGACAAGTGGCAGAGCCAGAATTAGAATCAAGCTCCTCTCGACTCCCAGCCCTGTGCACTATCCACTAGTCCACATTACTTCTCTGCCTAAGCAAGCACCTTCATTTTGGACCTCCTCAGCCCCGGTGATTGCTGCTGCCAGTATATGTAACGCATTTATTTGAGTCTCCTGATGAGGTTGAAAGCCACTGCCCAGCTGCAGCTAAATTTTGAATCTTTGACATCTTTCTTTCATGTACCTGATTTCAGGATTGTATGAAAATGGAAGCTGAGTGCTAGTCCATAACAGTGGGTCTGCTTCATCTAGCTGTTTCTAATCAAGAAGTGAGTTTATATTCAAGGATAAAGTGCAAATAGGGACAATCTTGGAAAAAAGACACTGTTCAAGGCACCTTTACACTCTCAACCGGTGATGTGACTAGACTGAACCTCCTTTCTAATGCAAAGTCCTATTGGAAGACTACTAGAGAAGCAGCATGGCTTACTGGGAAGAGCACTGGCTTGGGAGTCAGAGGTCATGGGTTCTAATCCCGGCTCTGCCACTTGTCTGCTGTGTGACCTTGGGCAAGCCACTTAACTTCTCCATGCCTCAGTTACCTCATCTGTAAAAATGGGGATTAAAAAATGTGAGCCCATGTGGAACAATCTGATTACCCTGTATCTACCCCAGCACTTAGAACAGTGCTCAGCATGTAGTAAGTGCTTAACAAAGACCATTATTATTATTATTACTGTTGATCCTCTGAATTTCATAGATTGTCTCTACATGTTAACTAGAAATAAAACATATGATCTGCAATATACTAAGTATATAAGGGTTCAAATGAGATTTGAAAAATTTGAAATGCGAAAAATTCATTTACAGTAAATTCAATAGATTACACTGAAGAAGAAACAGTGTGGCCTAGTGAAAAGAGCATAGGCTTGGAAGTCAGAGGACCTAACTGTTGCTTGTTGTATAACCTTGAGCTAGTCACTTAACTGCTCTGTGCCTCAGCTTCCTTCGTCTGTAAAATGGAGATTCAAAACCTGTAAACTGCATGAAGGACAGGGTCTGAATCCAATCTGATTTTCTTGTATCTATCTCAGTGCTTGGTATACATAAGAGCTTAACAAATACCACATTATTATTATTAGGTTCTAAACTGTTTGAAGGAAAGAATCGGGTTTTTTAGCCTTACCACATTCTACCAAAATGTTAGAACCTTGGTCTACATGCAGTAGACATTCAGTAAATATTATTGATTTATTCAGGGAAATATACTAACCCCTTGCTTCTCAGCATTTGACTTGAAATACAAGTTTTTATAGTCAACCCGATTAGTCGGGGGCTAATTATGGTTTGTAAATTATTCATATCCTTTGCATTTCATCCTTCTTGTTTCCTTCTTTTTGGGCTTTTTACTGGTCACTAGAACCATCACCAGAAAGGAGACATCAAACAGAAAGCAGAAAACCTTTGTATCAAAGAGAAACTTCTTACTGTCTGCTTTAAAGCACTCAGTCGCCTTGCCCCCCTCCTACCTCACCTCGCTACTCTCCCACTAACAACCCAACCTGCACACTTCACTCCTGTTCTGCTAACCTCATTGTACCTCGATCTCTTCTATCTCTTTGCCAACCTCTCGCCCATGTCCTGGCTCTGGCTTGAAAGGCTCTCCCTCTTCATATCTGATAAACAATTACTCTCCCGGCCCTTCAAAGCCAGATTGATCTTTTCCAAGAAGCCTTCCCTCTCTTCCTTTTCTTCCACTGCCTTCTGCAGTCACCATGACTTGCTCCCTTTATTCATCCCCTCCTCCCATCCCCAAAGTACTTATGTACGTAACTGCAATTTTATTTATTTATATTAATGTCTGTCTCCCTCTCTGGACTGTAAACTGGTTGTGGACAGGGAATGTCTGTTATATACTGTTATTCTGTACTCTCCCAAGCACTTAGTACAGGGCTCTGCATACGTTAGGCACTCGATAAATATGACTGACTGACTTGATATGAAAGGATTGAATTTGAAGCCTTTAAATTTACCTGTTTCAGCCAAACATTTGTTGTCATCAGCTGATTTTTTTCATCCTAGGAAAATGGTAAAGACAACATAAATTAAAACTAAATAAATTTTTCAGATTGCTTCATAGTTATACATCAGTCTTTTCAGGGGTTACAGCCAAATAAAAATCTCAGTATGTTGATTCTCAGTATTTCAGCTGCAATTTTAAAAGTTTTGTGATTTAATCTTGCATATTTTACTGAAGTGATATTTACATGGTGTTGTATAATCCAGGTGGCACTTTGGAGAGTCAAAGAGGTCGAATCCAGGTGGTAGTGTCAAGGAATAGGATTAGTAAAGGAACATGGGTTAGATGGTGGTTGGGCTAGAGTTCTAAAGAATTTGAAAAAGCAAAAGTTGGGAAATTGACGAAACTAGAGAAGATAAAGAAAAAAAAGTTTGGGGACTTGAAGGAAAAACTAGCATGTGGCCTAGTGGAAAGAGCACAGGCCTAGGAAGATCTGAGTTCTAATTCCAGCTCCAAAACTTGCCTGCTGCATGACCTTGGGCAAGTTATTTCTCAGTGCTTCAGTTTCCTCATCTGCAAAATCCGTCTGCTACTGTTTCATAGGAAATCATTAGAAAAATTAAAATGAAGGAAAAATAAGAGGAGTGAAACTTTGATTACACAACTAGATTGTGGGAATTGGTTTTGGTAACAAATTGTTATTAACAGTCACTTAACTTCTCAGTGCTTCAGTTACCTCATCTGTAAAATGGGGATTAAGGCCGTGAGCCCTATGTGGGTATTGGATAGTGTCCAACCTGATTATCCTGAATCTACCTCAGCACTTCATACTGTGCCCGACACATAGTAAGCGCTTAACAAATACCATAAAAAATGTTACTACTTACCACATCCACTAATTGAGAGATTTTTAAACCAAAATAGACTTTTATGGTGTCATTAGAATTGACCACAGGACGAATCCATTTCTGATAACTCTGGAATAAATTTCTCAGGAGAGCATCTTCATTTTCGGCTATTGAATTGAACTCCACAGCAGCTAAAAGAATTAACAGGACATCTGAACAAGTAGGAGAATTTGACCTTATCTCTTTCCATTCATTAGAAACACAATTCTACTAAATATTAATAAAACACATTGTATTAATGTTTTTCTCACCCAAGGTCACTTCAGCCCCAACCTCTTCCTCCTAAGTCTCTGTCTTTTCTCTATCAATCAACCAACAGTATTTATTGATTATTTCCCAGGGTAATTTTAATCTGAATTCAATTTTCACTCCTAGCCCAGTGGACCTCTGCATACCAGGACACAAAGGGAAGTTAGCCACTGTAATCTTCCAAGCACTTAGTACATAGCAAATGCTCAGTAGAGATCACTGATTGACTGATGCGAAGAGAGGGAAGGGAAGTCCCATCAATATCAGTGGCATTTTTGTCTGGGCTCCTCACTTTCAGTTTTGTCTCTTTTCTCCCTTAGATTATGCCCAGACTTTTCTAAGCTTGTCCTTGAATAAAACCAAATGCCTTGCGTTTCCTTGATCTCTTTTGCTTTCTTTTCAGCTTCTACTAAACACACATGCAACAGAAGAAATAGTGGGACTGATGGATTTTGTCCCTTCAGTGAATCAAGCGGGAACTCTTTAATAGGTAGGCCAACTCTCTGATGCGTGAAACTTGAATGAATCTCTTTGATGTCCAGAGTACTTTTAGCACTCTAAAGGCCCGAGAGAATTTAATCGTTTCCCAAAGCTAGCAGTCTGTCAAGTGCTTTGAGCAACTCTGAGGAAAGTGTTATATAAACACTCTACAGACTTTCTTTGTTCATTCTGGAAAGGGAGGAGTTTAGGCTTTTGCCAACGTTGTTTTATAGTACAAGCTGTTTTTTCCCAGGAAAAGTATTCTTCAATATTTTTCTAAAGCCAGTTATTCCGTCATTTACTTTGAGATTCATTCAGTTGTATTTATTGAGCACTTGAGATTTACTCGCCTATATTGATCTAATTCATCACTGAGCAAAGGTAAGAACACCCTTTACACGGTAAGCTCGTTGTGAGCAGTGAACGTCTGCCAACTCTGTTGTACCCTCCCAAGCACTTAGTACATGCTCTGCACATAGTACTCAATAAATTCCATTGGTTGAGTATATCTTCTTAAGAGAGGAAAGCCGCAGAGGAGGACAGGAGTTCTGGGAAAACCTGTGACAAGTATCAGGGGATAGAAAACAGAGCCCAGCAGTGTGAACCCGAGAGAAGTTCATTTTTAACTAGTTAAATCTTATAAATACATATGGTAGTGTGGTTCAATGAACCAATCTGACAGGCTTATTTCTGACATCAGTCCATATCTATTGGAGAAGCAGCGTGGCTCAGTGGAAAGAGCACAGGCTTTGGAGTCAGGGCTCATGAGTTCGAATCCCAGCTCTGCCACTTGTCGGCTGTGTGACTGTGGGCAAGTCACTTCACTTCTCTGTGCCTCAGTTCCCTCATCTGTAAAATGGGGATTAAGACTGTGAGCCCCACGTGGGACAACCTGATTCCCCTATGTCAACCCCAGCACTTAGAACAGTGCTCGGCACATAGTAAGCGCTTAACAAATACCAACATTATTATATCTATCAGCATGACCAAGTGTGTGTGGGGGGAGGGTGGGGGTGAGGGTAGCAGGGGTAAACACACACTTGGACCTTACTGCATCTATTTTTGATGGCACCCAAGGAAAGACAGAAAAATTCTGGCACCTTGAGACATCTTGCAGAGGGGACACATAGGAGTTGCCCCTGACAACACTCAGTGTCATGTGGTGTGAAGAGATTCTGCAGTGATTGGGTTTGCTCTAAGTAGATGAGAGTTATTGCATCAGCCACCTTAGGTTCAGTAGGCTTTCTTGTGAAGTCATTTTCACTATGCCAGATCCTTTCTCACTTCTGGCTAGTTGGCTAAGTCCTCGATCACCTTGCTCCCTCCTATCTCACCTCCCCAATTTCCTACTACAACTCAGCCCACACACTTTGCTCCTCTAATGCCCACATGTGCAATCCATCACTAAATCCTGCCAGATTTCACAACTTTGCTAAAAACCGTCCTTTCCACCCCAACCAAACTGCTACCACATTAATACAGTCATTCATTCTATCCCACCTCGATTACTGCATCGGCCTCCTTATTGACCTCCCAGCTTCCTGTCTTTCCCCTACTCCTGTCTATACTTCATTCTGCTGCCCGAATCATTTTTCTACATAAATGTTCAGAACATGTCACCCCGCTTCTCAAAAAGCTCCATTGGTTGCCCGTCTATCTCTGTATTAAACAAAAACTCCTCATCATTGGCTTTAAAGCACTCCACCACCTAACACACTAATGCCTCACCTTGCTACCCTCCTTCTACAATCCATCCAGCACACTTTGCTCCTCTCATGTTAACCTTCTCGCTGTGTCTTGATCTCGCCTATCTCGCTGCCAACTTCTCTCACGTCCTGCCTCTGACCTGCAACTCGCTCCTCAAAGCTGACAATTACTCTCCCCTCCTTCAATGCCTTATTGAAGGAACATTTCTTCTAAAAGGACTTCTCAAACTAAGCCCCTCCTTTCCTCTTCCCCCACTCTCTTCTGCATCACCCTGACTTGCTCCCTTTGTTCTTCCCCCTACAGCTCCAAAGCACTTATACACATATCTGTAACTTATTTGTATTGATGTCTGTCTTCCCTCCACTAGACTGTAAGCTCATTATGGGTAGGGAATGTGTCTGCTTATTGTTGTACTGTACTCTCCCAAGCACTTAGTACAGTGCTCTGCACAAAATAAATGCTCAATAAAAGTACATTTGAATGAATAAATGAATTTATGCACTGTATCTCCATCTCACCTTTCTCACTGCCGACCCCTCACCAATGTCCTGCCTATGTCCTAGAACTCCCTCCCCCTTCATATCCTACAGACCATCACTCTCCTCATCTTCAAAGTCTTATTTTTTAAAATGGCATTTAAGCACTTATTATGTGTCAAGCACAGTATGAAGTGCTGGAGTAGATATAAGCTAATAAGGTTGGACACAGTTCCTGTCCCACATGCATAGTGGGTAGAGCACGGGTCTGGGAGTCAGAAGGTCATGGATTCTAATCCATGCTTCGCCACTTGTCTGCTGTGTGACCTTGGGCAAGTCACTTCACTTCTCTGTGCCTCAGTTACCTCATCTGTAAAAGGGGATTGAGATTGTGAGCCCAGCATGGGACAGGGACTGTGTCCAACCCAAACTGCTTGTATCCAACCCAGTGCTTAGTACAGTGCCTGGCACATAGTTAAGTTCTTAACAAATACCATTGTTATTGTTGTTATTATGTTACAGATGACATAACTGAAGCACAGAGAAGTGAAGTGATTTGCCCAAGATCACACAGGAGACAAGTAGCAGAGCTGGGATTCTGACTCCCAGCTCTTCTGACTCCCAGGCCTGCACTCTTTCCTCTTGGTCATGCTGTTTCTCATTATTAAAAACACAGCTCATCCAAAAGGCCTTCCCTGAATATGCCCTCATTTCCTCTTCTCCTACTTCCTACTGCATCACCCTTGCACTTGGATTTGTGCACTCTGTTTCACCTCTGCCCCAAGCCACTTTATGTACATATCTGTAATTTATTTATAGTAATGTCTATCTCCCCCTTTTGTCTGTAAGCTTGTTCATTCATTCATTCATTCATTCATTCATTCAATAGTATTTATTGAGCACTTACTATGTGCAGACCACTGTACTAAGCACTTGGAATGTACAATTCAGCAACAGATAGAGACAATCCCTGCCCAGTGATGGGCTCACAGTCTAATCGGGAGAGACAGCAGAGCAAAACAGAACAAAACAAAAACAAGACAACATTATCACGATAAATAGAATCAAGGGGATGTACACCTCATTGACAAAATAAATAGGGCAATTAAAAATATATACAAATGAGCACAGTGCTGAGGGGAAGGGAAGGAGCAGAGGTTGTGGGCAAGGTATGTTTCTACCAACTCTGTAATTGTTCTCGCTAAGTGTTTAGTGTTCTGCATAGAGGAAGTGCTCAATAAATATTATTGATAATTCTATGTTCCTTAATTCATTTATTCAATTGTACTGAGTACTTACTGTGTGCAGAGCACTGTACTAAGCACTGGGGAGAGCACAATATAACAATGAGACACATTCCCTGCCCACCATGAACTTATAGTCTAGAGGGGGGAGACAGACTTTAATATAAATAAAGAATTTACAGATAGGTACATAAGTGCTTTGGGGTTGGGAGGGGGTTGAATAAAGGGAGCAAGTGAGGGCAATGCAGAAGAGAGTGGGAGGAGAGGAAAGGAGGACTTAGGGAAGACCTCTTGGAGGAGATGTGCCTTCAATAAGTCTCTGGAAGCCAGAGGATTAATTGTTGGATTTGAGGAGAAAGAGCATTCCAGGCCAGAGGCAGGATGTGGGCAAGGGGTCATAGCAAAATAGATAGGATTGAGGAACAGTGAGAAGGTTAGCATTAAAGGAGCAAAGTGTGTGGCCTGGATTGTAGTAGGAAAGTAGCGAGGTAAGGTAGGAGGGGGCTTGGTGATTGAGTGCTTTGAAGTCAGTGGTGAGGAGTTTTTGTTTGAAGCAGAGGTGGATGGACAACCACTGGAATTTTTTGAGGAGTGGGATGACAAGTCCTGAACATTTTTTTGTAGGAAAATGATCCTGGCAGCAGAGTGAAGTATGGACTGGAGTCGGGAGAGACAGGAAGCTGAGAGGTCAGTGAGGGGGCTGATAAAGAAGCAGTGTGGCTCAGTGGAAAGAGCACAGGCTTGGGAGTCAGAGGTCATGGGTTCGAATGCCGACTCTGCCACTTGTCAGCTGTGTGACTGTGGGCAAGTCACTTAACTTCTCTGTGCCTAAGTTACCTCAACTGTAAAATGGAGATTAAGACTGTGAGCCTCATGTGGGACAACCTGACTACTCTGTATCTACCCCAGTGCTTAGCACAGTGCTCTGCACATAGTAAGCACTTAAATACCAACATTATTATTATTATTAAAGTAATCAAGGTGGGATAGGATAAGAGATTGTATTAATATGGTAGCAGTTTGGATGGAGAGGAAAGGGAAGATTTTAGCAGTGTTGTGAAGTTGGAACCAACAGGATTTTAGTGATGGATTGAATATGTGGGTTGAATGAGAGAGAGGAGCCAGGATAATCCCAAGGTTAATGGGCTTGTGAGAAAGGAGTGGTGGTGGTGCTATCTACAGTGATGAGAAAGTAAGGAAACGAAGCAGCTTCTGTCTAGTAAGCTGCATTTTCTCCTGCCTATGATAATAATGTTATGAAATGCTTTCCATCTGAATCCAGAAGGAAAAAACTGTTTTGTCTAAATAAAGTCTTTTTAAAAGAAAACCATGCTCAGTTTTGTCACCTTCCTTGTGCTAATCAACTGACCTTTTAACTTGGATCTTCAAGTTTTTTTTCTTAGGGAAACAACCCCAAAAAACTAGAAGCTAGGAGTTAAAGCAGAACCTTGAAAATATTTCTATTCATATTTTTGTGTTAATGGTATAAAGAAAGGAAAGATTGGGACTGAGTTGATGCTCTAGAGCTGTCTTGGACCAGAGGGGGACACAGATACAACTCTGCATCTGGAATATTGGGCTGAAACCAGCCTAGGTTCTGAGGTTTGGGGACCTTGTGGGAAAGTAAATCACGAAATTTCTTTATTTGTCTCTAAGGAAAATCTGTTCTCCTAAACTTTCATCACTAAATTTCATCTTCTAAAGACATTCCGCCAATCGGGAGGGTAGGTCTTCTGAAGCAATGTGGCCTAATGGATAGAGCACAGATCTGGCAGGCAGAAAGATCTGGCTTCTAATCCTGGCTCTGTGTAACCTTGGACAAGTCACTTCACTTCTCCATGCCTCAGTTACCTCAGCTGTAAAATGGGGATTAACATCATGAGCCCATGTGGGACATGGACTGTGTCCAACCTGATTAGCTTGTATCTATCCCTGTGCTTAATACAGTGCCTGGCACATAGTAAGCACTTAACTAATACCATTCAAAACCTTTGATAAATCGCCATCTGATCATAGGAAGACTGTCAGAGGTGGGGTTTTTTTTTCTCTTGCTAAAGTCCTCACTGCAGCTTTACTCGCAGTCGATTGTCACTTGGAGTAGGAAGACGCTTCCCCCTGGACTGTAAACCTTGTTCTGGGCGGAGAACATGTCTTCCAACTCTGTTACTTTGTACTCTCTCAAGGGTTTAGTACAGTACTCTGCACATAGTAACCACTCAATAAATATGATTGCTTGACTCAGGTGCTTGTCACGAGGTGGTCTCGAGGCTGTCTATAAAGAGGTGGCCCTCTAACTCAATTTTGGCCACATTCCTTTTTTCTCTGTCTCGTTCCCTTTTACTCTAAGCCTGCTTCTTCATAGGTCGTTCAAGCTCCAAGTTGAAATATTTTACCTTTCCTAGCAGGTGACATGGGCATGGTTCCCTTCTTTATGCTCCCAGCCTAATGATGTTTTCTATTTGGCTGAACATCAGCTGCTTACTTCAAGGCCTATGCCTGAATCACCACAAGCCTTTCTTCCTCCCCTCCAGGATGAACATAGGTTGTATCCGGGTTTAAAATCCGAGCTCCCTAGACTTGGCAGCGAGATATGCTACAGCTCAAAAATGGACTTGGCAAGTCACCAAGTACCATCTGACAACCAACTACGGCTTATAAATGAATATGCAGAGTTGTAGAAAGGAATCTGTTTTTTTGTGCTCACCCTATTAACGTCAGTTTGTTTGGAAAAGTTGATTTTTTTGAGACCTACCAACAGAGAACATACCTTGATAAACTAAAGTTGAAACCAGAAGTGTAGGCATAAAAGCACTCAGGAAAAATCACATTTAGAATTTTAACAAATTCAGTGTATGAGAGATATTTGATATAGAGTATACACTAAATCCTTTTTGGTTTTCAGTAAGATGGCCTGGTTAGTTGAGAGGTCACTGGATTAGAATTTAGGGAACTGGACTTGATTCAAGTACCTGCTATTTGATTCCCTACATTTTTCCGGGAAGTCACTTAATCTTAGGGCCTCAATTTCTACATTTGAAAAATAACTATCAAAAAATGGGGCACCTGCAGAGATCTTGGCTATTCATAAATTCACACTGTTATTTTTTAATCACATTCTTTCAAAGATTATCTTCCTGTGTTTAAAATCGTTGCTGATATAAACAGAATGGCATTGGGCTAAAAGGAACATCATACAACCAAGAAGATTGAAAGCTCAGAAAGGAGGTGAACATATTTGAAATTTTCTATTTCTTCAGTTCTCTCTCTTTTCTACCTTATCTTTTTTATCTTTCCTTCTCTGTTCTCTTCTGTTCTCTTTCTCTTATTTGACTGTCCTTTCTCACTCAATTCTCCATCCTTAATTCTGACGTGTGTGCATATATGCTCATATGCGTACATGTATATAATATAGTGGCAAATCAAATACATTTTCTATGAAGATAATTTTTTTAATGACCCTGCCAATGACTTTCTGGCTATAATACGTATTACTAGACCTAGGATTCTTGAATCTAAAGCAATTTCAAATTAAAGCACAGTAATCATAAAAATATTATTTTAAATCAAAGACATGAAATGATCACTTAGAAGTGAATTGTGACTCTACGATAAAAATGTGATTTGGTAATTGATGTTTTCAATAGTTAATTATTTACCATTGTAACTATTAAACACAATTTCAGTCCCTAACTTTATTAAACAATATTGAGGCTCAAAAATTTATCTTTAAATGAATAAACTGCACTTACCTGAACTGGAAATTCCAAGAATGAAGAACACTATAATGACATTTGGCAATAACATGGTGTCAGGCTTTTGAGGGGATTCTTTTTTTCTTTTTTTCTTTTTATAGACTGTAAATTTCCATTATAAAAAATGGTCTTGAATAGAAAATGCAGTAATTCAAATCATAAAAGGATTATGAGGATAAGGATGTCTCTGAAAAGAAGGATCAGAGGAATTCAAATCATTTCTCGCATCAGGATGAGGCATTTTAAAGTACAGTTCATTGATTTCTAGTCAGCTGTCACATCCTGTAAGTCTAAAAAATATCTCTGGGTCCTAACTCCTGACTTATTTATTTACTGTCTTTTAAGGGGGGTTCGCAGTACAACAGTCTTAAGTAGCAGAATTGCTGTAGCATATTAAGAGGAGGTCCCCTTTAGGTCACCTATTTACAAAAATGAGGGAATGTTATTTTATTTTATCCCTCCTAAACACAAGTCAGAATGTTTTTTTTTATGTTGTCTCTATTGATTTGAACATAATTTTTAAAAATAATGTTTAAAAATGGAGCTTTACCTGTTTTATAGGGTAACTCAAAGATTTTATTTGTGATACCATAAGACTTCCACATAGTGTTGTTAGGTATGATTTTTGGAAACCATATCCCTGAACTTTCTTGGAATGGACTCCCTCTGCTCCCCCGAACACCTCATGGAAGAAAACAATGTCTGTTGGTACAACCCAGATTTATTTTTTTTTAATGAAATGATGCCAATAACACTTCCATGTCCCTGAATAGTTTCATCTGTGAAAAGAAGCACATTCTCTTGCATTGTTTGTGGACATAAAATCAATCATGCAAACTCTCAAAGTTGTATTTTGTCATTCCTTTCTTGTCTGAGTTTCATGGAGCTCTGTCTATAGGGAGACTTTGAAAGAGTTTAGTTGGTGCAGCTCCTTGCAAGCTCTTTGCCTAGAAATGCAAATAGAAATAGAGGAATGTTTTAGGTGGGAGTAGAATGGCATTGGTAAGTGTGGGCAGAGTCAATGCAACTTTTGCAGGCTTAATGATTTTTTTTTAATTGTCAAGAACATTTGTCAGTTTTACTAATGTGAAAAAGAGAAAAATGATTTTGGAGCATCCTGAATATTTTGTGGGCACTTTTACCATAAAAAGTATGATATAAATGTATTTGCATTAAGTTTTGATAACCAACTGTATTTGGGTGTACTCTGTGGGCAGAACATTATATTAAGCTCTTGGGAGAGAACAGAGATGTAGGAGAAATTATTTCTATTCTCAAGGAGCTTGCAGTCTATCACCAGGTCTACTTTGTCAACTCTTATCATTCTCTCTGTCAAGAAACATTTCACATATTTCTTCTCTAAGTCTCTTTAGTTTTCTCCTATTATTTCTACTTGCCCATCTAGGGACCAGAATACTTCCTCTCCATCTGATTTTGGAAAATAGTTCTTTCTGCAATAATGCAGGCTTTTAGCCCACAATTAGATGGAGTGCTATTGAAGAGTTATGGAATATTCTTCCCATAGCACATGTGAGTCTGGATTAATAATAATTAATAATAATATTATGGTATTTGTTAAGCACTTAACTATGTGCCAGGCACAGTACTAAGCACTGGGGTGGATAAAAGCAGATCCGGTTGGACTCAGTCCCTGCCCCATGTGGGGCTCACAGTCTCAATCCTCATTTTACAGATGAGGTAAATGAGGCCAGAGCAGTGAAGTGACTTGCCCAAGGTCACACAGCAAACAAGCGGCAGAGCCAGGATTAGAGCCCGTGACCTTCTGACTCCTAGGCCCGTGCTCTATTCACTACGCCATGCTGCTTCTCATACTAGATTATAGGATATTTGACAACAGGGATCATGTCTAATATCTTGAACACTTCCAAGAGCTTAGTTCAATACTTTGCACTAAATGCTCAGTGAATACAACTGATTGACTATAATCTGATTCACCAACTGACACAAGCAGACTGTTGCAGGAAGAAATGGTTATGTAAACTCAGGGAACCTGTCTACTAACTCTGTATTTTGTACTCTCCTAAGTGCTTAGTACAGTGCTCTGCATATAGTAAGCACTTAATAAATACGATCAAGTGATTGACATTAATGTTCATGCTGCTGATCAGTAGTGTAGGCTCACTCTTAACTATGTTTCCTAAAGGGGAAAAGGAAACACACAGGAAAATTTATAGATACTTAATACTAACAATAATTGTGGCATTTATTTGATTTTTATGTGCCAAGCACTGTATTAAGCACTAGGGTAGATACAGTAATCAGTTCCTCTCCTACATAGGGCTCACAGTCTAAATAGGAGGGAGAAAAGGTATTGACTCCCCGTTTCACAGATGCAATCAATCAGTGGAATTTACTGAACACTTATTTTGTGCAGAGCACTGTACCAAGGACTTGGGACAGTACAATATAACAGTGTTGGTAGATACATCCCTCAAGGAGCTTACAGTCTAGAGGGAGGTATCTGTAAAATGAGGCACAGAGACATTAAGTGACTTGCCCAAGGTCACACAGCAGACCTGTGGCAGATCAGAATAGAACCCAGATCCTCTGACTCCCAGCCCTGTGCTCTTCCCACCTGGCCAAGCTACTTCTAGCTATTTTTACATATTAGGCCTCTTCACCCACTACTCTGGATCTCACTCTTCATAACTCCCAAGTCAACTTTCTAGTTGTACTTTGCTCTTGACTCTTTCACCTCTTTCCCATTGCTTACCTGTTCCATCAGCCTCCCTTTTGCCTGTGGCATTAATCACAGAGGCCAGAGCTCTCTCCTCATTCAAAACCCTCTTAAAATCATACCTCCTCCCACAAACCTTCCCCAGTTAGTTTCCCAAACCCAAGTCACATCAACTCATCAGCCACTCACAAATTTATTGACTTATACCCTCCTCCAGCAGTAATATATAGGTGTATACACACACACACACACACACACCACTGTATGATGGATTGCTCAATCAATCATGTTTATTGAGCATTTACAGTTTGCCAAACACTATACTAGGTACTTGGGAGAGTACACTACAATAGAGATAGAGAAGTACAGTACAGTTAGAGAATCAGCATGGCCTTGTGGGTAGAGCAAAGGCCTGGGAGTCTGAAGAACCTGGGTTCTAATCCTGACTCTGCCACTTGTCTGCTGTGTGACCTCGGTTAAATCACTTAACTTCTCTGTGCCTCAGTTACCTTATATGCAAAATGGGGATTACGACTGTGAGCTCCATTTGGGACAGGGACTGTGTCCAACCTGATTAGATTGTAACTACCCTGCTGCTTAGAACTGTACTTGACACATAGTAAGCACTTCACAAACACCCTCATTATTATCATTATTAGAGTTGTTGAGCATGATCACTGTCCACAAGGAGCTTACAGTCTAGAGGGGAAGATGGAGATTAAAATAAATTACAGGTAGGGGAAATGGATATGCACAAAAGTGCTGTGGGGCTAAGGGTTGGGTGAATGAAAATCAAGTGATTAAAGGGTAGAGATCCAAGTGTATGGGTGAATACAGGGAACGTGGGCTTAGTAAAGAAAGACCTTTTGAAAGCAGTGTGATTTTTTAGAAAATTATTTGAAAGTAGGGAGTGTGGAGGTCTGTTGGCTAGGAAGGGGAAGGGAGTTCAGACCAGAGAGAGGACATGGGCAAAGTCTTAGCAGGGGATAGACAAGATTGAGGTTTAATAAGTAGCTTGGCCTTAGAGCAGTGGAGTGTGCTGGCTAGGTTGTAGTAGAAAATCAGTGAGGAGTAGGCAAGGTGATGAGTGCTTTAAAGCCTAAGGTAAGGAGTTTCTGTTGTGGAGTTGGATGGACAACCAGTTGGAGATTTTTGGGGAGTGGGAGACATGGACTGAAAGAAAGGTGTTATTTTTTTTAGAAAAATGATTTGGGCATTAGACTGAAGTGTGGACTGGAGAAGGGAGAGACAGGAGGCAGGGAGGCTAGCAAGGAGACTGATGCAGTAATCAAGGCAGGCTATGATGAGAGCTTGGATCAGATGGTAGCAGTTTGGATGGAGATTAACATAAATGATGTGAAGGTAGAACTGGCAGGATTTGGTGATAGATTGAATATGCATGTTGAATAAGAGAGATGAGTCAGGATAATACCAAGGATATTGGATTCTGAGACAGGAAGGTTGGTGGTGTTAACTACAGTCATGGGAAAGTCAACAGGGAGAAAAGGGTTTGGGTGGGAGTTATGCTTTGGGAGTGTTAATTTGAGGTGACGACGGAACATTCGAGATGTTCTGAAGGCAGGAGGAAATGTGAGACTGCAGAAGAGAGAAGTCAGGGTTGGAGAGGTAAATTTGGGCGTCATCCATGTAAAGATTGTAGTTGAAGCTATGGGAGTGAATGAGTTGTCCAAACGAGTAGGGGTAGATGGAGAATAGAAGGGTAACCAGACTGAACCTTGAGAACAATAATAATAGTATTTGTTAAGTATTTACTATGTGTCAAGCAGTGTTCTAAGCACTTAGGTCAGGCACAATCCCTGTCCCATAGGAGGCTTGCAGTCTAAGTAGGAGGGAGAAGAGGTTTTGAATCCTGTTTTTACATATGAGGAAACTGAGACACAGGAAGATAAATGAGTTGCCCAGGCTCACATAGCAGGCAAGTGGCAGAGGTGGGATTAGAACCCAGATCCTCTCCTGCTTCTCATCCCATAACGGACTCCATACAGGGGTTGAGAGGAAGAGGAGGAGCAGATAAAAGAGACTGAGAAGGGGCTTGTAGGGTGATAGGAGAAGAACCAGGAGAGGACACTGTCAATGAAGCCAAAGACGTGTGCAGGAGAAGGGGATGGTCCACTCAATCGGTGGTATTTATTGAGCTCTTTCTGCTTGCAGAGCAAACTGTACAAAGGTCTTTGGAGAGAACAATTCAACGGAGCTGGCAGACAGTTTGAAGAGGATTAGGTTGGAGTAGACGCTATTGGACTTGATAAAGGTGGAGGTCACAGGTGACTTTAGGGTAGTTTCCGTAGAATGGAGTCAAGGAGAGAATTAGAGGAGAGGGAGTGAAGGCAATGGGTGAAAATAACTCCTTTAGAAAAATTTGGAAAGGAATGGTAAGAGAGAGAAGGGGTGATAACTGGAGGGTTCTGCATTTGAAAACAATGCAGAAAGAGCTACTGGAAGTAAAGAGTTGAAGATGGTGGTCAGAGAAAGTAGAAAAGACAGGGTAGCTGTTTTAAATAGGATGCGATGGAATGGGGTCAGAGGTGGAGGAGGTAAATTTTTACAGGATTTTAATTAATTCTAATTTAGTCAAATTAATCTAATTAATCTAGTGAATTTATCCTGATTATCCCATTTGAAAATATTTTTACATCTGTCTCTCCTGTTACACTGTAAGCTCTTTCTGGGCAGAGAATGTGTCTCAGATTTCTGTTTTTTTTTCCTAAGCACTTAGTACAGTGTGCCGCATCCTGGGGGAGGGGGTTTCAAAAGATAGCTCTACTACTACAAAGCCCATTGGACTTTTAGATTTAACTTTCTTGTTCTCTAAACCTTTGTAAGCACTGTGAAAAAGGAATATTTGATCTGAGTTACAGATGCTTGTAATCAGAGGTGAAGTGGACAAAAAATGAGAGAGTAAACACAAGAAGTCTGGTGGCTAAACCACAAACTAGATAATTAACCACTGGTTAATTGAAAATTCTTTGTAACTGGAGATAAATTAGTACTTAGGGAAATGCATTAATTTGTTCAAGCCACAATTTTTGCAATGGGGCAGTAACTTATTAACTGGCTACTCTTTGTGGTCAGAATGGGTTAAAAGACCTCCAAAGAACTCTAATTTTCTACCATTGACTACCAGGGAATTATTTAAATGGAAGAAGAATGTTAAATGGCTAGAATATTTGTTTGCTATTTACTGCAGAAGTATGAACTGTCTACTAGTCTTGTTGGTACTTTTTAAAATTGCTTTTTATTACCTTTCTGTCCTTCTGTTAATATGACCTAATTCTTGTAAAAATATGCAGATGAAGGTGGCTTACTCATACTATCCTAGAAATATTAAATTGTACTGGATGCTCTCTCTTCTTTAAATATTTTTTCCAGTGAAAATGGAATTGCTAATTAAAATTAGAGGCAGGGCATGTCCTTTATGTACTTCAATATTTTTTTAAAATCGCGTTAAACTTAAAAGGCAGCAGATTCAAAACAAAATTAGCATGTAGGTGAAGGAAAATATAATGCTTCAGCTGGAATTTTTAAGTGAGTTTTTGCATCCGAGATTCTGCTCCAGATGGAAGTAGCTATAAAGGAGAAAGTGCCTGTGTTTGAATAACAAGAGAAAGGGAAGACCTTATGTTGTTGACTTTGGACAAGCCACTTCATTTCTCTGTCCCTCTGTTACCTCAGCTGTAAAAGGGGGAATTAAAGGTATGAGCCTCGTGTGGGTCATATACTGTGCCCAGTCTGATTGTCTTGCATCTATCCCAGCAGACCTGACACATAGGAAGCGCTTAAAAAATACAATAAAAAAAAGAGGAACAAAGAGGGGGAACCGAGGCAAGTGGGAGAAGGAAAGAGATTGAATGCCTTAAAGCCAATGGTTAGGGGTTGCTGCTTAATGTGGAAAGAAGTTTGAAGTTTTTGAGGATGGGGAGACCTTTGCAGAATGATGTTTTAGAAAATGATATGGGCATCAGAGTGAAGTATGGTCTGGAGTGAGGAGAGATTGGAGGCAGAGATAACAATGAGGAGGCTGATAACGGTAGTTTAGCCAGGATATAAGAAGTGTCTGAGCCAGGGTGATGGATATTTAGATAGAAAGGCAGGGAGGGACCAGAAGAACGTTGTGGAGGGGAAACTGACAGGTTTTATCTGGAGACTGAATATGAGAGTCGAAAGAGAGGAGCAAGAGATAATGTCAAGCTTATGGCTTTAGAGAAAGGGAGGATGATACCAACTCTGATGGGAAAGTTAGGCAGATGAGAGAATTTAGGAAGGAGTATGAAGAGTTCAGCTTTTTGACATATGGAGCTTGAAGCTGATATAGGTGTTTTATGAATGGACCACCACTGAAGTTTTTTAGGAGTAAAAAGCCGAATGGAGCAGCAGAGTGACTGTGGACTGGAGAAAGAAGACACTGCGAGGAGGTTAAGGCAGTAATCATGGTTTGACTCATGGATTGGTGTGGTGGCCATTTGAATGGGGAGGAAGGGCTGGATCCTGAAAATGATGCAGGGGTAAAACTGGCAGAATTTGGAGATTGAAAAAGAGGGAGGAGTCCAGGCTAATGCCAAGGTTGTGGACTTCAGGAATAGGGAGAATGGTAGCATTTTCAATTTTGATTGGAAAATTGGTGGAGATGACTTGGGAGGGAAGATAGGGTGAATTTGAGGTGTGGCATATCCATATAGAGATGTTCTGGTTTTCTTTTACAGGGCTCAAACTTGGTATTTTAAATTTGTCATGAGTTTGAATGCAGGTGTATTATTTCCACTATTACCAGTGGCAGTAATGTTACACATTGTCACAGTGTGTTTCTTTGAGGAGCATGCTATTATTGTGTCTGAAGTTTCAACATCTAAGGTGCTTAGAAAACTAACTACAGATTTTATTTTTGTTCTCATATATAAACTACCTATTCCCAAGGTGTCAAGGCATGAACTCCTAATTCTTATTACAGCTTAAGCACTGGCAGTCCTAATGGACTAGGTTAGAAGCAGCATGGCTTAGCGGAAAGAGCCCAGGCTTGGGAGTCATTCATTCATTCATTCAATAGTATTTATTGAGCGCTTACTATGTGCAGAGCACTGTACTAAGCACTTGGGATGAACAAGTCGGCAACAGATAGAGACAGTCCCTGCCGTTTGACGGGCTTACAGTCTAATCGGGGGAGACGGACAGACGAGAACAATGGCAATAAACAGCGTCAAGGGGAAGAACATCTCGTAAAAACAATGGCAACTAAATAGAATCAAGGCGATGTACAATACATTAACAAAATAAATAGGGTAACGAAAATATATACAGTTGAGCGGACGAGTACAGTGCTGTGGGGATGGGAAGGGAGAGGTGGAGGAGCAGAGGGAAAAGGGGAAAATGAGGCTTTAGCTGCGGAGAGGTAAAGGGGGGATGGCAGAGGGAGTAGAGGGGGAAGAGGAGCTCAGTCTGGGAACGCCTCTTGGAGGAGGTGATTTTTAAGTAAGGTTTTGAAGAGGGAAAGAGAATCAGTTTGGCGGAGGTGAGGAGGAAGGGCATTCCAGGACCGCGGGAGGACGTGACCCAGGGGTCGACGGCGGGATAGGCAAGACCGAGGGACGGTGAGGAGGTGGGCGGCAGAGGAGCGGAGCGTGCGGGGTGGGCGGTAGAAAGAGAGAAGGGAGGAGAGGTAGGAAGGGGCAAGGTGATGGAGAGCCTTGAAGCCTATAGCGTGAGGAGTTTTTGTTTGGAGCGGAGGTCGATAGGCAACCACTGGAGTTGTTTAAGAAGGGGAGTGACATGCCCAGATCGTTTCTGCAGGAAGATGAGCCGGGCAGCGGAGTGAAGAATAGACCGGAGCGGGGCGAGAGAGGAGGAAGGGAGGTCAGAGAGAAGGCTGACACAGTAGTCTAGCCGAGATATAACGAGAGCCCGTAACAGTAAGGTAGCCGTTTGGGTGGAGAGGGAAGGGCGGATCTTGGCGATATTGTAGAGGTGAAACCGGCAGGTCTTGGTAACGGATAGGATGTGTGGGGTGAACGAGAGAGACGAGTCAAGGATGACACCGAGATTGCGGGCCTGAGAGACGGGAAGGATGGTCGTGCCATCCACGGTGATAGAGAAGTCTGGGAGAGGACCGGGTTTGGGAGGGAAGATGAGGAGCTCAGTCTCGCTCATGTTGAGTTTTAGGTGGCGGGCCGACATCCAGGTGGAGACGTCCTGGAGGCAGGAGGAGAGGCGAGCCTGAAGGGAGGGGGAGAGGAAAGGGGCGGAGATGTAGATCTGCGTGTCATCTGCGTAGAGATGGTAGTCAAAGCCGTGAGAGCGAATGAGTTCACCGAGGGAGTGAGTGTAAATGGAAAACAGAAGAGGGCCAAGAACTGACCGTTGAGGAACTCCAACAGTTAAAGGATGGGAGGGGGAGGAGGCTCCAGCAAAGGAGACCGAGTCAGAGGTCTTGGGTTCTAATCCTGGCTCTGACACTTGTCTGCTGTGTGACCTTGGGCAAGTCACTTAACTTCTCTGGGCCTCAGTTCCCTCATCTGTAAAAATGGGGATTAAAAACTGTGAGCCACACGTGGGACAAGCTGTTTACCCTGTATCTACCCCAGTGCTTAGAACAGTGCTCTGCACATAGTGAGCACTTAACAAATACCATAAATAATAATAATAATAATAACAGGAGGTGGTACTTGCTCCTTTCTCTATTCAGCACACTCCCACTTCTCATCCCACACACATCACTTCCCTCAAGTGGAAGGATCGACTGGCTCAGCGTCATATCTTTTTAATGGCATTTGTTAAGCATTTTCCACAAGCCAGGCTCTGTACCAAGTGGTGAGGAAGATACAAAAGTAATCCAGCTGAACACAGTTCATGTCCCACATGGATTTCACAGTCTCAATCTCCATTTTATAGCTAAGGACCCTGGGGCACAAAGAAGTTAAATGACTTGCCCAAGGTCACACAACAGACAAGTGGTGGAATGAGAATTAAAACCCAGATCCTCTGAGTTCTTGGCCCGTGCTTTTTCCACTAGGTCACGTTGCTTCTCAGTACTTCTCAGACCAGACCACATATGGCTATGTCCAGAGTTATTGTTAACATGCTTCATATTATTTATTTAGAATTGCTTGCTCTTTGGAGGATAAATAAAGGAAAGGTTGACTAAAAAAAAAAGACTAGGGCTTCAAATTCATTCTCTCCGTGACAAATGGAGTATTTCCTAAGTCAGTGTCTCTAATTCAGGCTAAATGGAATTTGCACAAATAAATTAAGGTTTCATTCAGGGAAGTGCCTCCAAAGTAGGGTTCGTTATTTTAGTTGTCCTTAACATACTGCAAACCATACGAGGGTAACCTTTTCTGTCTCAGTACTTAGAGTGTTTGTGTATGAGTCAATAAAAGCCTCTATACAGAAGGCTGGGAAGGTATAGAGATGTTTTACCAGATTGTTGATATTAGGATATTGGAGACACCTGGTGGATTTTAGAATATACTGCGAAGCCTACCAAAACCATTTTCTGTATTCTTTGGCAATTGTAAAAATAATTTCTACCCCCTCCAAAAAAAAACAAAAAACAAATTACCAAGCATTCTACATAGTGTTAGAAATGAGTAGTTCTTATTTCAGAAACCACCCAAAAAATCTTCCCACAGTCTTCACGGAAATGACAGTGGGGCATAGCTGGGGGTACCCTGAAAGGGAGAGGAATAAAGTGGAGAGGAATAAATCCACCAGACCCTAGTTGCCCATTAAAATCCCACCTTCTCCAGGAAGACTTGCCCAGGTTAGTTTACAGTAATCCAACAACCATTCTTATACTTATGTATTTTATACTGTCCTTGGCTCTCGTGTGTGTATGCACGTGCTTAGAGAAGCAGTGTGGTCTAATGGAAAGAGTATGGGCATGGGAGTCAAAGGACCTAGGTTCTAACTGCAGCTCCACCATTTGTCTTCTGTGGACAAGTCATTTAACTTTTTGTGCCTCAGTTCCCTCATCTGCAAAATGGGAGTCAATACCTGTTCTCCCTCCTAGTTAGACTTGCAGCCCCATGTGGGACCTGATTATCTTTACTGTACCCAGTATTTAGTACAGTGCTTGACACAAAGTAAGTGCTCAATGAATAATAATATTGGTATTTGTTAAGCGCTTACTATGTGCAGAGCACTGTTCTAAGCGCTGGGGGAGATACAGGGTTATCAGGTTGTCCCACGTGAGGCTCACAGTTAATCTCCATTTTACAGATGAGGTAACTGAAGCACAGAGAAGTGAAGTGACTTGCCCACAGTCACACAGCTGACAAGTGGCAGAGCCGGGAGTCGAACCCATGACCTCTGACTCCGAAGCCCAGGCTCTTTCCACTGAGCCACACTGCTTCCCTATACAGTAAATATGTATATGTATACATATATATATAATTATATTATGTAACCATTTCATCCTGATGAATTCAGGCTACTATCAATTATATCCTTGTTCTTCCTCATGCTCATACTGTTGATACTTTTTGCTTTATACAGTGCTTGGTACTTAGTCGCTCCGTAAATACAATTGATTGTACTCTCCAAGACTGCAGATGAGTGTACACTACTATCTTCTGCATCATTAGAACTTTTTCATTCTTACCTTCCAGGGCTTATGTTACTCTAAAAGAGTTTCTTTCTTTTCTTTCTCTTCTTCACTCTGAACAAATCAATCTCTCATCTGCACCTCTTTTTATTCCTCTTATTCCCTTTGTAGGGCAATCCTTCCTTCTCCCTGAAACTCCAGTCCCCAATTCCTTTTTCATGAAAAATTTCTTCCTACATATATTAGAAATTCACCTTCCTCCCTTCATATAGATCATAAAGGTTTTGATAAATCTTTCATGGATTAGTACCTCTGAGCAGTGAGTCAGAATTTCTTCATGATCAGTATTTATTGAGAACCTACTAATGACAAAAAACGATGACAGGGTTATGACCCCTTGAGAGGAAAGGAAGAGAAAGTGGCTAGTTTTTAGCAACAAATTGAATGTGAAAGTTGAAAGGTGGCAAGGAGTCAAGGATGACCCAAGAACACGGGCTTCTGAGCCTGGGAGGCAGGGAAGATAGTGGGGAGGCTGATTGTGATAGAAAAGTTGGGAGGAATGAGTTAAGCAGCCTGGCCTTGTGGAAGGAGCATGGGTCTGGAAATCAGAGGACCACTTTGCCTCTTGCCTCCTCTGTGACTTTGAGCAAGTCACTTTACTTCTTTGTGCTTTAGTTTTCTCATCTATAGAATCAGAAATAAATATCTATTTTCCTTCCTTCTTAAATTGTGAACCCTGGAACCCCATGTGGGACAGGGATTGTATCTAACCTGATTATCTTGTATTTATCCCTTTGTTTGGCACAGAGCTCAAATACTATTATTATTGTAATTATTATGCAGAAGAGAGATGAAGAGTTAAGAGCATTGCTCTCCATTGCTTTCAAAGTTCTCCTAGCATCCCAGCTTCTCAAGGAGAATTTCCTTGATTATTTTTCTTTTCCCAAAATGGTGTTCTTCCCATCTACCTCAGTACTTATGTACTCACGGCTTCCACTGGAGTTATTTGCATATCTGTATGCTCTAGTATTTAAGCATTTATTTATTCAATAGGGAAAAGGGAATAGAGAGCTTTGAGACAACTGATAGAAACCAAAGTAGGTGAATAAATGAAATAAACAGGACGGAAAATTGGGTGAGGCACATAGGTTCCTATTTAAGAAAGCCCATTATCCCACAAATTGGGAATTTGTGAAAGTGTGAATTGTGATTTCTGGAATTTGTTAGCAAAATAAATTTAATGCATAATCACAGTTAAGTTTAAGGGTCTGTTTTTCCCTCTAAAGTGTTGAGAAAAGCTTCAATTCTTTCCTCTACCAACCAGATTTTATTTGAACTAAGATTTGACGAAGGCCTTACAGCAAAGTTGTTTTTCATAGCGAAGAGCCCCAGTGCATCTCTGCTACCATTTGTTTTATCCCTGAACTATCACTGTTGACCTTAGAAGCCTGGTGGGTGCATAAAGTAAACCTCATAAAGTGTTCTTTGCCACCCACTTGATGAAACTAATTCTCCCCTTTATAGCTTAGGATGGTGGAATAACCTAGCTTTTTTTTTCCATAGAGGGCAGAGGAACTGCCTTCCGGCTCCCTTCCTGGAGTTTTGACTCTTCCATGTCCTGCTGTCCATCTTCAGTCTTATGGCTAAGATACGCATGTAATTTGGCTGATGGGAAGATTCACATCAAAGGGAGACACAGGCTTTCAGCTGCACCCTCTCCATGAATTTTCTCATGCTCCCAGCTGCACCCTCTTCCTGAATTTTCTCTCTGCTCTCTTAACCCCTGAGAAGGGAAAAGATCAAAGAAAATAACACTCAGTGGTTCCTGCTAACCCGGATAAGGCAGTAGCTGAGGCCCTGGTGAGGAATCTTAAACTGGGATGGGGAGATTTTGGGGAAGGGAATAGACCACCATCCCCAAGTTTAGGGCAATGGTTGATCTGCCTTGTGGCTCTTTGGTAAGTTGGCATCAACAGAGAAGCAACGTGGCTCAGTGGAAAGAGCATGGGCTTGGGAGTCAGCGGTCATGGGTTCGAAACCCGGGGCTCTGCCACTTGTCAGCTGTGTGACTGTGGGCAAGTCACTTAACTTCTCTGTGCCTCAGTTACCTCATCTGTAAAATGGGGATTAACTGTGAGCCTCACGTGGGACAACCTGATTACCCTGTATCCACCCCAGCACTTAGAACAATGCTCTGCACATAGTAAGCGCTTAACAAATACCAACATTATTATCAACAAGGCAGGGAAAAGATGAGAGGTGCCGATGTAGAGGTGGCCTCTCTTTACAGCTCCCATTGCTGGGCTGAGGGGGTTCAATCTGCGAAAGACTTGGAGGGGATGGGATCTGCCCCTGCTACTTTCCAGGAAAGTCCCCAGGGCACCCACTAATGTTGCCACCCCAAAGTTCAGGGGAGGGACATCTGGGGCAAAATGGGACATGGGCCCTCTTTTTTTTTCATGGTGGTAACGGGGAATCAAAGGAAACAGTGAGAGAAAGAAAGAGAGTTTGTTTGTGTTCTTGAAAGAGAGAGATGAGACAGAGGTCTCTCTCCACTCATATGCTACCATCCTCTTGTGCTTCTGCTGGTGCCCAAAAGGTGCATCTTTCAGTCCACGCCAGAAAATCCTATCTGTGGCCTAGAAGAGCTGTCAGCAGCAGTTGTGGCTGTTGCTCCCAACAACACCTCCATGTCTCAGAGGTTTGTTCCCGAACAGGTCCAACCTGTGGTCTTTGGGAGGTGGGACACGACCCCAAATAGTGTGAGGGGACTATCCGGTTACCTTACTACGACCAGCCTTGGGGGAAAGCGGCACAGTGGATAAGGGATGGGCGAAAGAGGAAAAGATCCCTGTGACCTGATTATCTTGTACCTCTCCCAGTGCCTCGAACAATGTTTGGCACATAGAAAGTGCTTAACAAATAGAACTTTTATGATTTCACATCCCAGTGAAGAGGGAAAAGGAGGCCTCCTGAAACTCAACCAACGGTTTGGCAAGACCTGGGAGTTGTCAGTCAGTCAGTCATATTTATTGAGCACTTACTGAGTGCAGAGCACTGTACTAAACACTTGGAAGAGTACAATATAACAATATAACAGACACACTCCTTGCCCACAACAAGCTTACAGTCTATAGCAATGATGTGGAGAGAGGAGATTCCCACCTTTGCCCTGAATCTGTAGATCTCCACTTCCCAACTCAATGCCCAACTTCCTAGTCTATCCAGCTGCGATAAGAACATCCTCCCCGCTTGCTCCCCCACATCCCAACATACACACACACACACACACACACCCCATTCCCTTACATCGTTAGACCAGTTCTCAGCGGCCTTAAGACAGGCCTGCATGTGTTTTGGGTTCCCACAGTGTCTAATGCCTACCCTGGTAAGAATCTAAAACATTTCAAGTATGCTCTGCCTTTGACACTGATGAATTGAGACTCTAATTTTTACTTGTATTTTTTTCATTTTTATCTTTTGAACTTACTTGAACTTAATTTTTAATGGCACCATTTGTCATGAAGAGAAAATGCGATGGGCAAGATCCAAAGACTAAACCAGCTATTATAAAAAAGTAATGGATGGTGGACTACAAAACATGGGAATAAGAAAATATTTCTTATGCAACAAGGGAACAAAACTGGGAAAAATTCCATTTTGACATAATTATATTTCATCAAAACGTAATAGAATAGAGTTCATTTATTATGCCAACCACTAAAGGCTGGGTTATTTACCACCAAAAAAACATGTATTTAGCTAATTAGACATTGCTTAACTAAGAATGTAAAACTTTGTTTATGAATAACTTGTGAGATTCTGCAGTGTAACGCTGACTGCAGTAAGTGTTTTTCCTTCTCGGAAGTTGCTAAATAGGTCTTATAATGTTGGTATTTGTTAAGCGCTTACTATGTGCCGAGCACTGTTCTAAGCGCTGGGGTAGACATAGGGGAATCAGGTTGTCCCACGTGGGGCTCACAGTCTTAATCCCCATTTTACAGATGAGGGAACTGAGGCACAGAGAAGTTAAGTGACTTGCCCACAGTCACACAGCCGACAAGTGGCAGAGCTGGGATTCGAACTCATGAGCCCTGACTCCAAAGCCCGTGCTCTTTCCACTGAGCCATGCTGCTTCTCCAATCAGGTGATTGGAGAAGGTCTTAATCAGGTGGGATCTTGTTTGATTCCAATTCTACTACTTGACTGGGTGGGGATGAGTTGAGAAAGGCCTTTTTTTCCCCTGGACTGGAGTGATACATTGAATCAATAGTATTTGAGTATTTACTGTGTGCAGAGAACAAAAGTGCTTGGAAGAGTATATTACAATAAAGTTAATAGTTACTTTCCTTGCCTACAATATTGCTCCCATTAGAGTGTAAATTCCTGGTGGGTAGAGAACCTATAATAATAACTGTGGTATTTGTTAAGCACCTACTAAGTGCCAGGCACTGTTCTAAGTGCTGGGATAGGTACAAGGTAAGCGGGTTGAACACATTTCCTTTCCCACACAGGGCTCTTTAGCTTCTTTTGTATTTTCCTAAATATCTAAATGTTTAGGAAAATACAGCAAATATAAAAACAAATACAAAAAAAGTACAACAAATATAATGTAATTGATTGCATTTCTCTCAGCAGTGTTATTGCTCATAAATGATGTGCAGAAATCTCCTGAATTTTAGGCATAAAGAGACTTTAAAGGACCTCGAAAACCACTTGACAACAGTATGTGTAATTCCACAGATAAATGGTCTTTCTGTCAGGAGATTTTAATTATGGGTGGGTTCATCATATTACTTGTATGTATTTGAGCAAAAACACAACCTAGTGGAGACACCAATATATTTCTTTGTATTACCATCAGCAAAGAACCTGTTTAGACAATCGTGAGCAACATCCACACAGTCACAGAGAGGTGAGGGAGAAAGAGGCATTGGTTAGGGGGACCTGAAAGAAGAAGAAGGAAGGGAGGTACAGGGAGAAAAGGAAAAGTGGAGAGGGGACCAAAAAGGAGAAGATTGAGCATAGGGAAATGGAATAACAGGTTCTAGTTGTAATTTCTGAAATAGATTCAAAATACAAAGGTCTATATGTTTAATTTAAATGATAGTGGATTTGGAAAGCACTTTTAGGAAGCAGTAAAATGATCTGCCACTCAAATTGCTATAGAGACAAAGATTCCCCGCAATTTTCCCCTTGGTTTGTTTTCAAAAATGATCTGAAGACAAAAAGTGACTGGATCTCATTGACAGAGAGGTAAGAATGTAAGGATGATTGCACTCTGGGGAAGGAAAGCTAGGTTGCGTCATGTTTTCTCTTTAGACTGGTGTTTTGTGCTCAGGTGATGGTATGAGATCTGAAGGTATTTAGAGGAGGGTTATTACCCAAATCCTCTAAGAGCAGGAGAGTGAGGAGCAGGGGGAAATGATGTCAAGGGGTGGGGGAAGAGAGGACAGGAGGAGGGAGGGGACTAGAAGCTGTGGTCCCTGTGGTTCAGTATAATCTCTCTGCTTCCAGGCAGATAATTAACTCCACTTTTCAATAGCCTTTGTTTGGCCCAATCCCAACAGTTGTTTTTTTTTTTCCAACTCTGTGCTGGAAGCACCCAAGTTGAAGGGCAAATCAAAACAGGGAAGAAGTAGAAAAGATAGTCACTGACTTTTAAGAAGGCTTTGGAGAGGGAGAAGGGTGTGGTTCAGCAGATTTGAGGTAAGAGTAGGGCGTTCCATGCCAGATAAAGGTGTGAATAATGTGTTGGGAGAGTCCCAGGTGAGCCACTGTTAGAATTTTGAAATGAGTGTGAGTTGAGGAGAAATGAGAGAGCTGATAGAGAAGGGACAGCCAGTTGATGATGGAGAGTCTTGAAGCCATTAGAGAAGCAGTAAGTGGCTCTTAGTGGCAAGAGCACGGGTTTGGGAGTCAGAGGATGTGAGTTCTAATCCCGGATCCACCACTTGTCTGCTGTGTGACCTTGGGCAAGCCACTTAACTTCTCTGTTTCTGTTACCTCATCAGTAAAATGGGAATAAAGACTATGAGCCCCATGAGGGACAACCTGATTACCTTCTAACTACCCCAATGCTAAGAGCAGTGCTTGACACATAGTAAGCATTTAACAAATACCATCATTATTATCATTATTATATCTACCCCAGTTCTAGTACAGTGTCTGGCACATAGTAAGCACTTAATAAATACCACTTAATTAAAAAAAATTGAAGGGACAGAGACATGTGGATTCAGTAGTCCTCTGCAAAGAGATAGTGGTTGAAACCAGGTGAACAGGTGAGCTCTCTAAGAGAAGGATGTAGAGTAAAAAGAGCATAAAACTCCAAACTGAGCCTTGTTTGATGCCCATAGTTAAAAAGCATCAAAGGAAACTGAGAAAGAACAGTCTAAATCAGGAGATTATTTTAAAGCAAAGGCCTAAGAGTTTCTAGGAGGGAGTGGTCAGAAGTGTAGGCGAGCCCAGGAAGAGTCATAGTGTTTATTAAGTAGCTGTGTGACGGTGGGCAAGTCCCTTAACTTCTCTGTGCCTCAGTTACCTCACCTGTAAAATGGGGATTAAGACTGTGAGCCTCATGTGGGACAACCTGATTACCCTGGATCTACCCCAGCAGTTAGAACAGTGCTTTGCACCTAGTAAGCGCTTAACAAATACCAACATTATTATTATTAAGGGCATACTGTGTGAGGACTGTACTCCTGTACTACATGCTAGGAGAGAATTCACAGATATGACTCAATGAAAAGTTTATTGAGCAGTTCTAGCAGATTGAGGAGGAATCCAGATTTAAAGGCATCAAGAAGAGATTTGGTATGGAGGAAGTAGAAACCGTAGTTGTGAATAACACATTTACAGGGGTTGATTTGAAATGGGAACTGGGACATGGGAGGGGTGGATAGCTATGGGTTATGGTGGGAGATTTTGGATTGCTTGAAGGAGAGTAAGAGGCTGAAGGCTGAGAGTAAGAAAGGAGAGTATAATAGGAGAGAGTATTTTGAAGAAGAGTGGATGGATTTTAGCTGTACGTGGGTGATGGGGTCAGTCAACCCTGACAGCTGTGTGAATTGGAGTCCCAGACTTGCTCATACAAGATCTTCAACAAGACCTGAATGTTTCCAGTCAGGGTGGAAAAAAATCCAAAATGCTGGTTTTCTGGTCTATTAATTTTTTGAAGCCTGCCCCCTCCCAGTCCCTATTCCCTGCTCCTCCCTCCCCCCAGCCCCACCGGCTAAAATCCAGACACTTTTTTAGGCCCCAGGCTCTTCATATCTGACGGGCATTTACTCTTCCCACCTTCAAAGCCTTATTGAAGGCACAGCTCCTCCCAAGAGGTCTACCTGACTAAGCCCTCATTTCCTCTTTTCCCAATCCCTTCTGCATCACCCTGACTTGTTCACTTTATCATCACCCCCCAGCCCTACAACACTAATTTTCATATCTGTAATTTATTTATATTAATGCCTGCCTCCCCCTTTAGACTGTAAGCTTGTCATGGGCCAAGAATGTGTCTGTTATATTGTTGTGTTGAATTCTTCCAAGCCCTGCACACAGTAAGCGTTCAGTAAATGCGATTGATTGATGATTGATTGATGATTGGGGTCTTAAATGCAGAGACTCCCAAGAGCAAAAACATCTTTGCCCTGGCGCTTCATCATAGAATCTCAAACCCCTTTACCAACAAACATTAATACCCCTCCTTACTTTGAAGTCCCAGAAACAGAGACTCTGAATTGCACGGCAACTTGGGGATCTGTTATGAAGAATAAATAAAGGAATGAGTAAGCACTTTGAAAAATACAAGAGCCCAGTAATGGCTTTCTTTTTCAGATCTAAGCCAATTAATACCTGGGAAAGTTGGGGTCCAAATATTATGGGCCCTTAGCAATTGGAAGGTGACTAAGTGGGAACAACTCCTTGTCATCCTTCACAAAACCCTGGGCCCCTGCTGAGAACTCAGCTAACGGCATGTTTCTCTGTAGCTGTTGGTGAACTCTGGTTCTGTTATCATCGTGCTTATCTAAGGAAAACAGACCCAAGGATCAGCATTTCAGGCTAGCAGTGAGGTTGCTTTGACCTCAGATTCCCCAGATCCTCTCCTCTCCCTCTCTTTCTGTTGACTCTGCTGTAAAACTCTGGCAGGCCTGCAATTGCAGATGCTTCCCCAAGTTGAATCTAAAATTTCAGTCTTTGGCACTTTCCTACCTTGGACAATAAACTATGTGTGCTTGAGGTTAAAACATCCCAAGGAGGAACTGGAAAGATCAAAGGCAGAATGGGTGTCAGTGGGAAAGAGGTAAGGGAATGTCTTACTCTAGGCCAACTGGGGTTTGGGTTTTTTAACTCTAGGCAAACTTCCCAAGGACAACATAAGAGGCAACCCCCAAACCGCCTTCCACACCAGACAAATTGGTCAATGAAGAACGTTTTTTATTTGTTAAGCACTTACTCTGTTCCAGGCACTGTACTAAGTGCTGGGGTAGATAGAAACTAATCAACTTGGACTCAGTCCTTGTCCCTCACGGGTCTCACAGTCTTAATCCTCATTTTAGTCTTAATCCTCATGAGATAACAGGCAGTGAGAGGTTAAATAACTTGCCCAAGGTCACACAGCAGGCACGTGGCTAAGTGCGCATTAAAACCCAGGTCCGTTTGACTCCCAGGTCTTTGCTCTATCCACTAAGTCACACTGCTTCTAGGTCTCTGAGTTTTGTATAGCATCCTCAATCAATCAATGGGCTTATTGTGTGCAGAGCCCTGTACTAAGCACTTGGGAGACTACAGTAGAGTTGGTAGACACAATCCCTACTCTTAGGGAGTTTATAGTGTAGAGGAAGAGACAGACACTTAAACACATTATAAATAAATACATTTGGACCTGAACTATTTGGGCATTTGGTATTCATCTCACTCTCAGCCCCACAGCATTTATGTACATATCTATAAATTATGTATATTAATGTCTGTTCCCCTTCTAGTCTGTAAGCTCGTTATGGGCAGGGAACATGTCTACCAACTCCACTGTATTGTACTCTCTCAAGCACTTTGGTACAGTGTTCTGCACACAATAAATGCCCAATAAATGTCACTGATTGACTGATTGCAAATAAGTTAATTGGCAGAGCATAAGAAAATGTACATAAGTGATGTGAGGTGAATACCAAGTACTTAGTGGGTACAGACCCAAGTACTGGGAATGTTATTTTGTTATTCTCCCCTAGAATCAAGCATTTTATTTTTTTATTTTTTTAATGGCATTTGTTAAGCACTTTATGTCCCAGGCATTGTACTTAGCATTGGAGAAGATACAACATAATCACATTGGGCCCAGTCCATGGCCCACCTTGGGCTCACGGTTTTAATCTCCATTGTACAGCTGGGGCAACTGAGGCACAGATCATTTAAATGACTTGGCCAATATCACACAGCAGACAAGTGGTTCCAATCCCAGATCCTTCCTACTCCCAGGTTCATGTCTAACCACTAGGTCATGCCACTTCTCAGGGAAGGGACTAGAAAGTTAAGTGATATAAATATATATGGGGGGGTGGGGGGAAGAGAAAGGAAGGGTAGGTTAGGGAAAGTATCCAGCCCAGTTATCTTGTATCTACCACAGTGCTTAGTACAGTGCCTGGCATATATTAAGCACTTACCAAATACCATTATTATTATCTATGCCTCAGTTCCCTCATCTGCAAAATGGGGATTCAATACCTGTTCTCCCTCCTACTTAGACTGTGAGCCCTATGTGGGACCTGATTATCATGAATGTACCTCAGTGATTAGTATAGTGCTTGGCCCATAGTAAGCATTTAACAAATATCACAATTATTGCTATTATTGTTGTTGTTTATGTATATACATATGTGTGTATGTTTGCCGTGCGTGTTCTGAAACAGAGTCCAAGCCTTATGATTTTTTTCCATTGAGTTAACTTCTAAATTGTGTTGTGTTTCATTTTTCCTATTTTACAGTATTATGTGTCATCTCTTGCAATAACATGGTGCTGCAAGACAGAACTACAATAATAATGAGTTAATGTTTGTAAAGGGCTTTGAGTGCCTGGAATGGAACTTGCTACGTAAACACAGGATATTATTTCTAAGCCAGTGCCTGAAGAAAGGAAGGCTAGAGAGGTGAGGAGCCATGGTGTTTCAGGGCCAGCATGGGTTTGGGAGGGTGTGTGGGATGAGATGAAGGAACAAAAAAATGACCAACAACTTCCCTGAGAAGGAGGTCAGCGTGGGTGTTGTGGCTTTGAAGCCTCTCTTCCATTGCTAGCCAGAAGGGCTATTAGAGGGGTGAATATGATATAATGTAGCTTACATTATTCCTCTGTAATAATGGAATCTCACAGTTGAGTCTAAGTATTGAGACCTAAGGATCAAGAATCTGAGTGAAGGTGTTGAATACTTCAAGTGAGAGTGTTTGGTGCTGCTTACTCACTCGTCCTTGCCAGTTGTGTTCTTGCAGGGCCATGCAGAGAAATGGGCCTAAAGCTTCCGAGTTGGGTCCCTTCCCTTATTAATTTCATTCATCTGGTCTGTGCCTTCAGTAAGGCTTTGATTGTCGGCTATGAAGAGAGAGGGCATTCCAGGCCAGAAGCAGGACATGGGTGAGAGATCAGCGGCGAGATAGACAAAACTGAGGTACACTAAGTAGGATGTCATTAAAGGAGTAAAGTATGTAGGCTTCATTGTAGTAGGAAAGCAGCAAAGTAAGGTGGAAGGGGGAAAGGTGATTAAATGCTTTAACACCAATGGTAAGGAATTGCTGTTTGATGCAGAGGTGGGTAGGCAACCACCGGAGGTTCTTGAGGAGTGGGGAAACGTGGCCTGAATGTTTTTGTAGGAAAATGACCTAGACAGCAGAGTGAAGTATGGACTGGAGTGGGGAGAGTCAGGAGGCTGGGAGGTAAGTAAGCAAGGCAGGATAGGTTAAGTGCTTGGATTAACACGGTAGCAGTTTGGATGGTGAGGAAAGGACAGATCTGAGTGATGTTATGAAGGTTGAACCAACAGGATTTACTGATAAATTGAATATATGGGTTGAATCAGAGAGACGAGTCAAGGATAATGCCAAAGTTATGGACTTGTGAGACAGGAAGGATGGGGGTGCTGCCTACAGTGATGGGAAAATCATGAGGAGGATGGGATTTGGGCGGAAAGATGAGAGTTCTGTTTTGGACATGTGAAGTTTGAGGTGTCAGTGGGACATTCAAGTAGAGATGTCTTGAGAGATCAGGCTGGAGATGTAGATTTGGGAATTATCCGCATAGGGGTGGTAGTTGAAACCATGTGGCTTCCCAGAGGAACTCCTGGATCTTCCCTGGAGTTCTTCTGGGCTCCAGGACTGGGCCAAGGGGACAGTAAATTAATCAATTAGTATTTATTTAGCACCTACTTTGTACAGAGCACTTTCTAAATGCTCGGGAGAGTGTCAGATAAAACATGATCCCCACCCACAAGGAGGGGAGCTAGGCATAGAATAGTATACAAATACACAAATTGTAGAGCACATAAAGCAATATGCACAAGGTTGCAAGGAGAACTAAAAAGTATAAAAGTGCTGAGATGAAAATAGATGAAAGAATTGTGGTAGTTGTTAACCTTTTCCTGACTGTCAAGCACTGTATTACACACTGGGGTAGATACAAGTTAATCAAGTCAGTCTCCGTCCCTCATAGACTAAATATGAGGCAGTCTAACAGGCAATGAACCTCCAATTTACAAATGAGGAAACTGAGGCAGAGAGAAGTTAAGTAACTTGCCAAAGATGACACAGTAGACAAGATGGGATTAGAACCCACATCTTCCGACTCCCAGAAAGGCTCTTTCCACTAGGGTAAGATAGTCTGGGGATGAGAGGAACCCCTAAACTGATCTAAAGCCACCATTCCTCTGCAGAATCCCTGGAAGGCTGCTCTACCATGGTTAACAGACACACTGGGCTGGAGGAGTAAACTGTTTACAGGGCTGGATGGGGGAGAGAGGAGAGCACAGAGTAATCTCTCCAAACAGCACGTATTGAGATATTGACATGTATCTTTTAATGAATAATCAGTTCATTCATTCAGTAGTATTTGTTGAGCGCTTACTGTGTACAGAGCACTGTAATAAGTGATTGGAATGTACAATTTGGCAACAGAGACGATCCCTGCCCAATGATGGGCTCACAGTTTAATCAGGGGAGAGAGACAGCAAAGCAAAACAGAACAAAACAAAAGCAAGACAACATTATCACGTTAAATAGAATCAAGGGGATGTGCATCTCATTGACAGAATAAATAGGCTAATAAATAATATATACAAATGAGGACACTGGGGACGAGGGAGAGGGAGGAGTAGAGGGTGGAGTGGGGAGGGGAGGGAAAAGGTGGGGAGCTCAGTCTGGGAAGTCCTCTTGGAGGAGGTGAGCTCTTAGTAGGGCTTTGAAGAGGGGAAGAGAGTTAGTTTGGCGGAGGTGAAGAGGGAGGGCATTCCAGGACAGTGGTAGGACCTGGGCCAGGGGTCGATGGCGGGATAGGTAAGAACAAGGGACGGTGAGAAGGTGAGCGGCAAAGGAGCGGATCATGCAAGGTGGGCAATAGAAAGAGAGAAGGGAGGTGAGGTAGGAGGGGGCAAGGTGATGGAGAGCTTTGAAACCAAGATTGAGGAGTTTTTGTTTTGTGGGGAGGTTGATAGGCAACCAATGGAGGTTTTTAAGGAGGGGAGTGATATGATCAGTTGTTTGTTCCTACGTTTTATTTCTCCAGCCCTCCGCCTTCACCTTTGTGTGCATTCCTTGTGGATAAATGCTATCTTCAATTTCAATTTTCTTTGCATATCCCCACATGTCTAGTACAGTGCTATGTACATTAGATGTGCTCGAAGAGTTTTGTTGATAACAATGGAACAGGAGGCAGAGAGGGGCAGCCAAAAATGATTAATGTTGGTATTTGTTAAGCGCTTACTATGTGCCGAGCACTGTTCTAAGCCCTGGGGTAGACATAGGGGAATCAGGTTGTCCCACGTGGGGCTCACAGTCTTAATCCCCATTTTTCAGATGAGGGAACTGAGGCACAGAGAAGTTAAGTGACTTGCCCACAGTCACACAGCCGACAAGTGGCAGAGCTGGGATTCGAACTCATGAGCCCTGACTCCAAAGCCCGTGCTCTTTCCACTGCGCCACACTGCTTCTCCAACTCATTTCATCATGAGTGATGAGTTTCATCATCAACTCATCATGAGTGATTCTTAACTCATTTCAATTGTATCTCCCTCAGTCAGTGGTAGTGATTGAGCACTTAACTGTGCAGAGCACTTGGGAGAGGACCATAGAGTTGATAGACAAGATCCCTGCCCTCAAGGTGTTTAATCAGCAAGCCGGTTATTTGTTGCATAAAATCTGCACTGTGTTGAGTGAGAGATCAGATGTGAGAGAGGAGGCTTTGGAGACCAGAGGAATGTGGGAGGGGATTTCAGGAAAGGTGGGAGTTTAAGTTGACTCTCAGGCATTCATCCTCTTTGGTCAGATCTCTAATTTTTCTAGGCTCATGTTTCTAAATCTTTAGCATTTCCTGTGTGTCAAGCTCTGTATTATGCACTGGGATGGATACAAGTTAAATCAAGTCAGGCTCTGAGAAAAGCTGAGAGAAGTCGGGCTAGAGAGAAGAATGGCCTTATCCAATAATAATAATGGCATTTGTTAAGCACTTACTATGTGCAAAGCACTGTCCTAAGCACTGGGGAGGATACAAGGTGATCAGGCTGTCCCACGTGGGGCTCACAGCCTTAATGCCCATTTTACAGATAAGGTAACTGAGGTACAGGGAAGTTAAGTGACTTGCCCAAAGTCACACAGCTGACAAGCAGCGGAGCCGGGATTTGAACCCATGATCCCTGATTCCCCAGCCCATGCTCTTTCCACTGACCCACGCTGCCTGACTGACCACCGCTCCCCCCAAAATCACCCAGCAAAGAGCCCAGCAGGAGTCTAGTACAGTATCAGGCGCTCAGTGGGGCACTCTGAACACGGTAGATGTCCAGTACAATGTGCAGGTGAAGGGGGTGGAATGAATATGGGGTGCATATGGGGCGAATATGGGACAATAGAAGAGAATAATGGAGATCAGAAGGACAGGAGGAAGAGAAGCTAAGTAGCACACACCGTACATTTATCAAAGCAGATGGAATGAGAGAGAGAATAGGTGGAGACAGGAGAATCCCAGGACTGTAATTACTAAGAGTTTGACAGAACTCATAACGAGATATTGAGCAACTGTTATGTCTCTGTACCCTACTGATAGTGGCAAGTTCATGGGAAAGAGCCCCAGGGAAAACCAACTTGTACTTGAAGTAAAACACATACATTATAGGCACTCATCAGAGTAAATTACACGCAATGTGGACTTTTCAGACTACTTCCCCTTTTGCTAAGCCATATGTAGTATGGCAACACTGAAGTGACCTTGTGGTCGTCAGTAAACAGTCAACAGTTTCTGATGCCTATAATCTAGCACTTAACAGCATATATTTAGGATTAAGTTGTGGATAGATTCCCCATTACTATAATCCTAAGAAGTTGAGCAATATTTCCCACAGATGCTTTCTTCATGGATCGTCGGAACCATCTGCGACCCCGTGAGACCACATCTTACTGGCATGGGAGAGCCCGGTGGTGGGAAGTAAATGCTTCGGACTGTGATGGGGGGAAAGTTGGCAAGCACAAGGTCCATAGAGGGGGTAGTGTGTGGGCGGAGACCTGGAGCCAATATTGACATTACCTGCCACCTTCTCTCATAAACTCCTCAAAAACAAGCAGCTTACATCAAGGGTAGATTCCTTTTCAATCTCTAAAAAACTTGCCAAATCCCTGAGTGCTTCCTAAATTAGTGCATCCTTGTTTTATAGGCCCTCCCAGCAAAAATGGTCAACATTGTAGATATATAAGAATATTAGCAATGCCAGACCTGTGGTCTGTTCAGCCCATTATTCTGCCTCTAATTTGTTTTTTTTCCTGTCTGGGATTTGTTAAGCACTTACTATGAGCCAGGCACCGTACTAAACTCTAGGGCAGATATAAGGTAATCGGGTTCGGACACATTCCTTGTCCTACTTTGGGCTCACAGTCTTAATCCCTGTTTAACAGATGAGGATTAAGACTGTGAGCCCCACGTAGGACAAGAACTGTGTCCAACCTAATGAGGGTAACTGAGGCACAGAAAAGTTAAGTGATTTGCCCAAGGTCACACAGCAGTCAAGTGGAGGAGCTGGAATTAGAACCCAGATCCTTCTGATGCCCAGACTTGTGCTCTATCCATTAGGCCACACTGCCTCTTTATTAACGTTTCTCTGCTAGTTGGCAATGGGATACTTAGAGGAACATTGTAATGACTGATCTCTTTGTTGCCCATCCTAATCCCTAATCAATCAATCATATGTATAGAGCACTTACTGTGTGCAGAGCACTATACTAAGCACTTGGGAGAGTACAATATAACAGAGTTGGTAGACAAGTTCTGTGCCCACACCACCTTGCTTAATCAATCAATCAATCAATGGTATTTATTGAGCACTTACTATGTGCAAAGCACTGTACTAAGCTCTTGAAAGAGTATAAAACAATTAGTGGACACATTCCCTGCCCACATTGAGCTTACAGTCGAGAGGAGGAGACAGACATTAATATAAATAAATGTCAAGATATGTACATAAGTGCTGTGGGGCTGGGAGGGGAGATGAATAAAGGGAGCAAGTCAGAGTGATGGAGAAGGAAGTGGGAGAAGAGGAAAGTAGGGCTTGGTCAAGGAAGGCCTCTTGGAGGAGAAGTGTCTTCAATAAGGCTTTGAAGGGAGCAGTGGGGAGCTGGGGGAGATAAATTATCTGTTGTATATGAGGAGGGAGGGCATTCCAGACCAGAGTCATTATGAGGGCAAGAGGACAGCAGCAAAATAGAAAAGATTGAGGTACAGTGAGAAGGTTGATATTAGAGGAGGGAAATATGAGGTTGGGGTTGTAGTAGGACAACAGAGAGGTGAGGTAGGAGGAGGCAAAGTGATTGAGTGCTTTAGAGCAAATGGTGAGGAGCTTTTGTTTGATGCAGAGGTGGATGGGCAACTGCTGGAAGTTTTGAAGAGTGGGGAAACATGGACAGAATGTTTTTGTAGAAATGTGATCCAGATAGCAGAGTATGGAATGGAATGGGGAGAGACAGGAAGGTCAGCAAGGAGGCTGATACAGTAATCACAGAGGGATTTTATTATTAAGTGTTGTCGAGTCACTTCCAATTCATAGCGATTCCATGTATATACTTTCTCCAGAACGTCCTGTCCTCTGCCATATTCCACAACCTTTCTAATGGTTCTTCCGCTTTCATTGTTATGGTCTCTATCCATCTAGCTGTTTGCCTCTTCCATGTTTTCCCTTGACTTTTCCTTGCATTAGTGTCTTCTCCAGAGCATTAGTCCTCCTGATTATGTGTCCAAAATATACTAATCTAAGTCGAGTCATTTGGCCTTCCAAAGACCACTTCGGTTTAATTTGCTCTAAAATCCATCTGCTTGTCTTTTGGACAGTCCATGGTATTCGCAAAAGCCTTCTCCATCACCACATTTCGAAAGAATCAATGTTCTTTCTATCCTGTTTTTTCAGTGTCCAGCTTTCAGATCCATACATTGTCACTGGAAATACCATAGAGTTGACATGGAGGGACAGGGCCAAGAAAAACAATCTAAGTTTAGAGGGTCCCAGCATATTTCCAACAATATCTTAAATTCTCTGTGCCTTAGTTACCCCATCTCTAAAACAGGGATTGAGATTGTGAGTTCCTTTTGGGATATGGACCGTGTCCAGCTGGATTATCTTGCATCTACCCCAGACTTTAGTATAATGCTTGCCCATAGTAAGTGCTAAACAAATACAATTAGGCAAACATATTCCATAAAAAACCCGAGTTTGTACAGACTTAATGTGCTGAAGCCATACAGAATGTTGTACTAAGCGCTAGGTACAGTGCTCTGCACGCAGTAAATGCTCAATAAATACGACCGAATGAACAAATACCATAAGAAACCACTGAGTTTACAGCATTAAGGTGCTGAACCCATTCAGAATGTTGTGCAAAAGATAGCATAGCAAGATTGAACAGCTCAGGAAGGGTTTTCCCTGCCTCAGGGAGCCAAATTCTTGAAGCTGCTGGCCCTGACCTGCAGTGGCCCAAGGCTCAGGGTTAGGAACAATTCCAAATTAAGTGAACATTTCGGCGAGGAACCTGTGTTTCCGACCTTATCCCATTAGATGGAGCCAAACACATTCCTTTCTGGCTCCTGGATGCAAATTGGAAGAAGCCCAGGAGCTCCAATGAAAGCCTGGGGACTCTGGGGGTCCCCTCAAGACCCCCTAGTTTTTGTCCTTCAGCCATATTCAGGATTTAACTTACAAGACTCCACTGCAGGGAAAGAGGGAATTTTTCCAGCTGCTCATGCCATTAATTCAGACCCCTGGGTGGCTGACTAACCAACTCCGCGCAGCGAACAAGGTGGTTATTATTTAGTAAACAACAGCTGTTCTCAGCATTCCCTGTGTACACAGGCACAGCTCCCAGTTCGGAGTGTAACTCTTCCCCCGCTCTGACCAGATTCACTGCTGAGCTGGGAGAGGCGGGGACAGGAGTGGGTGTCCTGAGAAGCAAACACTGAGAAGCAGTATGATGGAGTGACTAGAACACTGGTCTGGGAGTCAGAAGGTCATAGGTTCTAATCCTGGCTCTGCCACTTGTCAGCTGTGTGACTATGGGCAAGTCATTTCGCTTCTCTGTGCCTCAGTTACCTCATCGGTAAAATGCGGATTGAGACTGTGAACCCTACATGGCACAGGTCTGTATCCAACCGGATATGCTTGTATCCAACCCAGCACTTAGTACAGGCCTGGCATAGAGCAAGCGCTTAACAAAATACCATTTTATTTATTTTTTGGCTGGGACAGCTCAAACTGGCCTTCATCATGCACTCAGCAGCGTCAGTGTAGGAGCCTGAATACAAAGTAGAGTTTACCCAGGCTGATTTGCCGAGTTTGCTTCCCACTACCAGCCTCTCCCACAGGCACCGAGATGCCGCCGGCCATCCTGGCTGGGATCCCAAATCCTACTAATGAACTGTGAACTAAGCATTTGTGGGAAATGTTGTGCAATCGTTAAGGATTATGGCAATGTGGAGCCATCAACAATTTAATTGCAAGTGTATCTGTTAAGCGCTAGATTATAGACATCAGGAATTGTTGACTATTTATCGAACATCACAGTGTGGTACCGTATATCTGTGCTGAAAAAAGACAAAACTTTTTCTTCTGGAAAGTCCTCATTGTTTGCCATTTACTCTGATGAGTACCTACACTGTATATGCTCCCTGCCAAATACCAAATATGAATGTTCTCTGTAGTTCTTTCCCATGACCCTGTCACTCTCAGTACAGTACAGAGACCATAACAATTGCTCAATCTCCTCCTTATTCAAATTTTCTTCAAACCCTTAGCAATTACATTATTTTCAACAGCAATTCAGTCTCAAAGTCTTTAGTTCTACACTCTGACTAATTCTAACTTCTGAAGAAAAATATCACTGAGGTTTAAATGATGGGAATTTCCAAACGTTTTCAATATAATTTAGTGTGTCTATTTTCAAAGTGGTTTAAATCAGTCTGACCCATTATTTCTCTCACCATCTTCAGTATAACTTATTGCAGAAGAGGACTATGAGCTACAAAATATCAGTCACTGTGGCAGACAATTCTAAAGTAATTATTCTGGTATAGTTTGAAGATTCCTGACTGTGAATCTTGAAATTCCAGGAATGTAAGTAGGGGATCCATCTAGTGGGGATCTGTCAATCTATCAGTCATTTACTGAGCACTTACTGTGTGCAGGGCAGTGTATTAAGCACTTGAGAGAGTACAACAAATCAATATAACACAGTTGATAGACACATTCCCTGCCCACAAAAAGCTTACAGTTTACAGGATAAGGAGACAATAAGATTAAAGCGGTCACAAACTATTGAGATTGCTTTATTTACTTTTAAATTTTTCATAAGGGAAAGGGGTGTTCAAAAGAAATATATGCTAATGAGAAACAGCATGGCCTAGTGGAAAGATCCTGGTCCTGGGGATCAGAGGACCTGGGTCCTAATCCCCAGGCTCTGCCACTTACCTGCTGTGTTATCTTAGGCAAATCACTTAACTTCTCCTTGCCTCAGTTCTCTCCTCTCTAAAATGGGATTTCAATACCTGTTCTTCCTCCTACTTACACTGTGTGTCCCATATGGGACCTAATGATCTTGTACCTACCCAGTGCTTTTTTACAGTCCTTGGCACAATGTAGGCACTTAACAAAAACTATCATTATTATTATTATTGATCTAAGTCCATCACATTCCACTTTTATCTTCACTTTTTTGAGTCCTAACCTGTTCCATTGCTCTTGTCAAATGCTCACTTTTTTCTGGTTTATTTCTCTACACTTAATAATAATTATTATAGTAGTTATGGTATTTGTTAAGCACTTACTATGTGCCAAGCACTGTTCTAAGCACTGGGGTAGATACAAGTTATTCAGGTTGGACACAGTCCCTATCCCACATGGGGCTCATACCCTTAACCTCTCCCTTCCCATCCCCACAGCACTGTACTCGTCCGCTCAACTGTATATATTTTCGTTACCCTATTTATTTTGTTAATGAATTGTACATCGCCTTGATTCTATTTAGTTGCCATTGTTTTTACGAGATGTTCTTCCCCTTGACTCTATTTATTGCCATTGTTCTTGTCTGTCCGTCTCCCCCGATTAGACTGTAAGCCCGTCAAACGGCAGGGACTGTCTCTATCTGTTGCCGACTTGTTCATCCCAAGCGCTTAATACAGTGCTCTGCACCTAGTAAGCGCTCAATAAATACTATTGAATGAATGAATGAATAATCCCCATTTTACAGGTGAGGTAACTGAGGCCCAGAAAAGTTAGGTAACTTGCTCAAGATCACACAGCAGACATGTGGTGGAGCCGGGATTAGAACCCAGGTTCTCTGACTCCCTGGCTACACCACACTAAACTACCCTGGTTCTCACTATAACATGATTATCTATGCTCTCCCACTATCTTGATTGTTGCCCCCTTGACCTTCCCATCAAGGAAATCACCTCTCTTCTCTCATCACTCCCAAGTCTTCTTGGCATCACCGCATTGCACACTAGATACAAAAAACTGGTGTCTTGTCTCTCTTCCAATGCTTGGAGCATATGAAGCACTTAATAATAATAATAATGTCGGTATTTGTTAAGCGCTTACTATGTGCAGAGCACTGTTCTAAGCGCTGGGGGAGATACAGGGTAATCAGGTTGTCCCATGTGAGACTCCCAGTCTTAATTCCCATTTTACAGATGAGGTCACTGAGGCACAGAGAAGTTAAGTGACTTGCCCACAGTCACACAGCTGACAAGTGGCAGAGCCGGGATTCGAACCCATGACTCCTCTGACTCCCAAGCCCGTGCTCTTTCCACTGAGCCATGCTGCTTCTCTAATAAATGTCCTAATTATCATCTGAGCCCTTGATAATTTCTCTCCATCCTTTCCCTCATCTGTGATAGTATAAAAATCCCAGGACAGATGCCATGTTAATTTAGGATTTAGTACAGTATGGTTATTTGGTAACATTCACTCCATGTTAATATTTTAACAAGAAAAGCAGGGTTGCCTAGGAGATAGTACACGGGCCTGGGAGTCATGGATCTAATCCAGGCTCCGCTGCTTCTCTGCTGTGTGACCTTGGGCAAGTCACTTCACTTCTCTGTGCCTCAGTTACCTCATCTGTAAAATGGGGATTAAAACTGTGAGCCCCGAGGGGTACAGGGACTGTGTCCAACCGGATTTGCTTGTATCCACCTCAGCATTTACTGAACATAGTAAGTGCTTAAAAAACACCACAGTTATTATTCTTATCATTATCATTTTAAATTTAGCACAGTAGTATCAAATCTATAAGGATGCAGGACTATAGTTGTCAGCCAACACAAGTGTTTAGGGTAAAGCCCCTGCCCTTTGGCAAAGGTTGCTAAGGAATGCAAATGCTCTAATTAGGAAATTGGTTGATTAGGAAGAGAGAGAATAAGATAGAAATGCAGTACAGTTATGTCTGAACCTTATAATTGCACAATTGAGCTGCTGGTAGTTCAGAATGCAGCAGGGCATAATTCCCGGGATGGTTTTCTGAAACTCATGAGAGAGGAATCATGCATTGAGGCAGTGGGGCCTGGTAGGAAAGAGAATGGAGCTGGGAGTCAGGTGTTTGAGCACCCAGCTCCACCATTGGTTTCTCCTTCTATACTGTAAGCTCGTTGTGGGCAGGGAATGTGTCTACCAACTTTGTTATATTATACTTTCCCAAGTGCTTAGTACAGTGCTCTATAAACAGTAAGTGCTCCATAAATATGATTGATCACTCAAGGCAATTCAAAGTCATTTTATTCTCCAAATTATCCTGCTCTCCACTGCAAGTTTTAGACAGACATTAATAAAAATAAATAATTTTTAATAGATAATTTAAAGATGGTGCTTGTAATTGTGGCCACTGGACTTATAGATTTTTCAAAAATGAGCCTGAAAATCCCTGTTATTTTGATTTTGTACCCCAGTTGCTCACAAATAAATTGCCATCGGGGACATAGTCAGCTCCTCTACTTCACCCTCAGCCCCATAGCACTTATGTACACATCTACAAATTATTTATTGTGAATTATTTATTTACTTTAATGTCCATCTCCTTGTGAGCTCCTTGTGGGCAAGGGAAGTGTCTCCCGACTCTGTTGTACTGTGTTCTCCCAAGCACCCAGTAAGTACTCAATAAATGAGACTGTGAGCCCGTCATTGGGCAGGGATTGTCTCTATATGTTGCCAAATTGTATGTTCCAAGTGCTTAGTACAGTGCTCTGCACATAGTAAGCACTCAATAAATACTATTGAATGGATGAAATGAGACTAGTTGATTGAGATCCAGGGAGCACCTCAATTTCCTCATCTGGTAGATTGGGAGTCCCATGTGGGGCAGGGGCTGTGGCCAGTCTCATAAGGTTGCATCTACAACAGTCCTTGGCAAATAGTAAGTGCCATAAATGCCATCATTTTCATTAATGTGTTGTGTACATTTCCAAAGGCTTATGCCTGAACCTTATTATGCATCTGCACTTGTATAATCTGACATTTTGGGCTACCAGGAAGCTACTCTTTCTCCTCCTTGCCCACCAGGCTCCAGACTTTCACAGCTAGAAAGATGGCAGCCCTAATGTTGCCCCACATAGCAGAGCTTCCTGACAGAGCCCACATTTCTGGGTTTTTCAGGTTCTTAAGGCTCTTACATAAAACACCCCTTAGCAGCATGGCCTAGTGGCAGGAACATGGGCTTGGGAGTCAGAGGGCTTGGGTTCTATTTTTGACTCTGCCTCTTGTCTGCTGTGTGACCTTGGACAAGCCACTTAACTTCTCTGTGCCTCAGTTACCTCATCTGGAAAATGGGAATTAAGACTGTGAGCCCCATGTGGGACAACCTGATGACCTTGTATCTACCTCAGCACTTAGAACGGTGCTCAGCACATAGTCATGTTAAGCACTTAACAAATGCCAAAAATCCCCACCCTTACCCCTTCTAGGTTGTGAGCCTGTTGTTGGGAAGGGATTGTCTCTATCTGTTGCTGAATTGTACTTTCCAAGCACTTAGTACAGTGTTCTGCACACAGTAAGCGCTCAATAAATATGAATGATGATTTCTTAACTGCAAAAAGAGGTAGGGTGGCATTGATCTAGTTTTCTGAAAGTCATTCCCCTGTCTGATATTGATAAGGCACCAGGCACCTTTATTCATTCATGCACTCAATCATATTTATTAAGCGCTTACTGCGTGCAGAGTGCAGTCCTAAGCACTTGGGAGAGTACAACAGAACATTAAACAGATACATTCCCTGCCCACAACGAGCTTACAGTCTAGAGGTGGGGAAACAGACATCAATATAAATAAATACATTACAGACATGGACATAAGTGTTCTGGGGCTGGGAGGGGGGCAGAACAAAGGAAACAAGTCAGGGTGAGGCAGAAGGGAGTGGGAGAAGAGGAAAGGGGGACTTAGTCTGGGAAGGCCTCTTGGAGAAGATGTGCCTTCAATAAGGCTTTGAAGGAGGGGAGAGTAAGTGTCAGATTTAAGGAGGGAGGGCATTCCAGGCCAGAGGCAGGATGTGGGCTAGGAGGTCTGGTATCTTTAAGTGCCCAACTTCCCCCAACCATGGCTCTGCCACTGAATTCTGCTTGTTGGGAGTGGTACCTGGCCTTTTAGGGTCCTGGGGAGGGATTGAGTGGCTCTGGGGCAAGGTCGAGGGTCAGAGGTTCCCTCCGCATCATGCCCTGGGTTTCATTTATTTGGGCAAAAAGTTCTATATGACATCATATATTAGAGAAACAGCATGGCTCAGTGGGAAGAGCACAGGCTAGGGAGTCAGAGGTCATGCTTTTGCATCCCGGCTCTGCCACTTGTCAGCTGTGTGACTGTGGGTGAGTCACTTAACTTCTCTGTGCCTCAGTTACCTCATCTGTAAAATGGGGATTAACTGTGAGCCTCACATGGGACAACCTGATGACCCTGAATCTACCCCAGCACTTGGAACAGTGCTCTGCACATAGTAAGCACTTAACAAATACCAACATTATCATTAGGTTATTTTGCATACACTTCATAAATAAGATAAGCATTCCTTGTGGGTTAGCAATGGTGCATCCGGGATTTGTGAGTGCCAAGGGTGACCGTCCTAGGAAGTGGCCATTTTGGAAATGATCTGACATGCGAAAAGGAGAACAAAACATTCTAGGATGTGATTCCTTGGCTGTGCATAAATCAGGGTAGGTCCAGGCATGGTATAATTTGGCAAAAAAACCAAATGGGCCAGGCCTCTGCTGAGGAAGTTTGGGCCTAATTATTATCACTATTATCATTTTTTAAATGGTATTGGTTGAAATGCTTATTATGTGCTAAGCACTGTAATAATAATAATAATAATGTTGGTATTTGTTAAGCGCTATGTGCAGAGCACTGTTCTAAGCGCTGAGGTAGACACAGGGTAATCAGATTGTCATTCATTCATTCATTCAATAGTATTTATTTAGCACTTACTATGTGCAGAGCACTGTACTAAGTGCTTGGAATGTACAAATCGGTAACAGAAAGAGACAGTCCCTGCCCTTTGATGGGCTTACAGTCTAATCAGGGGAGACAGACTGACAATAACAATAGCAATAAATAGAATCAAGGGGATGAACATCTCATTAAAACAATAGCAAATAAATAGAATCAAGGTGATGTACATCTCATTAACAAAATAATAGAATCAAGGTGATGTACATTTCATTAACAAAATAAATAGGGTAATGAAAATATATACAGTTGAGCGGACAAGTACAGCGCTGAGGAGAGGGGAAGGAAGAGGCGGAGGAGCAGAGGGAAAAGGGGAAAAAGAGGGTTTAGCTGAGGGGAGGTGAAAAAGGGGGGTTTGAGGGGGAGCAGAGGGAGCAGAGGGAAAAGGGGGAACTCAGTCTGGGAAGGCCTCTTGGAGGAGGTGAGCTCTAAGTAGGGTTTTGAAGAGGGGAAGAGAATTAGTTTGGCGGAGGTGAGTAGGGAGGGCATTCCAGGGCTGCGGGAGGATGTGGCCCAGGGGTCGACGGCGGGATGGGCGAGAACAGGGGAAGGTGAGGAGGTGGGTGGCAGAGGAGCGGAGTGTGCGGGGTGGGCAGTGGAAAGAGAATGGAGGAGAGTAGGAGGGGACAAGGTGATGGAGAGCCTTGTAGCCTAGAGTGAGAAGTTTTTGTTTCATTCAGAAGTTGATATGCAACCACTGGAGGTTTTTAAGAAGGGGAGTGACATGCCACGTGAGGCTTACAGTCTTAATCCCCATTTTACAGATGAGGGAACTGAGGCACAGAGAACTGAAGTGACTTGCCCACAGTCACACAGCTGACAAGTGGCAGAGCCAGGATTCACTATACTAAGCGCATATCCCACATGGGACTCATGGTCTTAAGTCTCATTTTACAGATGACATAGCTGAGGCACAGAGAAGTTAAGTAACTTGTCCAATTATCTCAGGTATGACTGGGCCCATCTCTGAATGGCTTTGTGGAGGCCTGCCCAACCAAATGGAAGGGAGAGAAAACTCTACGGAGTGACAACAATTCCAGATTCCTTTCCCTGAGGTCATGCCCTGAGGCTATTTTTAACCTTTACCTGTTCTCCCCCACCCCCTGCTCATTTTAGTCACAACTGGGTGGTTTTCCTTCCATTCCTCAAAGAGCACTGAATGGGAAGGACATCCTGGAAGCCTGGTAGTTCTGGTTTGTTGGGGGTGGACATGGGTTCCACAGAGAGCAATCTGAGCCCCTTGTGTTCAGTCAGTCAGTCAGTCAGTTGTATTTATTGAATGCTTACTCTGTACAGATCACACTGTACTAAGAGTTTGGGAGAGTACAGCATAGCAGTGTTGGTAGACAGGTTCCCTGCCCCCAGTGAGTTTACAGTCTACAGAGAGAGACCGACTTTAGTATAAACAAACTGTGGTTATGTACATAAGTGCTGTGGGGCTGAGGGAGGGGTGAATAAAGGGTGCACATCCAAGCTCAAGGGTAATGCAGAAGAGAGTGGGAGTGTGTTAAAATCCAAAGTAGTTTAATTGCTGAGTTGATGAATAATTCACATCTGTATGGTACCGGAGGAAAGAGCTGAATGGGTTGGAGTTTAGAACACAGTTTCCCCTTGGTGTGGTAAGTGGCCTTATGTATTTGTCAGTTATTTGGAGTTGTGAAAAATCTGCTTCATTTTATGCTTTCAAAAACTAGAGGTAACCCTCACTTTTGCACATATCTCATTATCCTGTCATTTTATTTAAGCTGGTTATGAGCAGGGATCTTGTCTACCATCTCTGTTATACTTTACTCTCCCAAACATCTAATACAGTGCTCTGCACACAATAAGTGCTTAATAAATACCAGTGAATGATTTGGCTAAACTCTAAAGCAAAAATTTGATAAATCACATTAAATATTCTTTCAAAATAATTATTTCAAAAATCTTGGTACCATATTAAGTTTAGAATATGTAAAATGCCCTGGATTTAATTTAAAGCCAAAGACTTTGGCTTTTGGAGACCAAAAGGCAAAAGAAAGGATCCATCCCTAAGGAATTGTTGAATAAAATTTTTTTTAAAATCTATAAAAACCTCTCAGAGTGTATTGGGATTTTCTGTGTTAAAGTTTCTCCTAATATTTTTTAAAGGGCTCTTTAATTTTTATGGGTAAGTCTACACCAGGCCTAAATTCCCAAATAGTTTGGAAGGAGACCATAATATTCTGATGTCCCTTACTTACACATTGGTTTCACTGTTGTAGTTTCAGTGAAAATGCAGCAAAAAATGAAGGACTATATTTCAATGTTTTACAAACTGCAAAGAGGAAAGGCTTTTAGGTGTAAAGACTTGACCTGCTTTCACCAGCATCAGTCACGAAAATCCACTCAGCACAGGACTCAGAGAGAAACTCAAAAGACTGGCCCACCATCAGAATTCCCTTTTGAAATATAGAAAGGCCTACGGGTTTGAAAAGGACATCATCAAAACTTAAGCCTAATTCTAACTATCCTGAAGTTTTCAGGCACCTAAATTTTGACCTAAGTATGTTTCAGTGTTGGGGGTGAGAGGGAGGACGGGAAGGAGAGGGCGAATGAGTTTCAGGGAGTGCTTATCCAAAAAAACTAAGTGCATCGAGCACTGTGGGAAAGAGTAGTCAAACAGTAATCAAATTGGGAGAAGATGAGAACTTGAACCAGGGTAGAGGTCATTTGAGTGGAAAATACAGTCTTTGCAATGCTCCAGAAATGTTTGTGGTGGTGAGGATTAAATGTGGAATTTACAAATGATGATGATGACTGTTTCCAACCTGATTATCTTGTATCTACCCTAGTGTTTAACAGTGCTTGGCACATAGTAAGTGCTTAACAACTATCATTATTGCTGTAATTTCCATAGTATTATTTTTATGAGCCCCAGTCCTGAGATTGCAGGTTCAAAAACCTGTACAGAGGATTTAATGCCACTTGCATTATCTCATTTTTGCCAATCGTGTACTCGGGCCCAGAGCCTAGAGGCCTGGGAAGGGTAACCCTTTCTCTTCCTGGGCTCCCAGGAGAGTTGAGGGTTTTCTTTCATTTTCCTTTTCAATGTTCCTAACTGTTCATCCCTCACAACTCTCCTACTTCTGACCCTTTGCCCATATTGTTCTCCTAGCGTGGAATTCCCTCCCCCACAAAATCCGACAGATCAGAGCTGTTCTGTCTTTCAAGTTCTCCTAAAGTTCCACCTAACTTCGGGAATCCTTTAGGATCTGTAAAATGGGGATTAAACACCTGCTCTCCCTCCTGCTCAGACTGTGAGTCCCATTTGGGATAGGGATTGGGTCCAACCTGATTACCTTGTATCTATCCACCCCAGTGCTCAGTATAGAACATGCACACAACAAATGTTTAACAAACATTATAATCCAAATCAGTTTATTAATAAAACTTCTCCAACAAATTCACAACATCCAGTTCCATATGGTCATGTTAACCTAACACCATCCTTAGCACATATGCATTTCATTCATCCTCAGAAATTAGTTATGCATATTTATATTTGTATGTTCAATTACCCTACTACTTAATGCCAACAGAATTGCAGTTTTGTTTTGTCTTATGCTGTCGAGTTCTCTCTGACCCATGGTGACTCCATCTCTCCACAGTTGCAGTACCTCTGGTTATATCCTGGTTTTTCCTCCTGATCCCACTGGATGTAAATAATTTTTGACAGTCCAACCCATTTGATATTAAGCTCCTTGAGGGTATGAAACATGCCTTCTGCTGTACTCTCCCAAGAGCTCAGTACAGTGCTTCACACTCAGTAGAAAGTGAAATATCAATGATGATGATGATATGTTACATAGTTAACCCATTAATGTTTTTTTCTGGATATATATCCTTTATAGCCAATTATCTCAATCTGCTGGTCTTCTCACATGTCTTCCTACAACAACGTCCTTATCTCTTTTCTAGAAAATCTAATTTTGGTGACTCCCTTCTATTCTTTTCACAGCATTATCTATTTTCTTTTCGATTGTGATTACAATTATCTAAAATGAAGAGCGCCTCTCTTTGCAGTCTTCAGTTTTGTTCAATCTAGACTTTATGCATCAAAAAAACCCCCTGTACAGTTGTTCTTCCTTTGGCCCATCTCTTGATGCAGAAGGTGCATTCCTATCATTTAAGTCATGTAGAAGACTAAACCCCTCCCAGGATGACACCTGGAGAGGTTCCTGTATTCTACCAGTCTCGACTATGGAGGGAGAGTCAAGAAGAGGCATATTCATGCCTTTCCTAGCTTGGGCAGTGGCTAACGAGTGGAAGGCAGTCTGCTATAAGTTAAAACTCACCTGTGCTGGGCAGCAGCGGCCTGGGAGAGAGTTGAGGTTGGAGACTCAAGTTTACCTCACAGAAGGTAAACCACTTACATATTTTTCCCAAGGAAACTCTGATACATTACTAGAATGATTGCAGATGGAGGTGGGGCATTCTGGAAGAGATGTGTTCATGGCATTGCTAAGGTAAGAGACGATTTGACACCATAAGACAAGAAGACTAAACCCCATCCTATTAGTCTATAATTTTAATTAATCCTTGGCAGGGTAAACCTCTGTGAAATCCATTTTGACAGAAAAGGTGAATAGAAATGAGGCAAAATTAGTCAGCTTTATCAAGTGCTGGAAAGAGTGATATTTCTCAACTGGATGTCTATAGTGGAGAATGCAGAATTAGGCATATGTGGAAACACTGCCCTGCTGGAAATGAGCGTTACTATGAAATATCAGTTGACCGTAGGGCAGGAAAATAACTTGAGCAATCCCTACATACTTTCCCAGCTATCTTTTCCAGTGCAGTTCTCAAAACAGATAACAACACAGTGCCAGGCATTCGAACCATTCAGCGGGCTTGATGAGACCTTGACAAAAAATGTCTGGTTTTTAGCTCCTCTCAACATCTTGAAAATGTTTTCATGTGCCTTGGAAAAGGATCTTTTCATTCCCTAAATCCATTTTATCAGTTGTATAAGACTGCTTCACTGTATCATCATCGATTAGTATTTGAGTTATAATGAACTGGATTGTGTAGTGATTACCCAAAAGACTTAATTCTGGGCTCTGGAACTATCATAGCTGACACAGCAACACATAACTGAAACTTTTTGAAAATGGCTAGTTGACAACCCAATGGCTAAATGGCATGATCCAAATCTGTGCTTTGTTATGTCTAAACTGTATTTTTAAGTTACCTCAAGGAGAGGAGTGACCAGGTAGAAGTAATCCCTGCTTCTTCCCTGTAACTGAACTTGAAAACAAGTAATTTCCTTGAGACTGTAAGCTCTTTGTGGGCAGGGAAAGTGACTGTCAATACTGCTGCACTCTACTCTCTCAAATACTTAGTCCAGTCTCAAGTACTTAGTCCAGTGCACACAGTAAATGCTCAATAAATACTGTTGATTGATGACTCCTTAGACCTGTGATTCTGTATAACGTCTGTCTGGGTATATAGCCCATTATTTAGGGTTTGCCAGTAGATCTCATTAGATTCATTGAAACCCAGAGAATTAGAAGCTTGAAATGGTTTTCCAAAGTTTGCAGTTTACAGCTGAATTCAATCATAAGCTTTCTCTACAAAATTAATCTGTTCCTGCAATGAAATGTTTTTAGGGATGCATAAATATCATCTCTAGATCTGAATAGAGATCAATAATGAACCATGAAGGTAACCAGAAGAGGAGACAGTAGAGTCCAAAAGTTTATAATAGGATGGAGGTAAATTCTAGACTGAGGATAAAGGTCAGGGTTTCAGGTCACGTGGACATTTGTCCTAACTTTTTTGCTGTTTTTTGTTTCTGTCTGTTCGTTTTGAATGGTATTAGTTAAGTGCTTACTATAGTGAATTCCCGAAGTGATCTTTTCTCTTTTTAATGCAAGTGTTTCAGTGGAAGCCTTTTAATCAATCAGTCAATTGTATTAATGGAGGACCCACTGTGTACAGACCACTGTACTAAACGCTTGGGAAACATCAATAGACGAAGTCACGATCCTTATCCTCAAGCAGCTTGTATTCCAGAAGGGAAGAGAGACACAAAATAACTTACCAAAAGAGAGAGAAATGTTTTTCTTTTTCTCCTACTTCCTTCTACATCCTCCTGACTTGTTCCCTTTATTCATCGCCTCTCCCAGCCCCACAGCACTTATGTACATATCTGTAATTTGTTTATATTAATTTCTGTCTCCCCCCTTTAGACTAAGCTCGTTGTGGGCAGGGAATTTATTTGTTACACTGTTTTACTGTACTCTTCCAAGTGCTTAGTACAGTCCTCTGTTCACAGTAAGTGCTTTAAATTCAATGGGCTGACTGAAGTCAGACAGAAGAAGAAATGCCCACCTTGACAGCCTCAGAAATGCCAGTTAGGCTTTGAAAAACAGAGGGATTCCCTGAAAAAAAAAAGAGATTGAAGTAGGGAAGAGAAGGGTTTTATTGGAAAGCCTGAAAACGAGACATAGGGTATCTTCATTTTATGTTACTCTCTTTATAAGCACATGGTTCTTTCCCTAGCTGGAAATCAACACGATCAGGTCTGAGCTCCCCAAAGTCACCCCTCCGCCTCTCCCCTTCCCCCAACTAACCCCCTCCCCTACTTTCCCATCCTTCCCTGCAGTATCCTCAGAGGAGATCTCCTCCCTCCTCGCAAGTGCCACCCCTTCCACCTGCGCCTCAGACCCCATTCCCTCTCACCTTATTAAAACCATCGCCCCTGCCCTCCTACCTTCCTTAACTTCTATTTTTAACCACTCAATCTCCAAGGGCTCCTTCCCCTCTGCCTTCAAACATGCCCACGTCTCCCCCATCCTAAAAAAAACCTGCTCTTGATCCCACTTCCCCCTCCAGTTATCGCCCTATCTCCCTACTACCCTTCCTTTCCAAAATCCTAGAACGAGTCGTCTACAATCGATGCTTAGAATTCCTTAACTCCCATTCTCTCCTAGACCCCCTCCAATCTGGCTTCCGTCCCCTCCACTCTACCGAGACTGCTCTCTCTAAGGTCACCCGTGACCTCCTTCTTGCCAAATCCTATGGCTACTACTCCATTCTGATCCTCCTTGACCTCTCTGCTGCCTTTGACACCGTCGACCATCCCCTCCTCCTCCATACCTTATCTCACCTTGGCTTCACGGACTCTGTCCTCTCCCAGTTCTCCTCTTACCTCTCTGGCCGGTCATTCTCGGTCTCCTTCGCTGGAGCCTCCTCCCCCTCCCATCCTTTAACTGTTGGAGTTCCTCAAGGGTCAGTTGTTGGCCCTCTTCTGTTCTCCATTTACACTCACTCCCTTGGTGAACTCATTCGCTCTCACGGCTTTGACTACCATCTCTACGCAGATGACACGCAGATCTACATCTCCGCCCCTGTCCTCTCCCCCTCCCTTCAGGCTCGCATCTCCTCCTGCCTCCAGGACGTCTCCACCTGGATGTCGGCCCGCCACCTAAAATTCAACATGAACAAGACTGAGCTCCTCATCTTCCCTCCCAAACCCGGTCCTCTCCCAGACTTCTCTATCACCGTTGATGGCACGACCATCCTTCCCGTCTCTCGGGCCCGCAATCTCGGTGTCATCCTTGACTCGTCTCTCTCGTTCACCCCACACATCCTATCCGTTACCAAGACCTGCCGGTTTCACCTCTACAATATCGCCAAGATCCGCCCTTTCCTCTCCACCCAAACGGCTATCTTACTGCTACAGGCTCTCGTTATATCCCGGCTAGACTACTGTGTCAGCCTTCTCTCTGACCTCCCTTCCTCCTCTCTCGCCCCGCTCCAGTCTATTCTTCACTCCGCTGCCCGGCTCATCTTCCTGCAGAAACGATCTGGGCATGTCACTCCCCTTCTTAAACAACTCCAGTGGTTGCCTATCAACCTCCGCTCCAAACAAAAACTCCTCACTCTAGGCTTGGAGGCTCTCCATCACCTTGCCCCTTCCTACCTCTCCTCCCTTCTCTCTTTCTACCACCCACCCCGCACGCTCCGCTCCTCTGCCGCCCACCTCCTCACCGTCCCTCGGTCTCGCCTATCCCGCCGTTGACCCCTGGGTCATGTCCTCCCGCGGTCCTGGAACGCCCTCCCTCCTCACCTCCGCCAAACTGATTCTCTTTCCCTCTTCAAAACCCTACTTAAAACTCACCTCCTCCAAGAGGCGTTCCCAGACTGAGCTCCTCTTCTCCCTCTACTCCCTCTGCCATCCCCCCTTTACCTCTCCGCAGCTAAACCCTCTTTTTCCCCTTTTCCCTCTACTCCTCCACCTCTCCCTTCCCATCCCCACAGCACTGTACTCGTCCGCTCAACTGTATATATTTTCGTTACCCTATTTATTTTGTTAATGAATTGTACATCGCCTTGATTCTATTTAGTTGCCATTGTTTTTACGAGATGTTCTTCCCCTCGACTCTATTTATTGCCATTGTTCTCGTCTGTCCGTCTCCCCCGATTAGACTGTAAGCCCGTCAAACGGCAGGGACTGTCTCTATCTGTTGCCGACTTGTTCATCCCAAGCGCTTAGTACAGTGCTCTGCACATAGTAAGCGCTCAATAAATACTATTGAATGAATAGCTGGAAATGAAACATTATCTGAGAACCTCCAATCTAGGGCCAGGGTTCTAATTCCAACTCTACTTGTCCACAGTGTGACCTTGGGAGAGTCATTTTGCTTCTCTGTGCCTCAGTTGCCTCCTCTATAAATTGGGGATTAAGACTGTGAGCCCCACATGGGATATCCAACACGATTATTTTGTATCCACCCCAGTACTTAGTACAGTGCCTGGCATATAGTAGGTGCTTAACCAATACTGTTAAAAAAAATACATTGACAATACTTTATTATTCCCCCTTCTCCTCCTCCACTCCCCTCCATCCCCAATCCTTCCCTACAACCAAGGAACTAAAAATGGCTCCTGCAGTGATGTGAAAGGGGAAAAAGAGCCTTAGGAAAAGTGTGAGGGGGAGAGAGGAGAAGGAAAAGAATGTTGGCAGAGAAGGGCAGGGCAAAATAGGTTTCTTTTTCCAAGGTGCTCCTCTGTAGACTGTAAGATCCTTGTGGGCAAGGATTCATTCATTGATTCGTATTTATTTATTACTAATCACTTTCATTCATTCATTTAATAGTATTTATTGAGCGCTTACTATGTGCAGAGCACCGTACTAAGTGCTTGGAATGTACAATTCGACAACAGAGACAAGCCCTGCCCAATAAAGGGCTCACAGTCTAAAAGGGGGAGACAGGCAGAAAAACAAAACAGAACAAAACAAAAGGATACTATGTACCAACTCTATTATATTGTACTTGTTCAAGTGCTTAGTACGGTGCTCAGCACAGAGTTAATGCTCAATAAATACTACTGACTGATTGATCCTCTGGCATTGGGTAGAGTGCTGGGAAGCATGTTGGCACCTGGGAGTCAATCAATCGTATTTATTGAGCACATACTGTTTGCAGAGCACTCTACTAAGTGCTTGGGAGAGTACAGTATAGCAATGTAACAGGCACATTCACTGCCCACAGTGAGTTTTCAGTCTAGAAGGAGGGTAGAGTCAGGTGTCATCCAATCAATGGGTCCATCAAATTTGGGACCTTAGGGCTCAGGCTCAGCAAGGCCCTCCTGGAAGGGTCATGAGAGAGAAAGACTAAAGATTTTTTTCTCAGCTCTGATACCCTTGATGAGGCTGGGAGGGATGACAAGAGGAGCCTGATTAAGGTTCAGGGTTTAGAAACCAAGATGAGTGGGCCCTGGGAGGAATCTGTGGAGAAGTAATTAAGTTAATTACTGAGTTAGAAACAGAAGCAGTCTGGCACTTTTAAAGTTACAGGGCTCAGCTTTGGACAGCTGATTACATGTTATTATTGTTGTTGAATCGCTTTTAAAACACGTACTTTGTGAAAAGCACTGCTATTAGTGCTGTGGAAAGGTATACGATATGGTGCCTGTTCCCCGGGGGCTCAAACCTAAAAGGTTTTTGAGGGTTGGGGGACAGGAAAGGCTGAGAAAGAAATTACTGAGAAAACTCAATAAATAACACTTCACTAACTATTGTAACACGGTGAGAGATATCACAGGGTTTTATATTCCTAATACCCGAGTTGCATATTTCCATGAGTTCCAATTCCAGTTCCACCACTTGTGAAGTCACTTCACTTCTCTGTGCCTCAGTTACCTCATCTGTAAAAAAGGGATTAAGACTGTGAGCTCCATGTGGGACAGGATTTATGTCCAACTTGATTACCTTGTCTCTACCCCAGTGCTTAGAACAGTGCTGGTATATAGTAAGTGCTTAACAAATGCCATAATTATTATTATTATTATAACCATCCAACAACCCTTTTTGCTCTTTCACCCCTAACTTTCCCCCCTAAGAGCCAATTATGAACCTCTCACAATAATAATGATAATCTTGGTATTTATTAAGCAATTATTATGTGCCAAGCACAGATTAACAGGTTCCACATGGGGCTCACAGTCTAAGTAGGGAGAAGGGGTATTGAATCCCCATTTTGCAGATAAGGGACCTGAGGCATGGAGAAGTTAAGTGACTTGCCCAAGACCACACAGCAGACGAGTGGTGGATCTGGGATTAGAACCCAATTCCTCTGACTCCCAGACCTGTGTTCTTTCCACTAGGCCATGCTACTCCTCATCCATGAAGTTATCCTAACTTCTTTTAGGTTAGGATAACCTAACCTATCCTAACCCAGACTGAGCTCCCCTTTTCCCTCTACTTCCTCTACCCTCCCCCCTTCACCTCTCTGCAGCTAAACCCTCTTTTCCCCCCATTTCCCTCTGCTCCCCCCCCCCCTTCCCATCCCCTCAGCACTGTACTCGTCTGCTCAACTGTATATATCTTCATTACCCTATTTATTTTGTTAATGAAATGTATATCACCTTGATTCTATTTATTTGCTATTGTTTAAATGAGTTGTTTGTCCCCTTGATTCTATTTATTGCTATTGTTCTTGTCTGTCCGTCTCCCCCGATTAGACTGTAAGCCCATCAAAGGACAGGGACTGTCTCTATCTGTTATACCGATTTGTACATTCCAAGCTCTTAGTACAATGCTCTGCACATAGTAAGCGCTCAGTAAATACTATTGAATGAATGAATGAATACTTGCAATGTCTTTTGGTTATTCATTACAATGTTTACTAACCACTTACATGAAAAGGTGTTTTTAGTTTGTTTTGAACCTTTTAGTTTAAAGCTACAGTGGGTGCTCCCTTGATTTGTTTTAGTGGGAATCACAAACATCAATTCTGTATTTTCCCTGATCACACATTTCATGATTTTGTAAATTTCAAGCATCATTATTATGATTGCTATTATCATTATATTTAAGTGCTTATTATGTGCCAAACATTCTACTAACTGCTGGGATAAATACATTGTGATCAGGTCAGAAGTAGCACCTGTCAAGTAGGAGGAGAACAAGTATTTAATTATCATTTTACAATGAACTACCTGTCTATCCCTACTGAAAAGTCTTAAGAATGTAGGACTCTGTAGCTTGAAGACACAATATTCTAAAAAGAACTTGATCTATAATGCTTATACTGGAAAATGGTTAGCGTTTGTAATACTATAACACCGCTTTTGGTTTACTGCCACTTTTATTTATGCTCAATATGTACATAAGTGGAGCTGGGGGGTTTTAATGTGTGCCATACAAAATTTGCCTCTCATGAAATAATCTGCTTTAGTTAAGATTTTAACCAATTCCAGAGTTCAAAAAGGTGCAGTATACAAATTCCCAGTCATCGGTTATCATTTTATAGTATTTTACATTTCCAGTTTTTGACTTCCCAAAGGCAAAATGAAAAACCAGATAGAAATCCAGAGCAGTGGTGGGAGGAATCAAAACCAAGTTAAGGGTCCAATATTTATCTGAAGATAAATTGCATTGTGAATGGGGAAACGTACAACTTCACTGCCTAGCTGAGAAATAATGCAAAAATACATTTTCTTTCCTAGGATTCCTCCCAAGGCATGAAAGTTGTTTGTCTCTGAAATCTTGTAATTTCCTGATCCAGTCATGTTAACAGTAGAGGATTTTGGGAGCCCAGGGCCCTAGGGCCTGACAGGAAGACGCTGTCTACTAAAGGTGCCCTGGGCCAATCACGGGGTTCTCTTGAGGTTGCAGTCCCAAGTCAGACCCAATCTGTCTGCCCAAACATAACTGGATCTGAAATGCTGAGTTGCAAATGGAAGTGCTAATCACCAATCTACCTTTTGTTTAGTTGCTTACAAGTCAGGGCAAGGGAATTATGACCTTTTTTCAACCTGACTCAGGCTCGCATTGTGCAGACACAAGCAGTGATTGGTTTGGCAGGTAGAATTCTGAAAATGGCCCCCCTTCTCAGAGGCTGATGTATCCTCATCATCAGTGGTATTTCTTGAGTGCTATTTGCAAAGCACTGTACTAAGTACTTGGGAAAGTATAAATATAACAGAGTTGGTAGACTTGTTCCTAACTCCCAGACCTCCCCTTGGCAGGGGTGCTGGATGGACTGAGGAGAAGCAGTTGGTTAGCATAGGGAGCTGAGCCATAGCTAATGGTCTAGTTTATCTATTCTGATCTCTGGATTTTGTAAAAGGGATAGTCTTTATTTTTGAAGGCAAAGGGCAGTCCTGGTCATGAAACTTCGATTATTTCCCCTTTTTAAATTAAGCATTGTGGCCTAATAGATAGAGCACAGGTCTGGGAGTCAGAAGGACCTGGCTTCTAATTCCAGCTCTGCCATTTGTCTACTGTGTGATCTTGGGCAAGTCACTTAAGTTCTCTAGACCTCAGTTACCTCATATGTAAAATGGGGATTGAAACTGGGAGCCTTATGTGAGACAGGGACTGTGTCCAACCCAATTATCTTGTCTCCACCCAAATGCTTAGTACAGTGCCTGGCAGATAGTGTTTAACAAATACAATCATCATCATCATCATCATCACATTTCTCTAGTTAGCAGGATAGTTTTCAAATCATGATGACTTTCATGTGTGATTTCACGACCAAATTCAATGCATTCTCTGGGTAGTGAGCAGTTCTTGCATAATCCCCAATATCTGTAAAATTAGGTAAGGGTTTGGTTTGACCTTCTGACTGTGTCCTTTGTCTTGCTGGACAAGTCAGATGAGCAGGACCGCTTTATGCAGGCCCATAGCTGACAGGGATTCATTTCCTTTGTGCACCCACGTGACACCCCAACCTCTAAGTTGTTTCCACAGTGGTGAGAGAATATGGTGTATTTTGGGACCTCAGAAGTGTTTTTACCTTTTCTTCGCTCTTACTATTCTGTCATGCTCCCAGTTAAAAAAATACATATATATGGACCCAACAAAATGGCCATGAGGAGCAGTGTGGCCTAGTGAAAAGAGCAGAGACCTGAGAGTCAGAGGATCTGGGTTCTAATCCTGGCTCTACCTGTTGCCTCCTGTGTGACCTTGGGCAAGTCTCAACTCCTCTGTGCCTCAGTTTTCTCAAATTGTAAAATGGGGTTTCAAAACGTTTTCTCCCTCCTACTTAGCCTATGAGTCGCATCTGGGTCAGGTACTGTGTCCAACCTGGTTAACTTGTACCTACCTCAGTGCTTAGAACAGTGCTTGAAACACAGTAAACACCTGTGAGCCCCATGTGGGGCAGGAACTGTGTCCTACCTTAGTCGCTTGTACATACCCTAGTGTTTAGAACAGTGCCTGGCCCAAAGTAAGCATGTAACAAAAACAAAAAAACCCTGACCAAATACTATAATAATGATAATGATAATGAGGGAAGCAGCATGGCTCAGTGGAAAGAGCACAGGCTTGGGAGTCAGAGGTCATGGGTTTGAATCCCAGCTCTGCCACTTGTCAGCTGTGTGACTGTGGGCAAGCCACTTAACTTCTCTGTGCCTCAGTTACCTCAACTGTAAAATGTGGATTAAGACTATGAGCCTCACGTGGGACAACCTGATTACTCTGTATCTACCCCAGCACTTGGAACAGTGCTCTACACATAGTAAGCGCTTAACAAATACCAACATTATTATAATAACAATAACTTCCTGGAAAAGTTAAACATATAAATACTCTGGGGTGACGGAAAGAGGAAAACTCTGGCTTGGGAAATCCCCTAGGGATCCACAGTTTTAAACAAGCCAGGAGACACATCAGGTGTCTGTTTTTTACCTCAGCAGCTCCATTTGTGCTGTAGGGTTATCAACTGCCAATTACTAGTCTTTAGTCTGGAACTTGGATTATGGAGGGGGTGTCTTTCAGGAATTCTAATCTCTTTGAAAGAAGGACACTGGTTTAGGGATGGTAATATGTATCATTGCAGTTGATGGCAAATTAGAAGTTATGATCTATGCTAGAGTGGAATACTGAAATAATAGGTGGGAAACGGTAGCAGCCAACTTAAAATATCATTCCCATGGAGATGAAGTGATTTTTGTCCGCTTGTTTCTCTACCTTACACTGTAAACTCCTTGAAGACAGGAACCACATCTTTTATTTCTGTTGCCTAATCCAGTGCTCTGCACACTGAAGGTGATCAATAAATGATATTAATGATAATAATTACAATAATTGTGGCATTTGTTCAGTGCTTACTACGTGCCAAGCACTCTACCAACCTCTAGGGTAGATACAACCTAATTAGGTCAAAACGAGTCCCTGTCCCACAGCAGGCTCACAGATTAAGGATTGTTAATGATCTGAAGCTAGGCCTGCCTCTTGGCAAAGAAATAGTCTAGATGATTGTATGAGGCTCTTTAGACCTATGATTCTAGGAACATCTTCCACCTGGTTTGAGACTTGGTGGGGAAGTAAAATTTGGCTGCTTTCCCAGTAAGTGATATTTTTGAGGTTGGCATAAAAGTAGAAGACACCCAGATACTTCTTCTTTCTCCTAACACATTTTCATGTGGGTATTTCTGACTCATCTATTCACTTCCTAGAATACCCTACATTTGTCCTTACTGACTCGAATCATTCTTCTCTGATACAGCCTATAAACACAGCCAATCAATAGTATTTATTGAGATTTTTCTAAGTGCAAAGCACTGTACTAGGAAGTAGTAGCTTGTATTAAGCACTTACTGAGAGCAGAGTACTTTACTAAGTGCTGAGAGAGAATACACAGGTGGGAATTAGACATTAGACCCTTGAGGGTCTCACAGTGGAAGTCTTTGTCCCCATTTTCCTTCTTTTAAACCCCTCCCCTCACCCCATATGAACACTTAGACCTGGCTCCATCATTACCAACCCCCAGTCCTTAGCCCCGATCCACCCTCTTGGGTGCTTCCGAGACTAAGCCCCACTTTTCTTCATCTCCCACTCCCTTCTGTGTCACCCTGACATGCTTTCTTTGCTCTCTCCCCTCCCCGCCCAACCCTACAGCACTTACATATATATCTGTAATTTTATTTTATTTCTATTGATGTCTATTTGTATTGATATCTGTCTCCCCTCTCTAAACTGTGAGCTCTTGTGGGCAGGGATTGTCTTTCTTTATTGTTGTATTGTACTTTCCTAAGTGCTTAGTACAGTGCTCTGCAAACAGTAAGCATTTCATAAATAAGATTAAATGAATGAATACTGCCCAACACTCACAAGGGATGACGCGATTGGTTGTTAAGGCACAACCTGACTTCTAATCCTGGCTCTGCCACTTACCTGCTGTGTGACCTCAGATAAGTCACTTAACTTCTCTGGGCCTCAGTTCCCTCATCTGCAAAATGGGGTTTCAATACCTGTTCTCCCTCCCACTTAGACTGTGAGCCCCATGTGGGATCTGATTTCTTGTATCTACCCCCAGCCTTAGTACAATGCTTGGCACAGAGTAAGTGCTTAATAAATAATATTTTGTTATTATTATTATTATTAACTGGGGCAAAGATGAGAGAGGAGGAGTTTAGGAGAGTACAACAAAAACAAGATACATAGTCCCTAGCCTCACTGAATTTTCAATCTAGTAGTGGAGCCAGCAGAAACTTATTTAGAGTGGGAATGGGAGGAAGAACAAGGAGATAGAAACAAAGCCTATTAGAATGGAAGAGCTGAAGAAATAATTTGAATATATGAGAAAATACACACATGACCATAAGTATGGCTAGGCAAAAAAAGCAAGGTTGCTATGAATGGTTATGTTGACACAACTATGATGATAGTCATATGTCCGCTCTCCCCACCTTCAAAACCCTCCAACAATCACATCTCCAAAAGGCCTTCCCTGATTAAGCTCTCGTTTCCCCTAACCACCCTCCCCTCGGCATTTATTATGCTGTTTTCTATGACCTCGTAAGCACTTTGATACACACCCCAGCACCACATCGGTTAAATATCAGTTGATCGATCAGTAGCATCTTTTGAGCACGTACCGGGTGCAGAGTGCTGTACTAAGCGATGGAAGTGTCCAAAACAATGTAGTATGGGGACACGATACCTGCCCCAAGAAGCTTACAGACTAGCATTTGGAAATTAACTCCTATTCTACTCTGTTGCTTCCTCTTACTTGTAATTTTTTTAGTGTATGTCTCCCCAGATGGATGGAAAACTCCTTGTGGATAGGGATTATGCTTAACTCTGCTGTATCCTTCTAAGCGCTCAATCAATAGTACTGCTGGATTGAGTAGTCCTTCAGATCCAAGACATTCATTCATTAATTCAGTAGTATTTATTGAGCGTTTACTATGTGCAGAGCACTGTACTAAGCACTTGGAATGTACAATTTGGCAACAGATAGAGACAATCCCTGCCCATTGACAGGCTTACAGTCTAACTGGGGGAGACAGACAAAAACAATAGCAATAAATAGAATCAAGGGGATGTACATCTCATTAACAAAATAAATAGGGTAATAAAAATATATACAATTGAGCAGATGAGCACAGAGAGGGGAAGGGAGAGGGGGAGGAGCAGAGGGAAAGGGGGGAAAGGGGGTTTAGCTGAGGGGAGGTGAAGGTGGGGCAGAGAGGCAGCAGAGGAAGCAGAGGGAAAAGGGGAAACAGTCTGGGAAGGCCTCTTGAAGGAGGTGAGCTCTCAGTAGGGCTTTGAAGAGGGGAAGAGAGTTAGTTTGGCGGAGGTGAGGCGGGAGGGCATTCCAGGACAGCGGGAGGACGTGGGCCAGGGGTTGACAGTGTTGCTGACAGTGAGACTGTATGCATGGGTGGATCATGGACATGGATAGAGAATCTCTTGCCTTCAGAGTTCATGAAAATGCAGTAGAGCACCCTTTTTTAATGGTATTTGTTAAGTGCCTACTCTGTGCCAGACACCATACTAAGCACTGGGGTAGATACAAGATAATCAGATTGGACACAGTCCATGTACCAGATGGGGTTCACAGTCTTAATCCTCAATTTACAGATAAGGTAACTGAGGCCTGGAGAAGTGAAGTGACTTGCCCCAGGTCACCCAGCAGACAGAGAGTGGAGCCGGGCCCCTTGCCATTTGGTTGAGCACTGCTTAGATTCCAATGGTTAAGCAGGGAAAGATATGTTTTACTGGCAGCAGGGCATGTGTTTGACTTGGTTTTGTAGCAGTGGGGAGGGTTTGTGCTGAGTCATCCCCTTTCTTTGGCCCCGTCCTGCCTTGTCTAGTTGTCTTCGTCCTCTCCCAATTCTTTTTTAATGTCAGTCAACTGTATTTATTGAGAGCTTACTATATGCATTGCACCTTACTAAGCTCTTGGGAAAGTACAATATAACAGCAGACAAATTCCCTGCCCACAACCAGCTTACAGTCTAGAGGGGGGGCATCAGACATGAATATAAATAAATTACAGAAATGTACGTAAGTGCTGTGGGGCTGGGAGGGGAGATGAATAAAGGGAACAAGTCAGAGCATCGCAGAAGGGAGAAGGAGAAGAGGAAAGGAGGGCTTAGTCAGAGCAGGCCTCTTGGACGAGATGTGCCTTCAATAAAGCTTTGAAGGGGGAGTGAGTAATTGCCTGTCGGATATGAGGAGGTAGGGTGTTCCAGCCAGAGGCAGGATGTGGGCAAGAGGTTGGCAGCGAGAATAGATGAGATCGAGGTCACAGTGAGAAGGTTAGCATTAGAGGAGTGAAGTGTCCGTCTCCCCCTGTGGACTGTAAGCTTCTTGAGGGCAGGGATTGTGTCTACCAACAATATTGCACTGTACCAAGCACTTGATATGGTGATCTGCCCATAGGAAATATTCAATAAATGCCATTAATTGATTGATAGAATAAATCAGGGAAGAATCGTGATAAATTACTGCTTTGCTGCTCCACTTGTGGAGTTCCAGAGTGCCTTCCTGCTTGCTCTCCAATTTTTGTCTTCCTTCTCTGTTCTGTCTCATGGCCCACCGAAAATGATGTCTCATTCTGCTTTTGATATCTTTGCTTGAGCACTTGGGAATCTCAATTTTAAAGTTCCATTTTGTTTCCAGGGAGGGAAGCTTTGATCTAATTGGAATCCTGTGAGTTTGTCTCTCTATTGCCTCAGTAGGTTGAAAAAAGTACTCTAAAAGATCCCTCATTAATGGCACAAATGTTAGTAGTCTTGTCATCTTGACAACTAGGACTTTTTGTTATAATCCATCACAGTGGGACTAGAAAAAATAGGGTGAACTGATAGAACTGTTTTTTAACTTGGATTTTTATAAAATTCCCCCATTATTAAAATCAGCTCATACAAGCAAGGATACTTTAATGTACTTTTAAAATGAGAACAGTGCTCCTTTATTTCTCCTGTCTTCTGTTTAAACTTTTCCCCTTAATCATTCAACTCCACCATCAGTCCTGCCTCTAAAAACCTCTTCACTCCATCTCTCCCATAAAATAAAATATTGGTTGCCAGAGTGAATTTCAACTGCAATTTGTAGTTCTCTGTTTTAAGGGCATTGTTTATTGTTTCACTGTATGTTCAGTCTGGCATTTATTCAACTGTATTTATTTTGTGCTTACTGTGTGCAGAGCACTGTATAAGCACTTGGGAAAGTACAATACAACAGTAATATACATAGTTAGAAATTATGTATTAATAGTAATGTATATCTTCCCATCTAGAATGTAAACTCACCATGGGCAGGAACGTGTTAGCAACTCTATGGTACTGCACTGTATTGAGAAGCAGTGTGGTTTAGTGAGAAGCAGCTTGGCTTACATTTTACTTCTGTATAATCAGTCAAGCATTTATTGATCATTTTCTGTGCACAGAGCACTGTCTTATTTGAAGATGCCACAGATAATGAATCTCACCTATGAGAGTGTGTCTGTCTGTCTGTCTGTCTGAGAAGGCCAATGTGGGATCCAGAGTCCCAGCCACACTGCTCACAAACAGCACTGGGCCTGTTTCCTCTTTTGCCTCCTCATTTTGTCTGATACAAAGGTTTTACTCAAGACAGCCCACTCCTTTCTCGTTAGCAAATTGCCATGGTGGTGTAGTCTCAGAAATTGAACTCTGGTTTTTAGCTGGGATGCAGTATTGTCTGACAAAATGCTGGGTAGAAATGTGGCCCCAAAATGGCATTTTCAGTAACAAATTTCTCTCCCAAAACTTTGGGAAGATACAACCAATTTTTCCAATTGAAATCCAGAGAATAATTTCCTACTTTACCTAAACACTGAACATTATTTTCTTGCGATGAAGAAGTATTGGCTAAATTTTAAGAGGAAAAAAGAAAAACAGAAGAGTACAGCTTCATTCTCTTGGTCCTTCCTGTCACGCACTTGGGAGGTGGATATCTAGCATGATCTCTAAGGAGGAAAATAAGGGGAGTAAAACAGGATGTGTGTTCTGGAACCACTGTTGGAAAGAAGCAAGGTTGGTTTAGTGTGAGGCATAATAAGTCTGGATTGTATTTGTGCCAAGATTTAGCCATTTTGTTTCCTTTTTGCTTGGTTTATAAATCCTTCGGAATAACCTCTCTGTAGGAAAATATAGACGGCGTTTATTCTCAATCAGAAGGGTGACTGCTTTGAATAAAGCAAATTCAGCACCTCTAATCTCCAGTTTCCACAGTATACAAAAGGGATACTCAGAAAGAGAGGTCCTATAAATATCAAGTCATATTTTGGTCATTTCTCCTTGATGGTCCAAATACAACATAGAGTATTGTGGTAGGGAAAGAATAACAATTCTAGATAGACTTTTGTTCATCTGAATTGTAGTTTGGACAGCAAATGACGTAATACGATTAGTCACCGAAGGGTGTGTTTTCCTTTGTTAAAGATCTTACTTAACACAAAAGTATTTTAAGTAGCTTTTGTTAGCTGACTACAAACTTTGCAAGTCCAGACCTGTATGGTACAGAGTCTTTAAAAGAGATGTATAAGTTGTAAACTTTGGGGTAATCAAAAGGAATCCAAAAAGACTGTCCTTCAGGCCCCTGACACTGTAACAACTTTATCACTTTAAATTGTAGTAAGGGGAAATTATAGATCTTGTGTAATTCCTGTGATCTCTCAGAATGAGCAGATAAATTAGGCCACGCTAGCTAGTACCCAGCAGTCATTGCTGTATTTTTTCTTGATGAAGGTCGTACACTGAACAAAAGATCAGTTTCCAACTTAGTCTTAAATTTATTTTATGATGCTGGCCAACTCCTTTAATCCTCTGTGCTTTTAAGTTTTTCACCTGAGCAATGGAGATAATTATCTTCTAGGCAATTATAACTACATTATGTGAGGGAAAAAAAATGAAAGGTTTTATCCATTACTAATATCTAATTATGTATCACAGATTAAATTTTTGGTTGGGTGTACTCATCAGCAGGTAAAAATCTGAAAACACAACCTTTTGGAAAGGGACGGTTGGCTTAGAGACAGTTTAAAGCTTCCCTTGAAGAGGAAGGCTGGGTTCCTCCCTCTTCTCCATCAAATCTCATGTTTGCACCCTTCTCCAGAGTATATGGACTGGGATTATTTTTAGTTTGGAGCAGTGATTGGTGTCAGCTGGGGAAGAAAGCAAAGTGGAGATGCTGGGAGGCAGGAGATGGAGAAAAGGGAAAGGAGGCTATCTCTGGACTTTAATTTCACTGGGGGCAGGGAGCATGTCTTCCAACTCTGTTATACTGTACTCTTCCAAGCGCTTAGTAGAGTGCCCTGCACACTGTAAGCACTCAATAAATACAGCAGATAACTGATAGCCCCCCAGGTAACTGCAGGGTTGGGAGTGGAGCTCTTTTACACACTTACATAGCAAATACAGCATTGGTCGAAGTTTTCATTTCAGGATGTGGCAAAACAATAATCAAAGAAAAAATGCAATACCCCAATTATCTTGATTTATATTTTCCAAAGAGTCCAGCATACATCATTCCAGAGAAACATTGTTCTTGATAGGTTTGTCTGTAGGTAGGTAGAGAGAACATTAATTTTTCACGTCAATTAATGGTATTTATTGAATGCTTAATGTGTGCAGAGTACTGTACTAAGCAGTTGAGAGAGTACAGTACAGTAGAATTGGTAGGCCCTTCCTGTAAGGACATTAGTCTAGCGGTGGAGAACCACTGGATCCATATCTCTCCTCAAAACCCTCCAGTGACTTCTCGTGTCCCTTCGTTTCAAGTAAAAACTCCTCTCGAATGGCTCCAACCCAACCCACTGTACCCATCATTTGTCTTCACCCACTACTACCCAACATGCTCTTGATTTATCCCACCTCTCAACTTTCCCACATCTGTTCCTTCGCTCACACTGTTCTCCTGACTTGAAACTCTTTCTCCAAATCTGACAGATGACAGATCTGCCACATTCACATCCCTCCTGAAATCCCACCTCCTCAACCAGGCTTCCCCAGTTAATTACCAGCACCCTAAATTGTATAAACCCATCAGCCATCTTTAGGACTTATGAAATTATTTCTACCCTTTCTTAGCACAGGAAGCAGTGTGACCTAGTTGACGGAACATAGCCTGGGAGTCAGGAGACCAGAGTTCTAATCCCAGCTCTGCCACTTGTCTGCTCAGTGACCTTGAGCAAGTCATTTGACCTGTCTGTGCCTGTTCCCTCATTTGTGAAATGGGGATTAGATACCTGTTCTACTTCCCACTTAGACTGAGAGCCTCATGTGAAGCCGGAACTGTATCTGACCTGATTTTCTTGTGACTACCCCAGAAAAGGGCACACAGTCAGCACTTAACAAATACTACTATTATTATTACTGGTATCTTTGTTTATTCAATTGTACAGTCAATTGTTTTGACTCGATAAATATTTCTAGTCTTCAATAGTGTTAACTCCTAAAGGGCAGCCAATGTGTCACTAATTTGTTATGTATTGCTCATGGGTTTACTTCAGTGCACTGTACCCAGCTGGTGCTCAAGGAATATTACTACTATTCCTCTGCAAAAAGGGAAGTTGAGCTCCAATCACTGAATCAAATTAGGTATTTACTGAACACCTAATGCATGAAGAGCACTACTGCAAGTGCCTAGGAGAATGCCTAGAATGAGTGGACATGATCCCTACCATAAATTTATTGTGGGCAGGGAATGTCACTGTTTATTGTTGTATTGTACTTTCCCAAGCACTTAGTACAGTGTTCTGCATACAGTAAGCGCTCAATAAATATGACTGAATGAATGAGTGAAGAAATTAGTCAGGGAGGCACACACTAAAATAATACAAGTAGGCAGAAAAAATAGAGTATATATTTTATATAGTACTACTGAGGCGAGAGAGGGGAAGCAGCATGGCTCAGTGGAAAGAGAATGGGTTTGGGAGTCAGAGGTTGTGGGTTCTAATCCCAGACCCGCCACTTGTCAGCTGTGTGATTTTAGGCAAGTCACTTAACTTTTCTGTACCTCAGTTTCCTCATCTGTAAAATGGGGATTAAGAAGTGAGGTCCACATGGGACAACCTGATTACCTTGCATCTTCCCCAGTGTTTTGCACATAATAAGCACTTAACAACTATCATTATTATTATTATTATTACTTAAGTGCTTAGAAGTTGCAAAGGTCCCATAGTGGCAGTAGGAGGGGAAATAGGAGATTAATCAGGGAAGGCCTCCTAGAAGAACTGTGATTTCCTGGGAAGCAGCAAAACCTAATGGAAAGACCACAAGCCTGTGAGTCAGAGGACCTGGTTCTAATCCCCCTTTTGCCACTTGCTTACTGGATGACCTTGGGCAAGTAACTTAACTTCTCTGTGTCTCAGCTTCCTCCTGGGAATTCAATTTCTGTTCTCCCTTCTACTTAGATGTGAGCTTCATGTGGGACAGGGACTATGTCTAACCTGATTAATTTATATAATAATGTTGGTATTTGTTAAGCGCTTACTATGTGCAAAGCACTGTTCTAAGCGCTGAGGGGGACACAAGGTGATCAGGTTGTCCCACGTGAGGCTCACAGTCTTCATCCCCATTTTACAGATGAGGTATGTGAGGCCCAGAGAAGTGAAGTGACTTGCCCAAAGTCACACAGCTGACAAGCGGTGGAGCCAGGATTAGAACCCATGACCTCTATCCCAGAGTTTAGAACAGTGCTTGACACATACTAAGTGCTTAACAAATACCATAAAAAAAAGATTTCAGGAAGATTTCTTTCAGTTAGAGAAAGCTCTGGTCTATCTGAAGTGAAAATGAGGAGGTCTCTGGCATGTGAGACGGTGTGAGCATGAGGTCAGCATTGAGAAAGACTAGAACAAGGCACAGTGAGTAGGCTAACTGGAGTGCAGTGGGAGAAGAGGGAGCATTGATCCAGAATCTGCTGGATGTCAAGGGGAATGGGCAACTATTAGGTGGTTCTGAGGATTGTGGAGATGTGTAGCATCATATTTTAGAAAAATGATCCAGGAAGCAGAGCAAAGAATGGACTGGAGAGGAGAGAGACTGAAGGCAAGGAGAGGAGTGTGGAGGCCAATACATATGACAAGTGCATGGCCCAGTATAGAGGCCATTTGGATGGAGATGAAGGGGTGGATTCTGAAAATGTTGGGGAGGAAGAACCCAAAATGTTTGGCAACAGATTGAACATGAGGGTTGGAAGAAAGAAGATGCAAGGAAAATGCCAAGATTATGGACTTGAGAGGCAGGGAGGGCTGTGGTATTGTCAACTGTGATAATTGTTGTGGCACTTGTTAAGCTTTTACTATGTGTCAAGCGCTGCACCAGGAGCTGGGGCAGACACAAGATAATCAGATTCCATAGGGGGCTCATAGTCAATGATGGGAATGTTAGGTGGAAGAGAGGGTTTGAGCGGGAAGAGAAGAGCTTCAGTTTTAACCATATTGTGCATGAGGTGCCCTGTGGGGAGATGTTCTGGAGGCAGAACAAAATTTGAGATTGCAGAGAGGAAAAGAAGTAAGGGCTAGATAGGTAGAGTTGGGGGTCATCAACCTAGAGGTGGTAATTGAAACCGTGGAAGGGGACAAGCTCTCAAGGGAATGAGTAGAGATTGAGAAGAGAAGGGGAACGAGAAGAGAGCCTCAGGGACATCCACAGTTAGAGAGTGGGAAGCAGAGAAGGAGCTTGTGAGACTGAGGAGAGACCAGAAAAGTAAGAAGAGAACTAATAGAGACCGTATTAGAAAAACCAAACTGAAGTAATGCTTCCAGGAGTGGTTCATGGTGTCCAAGGAGAATTAGGATAGAATAGAATCTGTTGGATTTGACAAAAAGAGGGATATTTATTTATATTAACGTCTGTCTCCCCCTCTAGAATGTAAGCTCGAATTGGGCAAGGAACGTGTTTACCAACCCTGTTGAGTCATACTCTCCCAAGAGCTTAGCATAGTGCTCTACACATAGTAAGTGCTCAATAAATACCATTGATTGACTGATTGGTGGTGACCTAGGAGAGGGCAGTCTCAGTGAAGTGAGTGGAGAAGGGTGAAGAAGGAAGTTGGAGGAGAGGAAATTAAAACAGTGAGTGTATAAAACCTGCTTGAGGACTCCGAACAGGAATGGAACATAAAGGGAGAGCTGGATTGCGGAGAGAGGTCCAGAGAAGGGTTTGTTTTTTTTTTTAGAATAGAGGAGACAGGGGTGTGTTTGAAGGTAGAGGAGAGGAAGCCATCAGAGAATGAGAGCTGGAAGGTGGTGATCAGGAAGGGAAAGGGGACAAGTCTGTTTACAAGGTAAAAAGGAACAGGTTTGGAAGCACAGGTGAAAGGGGTAGAATTTGAGAGCAGGCAGGAAATCTCCTTTCGAGATATGGTCTGAAAGGGGGGTGGAAAAGAATTTGTGTGGTGAGGAAGAGATTTTATATAGCTCACACCTAATAGTTCCAATTTTTGTCAACAAAGTAGTTGGCAGGCTCCAGATCCAGGCAGGATTAATGACTTCACCAAGTTTACACAGTTAAGTCAGCAGCTGAACTAGAGGTAGATCTAGGTCTCTTGATTACCAGCAGGTAAATTGCTTTTGAAATAAATGTATACCCAACAGCATGAATAAAGATGAAATACATCAGGGAACTAATAGCCCCGATCCATTTACATCAAATGAAGCATAAGTAGATTAAGTTTTAATTTCCTAGATGAAAGTTTTGCTTGGCAAATACTGACCCATTTCCATGGGTCTCGAAAGGAAAGAAATGCTTTGGAACGTGAAGACTTCCCTTCCCTCTGATGTTTCAAGCTCAGTACCCAGCAAAGCAACTTGAAAAGGAAAACAGTGAGCTTCAATCAAAGTTATTTGCTAGCAGAACAGCAAATGTCTACATTTCAAAGAGATTTGACTTTAAATTTGTAGTATTCCCTTTTTTTTTGGTAAATGACTACTAACTAATGTTGGGGTTTAAATACCTAAGTGTTTTGCATTCATGTTTCTTCCCAACACCAGGAATCTCAAAGTTCCTAGGATTTGTCAGTTGGCTGTCATAAGGAAAGTTTTTTTTTTCTTTAAAGTCATTCAGCAGAGTAACAGAGATTTTATTGATCATACAGTGGGGTAATTAGTAACAGAGAATATGACATAGGCCACATATCAAATTACCAAATAAATAAATCTGTTTAAGCAAGGGCAGAGTACAGCTCTGTAGCTGCTAAAGTCTGTTCATGAGTAAATGTGCGAAAAGGCAGACAAGTGAATTTAGTTTGTATCATTGAATTTCTATTCATTTCTATCTGTAAAGACAGCAGGTAAACGAGACCCTGTCCCTGGAATTGGCTCCCCTGAAACTAGTTCTCCAGACCTCAGAGAAAAACATTACAGACCTCAAAAATGAAAAGAAAACATTGACAGTGAGGCTTAGAAGTTTTGATGCAGAAATGGAGCAACTACTTTCCCAATAAGACTTCCTGACAACTGCCTTACAAACCCCAGGGGAAGAGTTGAAGACTTCTGGAGCCAGCTGAAAAGGGATATATCCTGCCAGTCCTCTGACTTGTTTGCTTAAGTGCAGATGGTCTCCAATAAGTAGCAGCCATTTGGCCTTAATGTTTGATTTGCAAATGAGATTAGTAAATCAGAATATGGGAGAGTACTGACAGAGTTTATTTTAAAATGGCATTTGGAGAAGGTATTGCCTTGAATAAACATAAATATATAATAAATGATCACATTGTGCTTTTAAGCAACAAATTGCTCACCTAAGAATTAAGTTTCACTTTAACGTCACTTATAAAGGAGTATATTAAAATGTATTTCCATGTTTTTCCTCCTAGGAAATGTTGAGAAATATAAAAATTTAAAAAATAACCATTACAAAATTCTCTTAGCTTCTATCATTTATAACAGGAAGGGGAAATACACCTACAAGGTATTTTCAGTGTTGCACTGTCACCAAACTCTAGAAATTTCTAAAAAATGTAGAATTGCAGACTATAATTAATCACTGAGATTTTCAAAAGGGGCAAATCATATACAGTACTACTCTTCAGGTTGTCACACTTCAACTAAACAGCAGGTGCCAGAGCAGAAAAGATCATTTACTCACTGCCGTGAGTGGCAAAAGCCAAGATGACAAAGAAGTTTCACAAGCCTCGAAACCCAGAGATTGTGCTATACCTGAGGGTAGACCCTTGACCTTCTGGGACAATAGGGAAGAGCTCTTGGGTCATATGACCACAACATTGTAGGTCAACTGTAGTCTCAGAGAATCACGGGGTGCAGGCAGTGAATGAAAATGCCACCACACCTGAGATCAATGGGGGAAAGAGTGCATATGATCAAAGAGGTGGGAATGAAAAAGGAAGAAATAGGACAGGTGAGAATGGAAGAGAAGGTAAGCAAAGGAGAGGCAAGTGAAAGAAGGAAATGTTGCATAATGATACCAAAAGGGACAAAAAAGGGAGGCAGAAGGAGAAGCAGCATAGCCTAGAGGATAGAGCACAGGTTTGGGAGTCAAAGTCCTGGGTTCTAATCCTGACTCCATCAGGCATCTGCTGTGGGACACTGGGCAAGTCACTTCACTTCTCTGTGTGCTTCAGTTACCTCATCTGTAAAATGGGGATTGAGATTGTAAACCCATGTGGGACTGTGTCCAATCTGATTAGCTCGCAACTAGCCCAGCACTTAATACAGTGCCTGGTACCTAGTAAATTACTAACAACTACCTTAAAAAAAAGATACTGCAAGGGAGAAACCACAAAAATCCTGTGAGATTTTCATGGGCCTCAGATAACTGACACCACTCCTCTATACCACTCCTCTCTACTCAGGGAAACTCCTTGGGCTGGTTGGGAGGAGGGGCAGAAGCGCTATCTAATTTCAGTGTATTTTACACACTGAAACAATCTAGCCCTTCCAGATTCCTGGTACCAATTTCTGCAGGTTAGGGTGAAATTGGAAACCCTCAACTCAGGTTGACGTGGTCCAGATGGGAATAGGTCCATGGAACCTGCTGCAGGCTAGGGTGGCCCTCAACTAGAAAACTGCATGACAAGTGTCCGCATTTCTTCCAATCTTCATGAGCATCTGAGGGGATTGCTAGGGACCTCAAAACTCACCCATCCTTTAGCTGGGGATGAGTCCAGCAGTCTGACTAGTCCCAACCTAGATCCAGTATCTTGGTCAATCAATGAATGAATGGCATTTTTGAGCACTTACTATGTGCAGAGCACTATAATAAGTGCTTGGGAGATTATGATATATGAGTCAATAGATATGACTGAATGAAAATAAACAGTTGGTAGACACGTTCCCTGGGGAAGCACCCAAGACTCCAGATTCCTGGGCCCTGTGGCTGACTGATTGATTGGGTACAGGCCAGATGGAGCCTAATATGCACTCCAAGGAGGGCCAAATGACCCAGGAATATTAATTTGCCACAAAGATCAGCCAGATTCATTTGCCTCTAGTGAAGTGTGAAAAATGATGTGCTACTAAAATGAAAGTGTCAAATTCTATCAGAGATAGCAATTTTTTCCCTTGGCAAGTGTACATAAAGAATTTATAAGAGAAAGATTATAAGTCACCATCCACCCAGTAAATTATACATTTTTCAAATATTGTCAGTACTGCCAAAGTGCATGTTCTCATTACTTGGTTTGGAGGGAACACAGCATTAGAGGAAATTCCTTTGAGTATGTGCACGGCATTGATCAAATTGTAATTTTCTGTAAAGCCAAATTCTTTAGGAACGTAATCTTCAGGGTTCCAGTAGAACTGACCATTTTTGCTTCCAGATCGCTCCTCCATCGATCACCCTCAGTTGGTGATGAACCTGACCAAATATTAATCTCACTATTGCAGAAAATTGAAGCACTGAAGTAGCGTGGCTTAGTGGTTAGAGCACAGGCCTGGGAGTCAGAAGGACCTGGATTCTAATCCCAGCTCTGCCACTTCTCTGCTATGTGACCTTGGGCAGGTCACTTAACTTCTCTGGGCCTCAGTTACCCCATCTGTAAAATGGGGATTAAGACCGTGAGCCCTTTGGGGGGACAGGGATGAAGTTGAATCTGATTATCATGTACCTACCTCAGCGCTTAGCACAGTGCCTGGCACATATGAAGTACTTACCCATAAGGACCCCAGGTATTAGTAATTAGGCATTTGTGAGGATATCAAGAGATTGAAGTTCTGTTAGTCAGCCCCTTGCATATATATAAATCTGGCACAATCAACTAACTCCTGGCCTTTTGTGCTCTTTTATTTTCAACCCCAAAGTCAAATTCAGAAAGATAAATGAAGACAGCGCAGGACTTAAGTCCTTCCTGAACTTAATCCATTTGAAGGTTTCCAAACCTACTTATTTAGGTCTGACTAAGCACCCTATCCTACTTGCTTTCAAACCAGTTTTCCCAACCCTGAAACCAGCTCTGAGTATGGCCAGGTGAAAGAAAACATAAGCAAACAGGAGGGCAGAACAAACATTTTAAAGATGCAGTGAGGCATGGTCTCAAACTATAAGGTAGAGCCTGAGGACTTTTGGTCTGGCACAATGTGTGGGCATTTAGGGACAGAAGCTTTATCAGAAGCCTTGGGAAAATTGGGACACCAAGAAGTGGTCAGCAATAGAAACTACAAAGGGTTGTGCGGTGTAAGGAACTATTGTTCATGGTTTGGAATGGAATGTTGGTTGCGTATTTTTCTTTTCTACAACCCCCATGCTAAAGCAGGGAAGTATTGGTAGTCTTCTTTGAAAATGCCCCTAAATATACACACGACTACATATATCCCTACTACAAGCATATCTCTTCCAAAAGGCTTTCCTTGACAAACCCTCCACTTCCCCACCTTATTTGTCTTTCCCTCTATGTCCCTTATACACTTAGGTATGTATCCCGTAAGCACTTTCGATACCCACCTCACTCCCAGTTCCACAGAACTTATGTACATATTTTTATAGACTGCCATTTCCCCTAATTAATTTGACATTTGTCATCTTCTCTGGCCTGTCAGCTACTTGAGGACATGGATCGTGTCCACCAACTGTATTGCACTCTCCCAGTGCTTAGTACAGTGCTCTGCTCACTGTAAAGTGAACAGTGTGGTCTAGTGGATAAAGCATTAGGGCCTGGGAGTCAGAAAGTCCTGGGTTCTAGTCTCAGCTCTGCCACTTAACTTCTCTGTGGCTCATTTCCCTCATGTGTAAAATGAGAATTAAGACTGTGAGCCCCATGTGGGACATGGACCGTGTCCAACCTGATTACCTTGTATCAATCCTGGCACTTTATGCAATGCCTGGCAAATAGTGTTTAACAAATGCCAAAAAAAGTGCTCAATAACGATCACTGACATATAGCATTTATAAACTGACACAATGCATATGTTTTAATCTTCCTTACTATGTTTTTTAGTCATTGGCCAAGCAAAATAATGTAGAACCTTAGTAGCCCTGGCAGGAGGAGAAAACGGGAGAGGGAAATCAACTGGAATGCTTTGAAATATTGCAGCTCTCTATACCCCCACCTGCTTCATTTGTCATATTCAGCAGAGCAACTTCAAAGCCATTCCCTCGAGCAAGATGAATGTGAGTCCTTTAAGCTCAACAACAGACAGAGAGGGATTCATCATTTCCCTTCTAAGGTCTAACGTTCAACAAACGATCTATCTGCCAGGTCTTTGTGGACTACTTCCTTTCCTATTAGTAAGCCGAGGCAAATAGATCAAAAGGTTGGGTGCTTGGCCCAAGACCACATGGCAAAGTTTTAACTGAAATGTAGGTTTTAGAGAAAGTGACCACCCAGGAAGTATCTGATGGGACCACTTACAGCCCAAATTTGGGGAAACTCACTATGGGCAGGAAAGGGAGGTGTCTCCCAAGCACTTAATAATAACAATTATGGTTTCTGTTATGTACCAGGCCCTGTACTAAGCGCTGGGGTGATTATAAGCGAATTGGGTTGGATACAGTCCCTGTCCCACATGGAACTCACAGTCTCAATCCCCATTTTACAGATGAGGTAACTGAGGCACAGAATCAGTCAAGTGATCTGCCCAAGGCCACACAGCAGACAAGCGACAGAGCCTGGACTAGAAGCCAGGTCCTTCTGACTTTGAGGCCCGTACTCTATCTACTGCACCATGCTGCTTTGCACAGAGTTAGCGGATCAATAAATATGATTGAATGAATGAGGAGGGGTGGTAACAGCCGGACCAAAGCAGCAGGTAATCAGAGAAGAGGCTTCCCACCCTCAGCCTGCTGGGGCTTCTCTGACCACTCCTACATGAACCATTTCCTGGAGGTTTCTGGTGTGCACAGAACTGTCTTATTTTGGCCACACTGGAAATCTTCAGGAAACAGCTTGCAGTAGCTGTTGCCACGACAGAAGTGGCCACAGCAGCGGGAGTGGAGAAGGATCATCAGGCCTGGAGAAAGCAGCAATTGGATGTGTGTCAGTATGTGGCTCCTGCTCTCTCCCTCCCTCTCCTCTGCCCTTTGCTTGCTTGCTTGCTTTGACACTGATTAAAGGCTAAGAGTGTTCAAAAACACTAGAACAAATGGCAAGGTTATTAATATAGACAAAGTCTTGGCCCATAGAAAGCTCACAATCTGAATGTGGGGAAGAAAAATACACAGAGGAAAGAATACCAGGGTAAATTGAATGGAAAAACCACAACAATTCAAGAACAACAAAATCAAGGAGCAGTACTTCACTTCTGGGACGAAATAGTCCTCAGGCCTCTCATGTGTCCTGAAAAGCCATTTTGGGTCCCAACCTTCTCTAGGTCCTAAATTCTGTTCAGGTCTTCATCCTTCACCTATCCTCATCTCCAGTGGGGATCAAGGCTATGCTCCATGATGGTAGGTGGCAAGGTGATGGATGGGGGAAATACAACTTCCTTCTGTCTGCCTCTATACTTCGCCACCCTCTTCCCCATTTTGAGCTCCAGATAAATCAGCTTAATCTCACACTTCAAGTCAGTGTCTGGACCAGGCAAATATCCTGAATTGTCCTCTGACAATATTTTATTTCAGAGCTTCAGTGAAAACTAGTCCTCAGACTGGCTCCTGCCTCTATTCTACAAAGAGATGTTTTGTTCACAGTCCTCTGGCTAGCTTTTAATCCATAAATGAACATCTGAATAAAGACTCTTCTGGGAACTCTCTTTTGGCAAGGGAATCCATATCTGGCATAGATCACATTGGAGGGTACTTTTTAATTTAACTGAAAAAGTAATCAGGATTTCCTGTATTAAGCGATTGTGACAAACCCATATTACTTGTTCATCTTCAAAGTTGTATTAGGCAATAACGCCCATTTTTGAAGATGTTTCATCATTAACAGATTTTACTGAGCATCAACTGAGTGCAAAGCAGTGTAGTAGGTGTGGAGGGCATTTACAAAGAGGAAAAAGTCAGGGCTCCTGACCAATTTCATGGGAGAAACAAGCAAATATGACACGACAAAAATATATTGAGAGCACACTAGCACAAATATAACAACATATACATAAGGCTGGTAGGCAGAGACACGAATGCTTGAGAAGTCATGAATGATACAACTGAAGTAGCAGGTGATAATTATGGAAGATTTCATGCAAGAGGAGTTTTTAACAAGTTCTTGAAGAAAAGAGCAAGGCTTTTGACAAAGGAGGGAGGTGGGCATAAGAAAAGGGTCTGGGGCAGTCAGGTATTTTCTATAATATTAACTCCCTGGGATACATGAGATAAGGCTAGAAAATCACATTCTTGTAGCAGTTGGCTTTTGGTCTTAAAATCAACAAAAGAATCGACTCACAGACTAAATTAAATGGATAGTTCTACTTTAACAGATAAACACCCACAGCACTCACTAAATAAAAATGAATATCTTCCTAATTGTTTTCAAATTTTTTACACATATAATTCCAGAAGTGCCCTCCTGAAACCTGAATTAAATGTATGATTTCTGGAGTCCATACAAACAACTGTGAACCCCAAAAGGGGCAAAAAGCTACCAAGATAGGGGTAGGACATTAGACAACCTGGGACGATGATAAAAGGAAAAAAGGTACCTGAAAGTGCTAAATATTAAAACAGGTTCTGTTTCATGGAGAACATATAGAAGGTTTACAGTGACTGAGGTTCTGTCAAATTGATAGTTAAATACCTGCCTCTTTCTTATTCATGTAAAAGACTTTATCAGTCTCATCATCAGTACATTAACTATGACCATCTCCAAGACCTCAGGAACTTTTCCAGGGGCTCCACTCTCATACTAATGAAAAATACCTACAATGGCATGGATTTGACTGTTAGGATTTTGGCTTCTGAAGAGGCCTCATTTCCATTTTTGACTTTCACTCTAGTCTTTAACTAGATGACCATTTGTTAAAACTATCCAACTCCCCAAACGAACAAAACTCTATTAGCCAAAAAGTTAGAGGGCCATGTTTTTTTTTCTACTTAGGGTCTCCATCCTTTTCGAGACTGTAGTAAATCACTGGCACCTGCAAAACAGTCAAGAATAGAAGATATGCAAAATATGTTTTTGATACAGAAATGTAAAGGAATTGGTACTGCAATGCTCTTGTTAAAATAACCGATATTTGAATTTGCTGCTGAACCTTTGGCAGAAAGCTCTTGAAGTTCTTCATTCCAGGGAAAGCTGCACACTGTCAGCCTGGTTCTGCGGTTGCTGAGAGTCATATTTCCTGGCTGTAAATAGAAATTAGGACACAAGTCATTTGTGTGTTTAAGGACATTCTGCAAGTGACATCCATTGGTCATTTTTTGATTTCCTTTACTGTTAAAATATACTTCTATCATTGTGTTCCAGATTAAAGAATGAATAGTCTGGGGCTTAAATTGGAATAAATTCTACTCTCAGGATGAAAGCTATCTAATTTCCACCCAACTCCACACCCTTAGTAGATGGCTGTTTTCTATACCGCTATCATATATTAAGCTTCAGTAAAGAGAATAAATATCACTATGTCCCTTGGGAATTCTAATAATTTTAAATCCCTCCTAAACTCTTACTAAATCAGGTAAATTATCTGCACATAAGGAATTGGCTTGATTTTCAAATTATACATCCTGAAAGATTTAATTACTTGATACAGATGTTACCAATATAAATGAGAAGCAACAAACCCTGGGGAACAAGATCCATGATTTTGGTTTCTGTTGGCATGATTAAGAATGTTCATTAACATAAAGATCTTTCAATGAACTTGGAACAGTTTTAAATGAAACCCAGAGGAATCACAGCTCTAAAGAGCAATTAAGATGTACATTTGGCCTAATGTGATTTACTACTTCTGCTCTTAAATCATTTCCCTAATCTTCTTCTAAAATTTTCAAAAAAAAGATGAGAATAAAATTTTCAGGACTAATTCTACTTCTGTGGTTCTTTGGTCAATTGCAGCCAATCCCAGGTAATTGTTTTATGTTTATCGAAAGGCCGGCCATACTTACAGAGAGAATACATTTCTAACTGCTGTCTTAAACGGATTTTGCTCATCGTGTCATAAAAGTTTGGTTCTGGCAAGGTTTCTGTTGTAGGAGGCACACTGAATATTCTCATTATTTTTCTTTTATTCCTAAAATAAAATAGAACAATAATTGAAAACATGTAGAAGGGTGCTCGATAGACTAATGATTTATATTTACAGATGTTGTAATTCCCTTGCCCATCATGAACATGAGAGATGACTGAAAAGTCCTACAATCCTTTCCATGCTTTTTGCCTCTCTCTGCAGTGGAGTGGAATGAGAGGAAAGAAGAAGAGGTCAGGAAGGGCTGGCCCAGGGAAACATGAGAGAGAACTGGCCATGGGGAGATGGGAGGAGGTGGACGGAAATGGGAATTCACACTCCTACACCCATTCTCTCATCCTTCCCAACTATCTCTCAAGAGGCGATCTCCTGCCTCTCTTTCAAAATCTAGTCCTTTTACTGGTGCCTCTGATGATATCTCCTTGTTTCACTTTTTTCTACCTTTCTTCCCCTTGAACTGTCATCATCTGATCACTCTCTACTGTCTCCTTTCTCCCTGCCTTTAAACATGCTCGTCTCCATACTAAAGAAACCTTTCCTTCACTCTGCTGCACCCTCCAGCTATCACCCAATTTCCCTGCTCCCATTCTAAACTTCAGAAACTGGCTGTATCTACCTTTTGGTTTCAAATTCCCTTCTTGACCCACTACAATCTGGATTTCTCCCCCTTTCCCTCTCTAAGATCACCGAGGATCTCCTCCTCACCAAATTTTTTTGTATGGTTTTTGTTGAGCACTTACTATGTGCGAGGCATTGTTCTAAGCACTGGGGTAGATAGAAGCAAACCAGGTTGGACACAGTCCCTTTCTTACATGGGTTTAGAGTCTTAACCCCCTTTTTACAGATGAGATAACTGAGGCACAGAGAAGTTAAATGACTTGCCCAAAGTCACACAGCAGAAAAGTGGTGGAGTCAGGATTAGGACCCAGGTCCTTCTAACTCCCAGTCCCAAGCTTTATCCACTAGGCCACGCTGCTCCCTATTGTCTCACTGTTCTTTCTCCATCTTAATCCTCCTTGAACTCTCAGCCACCTATAATACTGTGGACCCCCTCCTGGAACACTATCTAATCTTGGCTTCACTGATACAGTTCTCTCCTGGTTTTCCTCCTACCTCTTTGATCGCTCATTCCCAGTCTCCTTGGCTGACTGCTTTTCCATTGCACCTCCTAAATGAGGGTGTCCTCCATGCTTTATTCTGAATCCGCTATTCTTCTCACTTGATACACTCCCTCGGAGAGCTCATCTGCCCCCATGGCTTCAACTTTCCCCTCTATGCATACAAGTCCAAAATCTACCTCACTAGTTCCCAATCTGTAATCGTGGATTTCCTCCAGCCTGCAAGACATCTCTACCTAGTTGCCCTGCTAGCATTTCAGGTTCGATACGCTGAAAACTGAACTACTCATTTTACCTTCTATCTCTACCACTTAACCTTCCCACCAACATCCTCCCTGTGTCTGAAGCTTGCATCCTTGATTCCTCACTTTCTTTCAACTTTCACATTTAGTCAATCATTTTTATTTATTAATAACAATAATAATGTTGGAATTTTATTGAGAGCTTACTTTGTGCAGAGCACTCTACTAAGCACTTAGGAGCGTACAATATAACAGAATTGGTAGACATGGTCCCTGCCCAATATATGGCTAAATCCTGTTGTTTTTTCTTCCACTTAGGGCAGAGATCATTAATATATTATATAACATGTATACAATATACATATACTACATATATAGAACTTTATTATATTGTACACTCTCAAGTGCTTAGTCGAGTGCTCTGCACAAAGTAAGCCCTCAATAAATACCACTAACATTTTCAGGATCTACCCCTTCTTCTCCATTCAAATGGCCACCACCTTGATTTGGGCATTTGTCACATTCCTACTTGACTACTATATCAGCCTCTTCGTTGGTCCCCCTGCTTCTAACCTTGCCCCTCTCTGGTTTATACTTAACTTTGTTGTTGGGATCATCTTTCTAAATGTTGTTCTGCAGCTGTCTTTCCAATCCTCAAAACCCTCCAGTGGTCACCCCATTCATCTTTGCATCAAACAGAAATTTTTGACCATTGGCTCTCTCCCTCTTTCCCATCTCCAGTCTCTTCTGACCACAGTCCAACTCACATTCTCTACTCCTCCCAAGATCACTTTTTCACTGTACCTCATTCTCAACTCTCCCACCTCTATCCCTGGCTAAGGACCAATAGGCCACACCCTACCCGTGCCTGGAATTTCCTCCCCTTTCAAATCCCCCAAATCTTCCCACCTGAAAAACTCTTTGGAAATTCTACATTTCCAGGAGGCTTTCCCTAATTAATTTTTCTCCTCTCCAAGTCCCATCCTCCATATGATCTTCTTAGTGCTTTGGTACCTACTACTTCTTTCACTTTTGCAAATATCCTTAACTACTATCCCCATACTATTCGGAACACTTCTTCCTCCTATTTGTAAATTATTTTACGTCCATCTCCTGTTCCCCTCTGTAAGTTCTTTGTGGGTAGACAATGTGTCTTCCATTTCTCTGTACTCTCCCAAGTGCTTAAAACATTGCTTTACACAGAGTAGGTGCTTGATCAATTCTACCAGGTGATTGTATGGGTAGTTGCTATTCCAGAAGGTTCACTGGAGTCGCTAGCCTTATTGTCAGGGATAGTGGCCGCATTACATGGATAAATGCCCACATGTGAACACATCCAGATGTGTGGCTCAGAACCCCGGAAAGTGGCCCGCTTTGGGCTAGGATTCAGTTGGGCCAAGGTTTTACAGTTTCCGATTTGGCTACAAGATGGAAGTCTGGATGACAGGGTCTCTACAAACACAGCGGTTTTTTTTTTTACCTGGTCTGACCCCAACCAAATCCAAGGCTGTGAGGCCTTGACCCTCCCAATCCTCACCCAACCAGCCTGGGAAAGATGTCACGTAATCCATGCCAAAACTATATATGCAAAAAAAGATAATTCTTTTTTTCTTAAACTAAGTGCCCATGGTAGCAAAATGACAAATCAAACCCAATCTGCACATTCCAGTAATTTAATTTTTAAGCTGTACTTGTTGAATTGTGTCAAGAAAAACTATTTGCAAAACCCCCAATCGTTTGCTGGCTGATAGTGCCCTTAAAACCCAAGCAGATTCAGGGAAATGTTTTCAATCTTCCAATAGAGTTGCTGGGTTCATATACAGCCTCCTTATTAGGAATAACTCCACCTTTTGTTTCCTATCAGCCACCAATACTGAGACAGAACAATATTTTGGGCCAATATAATGTTGAACACTTTGGAAACACTTGTGTTAGCATTTTCACAGCTGCAGTTAATTGTTTTGCTATACATTTTTAGATACATTCCTTGCTTCAGAATCCTACTGAGGGAGATGTGCAAATTTCATTTCTACCCAGATATATTCAGAAACTCACCTCCTAGCGTACATGAACAGAGCAAAGCTAACAAGAATCACTATCAAGTAAACATTGGTTGCTTCATTCCAGGCCTCATGAACAGTGTAATCAATAGATCCATCGTCACCCATTACTCCATAACCTCCGGCCATGGCGCTGTTTAAGAAAAAGGAAGAAAAAGGAGCAAATGTATCTTAGTTTTTCTTATCACACAAAAACCTAATACATCTTAGTTTCCAACGGGTTCCTATTTATTATGGTTGGCTGATACTGAATTTTTACAACACGTCTTCTCTTCCTTGACTTTCTTTGATTTTTACCTGGGCTTTAGGCTTATTGTTGTGGGCATCAATATTGGTAAAAGGATGGAGACTGAAATAGCAAGGGTGTGTGTTTCCTAAAAAGTCACTGAGTCCAGTCTATGGTGGCCACAAAATGCCATCCCAAAGGGACGAGGCTGCAAAATTTAAGGCAGGTGTACTCCCATTCTAAACGACCACGATACATAAAATCCAGAGATACATCATGCAATAATTGCTGGCATAGGCCAAAACCCATAAGCGTCATCTGACTTTAGGTCCAATCCCTGCAGGGAATTCAATTCTTTCCCTACCCCTCTCCAATCTCAAGCTGAAAGCCAACTTCTCTCCTTTACCTGAAAGCAGGAGACAATACTGGGTGGTTGAAAAGGCTGTCTAAATTTGGCTAAAATCTCTGCTCTTCTACCTCACCCCAGTTCCCTGCTCCCATTCAGTTGCTGCCTTGCTTTGCTTCTCCCAGCTCTCCTGCGTCTCCATGAACGCAAACTGAAGCCAGATTTTCTGCTCTTTTCAAATTGTTGCACAGTATAGAAGGTTGCTAAACCCAGCTGAAATTTCTGCCCTTCTACTTCACTCTGATTCTGGGCTGTTTTTGGAAGAAGCAGAGAAACCCCTGAGAATCGAAGGGTCCCCCACCACCTAAATTTTTGGGATTAAAAGATCTTGTATTGATTTTTCAAGAAAAGCAGATGAACTTTGAAAAATGATTCCCAAGATCCTAATAGAGGAGTTCAAATGTATGCAAAGGTGTTCAGAAGGACTTAACCCACTTCAGGGTGCTTTATGATGAAGAGAAAAAGGCTTCATGCAATCTAAATAGGGGCACATTTTTCACTAAATTTGAAAAACTACTACTAGAGGCAGCCCAGCAAGCTACTGAAGCCACTTGCAATGACAAATAATCTTATTACAACTCCTTACTTGGTTAATGTTGTGATGTTATTGCTTTGAATTAAACACTGATGCAGAGTAAGTGCTCGGTAAATAAGATTGATCGATGTTAATGATTTTAATTGCTTCCACAGAGAATAACTAGTAGTTTAGTAATGTTTAATGTTGCAAAATATTGCATATAAAAGAGTTTCCTATTTCACATACATGCAAACATATAGGAAAGCTTACCCCATGATACTGCCAGTTGATAATAATCCATGTTTTGGATACAGCCTTTATATTTCTTTGCGGTAAATTGGGGTCGGTTTGCACTAATCTTCAAAATTTTTTATTAATCACAATAACAAGTAAGTCTTTGAGAAATTTTCATGTACAGAAGGAGCTTAACTCTCCTGATGTTTTATGATTCAGTTTAGAAATTTCTGGAGCTTTACCTAGTTTTTGTCCCTAGGCCAAATTTAGTCAAAAGAAACTATTCATAAGATAGGTTTCATAAACTGTCTTCTGATAAGCAGCCAAGCTATGACCACTTCATGAAGGACAAATATTATCTGCATAAAGTTCCCAAAAAGGAACACTAAACCCTCAAAATGTCCTAATTATGTTCAATTAAATATATTTATAAAAATTTTTGAATTCATGTAAAAAGTCAATGAAACCAAGAAAAAACTGGCACTTTACCTCGTTGCCAATTTAAATGCCTGATCATTTTTTCTTAAAAATCTCCCACAGGATTTAGTCTATTTCCCATCATTTATATGAGCTGCTTTCCCATTTCCCTGCTCATTTGCCCAACCATGGTGATCTAGTAGACAGAGCTTGAGCTTGGGGATCAGAAGGACCTGGGTTCTAATCCCAGTTCTGCCACTTGTCTGCTGTATGACCTTGGGTAAGTCACTTCACCTCCTCTGTGCCTCAGTTATCTCATCTGTAAAATGGGGATTAAGAATGTGAGCCCCATGTGGGAGAGGGACAGAGACTGTGTCCAACCTGATTAGCTTGTATCCACCCCAGTGCTTAGAACAGGGCTTGACAGGTAGTAATCACTTAACAAATACCATTATTATTATCCCATAACATTAACACTTCTATTTCTGTTTTTTGATTTTTTAGTTTATGGGTCCTTAGGGGCCATGGACCTTGTCTAGTTCCCTTTTCCATTGCTTAATATGGTGTTTTAGACAGAACTGCTTAGTAAGTACTATTACTCCTATTTCATTCAAGTATTTGTTCAGTGGCTTCCTCCTGATGTGTTCATACTGCTCCCTAATCAAGCAATTAGTCAAAGGTATTGATTCAATGTTAACTGTGTGCAGGACACTGTACTAAGTGCTTGGAAAAGTACCATATACTAAAGGTGGAAGACTTGATACTTGCCCACAAGGGGCTTTCAGTAAAACAGACATTAAAATAAGTTACAGATAGGGGAAATAGAGAATAAGACTATGCATATAAGTGCTGTGGGGCTGGGGTGAGTATCAAAGTGTTTAAGGGGTAGACAGCCAAGTGCACAGTTGATGGTGAGGGGAGGGTGGACAGAGGAAAATGAAAGCTTCTCCCTCCAGCTTTCACAATCTGTAAGCAATTTATTGTTTGTTTCCTTCAGATTGTAAGTCCTTGAGGGCAAGGAATGAGTATCTTGCTACTATCACACTCTCCCAATTGTTTAGTATGTTGCCTAGCACTCAGAAGGCACCCAACAGAACCACTGAGTGGTTGACCGTGTGATCAGGTGTGCTCTGAAATTCCTTCCTTCCCCAATCCTTTAGAGACGGCATCTATTCTTTTACTGCTTAGAGCTCTAGAAATTCAATTGGTTATATGCTGATTTTTTGTTGTTGTTTGGTGAATTCGACTTCAGATGCCTCTTAAATAGACAGCTGTGCAGTCAAAAGTTGGTCTGTCACTTAGGTTGTCTGTAAATGCAGAAAGGAGTAATATTGTAGAAACAATGCAGATAAATCTGTATGTGAATCACTGACAGAGACTAAAATAAATTCCCAATTTTTGAAATTAGCTATTTTTGTTTAAACCTACTTTTAATCTAATAAAACCCTAACAAAACTTGATTAATTGCCCCCAGGTGATTTCTTTTAAAACTGAAACATCCCTGCCTAAATGGTCTCTCTCCTCTATTCTTGATTCAGTTAAGAGACACCCGAGGTCAGGTTTTTCTGTTTCTAATATAGTAGGTTCAGTGAACTACATTTAAAGATGAAATATGTCATCACCACCGCTTCTGAGTTGGGAAAGTTTATTTTACCATTGCTTAAACCCCCAGTTGCTCTGGGGTAATTGCATTACACAGAGCCTTTAACTTCAGTACGTGGGCAAAATGTTCAAGGGCATTCCCATCAGCCCAGGCCTAGTCAGTTAATGTTTCAGTGACATTCCTGATGTGGTCGGGCGTGAAAATGCTGTTAACCGGCTGGATCTCTGCCACAGTGGTGTGCCGCAAAAGACCCTCCAGGCGGGTCCGGTTGAAAGCTGGCCAGCGAATTGCAGGGGAAGAAAGAACAGGAAAGAACTACAGGATGAGGGGAGCCAAGGGGCTGGTTATCTCCCAATAGCCGTGGGGCTTTCTGGAGGAATCTGTCGAGGCTTTCTGGGAAGAAATTGTCTACCCTGCCGACAGTGCTCCACCTACCTCTGGGCAGAGCTGAGTTTTCCTCAGGGTGACTCTGGGAAGCCTCGGTTTGCTTTGCTGCTGCTGGAACCTTGGCTGCTTCTCTGCTTTCTCATCTGTTGTGTCCTGGGACTCTGCTAGAAGAGGTTTTCTACGTGGTGAAGTTTTCTCTCAGCTTACCCTACACATAGAGTAAAAGGAGGCCGGGGTAAACTAATCTGGGGGAATCCAGTCCAGAGCCTGTCTGTGTCTCTTCCCTTGGCAAAAGCTTTTAGACCGTGCACTCTAGCCATGGGACTCTGAGCATACGATAAGGAGCTCTGTGCATATCTGTGATAATTCCTGGGTTGATAATTCTGGGTCCACGTTGACAAAACCTCAGCCTTTGTATCTCTTTGTTGATACCCTTTCCACGTGTGATGTTGATTAAACATTGCTTTGGCCATTTCTCTGTTTAGGAGTATAGTTCAGCCACGGTGACCCAAGCTTTTGCAGTTAGCAATGGGATCCTGGCCCTTGCCCCTTGGACTGTAAGCACATTGTAGGCAGGGAATGTGTCTGTCATATTGTTACACTGTATTCTCCCAAGCGCTTAGTACAGTGGTCTGCACACAGTAAGCGCTCAATAAATACAATTGACTGACTGACTGACCCTGCATTGCTCCAAATATAGGATGGTTCCTATTCTTGTGATATTTAGTCCTTGTTCGGTGCTTTAGAGCTAAGTGGCCTCACTGTCAGTAAGCCTGGCCTTCCGAGTCCAATAGGTACTTAGCAAGAACCTCATTTAGGGTTCTCAGAGGTGTAATTTGGTGTGTGCCACACTATAATAATAATTACAATAATGCTATTTATTAGATAGTCTGTGCCAAACACTGTATTAAACACAGGAGTAGATATATTACCAGATTGGACATGGTCCCTGCCCCACCCAGGAATCACAGTCTAAGGGGGAAGGGGAATAGGTATCTTATTCCCATTTTTACAGATGAGGAGACTGGGGCACAGAGAAGTGGCTTGCCCAAGATCTCACAGCAGACAGGTTGTGAAGCCAGGGTTAGAACTCAGGTAGCCTTACCCCTAGGGTTGTGCTCTTAGGTGATCATTAAGTGTAGGGGGGAAAAGAGGGAGCAATGATTTTTGTGGGGAAGTGATGGGACAGATTTTCCAAAAGCTTAAGAGGTTGGAAAGCCACCATCTTGGGTTTTGGGGGTTTTTTAGCTCTGATGGAAAACTGTTCTTTCCAGAGAGGTGCGATGAGTGAGACTGAGAGTCTCAGTCTAGCTCTCAGTCTAGCTTAAAAAAACCATGGGGGTGATTCCTCACATAACCCCCAGAGCTGGCATCTGTCGTGTCACTCTAGCTCTAGGAAGGCCCACCTGGACAAACTCTACTTCAAAAATGAGGAGGTAAATTAATTATGCCATGAAAGACATAATATGACACAACGGTTCCTTTCGATACTGTGTCCAGATAGATTTGTGTCATCAGAAGAACATTCCCTTACACTGCCACTTCATTTTATCCTGAATGTGTTGTTAGTGAAAACACTTGTTCTAGGACAGCTGGGTATAATGATTGCCTACTGTGTGCAGAACGCTGTACTAAGCACTGGGAAAAGGTATAAGGAAGCTAGGTAAACATGGCTCCTGATCTGCAAGGGAGTCACAGTCTAAGCAGTGTGGCTTAGTGGAAAGAGCAAGGGCCTGGGAGTCATAAGGACCTGGGTTCGAATCCTGACTCTGCTGCCTGTCTGCTATATGACTTGGGCAAGTCACTGAACTTCTCTGGGCCTCCGTTGCCTCTTCTGCAAAATGGGGATTAAGACTGTGAGCCCTGTGTGGGACGTGGACCATGTCCAACCTGATTATCTTGTATCTACCCTGGCACTTAGTACAGTGCCTGGCACATAGTAAGTACTTAACAAATACCACTAAAAAGTAAGAGGGAGAGGGGTTTGGTGACAGGCACAGAAGGAAAGATTGAAATGATAAGGACAGCAAAACAACACAGGGACACGAGAATAATAATAATAGACAGTGAGAGCACTAGCTCAGTCTGGCTAAAGAAGTGGTTTTCAGATTCCTCACCACTCCAACAGTCACAATAGTTTTTGGCCATGAAAGTAAGTACACTGCCATTGTGTCTTCTGCCTGGCAGAATCACCCTCTTAGGATTTGAGCCCAGGAAATTTTAGTCCACATTAGGGAAGTTCTAATCCAATTTCCACGGTTTAGTCTAGTCTTGTTGACCTTTCTGAATTAAGTAACTACTTGAATGCAGTTCATGCTCAAATCTCCTTCTTCATTATTTATATGGGAGAGAAGAAAGCAAGAGGAGAGGAACCAAGACGAGGCCTACGTTAGAAACCAAAGATACTAGGCAGCAACCAACATGGCTTTTTAAGGATAAATTATGAGAAGCAGCATGACCTAGTGGATAAAGGACAAGCCTGGGAATCAGGAGGACCTGGGTTCTAATTCCAGCGCTGCCACTTGTCTGCTGTGTGACCTTGGATAAGTCACTTCTTTGTGCCTCAGTTTCCCCATCTGCAAAATGAGGATTAAGACTGGGAGCCCCACGTGGAGCAAGGACTGTGTCCAACCTGATTAGCTTGCATCTACCCCAGTGCTTAGTACAGTGCCTAGTGCACAGTAAGTCCTGAACAAATACTGCAAAAAAATTAAGCCGGAAAAACTGCATATCTTCTATGATAGCAATAGGTCGAGTTAAACAAGGGAGAAGCAATATATTTAATTAATCTAAACTTCAGTAAGACTTTTGATTCCACCCAACACTGTGTGCTCACTGCTGACCAAGAGTGAACTTGTTAAGTGGTTGCACATTTAGCTTGAAGGTCTTAATAATAATAATAATAATGTTGGTATTTGTTAAGTGCTTACTATGTGCAGAGCACTGTTCTAAATGCTGGGGCAGATACTGGGTCATCAGGTTGTTCCACGTGAGGCTCACAGTTAATCCCCATTTGACAGATGATGTAACTGAGTCACAGAGAAGTTAAGTGACTTGCCCACAGTCACACAGCTGACAAGTAGCAGAGCAGGGATTCGAACCCAGGACCTCTGACTCCCAAGCCCATGCTCTTTCCACTGAGCCATGCTGCTTCTCCTACCCTTTGAGCAATCAGCAATGGCTGACAGGTAATCTTGAGTGGCTTTCCGGTCCTCCATTCAAGTCATCAAACAATACTAAATGGTATTGGGAGGGCTAACGCTTTAAAAGATGGAAATAGAATTTGATGACTAATTAAAAAAACGGGGCTGAAAAAACATAATAATGGATCAGGAAAGACTGGTAAGCCACAAGTGGGATGGAGACAGATTTAGCAGCCAAACCTGATCACAGCTCTGCCACTTGTCAGCTGTGTGACTGAGGGCAAGTCACTTAACTTCTCTGTGCCTCAGTTACCTCATCTGTCAAATGGGGATTAAGACTGTGAGCCTCACGTGGGACAACCTGATTACCCTGTATCCACCCCAGCACTTAGAACAGTGCTCTGCACAGAGTAAGCACTTAACAATTACCAACATTGTTATTATTATTATTATTAACACACTTTGAATGTGAATCAGCAATGCAATAGACCGTAAGCTCGTTATGGCAGGGAATGAGTCTGTTACATTCTACATAGAGAAGCAGCGTGGCTCAGTGGAAAGAGCCTGGACTTGGGAGTCAGAGCTCATGGGTTTGAATCCTGGCTCTGCCACTTGTCAGCTTTGTGACTTTGGGCAAGTCACTTAACTTCTCTGTGCCTCAGTTCCCTCATCTGTAAAATGGGGATGAAGACTGTGAGCCTCCCGTGGGACACCCTGATCACCCTGTACCTCCCCCAGTGCTTAGAACAGTGCTCTGCACATAGTAAGCACTTAACAAATACCAACATTATTATTACTCTCCCAAGCATTTGGTACAGTGCTTATAAATATCATTGACTGAATGATTGAAAAGTAGTTGAACAGATTTTGCTTTGTATGGCTTTGACAGTAGTAGATGTACGTTAGAAAAGTTAGGGACAGTTGGGGAAGGCTGGGAGAGAGACACGGTGGTTGCAGAATCTGTGGACTCTGAGCTATAAGGGACCCGAAATTCTCCACCTAGTAACTTACAGGTCTTGGTTTTTATTTGGTGCATCTGTCCACGTCTTTATGTTGTCTTAATGTTCTGGTTCATCTCTCCTTAAGTGTCTGCCACCAGTCCCCTCTCCCCTTTTACTTTCGTAGATTGTGAGCCTTCTGTGCATTCTAATCCCCACCTGTAGATTCCTTCCCAGGGCTTGGTACAGTGCTCCGTTCGAAGCACTTAATACAATTACAACCAAACAAGGAGCCAGAGTCAGCAGAGATGATAGTCGCCTTTAAGGAAGCAGACATCGAGCCCCGCTTTCAGAGATACGCAGCCTCAGAGACACACCTTGACAGATACTACTTATCTATTAAAAAAAAGTCCTCAAGGAGAATGGATTGGAGGCGATGTGGCAATAGGGGAAAGATACATTAAACAGAGGTTTGTAGCTGCTGCCCCTGGCATAGTTATTGACCGACTGGAGATCCCACATGGCAAACTGTTTATCCGATTATTGAGTCAACAGTGATGTTTAGCCTCTTCTGCCACTGCCAACACTGCTCTGTGGTGGCTACCCAGAAACTCCTCACCACCCAACCTGCTCTCTTTCTCTTATCCACTCTCTTTTCCCACTCTACCCCAGCTCACACATTTCATTACTCTCAGCATATCTACTCACAGAGCCTCCATCTCATCTTTCCTGCCACCAACCTCTTGCACACATCCTCTGTGCTGCCCACAACTCTCTCTCCTTCACATCTGACAGAATCCAGCTCTCCCCATCTTCAAAGCCTTTCTGAAATCAACTCCTCCAGGGGGCCTTCCATGATTAACCATTCCTTTCCCCACACTATATTCCCAACTGACTTCATTAGAGAAGCAACATGGCCTAGTGGATGCAGCACGGGTCTGGAAGTCTGCTGTGTGACCTGGGGCAAGTCACTTCACTCTCCGTTCCTCAGTTCCCTCATCTGCCACTGTTCTTCCTCCTACTTAGACGCTGAGCCCTAAATGGGACGTGATTAACTTGTATCTTTCCCAGTGCTTAGACTAATGCTTGGCACACAGTGAGTGCTTAACAAATGCCATAATTATGAGCAGCACTTCCAAGCCACCTAAGCATCTGGGTACTCACAACCCCACCCCTCTACGCCTGTAGCACTTATGCACATGTTTTTCACCTCTATTCCTTTCCGCTATCTGTAATTTATCTTCCCATTCCAGAGGGTCATTAAGGAGAGAAGAGCTATCTTTTTATCCTAATGGAGAATCAGGTGATTTTGATGACTAGGCAATGAAAGCAAGGAAGGGAAGAGAAGTCAACTGTAACCACTGGCTTTCTTCCCGTGTTGGCTGTTACACCGTAATTAATGACGGTGATGGGTCTCCCATCAGAATCACAGGCCTCGATTCTGTCACTTCTGGTACGTTTTGAGATATGTGAGGCATGAGAGACATGTGCCCGACCACAGATCGTGCTCGCCGGAGCAAATGCTGTTGTTCTGCGGTGCCTGAAACCAACTTTCTCTTATCTCGTCTCTCCTTCACTGCGGCAGAGCATTTGTCCTCTAAGGTCTGAATAGCCAAATGGCAGATCTGATGCCCAGAGGACCTGAATAAGGCATGGGTTTCCCAATGCTAGTGTCCAAAGAGCCCATTTTAAGGTTGGCCTTCAGTACGTCTTTAAAAATTTTCCTCTAGCCACTTCTGGAGCAGGTCCCAATGCTGAATTCTCCATAAAAGGTGGCCTTGGGAATTTGTATCGGGTGACCACTGTCCTTCTTCTTCTCTGAGTTCTCCTTCTCAATCTCAACTGCTGCCTCCTCCATTTCTCTTCCCCTAACTGTTGTGGGTTCCTTAGTTTTCTTGCTCAACAATCACGCTCCTGGGGAGCTCATAAATTAGCCTGGCTTCAGCTACCACCTCTAAGTGGGTTACGACCATACTACAGAGAACAGAGAGAGATGTCCAGCAAGTGAATCTCAGACCCAATTTACTCTGGTCTCCCCTTCCCACCTTCTGCTTCCCAAAGGCCTTGTTCCACCCAAGAATCTACAAATAGTGGCCAGAGAAGTGAGAGAGGCAGGCTGGGGGTGCTTGATACATAGCAAATGCTGAACAAATACCACCACACATAATTTTGGGGCCAAGAGAAATCCTTCTACTCTCTCCAAGCCCAGTTAAGTTTCTGAGCCCTCCAGTTTTTTTTGTATTCTGTGTTATTGTTTTTTGGTTTTTTAAGGTATTTGTTAAGATGTGCCAGGCACTATACTGAGCGCTGGGATAGATACAAGCTAATCCAGTCGGACCCAGTCCATGTCCCACATGGGGCTTGTAACTGAGACACAGAGAAGTGAAGTGACTTGCCCAAGATCCCAAAGCCAAAAGAGAAGCTGCATGGCCTAGTGGCAAGAACATGGGCTTGGGATCAGAGGACAGGGGTTCCAATCCCGACTCTGCCCCTTGCCTGCTGTGTAACTTTGGGAAAATCCCTTAACTTCTCTGTGCCTGTTACCTCATCTGTAAAATGGGGATTAGGACTGTGAGCCCTACGTGGGATGACCTGATTACCTTGAACCTACCCCAGTGCTTAGTGCATAGCACAGTACCATAGCTTACTACAAAGCATAGTACAGTGGCACATAGTAATTGCTTAATATTATTATTATTATTACTAAGTGGAGGAGCAGAGATTGGAACCCAGGTCCTCCTGACTCCCAGGCCTGTGCTCCTCCAGTTCTAAGAATGGCACTCTTCCATACAAATTGGATTGAGGAAGAGAGCAGTGTTGGGGAAAGTTCCTCCAGGAAAAAGGAATTCCCAGGGGCACCACCTGATTTCACCCGACCTCGGCCTCAGGCTCGCAGCTTCTGGAGGGGCCCAGGACAACAGCTGCATGAGCTCCCTTGGTCTTCCAGGGGAGGGATCCCCCCTTTTCCTCTGCTCCCCCTCCCCTCCCCACTGCCCCCACTCACTCCCTTTGCTCTACCCTTCCTCCCCTCCCCATAGCACTTGTGCATATTCGTACACATTTATAATTCTTTTTACTTATATTAGTGATGTGTATATATCCGTAATTCTATTTATTTACCTTGATGCTATTGATGCCTGTTTATTCATTCATTCAATAGTATTTATTGAGCGCTTACTATGTGCAGAGCACGGTACTAAGCGCTTGGAATGGACAAATGGTAACAGATAGAGACAGTCCCTGCCCTTTGACGGTCTTACAGTCTAATCGGGGGAGACGGACACAGACAAGAACGATGGCAATAAATAGAATCGAGGGGAAGAACATCTCATTAAAACAATAGCAAATAAATAGAATCAAGGTGATGTACATCTCATTAACAAACTAAATAGGGTAATGAAAATATATACAGTTGAGCGGACGAGTACAGTGCTGAGGGGAGGGGACAGGAGAGGGGGAGGAGCAGAGGGAAAGGGAGGAGAAGAGGGTTTAGCTGCGGCGAGGTGAAGGGGGGGTAGAGGGAGCAGAGGGAAAAGGGGAGCTCAGTCTGGGAAGGCCTCTTGGAGGAGGTGAGCTTTAAGTAGGGTTTTGAAGAGGCGAAGAGAATGAGTTTGGCGGAGGTGAAGAGGGAGGGCGTTCCAGGACCGCGGGAGGACGTGGCCCAGGGGTCGACGGCGGGATAGGCGAGAACGGGGGACGGTGAGGAGGTGGGCGGCAGAGGAGCGGAGTGTGCGGGGTGGGCGGTAGAAAGAGAGAAGGGAGGAGAGGTAGGAGGGGGCAAGGGGATGGAGAGCCTTGAAGCCTAGAGTGAGAAGTTTTTGTTCACTTGTTTTGATGCCTGTCTCCCCCCTTCTAGACTGTGTGTGAGCCCGGTGTGGGCAGGGATGGTCTCTATTCAATAATGATAGCATTTGTGAAGCACTTACTATGTGCCAACCACTGTTCTAAGCGCTGGGGTAGATACAAGGTAATCAGGTCGTCCCACGTCGGGCGCACAGTCTCAAACCCCATTTTACAGATGGGGTCACTGAGGCACAGAAAAATTAAGTGACTTGCCCAAAGTCACCCAGCTAAGTGGCGGAGGCGGGATTAGAACCCGCGACCTCTGACTCCCAAGCCCGGGCTCTTTCCATTAAGCCACGCTGCTTCTCAGGAAGCACCTTCCAGGCGCTTAGTCCAGTGTTCTGCACACACGAAGGGCTCATTCATTCAATTCATTCGATCGTATGTACTGAGCGCTTCCTGTGTGCAGAGCACTGGACTAAGCGCTTGGAATGGACAATTCGGCCGCAGAGAGAGACAATCCTTGTCCAATGACGGGTTCACTGAATGAATGAATGAATGAATGAATGAATGAATGAGGGAGGGTCACATGGCTTAGTGCTGGGCAGCCTCGGGGCATGGGGGGCAATGAGCTCTCCCTCGGGATAGGGCAGAGGGAGCAAGGGGGCCGAGGGGGTGGGGGGAGTGGGGAGCGGATGGGGCTATGAGAAGCAGCATGGCATAGTAGAGTAATAATAATGTTGGTATTTGTTAAGCTCTTACTATGTGCAAAGCACTGTTCTAAACGCTGGGGTAGATACAGGGTCATCAGGTTGCCCCACGTGAGGCGCACAGCCTTCATCCCCATTTTACAGATGAGGGAACTGAGGCACCGAGAAGTGAAGCGACTTGCCTACAGTCACCTAGCTGACAAGTGGTGGAGCCGGGATTCGAACCCATGACCTTTGACTCCCAAGCCCGGGCTCTTTCCACTGAGCCATGCTGCTTCCCTGGGAGTCAGAGGTTCATGGGCTCTAGTCCTGGCTCTGCCATTTGTCTGCTGTGTGATCTTGGGCAAGTCACTTTACTTCTCTGGGCCTCACTTAGCTCATCTGTAAAATGGGGATTGGGACTGTGAGCCCCACGTGGGACAGTTGAGACTGTGAGTCCCATGTGAGACAGGGACTATGCCCAACTCGATTTACTTGTATCCACCCCAGAGCTCAGTACAGTGCCTGGCACAGAGTAAGTGCTTAAATATCATCCTCATTACTATTAAGATACTTATAATTTTAGAAGCAACGTGGCTCAGTGGAAAGAGCACAGGCTTAGGAGTCAGAGGTCATGGGTTCTAATCCCAGCTCCACCGCTTTTTAGCTGTGTGACTTTGGGCAAATCACTTGACTTCTCGGTGCCTTAGTTACCTCATCTGTAAAATGGGGATGAAGACTGTGAGCCTCATGGGGGACAACCTGATGACCCTATATCTCCCCCAGCGCTTAGAACAGTGCTCGGCACATAGTAAGCATTTAAGATATACCAACGTTATCATTATTATTATTATTATTACGAGTCCTGCCCCGGGGTTAAAGTCTCGGGATAGGGCAGAGGGAACGAGGGGTCGGGAGGAGCGGGGAGTAGGTGGGGCTACGAGACCTGCCCCAGGCCTAAGGTAATAATAATAATAATGTTGGTATTTGTTAAGCGCTTACCAAGTGCCAAGCACTGTTCTAAGCACCGGGGTAGATACAGGGTCATCAGGTTGCCCCACGTATGCCTCACAGTCTTCATCCCCATGGATGGGGACTGGAGAAGCAGCTTGGAGAAGCAGCGTGGTTTAGTGGAAAGAACCCGGGGTTGGGAGTCAGAGGTCATGGGTTCTAATCCCACCTCCGCCACCTATCAGCTGTGTGACTTTGGGCAAGTCACTTCACTGGGCCTCAGTCCCCTCATCTGTAAAATGGGGCTGAAGTCTGTGAGCCCCACGCGGGACACCCTAATTACCTTGTACTTCCCCAGTGCTTAGAACAGTGCTTTGCATGAGGTAAGTGCTTAACGAATGCCATCATTATTATTATTATCATCATCCCCATTTTCCAGATGAGGGAACTGAGGCCCAGAGAAGTGAAGTGGCTCACTCCAAGTCGCACAGCCGACGGGTGGCAGAGCAGGGGTTGGAACCCAAGAGCTCTTGTCTGACAAAGCCGGGCACTCGCCACTGAGCCACACCGCTGCTCTGCAGAAGCCGGAGGGCGGGGGGAGGGAGGGAGGGGCGGGGCTTAGCGGGGAGGGGGCGGGGCCACGAGCCGCCCTCGGGATAGGTCGAGGGGAGCGAGGGGCGGGGCTTAGAGGGGGGGTGGGCGGGGCTTAGAGGGGGCGGGGCTACGAGTCTCCCCGGGTTAAGGCTTCTGGATAGGGCGGGACTTAGCGGGAGGGGGCGGGGCTACGAGCAACTTCCCTCGGATTTAAGGTCTCGGGATACGGCGGGGGGGAGGGGCGGAGCTTAGGGTGGGATGGGCGGGGCCTAGAGGGGCGGGACTACGAGCCGCCCTCGGGATAGGTCGAAGGGAGGAGGGGCGGGGCTTAGGGGGAGGGGGCGGGGCTACGAGCCGCCCTCGGGATAGGCCTAGGGGAACGAGGGGGCGGGGCCTAGAGGGGAGGGGCGGGGCTACGAGCCGCCCTCGGGATAGGCCTAGGGGAGCTAGGGGGCGGGGCCTAGACGGGAGGGGGCAGGGCTACGAGCCGCCCTCGAGATAGGTCGAAGGGAGGAGGGGCGGGGCTTAGCGGGGAGGGGGCGGGGCTACGAGCCGCCCTCGGGATAGGCCTAGGGGAGAGAGGGGGCGGGGCATAGAGGGGAGGGGGCGGGGCTACGAGCCGCCCTCGGGATCGGTCGAAGGGGGGGGCGGGGCCCCGAGCCTCCCCGGGTTTAAGGCCTCGGGATAGGGCGGGGGGAGCGAGGGGCGGGCCCCGGAAGCAGGGAGGCGCTGTGGGCAGTCCGGCGTGCGGGGCCGGGAGGGGCGAAGCGAGGCGAGGGGAGGGGAAGCCGGGAAGAGGGAGGAGGGCCGGGGCTCGCACTCACGCTGCCGCCGAAGGAGGCCGGCGCCGATGCTCGTCCCGCCGGGGCCCCGCCGCGCCCAGGAACTCCCCGCCCGACGGGGCCGGCCGCCTCCGCCGGCGTCATTTCCTGCCGGCCCCCTCAGTTTCCGGAGGAGCGGACGGGCCGACGACCCATCCTAGTGGACGGCGGAGAAGCCGCGGCCCCGGGGCCGCCTCCGGGCGCGTGAGTGGAGTCGGGTTCCCTCTGCCTTCCTTCTCGGGCCCCCGGCGGGCCCCCCCTCCTCCTGCGTCATCGCCCCGCCCCCCGGGGGGAGAGGGGGGGAGCGGCGCCTCGCGCCTCCTGCGCGTCCTCGGCGCCTCGCGCCTCCTCCTGCGTGTGGCCGTGCGCCTCGCGCCTCCTGCTCCTTGCGCCTCCTGCCTCGCGCCTGCTGCAGCGCGGCCCCGTGCGCCTCGCGCCTCCTGATCCGCGCGCCTCCTGCCCCGCGCGCCTCCTGCCCCTCGCCTGCAGCGCGCCCCCGTGCGCCTCGCGCGCCTCCCGCCCCAAGCGCCTCCCTCCCCAAGCGCCTCCCTCCCCTCGCGCCTCCTGCCTCGCCCGTCTCGCGCCTCCCGTTTCCCGCCTCGCGCCTCCCTCCCCTCGCGCCTCCCTCCCCTCGCGCCTCCCTCCCCTCGCGCCTCCCTCCCCTCGCGCGCCTCCTGCATCGCGCGCCTCCCTCGCCTCGCGCGCCTCGCGCCTCGCACCTCGCGCCCTCCCCTTTCCCGCCAAAGATCCTTGAGTAGAACAAGGCGCCCCCTCGGGGGTCGGTCCGCCCCGAGGGCCTGCGATAATAATAATAATGATAATGATGGGGTTCGGCGCTTACCTCACGCAGAGCCCTGCTCCAAGCGCCGGGGGCGGATAGAAGGTGATGAGGCTGGTCCCCGGGGAGCTCACAGCCTTCACCCCCCTCTTAATATTAATAATGGTGGCATTGGTTAAGCGCTTGCTGGGTGTCAAGCCCTGTTCTAAGCACTGGGGGGGATAGAAGGTGATGAGGTTGCCCCCTGTGGGGCTCACAGTCCTCATCCCCATTTTCCAGAGGGCACCGAGGCCCAGGGAATCCATTCATTCGTATTTGTTGAGCGCTTCCTATAATGTTGGTATTTGTTAAGCGCTTACTAGGTGCCGAGCACTGTTCTAAGCGCTGGGGGAGAGACAGGGTCATCAGGTGGTCCCACGTGAGGCTCCCAGTCTTCATCCCATTTTACAGATGAGGTCACTGCGGCACAGAGAAGTGAAGTGACTTGCCCATAGTCACCCAGCTGACAAGTGGCAGAGCCGGGATTCGAACCCATGACTTCCAAGCCCACGCTCTTTCCACTGAGCCACGCTGCTTCCCTAATAATGTTGGTATTTGTTAAGCGCTTACTATGTGCAGAGCACCATTCTAAGCGCTGGGGGAAGATACAGGGTCATGAGGTTGTCCCCCGTGGGGCTCACAGTCTCCATCCCCATTTGACAGATGAGGTCACTGAGGCACAGAGAATTCATTAATTCGTTCGTATTTCGTGAGTGCTTACTATGTGCAGAGCACTGTTCTAAGCAATGGGGGGAGATGCAAGGTCATGAGGTTGCCCCCCATGGGGCTCATAGTCTCCATCCCCATTTGACAGATGAGGTCACTGAGGCCCAGAGAAGCAAAGTGACTTGCCCAAAGTCACCCAGCTGACAAGCGGCAGAGCCGGGATTAAAACCCACGACCTCTGACTCCCAAGCCCAAGCTCTTTCCACTAAGCCACGCTGCTTCTCATTCTCATACTATTGAGTTTATTCATTCAATAGTATTTATTAAGTGCTTACTATATGCAGAGCACTCTATTAAGTGCTTGGAAGGTACAGAGAAGTGGAGCAGCAGTGGGGCCCCGTGGAAAGAGCCCCGGCTTGGGAGTCAGAGGATGTGGGTTCTAATCCCACCTCCACCACTTGTGTGCTGGGTGATCCTCGCCAAGTCACTTCACTGGGCCTCTGTTCACTCCTCTGTAAAATGGGGATTAAGACTGGGAGCCCCACGTGGGACAACCTCATTATCTCGTATTTAACCCAGCGCTTAGAACAGTGGTTGACACATAGTAAGCGTTTAACAAATACCATCATTATTATTATCATTATTATTATTATTGTCTTGCCCAAGGCCACACAGCAGGCAAGTGGCGGAGAGGGGATTAAAACCCACATCCTCGGACTCCCAAGCCCGGGCTCTTTCCGCCGCAGCAGCAGCCAATGTGTCCTGTCATCTCTGCTGCGTGGTCTGCTCCCTACCGCTTAGCACAGCGCTCTGCACACAGAGCTCTGCATGTCCATAAATCATAAAGATGGTATTTGTTAAACGCTTACTCTGTGCCAAGCACCGTGCCAAGCACAGGGGTCGGGACAAGGTCATCAGGTTGTCCCACGCGGGGCTCACAGGCGTTATCCCCGTTTTACAGATGAGGGAACCGAGGCCCAGAGAAGTGAAGCGACTTGCCCAAGGTCACACAGCAGAGCAGTGGCGGAGCCGGGATTAGCGACCTCGGATTCCCAAACTGGGGCTCTTGCCACTTAAACCACGTGGGTTCTCCTATAACAATAATAATGATAGTATTTGTTAAGCGCTGACTATGTGTGAAGCACTGTTTTAAGCACTGGGGGGGCGGGGGCGATACAGAGTGATCAGATTGTCCCATGTGGAACTCACAGTCTTAATCCCCATTTCTCAGATGAGGTAACTGAGGCACAGAGAAGTGAAGTGACTCACCTAAAATCACACAGCAGACAAGTGGCAGAGCCGGGATTAGAACCCGTGACCTCTGACTCCCAAGCCCGGCTCTTTCCATTGAGCCACGCTGCTTCTCGTACAAAATAATAATGTTGGTATTTGTTAAGCACTTACTGTGTGCCAAGCACCATTGTGAGCGCTGGGGTAGCTACAAGGTCCCACGTCGGGCGCACAGTCTTCCTCCCCATTTTACAGATGAGGTAGCTGAGGCCCAGTGAAGTGACTCGCCCAAGGTCACCCAGCGGGCAAGTGGAGGACTGGAGATTAGAACCCACGACCTCTGACTCCCAAGCCCGGGCTCTTTCCACTGAGCCACGCTGCTTCTCAATGGAGGAAGAGGAGCCGGTGGGGGTGCAGGTGTGGGCAGTCGCCCCTCTTTCGCGGAGCCGCAGCCCCGGGGCGGTCACCCACGCGGAAGCAAGCGAAAGGTTAATTGTGAAATCCCCAAAGCCTCCAAAACCATTTCCCCCCCTCAACCCCGGCCACGCGGGGCGATCCCCCGGGGGAAGGACGGTAAACACGGCCCCGCGCTCGGAGGCCACCCCGCTGCACCCAAGGTTAATTAGTCCACGAAGGTCACTTTGGCCCGACCGCCTTTGGACAGCTCGTTTTCAGGAGCTTTAAATACCGCCGAGTCCTGTGGGCTAGAAATCAGACTGTGCTGCGTGCGTAGAAACACCCTGGGAATTGCCCCAGCTGGTGACCTGCACCTTGGAAGCGTTTGGGGTTGCGGAGGTCTAGGACTGTTAAACGTCGACGTAACTTTGGTAATATTTAGCCGCTGCGAGACGTGGATTTTATAGGACTCGGTAGCTAATGCTGAGCGCACCTTTGGATAGGACGCTTCCTGGAGGCAGGATACAATTCACGGCGCCTTTGGACGAGAAGTCAAAATGCAGTGTGTCGGCGTTTATTTTAAGAGAGAAGATTACCATTCCGCCTATAAATTAGAATGTATGGAAGCGGTCTCTGCGTAACATTGTGACTCGGAATAAATGGCGTCTTTACGTAAAGGGCGATAGTCGGATATCGTTTGGGGTAATACACAGACTGCTAGTTTTTATACATTTTCATCTGGCCGGTCCAGTGCTTATATAATGGCAATAGGGAAACAGTAAATCCACGACTTCTAGTTCCCGGGCAAGTCGTTCCAACACGACCTTAATAAAATTGGGGCCAATGTAATCTTACACGTTGGGTTACGTTTGTACACTTCAAGTTTTTCTAATTATCTGGCCGAATTGCACCGAGGGAGTTGTGACTAGTCCAGATTAATTCAAACCCCCAATTAATCTCTGGCCCGATTACAGTAAAACCACCAGTGAGGCCTGGTGCCCTGGAGAAATGAACACTGAGCCAACTGACTTTTTCCTTTGTCTTCAACGGTTTGACGTTCTGTGATTCTTTATGAATTGCGTAGGTTATATGGATGTATAGAGAGATGAATCGATGTATTGTCATTCACGTTCAAAGAAAACTCTAATGGTACAGGTCACCTCTGGGTGTGTATGTGTCTGGAAAGGCCAATGCGGGACTCGAAGTTCAAACTGCTCTGCACAAAGACTGATTTTTATGGCGCTGTTTTGGGTGGTGGTTGCAGTTCCTGGCCCTGTTTTTGTCTTTTTTTCGAAATTAAATATAAATAACTGATTTACTACAGAAAGAAAACTGAAGATGTCAGACTTTGGAAAGAACGTCAGTAGAATGTTCTATGCTAATGTGGTATTTAGAGTAGTCATGGGTTTTATGGTTATTCATATTTGACGATGTCGATGCAGTTTTCTGGAGCCCCCTGAGAGAGCTTAACATCCAGTGTGACCAGCCGATGTGAACTTTAATTTCATGTTTTCCCATTCGGACATCAATTGGTCACACATTTGTACGGAATATTTCTGTGATTTCTTTTTTTTTTTAAACCCGAGACATTGTACGTTAGCTTTAACATCTCATCTAATGGTGATTTCTAGGTCTTGTGGTGCTAAAAGTGCTAAATCTGTCGATGAGGTCTTGTAGAGTTTGCCTGTTGAAAGAGATCAAAGTGATTAAAATGATTTTCCTGGGATATGGAGAGCAATAAAAGCCCGTGGAGCTTTTACTTATCTCTTTTCTCACAAAGTTGACAAAATATTTTCCATGTGAATAAAATTTAGGAATCTTCCTTACTCATTTCAATTCAGCTGTATGTATGTAAGGGAGGAGGACTGGAGTGTATCTAGTTTGAGGCTATTGGGAATGTGGGTGGACATTCTAAGCATATCAAAGAAATTGGTATTAATCGAAGTCCAGGCCCTTGCAAAATTGTTAGGTTTCAGTACGCGTGCTGCTGAGCATCGCAGATCACATAAAGAAAGGGAAAGATGCACATTTATTTGGGGAGTGGGGATTCTAACCTGTGTGGATGTTTCTTGATGTTTTCTGTGTCAATTGGTCCTTTCTCCACTCTGCTATTTACTGCCAGGAGATGAATTAAAGAAAAGTACCCGCCACACTACGTTGTTAATTTGAGAATGAAGTAATGAATGATACTTTTTATCTCGTACTCTGCCCTACCTGCAAAACCCCCGATGGAAGTAATTTAGTAGAGTAATTGCTTCTATGCTTTTCTAATTCATCCAATTTACTTTTTGCCTTTGCTGAGGAATGATCTACCACTTGTTCTGAGCTGCAAATGCAGATACTACTTAATGTCTACGGCAAAGAAATCTGCCCAGGACTAGCCGCCTCTGCGCCAAAGAGATTTGAGGACATAAAAAAACGTGCCAGAGGGTTTCATTTCATACCTGGAGTAAAATGGTTTGGAAGCGTGCCGGGGATACGGATCAGCAAACGAAATAAAGTTTAGGAAGAAAAGCAGTACTGTGGAAATCCCAGAATTGCTTTTTCTTAGGAACAGCCTGGATACTATTTTGGGCAAAAGGCAGTCCACATAAAGCTAGGGAGTCTGGTGACGTCACAGTGCTGCAATCTAACAGACCCACAAGCCAGCTGTCTAGGAATTGGAGGAAGAAGCTTAACCTGGAATGAAGCATCCAACAGCAGAGCACAGCCCGTGGTTAGCAGCAGGCAGGGAAGGACGCCCTACCTTCAGGTATGGTATTTGATACTGTTTCTCAGCCGCTTTATGAAGTTGTAACTAACCGTCTATTAGTTATGGGATTTACGGAATGGAAATGACACTCGTCAGTGATGCCATTTTAAAATGTATAGGAACGAATATGGGGTAGCGCTATATCATAGAAACAATTCATAGTGATGGATGCTCTCCAGAAACCTGTTCTACTATACACATGGTGAAAGTTAGGAAACTTGGAAGTTTTAAAAAAAACATTTCATCATGTAAAAATTTTCATTGGTTTTGCTAGTGGCTAATGTCTAAACTCAGCACTTCCTTCTAGTGTAGATTGTTAGGCGATGTACCTTATATCTCGGATCGATCTGCCCCGGTACTCTGAAAGAATCTTTCCTAATGGTTTATGCTTAGAGAATAACTTTCCTAAGCCAATACATTGTTTTACTACCAAATTCTGCAATAGGACATACGGGATCTATTGCACACAATTCAGTAAGATGCTACAACACATAGCTGCTTTACTCACCAAGCGTATTTGCCTAATCAAGTCTACTGTGTACAAGGCACCATGCTAAGCACTAGGGAAAGTTTACTACCACAGGGTTGGTAGACTCAATCCCTGCCCTCAAGGAGTTTACAGCCTACAGAGGAAGACTGACATTAAAGGAGATTAGGGATTGCAGAAATAGAGAAGAATGCGTACATGAGTATTGTGGGGCTGAAGTAGAGTATTATTTCCACGAGACAAATTTTCATGGTGTTTCAAATGAAGTCTACCTTAAGTTATAGTAAATGTCTTAGAAATTGTATTAAAAAGTTCACTTCAGCTTGATGTTTCAACACCAAGTGTGTCCTAGAGGGAAGAGCAGGGACTGGGACACAGGAGACCTGGGACCTAGTCCCAGCTCTACCACTTGCCTGAGACCTTGGGCAAGTCATTTAAGTCTTCGGTGTTTGTTTCCTCATGGAAGATGTTCATCCCCCCCTTTGACTTAGTCGCCCAGGAAGACTAACTGATCTGCTTATCCTTCATGTACCCTGGTGCTTAACATAGTGTAACTCACCAACTGGGTGGTTGATAAGCGCTACTTCTACTACTTAGCACACTGTGAACACTTAATAGTTACCATCATTGTTTTTAATAGTTTTTGCTAAAAACTCCTCAAGAACCTCCAGTGGCCTCCTATCTCCGCATCAGACACTGCTTACCTGTGGCTTTAAAGCCCTCAAGTAGCTTGCCCCATTCCACCTCACCTCACTGATCTCCTGCTACAGCCCAGCCCGCACGCACACTGTGCTTCTCTAGCTCCAGTTTAGTTACTGTGCTCCAGTCTCCTCTTGCTGCTGACTCCTTTCCCATGTTCTCTGCCAAGCCTGGAACGCCTTCCCCCTCCATATACTCCAGACCTCTCTCCACTTTCAAAGCTGAATTAAGGTCACATCTTTTCCAAGAAGCCTTCCCTGATTAAGCCCTCTTTTCCCCAGTTTGCTCTCATTTCTGCATTGTCTGTGCACTTCTACCTGTGACCTTTGGACACTTGCTGTTTGCCTCAACCTCACAGTACATATATATACAGAGAGATCGATCTTTAAATGTTACATTATAAACTACTTATTCACATTAATATTTCTCCCTCTCTAGACTGAAAGCTCAGGGAACAAGCCTGCTTATTCTGTTTTATCATACTGCTCTGCAAAAACGAAGCGCTCAAAAAATATGATTGATAAATTCGATTGTTTAAAATAACCATGTAAAGTAGCTCTGTGTATTGGTTTGAGAAGCCATAACTAATAATATAAGCGTGGCCCAGTGGAAAGAGCATGGGCTTGGGAGTCAGAGGTCATGGGTTCGAATCCTGGCTCTGCCACTTGTCAGCTCTGTGACTGTGGGCAAGTCACTTAACCTCTCTGTGCCTCAGTTACCTCATCTGTAAAATGGGAATTAAGACTGTGAGCCTCACGAGGGACAACCTGATTACCCTGTATCTACTCCAGCGCTTAGAACAGTGCTCCACACATAGTAAGCGCTTAACAAATACCAACATTATTATTATGAGTTAAACACTTGCTAAATGTCAATCACAGGATTAATTAACGCTGATCAAACAGTCCCTGTCCCCCAGGGTGCTCACAATATAAGTGGGAGGGAAATGGGTATTTTATCCCCTTTCAACAAACAAGGAGACTGAGGCACAGGAAAGTTAAGTGACTTGTTCAAGGTCACTTGGCCATTCAGTGTGACAAAACTGAGGCTGGAATTTGGGTCACCTGGTCCTTAGTCCTATACTCTTTCCGCTAGAACCTGCTGCCTCCCTCTTGAAGTAGAAAAGTAAAATATAAGCACTGGAACCTGCAGCAGTGCAGTCTGTAACAGTAGAACTGTACGAGTTTCTGCTTCCTGGTATTTTAGGGCTATAGAAATCTGGATGATTCAAAAGGAAATTTTTTTTCTTTTCAGTCATCTTCAAAGGGCTGCCCCTGTTCAGCATTACTGTCAACTCTGAATAGGAAGATTGATGGCTATCGGTTCAACGTGTGCTCACAGCTTGGAGACCAAGAGTATCTACTCCTTCTACAAACAGTGACAGAAACAAGCCTGGTTGAGCACCTGTGACATATCTGCAGGGTCAAGGAGTTATTCACATGTGTCAGAAATGTCCTCGAATATGACCCTGGATGTCTGATGTACCTAAAGCTTAAGATGTCCTTGGAGAAAAGGAAGAGGAATGATAACCGCAAAGAGAGTCCTTGTGAAGAGTCTGTGATATCCATTATATGCAGCTTACTGAAAGATGAATCAGTGACTTGCTAGGACGTTAGACACCTCTGCTACAGTTTATCTAATGTATCCACTCCTATGATCGATCCCAACTTCCCCTTCTACACCACTGCCAGGTAGAGTTTGTTTACATGCAAGATACCCTGCAATGCAATTGAGCTACCAGAGGTCAAAGGTAATGGCGAGACCCACAATCTGTTGGGAGATCCAGAAGCTGATATATATTCTGCACCAAGAAATATTTTTAGTTGACACTGATATTTAATAATAGGCACCATTCGTTTCTTATAATAATAATAGTTGCGGTCTCTTGTTAAGCGTTTACTATGTGACAGGCACAGTACTAAGCCCTGGGGTGGATGCAAGCAAGTCGGGTTGGACACAGTCCCTGTCCCACATGGGGCACAGTCTTAATTCCTATTTTACAGATGAGGGAAAGGCAGAGAAGGGATGTGACTTGCCCATGGTCACACAGCAGAAAAGTGGCAGAGCTGGGGTTAGAACCCAGGTCCTTCTGACTCCAGACCTGTGCTCTATCCACTAGGCCATGCTGCTTCTCTGGAAAGGGACAGGGAGCTGGGGAAAAGAAGGCTTAATTGGGGAAGACCTCTTGGAGACGTGACCTTACTATACATTTGTTGGACACGACCATTAGCTTCAGAAAACTTCAGACAGCTAGGTCATCATCAGCATCGTCATAATACCACCTTCACCACAAAATTCAACTCTCTCATACCCTTGTTCTATACTTCTGCTTTGGCACACCAAACCCCGGCCCCGGAGTGTCTCCAGTCTGCTTACTAAACAACGACACTCATGAAATTGCATATGGCTGACAGAAACTCAAGCACCAACAGACTTCTGCCATTTCAGACTCAATCTGACCTGGGATAATTCCGCTCTCTTTAGCGCAGCAAAAACTCTATTACCTCCTCATTGACTCCCATCTCTGCGATCTCCACCAACTCTTCCAAACCTTCCCAAAGCCCTTAATACCTCCACTGCCTCCTTTCTAACCCCAGATGATCTTACCAAATACTTTGTTGGTAAAACGGAAAGCCACTGGGGATGCGTTTTCTCTTCCAGCTCTTCCTCTCTGTCTTCTGTCACCTTTCCAGCTGTTGCCCAGGAGCAAGCCTCCCCTCTAAACCTACCCTCTTTATTAACACTTGTTCCCACTCTCCTGCCTTAGTGCCATCTTAAACTATCGCTTTCTGTTAGCTTCTTCCAAAGGCACCCACTACATGGGGCAGCGGGGAGGACGCGATTGCCCCCACGGGCTTGGTGCTGTTTGGGGGCAAGAGCAGCTGCCAAAGCTAGCCTGGCTCACCAGGAGGGTGCCGTCGTTCTCACTGGGTTACAAGGCCAGTTGGAGATTGCCCAATGGGCCATGTCTTCTGGGTTCATTGGGCCCTTCCCCCGTGGCCAACTGAGCTGCTGCCAAAGTGTGAGCCAGCAGTACCACATGCAGAGCTGGGCAGGGAAAAGCCTCTATGGGCAGTGAATGGCCAGACCAGTTTCCAGGCCCACAGTCCAGTGAACTGTCAGCTAAGCAGTGGCACTTGAGGAGAAGGAGGGTGAAAAGCCAGAAGGTGGGCTAAGTTTCCTTATGTGTTGATTGAGCACAGAGCTGCCCACTAGGCATTTAAAAGAGGGCTGATGACAAGGAACAGGGTCACCTAGTGGAAAGAGCACGGGCCTGGGAGTCAGAGGACCTGGATTCTAATCCTGCCTTTGCCAGTTGCCTGCTATGTGTCCTTGAGCAAGTCACTTCACTTCTCTCTCCTCACTTTCCTCATCTGTAAAATAGATGTAGTAATAGTTCACTGCTGACAGGCTGCTCAACGTTTGTGTGTCAGATGGTTTTGGACTTTAGCTATATGGTTTTCAGTAGAGGCCCATGTTTGTTCTCTACACTTACACAGTGATTGCTCCCTCCATCCGATTTCCCTTGCTGTACAATGGCTAAACATTGGTTCTTAGGTAAACACTTTCCAGCCAGTATGATTTCTCCATGTCTCCATCATTTTCAGTGCCAGTATTTGTGGGTGAGTTAATGTTTTTGAATGAACGAGGTCCAAGCAATGGGGATTTAGAAGATTGGAAGGCCCCTGGTTATAATTCTAAAAATGGGGAGAAAAAAACCCAACAAATGAATGCTGTTGAAGCGAGGTGCTTTATACATATATTAATACAACTATTTTAGCTTATTCCTTCAAAACAGGAGGGAATAGTATCTGCATAGTGTGCTCAAACCATACTATCCTGAAAATTCTATTAATTCACTATAAAGGTTCTTGTGTGGGAAAGCTTTATCTGGTTATGCAGTCATACGTTTTGACACTTTTCCCAGATATATTTTCATGGGACCGTAAGGAGTACGGAAAGTTTTACTCTTTTATGCTATTTAGTGATTTACCGTTCTTTCATAGTATCGAAAGTTTTTTTTAATGTCTATTAGGAACAAGCCTAAGCAGTGTTCTGGTAAATTTTTCATTACTTGTTCAGAGTTTGCACAGATGCAGGAGTTGGTCTTTGCTCAGGAATCTATTCAATTTATGGATCACGAGTACCTCCACTCTCTATTCCACCCTCCTTCTCTGTCTGTCCTACAGACCTGAGGCTTCGCTCCAGACTTCTCTTTTTAAAGCCAGAAATACCACACTGACTGTTTCTAAGTACAACATAAATGATCTTTTAAGTTTAGGGTTTTTTTCTTGGAGGTGGGGTGGATGGGGTATTTGCTTGTTACAGCACAATTCCAAGGTGACTAAAACTTAACAAACACGTTTATTGTTTTAAGTAGAGTTCTATAATCACCTTGCTGTGTTTGGGGAAGGGGGGAAGGCAGTTTTTCTTTGTCTAACATACAAAAGGGAATTGGCACTCATATTGACTCAATTATTCTGCTTAGTTTAACTTCTGCTTATTTCTTGCTCTCTTCCTGATCTTACCTTAAGCGAAACCTGTGTGAGATGAATTGACCCTTACAGCATTCAGCACTTTTTTTGGTTTTAAATGCACAATTATTTTCTGTAGGTTAAGGATGGTCTTTTTTTGTTCTGTGTGGCTTATGATTTTTGCCCAAATTCATTCAGTGCAGTAAATATATTAGTTGGAGTGTTCACTTTTAAAAGATAGATGCTCATTCAAATAGACTAGTCAGTGATTAGGTAACTTTGAATAGCTAATGTGGGGATGTAAGAAGAGAACTGGGTTGGGTGCTTGGGTAGAGTGGATTACAATAGAATGGGTGGATGTATTCCTTTTTTTAATTTATGGTATTTGTTAAGCACTTTTTATGTGCCAGGCACTATACCAAGCACTGGGGCAGATACAAACTAATCAGGTTGGACAAAGACCATGTCCCACATGGGGCTCACAGTCATAATCCCCATTTTACAGATGAGGTAACTGAGGCAAAGAGAAGTGAAGGGACTTGCGCAAGGTCACCCACCAGACAAGTGGAGGAGTAGGGATTGGAACCAGGTCCTTCTGACTCCCAGGCCCGTGCCCTATCCATTAGACCACGCTGCTTCTCAGCTTATAAACATCCTGGTGCTGCTGTTGGAAAGAGATTCCTAGACTGGATAGATTATGATTTGATCCAGGAATGGCACTGCTTTTGATCTTATATTCATATTGCTTTTAAACAAGCAGCAATACATTTTTCTTTCAAACTTCCCCACAGTGCTCCTGTACTTAGGTCCATGGCCTCATCCTCGATTGCTTCCCCCATCTGCAATTCATTTTAATGTCTGTCTCCCCCACTAGACTAAGCTACTTAACGGAAGGGATCATGTCTTTCTACTCTATTATGCTCTTCCAATCACTTGGCACAGTGCTCTGCACACAGTAAACATTCAATAAATGTTGAGTCACTGACAACTGGTGACACTTGAAAGTGGTTGAAGCTCTTCTCTTTTCCCCTGTCAATTCTCCCTTTTTTGACTTCCATAGGGTATCTCCCCAGTTCCTCCCATGCTATATACTTTGAGGTCATGAGACACTGGGAAATAAGCAGAGAGGTGAGGGATGACTTGATTCAAGATTAGTAATTTTACCCAGTTGGAAGATATTTTATGAACATTATGGAAAGGTTGGAAACTGCTAATGGGGAAGATTAGAATTTAGTCATTAGTTACATCAAAAAGTTGCTTTCCATTTTCCTGCATGTTTGAGAAGTAGAATGAAATATAACTTGCAAACATAGGAACTGTTTGCTTTAGGACATCCCTTTAGAAATAAGGTGAGTGAGGAACCCAACTCAGAAAAATATTGTTCCCACTTTTCTCCAAGAAGTTCCTCTGGCAGTTTGATGAGAAGATGTTAGAGCACTTCCAGGTAAGATGGTCTGAGTATTTTAAATCAAAACCTTAATAGACAGTGGTCCTGTGCTAGTATTATTTTCTTTAAAATTAATTAGGGATGAATTATCCTGTCACTCAGGCCCTGATTTCCAAATGAATGCAACTGCTAAGTATTCTTGATCTCGAACCAAGAGGTGCTTTTTTTTTCCCGTGCTTTGGTTCTGAAATCGAAGCATAATAAACACTAATCAACAATACACATCAGAACTCTAGGATTGTGATTCAAGACAGTTGACTTTGTCACTGACATGTATGGAACCCCAAGAGGAAAGTTCTCCATTTTTCCTCCCTGCTTCAGCATGCCAACTTCCTTCCTTGTCATATTACCTCTGATTAAAATAGGCTTTACATTAGGTTTGAGTAGCTAAATTTGTGATAGTGAAGGTCCTGGCCTCCATGCTGATGCATTGTTTATTTGAAAAAAAATGTTTAAACACTTCTGTTTTTATACTTTAACTCTTAGACTTCCTGCTGAAAGGGTATCATTTTTACCTGGCCCTACATATTTCACAGTGATACAGTGGGCAGCAGTGAGTTATTTTGCAAGTTAGTGGTAGCATTAAAAAAAGTAACAATCAAAGCATACATTTTGAGATTGTAGAACAGATAAGCATGCATTTGTAATTGCAATTTATATTGGACTCCTTGGAACCACAGGATAGTATGCAGCAAGACTAAGTTGGCATTTCATTTTCCTTAGCAATCAAAATTTAGTTTTGTACCTGGAGGAAGAGGTTGAATATTTTGTAGAAACACAGGTTACTAAAGTACCTCAAACAGATTTTTATTTGTAAGAGCATTTTAAATGATTTTTCTGATTAACTGCATTGTATGAAAATCCTTATCTTGATTCTCTCAGCAAAATTTCTGAAATCAAACATAGTCTCAGGCAGCTATATCAGAGAGTAGTATCTTAACTGATTCTTCTTTGTGGATTGCTGTCCTTGACCCCTCTACCAATCAGCACTTTCCCTCTGCCCTCTTCTTTCTGGAGGCCAGGGAAGCCAGACCAACTGATTTACAACTACCCAATACCCTGGCAAATGGTGTGAAAGTCTGCCCCTTAGCCACCTTTGACTAATTCTCTGTGGAATTATTTGAATTACATTATTTAATAAATTGGTTATATTTTCTTATTTGGAAAACATTTCTACTTCCACTGTGAACAAATGAAAACAGTCAAATTTTGTATCTGAATTATCTCTCTCTTCCAAAGTACTTGAAATGATTAACAAATATAATTATGTCCCAGTTACAAAAGAAACTTAATGGGTCATGATCATGATTTTTTTTAAAAAATTACTTAAGGAGGGGTTTTGCCTGGAATAATAATTTCATGCTGTGGGATTCAATAAATACTAAATAATTATGCCAGAAATGTGTATTTTTCTTTTCATATTATTCAGCCTTTGACCAGTGGTGGGGGAAGAAACTCTAAGGGCTATTTAATGTTAGGAATTTCTTTTCAGATTTTGTCAGGTTGGCTCTAACAATGGACTCAATGGTGATATGACTATTCCGCATCAAGTTCTTCACATGTCTGACAAGTGAATGAAACACCGGCATATCAACCCCTGGGTTTGGACTTATATAAGTTTCTTGGATAACCACTTCGTTCTATTTCCACGGTGACCAAGAAGTGTGCTTCTGGTGCTGAGAGAGGCCATCCAGATGGAACTGCCCTGAATCTTCATCATCAGCCAAAGAATTTATTGACTACCCACTTGGGTGCAGAGAACTGTTAAAAGTGGTTTAGTGAGTGTTAAAAGAAGATGATGCAATCTTGGCCATCAAAGAGTTTGCAGTCCAATGGGGGAACAAAACAAATACCAATACCCAACAATATTCAGTGAGACATGAAGCAAGAAACTTTAAAGATTCTTAAGAGTACAGAATTCACAAGTATTAGGAGAAAGCTGGAGGGATCAGAGTGTCTGGAGCCGGGGGGTGGGGGATTAATCTTGGAATTGAGGAGTGGTGGGGCGGCTTCATGAACACAATAGGTATTTAGGAAAGTTTTGAAAAGAGTGTGATTTGGGGAAGACAGTGGGTAGGGCTTGCCAGGCATGTTCATCAATTTGGAGCTGGTCAGATTAGGTGAGTAGATAGTAAACATTTAGTTGAAGTAAAGATCACAAGATGGGGACAGTGGATAGGTTAGAAGGAGCTGGTGGAGCTAGGGCCCTGAAGTGTAAAATTAAGATCATGGATGTTTATTTGATGTGAGCGAAAACTGGGAGTTACTGTAGTCTGCTGAGAAGAATGACATGATCAGGATAATGCTTGGGGTAGATGATTTTAGTAAGGAGAGGGGAGAGGCCATTGACAGGAAAGATAAGAAAGGAGCATTTGGAGCAAATTAGCATGTTTAAGTGGATCACCAAAAAAGGAAAATTGCTGGACATTCAAACTTCAAAATAACCTGCTATTGGAAGTTGTCCTAAGAGGAAGCAGGGCTAAACTCACATCCTTTGATAGTAAATCCAAATATTAAAGTGGTATTTGTAGAAAAAAGCTTCCTGTCTTGACCAAATATGGTGTAATAGCTGGATATTTTTCTGTACCTGTCAACCCTGTCCATAGACCTTTTTGATGTGCTGTTTTAACCAAAACTAATTCAAAGGCGAATTTGAGGGGGTAGTATTCTCTTGTACCTTGAATTACTTGGAGGACATGTGGCTTTCCCATAAGACTGACTCTAGGCCAGTGAAAAGAGATGAGTCTTACATTTCTTAATATTTTTTAGTTCATCAAAATTATTTAGAATGAATGAATACATCTGGTTATTGCTTCTCTAGTCCACAATTATGGAGAGCATGTCAAATGATGTTCATATGTGTTGCTGATTAGATTAATTAATGGGCCATTTTGTTGTTAAAGGAATCAAGAGGGTACCAAGAGGGGATGGTGAGGACCAGGAGTAATTTGGCAGGTACTAACTATCTTGCTTTCTTTCTCTTGGCTGCATTTTCTACAAGTCTTTTTAAGTATGTTGGAGCACAAATTAAGTGGAAAAAGGGGAAGGTTTTGAACATAAACCTAGTTTTATTAGAGCAGATCATTCTTAAAGGTTTCTTCTGAGATTCCAGCAGTTTACCCCTTAGGGAACTATACCACAATTACCACTATAAGGATTTCTCTACAATCCACTCGAGGCCATTAATAACCCTAGTAGGCAGGGGAAAACATGAGGATTGTGCAATTTTAAATTTCACTAGTTACACTTTAAGTTTGCATTTCAAAACGTGATTTACATTTCTGTGATATCTTAGTATATTAAATTGCACTTCTCTTAGCCTCAAATGCATAACAAATAGAAGAGATACTGGCACATTCAGGACCCAGAATATGCCATTTACTACAGGGAATTTAGAAATAGGGTTCCTTTTACTCCACAAACAAGAAACAAAGTTTTGCAGAGGCGCTTAAAAAGGCAACAGTGACAACAGCAACAAAAGTCCTCAAGCATTTGCCATATTGCCTTTCAAATTTGGTATCTGTCTTTACTATATTTTCGCTCTGCACACAGTAAGCACTCAATAAATACGACTGAATGAAAGGATACCCAATTTTTATTCTAGATGTGAGGATTAGGATTGACAATTTTTAATCCTTAACATTTTGTTTCATTTCTATTTCTTTTCCTTGGTTTTATTTTGATTTTTGTCCTCCCAAAACAGATTTTAATCCTCTTCCATCTTTCCTATATATGCATAGGAAATATATATACATATATATACACACCCATATATTGCTTTGAGCTTGCCATTTTTCATGACTTAAATTGGTGTCTCCCTCAAATCTGCTGGCTTCAGAATATGTCTGATTTAACTGCCATCACCTTTTATTTTGATTGTAATGAACCTGATTTTGGTCCCTGAGTAGGGGAGGATGGACTGGCATGCCAATCTAAGGATGACTAGCTATATAGGGATGCAAAGTGCCATTGTATGGGTAACATAGGTATGCCACATGGAGGGGCAACTCAGAGAGGGCTGTTGGCTAATTTATCCCAGGATTTCTGCCATTAGTGAAGCCAAAAACCTCAACTCACCCGAAAGGCAATGATTACTGTACAAAGGTGATGCTTCCTGTAGCCATCTCTAAATATAAATTGAGTGTAGTATGGGGTTGGTTTGGCTGAGGACAGCACTTACGTACTTATCTGTAATTTATTCATTTGTATTAATCTCTATCGCCCCCCTCTAGACTCTAAGCTCTCTGTGGGCAGGGAATCTATGTATTGATGGTTGTAGTGTACTTTCCTAAGGGCTTAGTATAGTGCTCTGCACACAGTAAGTGCTCAATAAATACGATTGAATGAATTGTATAGGCCTAAACCTGCTCCAAAAGGAGCTAAAGAGGGGAGAGATTTCTTTCTGCATCGCAGTTTCTTAGAGAAATAGCGTGGCCTTGTGGATACAACAGAGGCCTAGGAGCCGGAAGGACCTGGGTTCTAATCCCAGCTCTGCCACTTGTCTGCTCTGTGACCTCAGGCAAGTCACTTAACTTCTCTGGCCTCAGTTCCCTCATCTGTAAAATAGGGATTAAAACTGTGAGCTCTATGTAGGACAGGGACTTTGTTTAACCTAATTATTTTGTATCTACCCCACTGCTTAGAACAGTACCTGGCACCTAGTAAGTGCTTAACAAATATCACTGTGATTATTAATTATTTTTATTATCATTAAGAACTCTGGAAGAGCCAAAAGAGCTCTACACTCAAATGTGCCTCCAGCTGAGCCACTTTGAAGAAACTTGGGGTCCATGTTAAATTCCAATAATCAGTGGTATTTCTTGAGCACCTACTGTGTGCAGAGCACCATACCAAATATTTGGGAGCTATCAGTAGAATTAGTAGACATGATCCCTGCCCTAAAGAAGCTCTCCTAGTTTGTTCATTGCTCAGCAAGATAATTGGCCAAATCTCTCAGCATTCTACAGATTCAGTTCACACTTATCAATTAATGGTTTTTATTTAATGCTTACTGAGTGCAGAGCACTTGGGAGAGTACAGTACAATTGTAAATTCATAGAGAGCTGGTTTCCATAAATCATATTTTTCAGTGTTCATTATGATGTTATGTTAATATAGGTGCTTATTGCTGTTGGAGATGTTAATTTATTTTAGAACTTTAGAACTTTCTGTTCATAGTCTTCTTGCTTCTCTTGCTTCCCTTTTCTCCCTTCAGTTCAGTAATATTGCCATCTCACACTGTTTGAACTTAATGGCGTTTACAATATCTATGCCATGACCTGTCTTTTCTTGCATATCATGCATCCCAGCTTGTTCCTTTTGTTCAACTCATACGTGCCTTTCCCTGTAGACTGTGAGATCTCTGTGGCAGGGATCAAGCTTACCAGCTCTTATGTTGTACCTTTCGAAATGCTTAGCACAGTGCTCTGCAATCAATCGTTTTCATCTCAGTACTGTGTGTAGAGCACTATGCTAAGTACTTGGGAGAATTCAATCATATTTCATTCAGCTGTATTTATTGTTTACTGTATGTAGAGTACTGTACTAAGTGCTTATACGGTACAACAATATAATAGACACATTACCTGCTCATGAGATTAGAGGGGGAGGCAGACATTACTATAAGTAAATAAATTACAGATATACAGGTATATTAGTGCTGTGGGTCTGTGGGGAGCATGAATAAAGGGAGCAAGTCAGGGCAATATAGAAGGGATTGGGAGAAGAGGAAGGGAGAGTGTAGTTAGGGAAGGCCTCTTGGAAGAGATGTGTCTTCACTAAGACTTTGAAGGGGAAGAGAGTAATTGTCAGTTATGAGGAGGGAGGGCTTTCCAGGCCAGATGGAGAATGTGGGCGAGTGATGGGCAGTGAGATACATGAGATAGAGGTACAGTGAGTAGGTTGGCATTAGAGGAGCAGACTGTGTGGGTTAGGTTGTAGTAGGAGAGTACCGAGGTGAGGTAGGACAGGGTAAAGTGATTTAGTGCTTTTAAGTCCATGGTAAGGAGTGTGTGTTTGATGCTGAGGTGGGTGGGCAACCACTGGAGGTTCTTGAGGAGTGTGGAAAGATGGGCTGAATGTCTTTTTAGCAAAATGATCTGGGCAATGAGTGAAGTATGGACTGGAGTGGAGAGACAGGAGGCAGGGAGGTCAGCAAGGAGGCTGACACAGTAATCAAGGTGGGATAGGATAAATGCTTGGATTATCATGATTTGGAGAGGAAAGGATGGATTTTAGCTTTGTTGGGAGATTAACTGACAGGATTTAGTGATAGATTGAAGATGTGGGTTGAATGAGAGAGGAATAAAGGTTAATATCAGGGTTAAGAGCCTGTGAGACAGGAAGGATGGGGTGTTGTTTACAGTGATAGGAAAGTCAGGAGACGAACAGGGTTTGAGCATAATGATGTGTTAAGTTTGAGATGCACTCAGTTGGCCAAGCAGCATGGCCTAGTGAATAGACTACAGGACTGGGAGTTAGAAGGGCAGGCCTGGGAATTAGAAGGACTTGGGTTCTAATCCTGCTCTGCCACTTTTCTGCTGAATGACCTCCGGCAAGTCACTTCACTTCTCTGAGCCTCAGTTACTTCATCTGTAAAATGGGGATTAAGACTAAGAGCCCCATGTGGAACCAACCTGATTTGCTTATATCCATTGGGTCCAACCTGATTTGCTTATATCCTCCCTAGTGCTTAATTCAGTGCCTGGCACATAGTAAGCACTTAACAAATGCCACAATTATTTATTATAATAATAAAAATATTCAGTAAGCACCACAGGTTGACAGATGTGTCCCCTCCAAACTAATATTTGGAATAGTCCCATCCTGTACCTTCAGTTAGCCATCTCCTTGTTGAGATGCTTCCTCAAAGCTCATGTTTTTAGACAGTCCCTTGCAAATCATTATCACTCTGAAGATATAATTAAATTGGCTCTTCCCTGACTTATTGTACAAAGGGGTTGCTTCCTATAGGCATCCCTAAATTCGAACTGTCCATTATTTTTTTGTGTGTGTGGTTTAATTTATAGTGTAAACTCAAAGGGCAGAACTATATCAAAGTATTATCACTACACATAGCCCACTCAAGGGTTTGGGAAAGGACCCCCTATTTGTGATTTTCTTTAAAGTTTTTTTATGTCATGGAATACTCATCATTACTTCTCAAAGGTGTTAATTGGACTGGGGGAAAAAGACATGTTTGTTTTCATTACAACAGTATTTTGTAAATATTAGTTTATCAAGGCAGTTGAGAAGCTGGGAACAGTGGAAACTGTTTTGAACTCTTGTTGGTTGGCATAAAGCAGCAGCGGGGAACAAATGTGGAAAAATATGGCCAAAAAGGATATATATATATATAAACCACCCAGCAATCCCTGAAATACAGTTGAGCCTTTTTAAAAAAAAAAACAAACCTAAGACTACAGGGTACAGTACCATAAATGGGCAGAATTATGGGGAATCTATTTCAACTTACCTGTTGAAGCAACCACAGACCTAATCTACAGGACAAAAGTCATAGCAAATGTTCAGTACCAATTTATGCTACAATACTAATTATCCCAGATAAATATATTATCCCTACAACTATAGCAATTCTATGAAACTCACGGGATGGGATATGAAAAACCCAATAAGCTTTGTTCTGTGCAAAATTGGCTGATGTTTCTTTAAGGCTAACTGGACTATGTCAAATGCACAAGTTTTTTAAAGGCAGGAAGAGGGTCTTAAATGGATAGTAAAAATGTGGTAATTATAGCTGTGAACAAATTGTCTTTGGGAACTTTAGTTGACCTGCTTAACTTCATATATTTTTACCTCAGTGTAGAAACAGTGTAAACATGGATTTGGTGTTGGATTTACTGTTTAGGAAGCAAGACTAAACAGAAAATACTAGGAATCATAATGTTTGACACTAGAAACATTAACTGGGAGGAGCTAAATCAGTTCATAAAATAACACCCATGGAAAATTGGAAGGTGTGCCAATTCCTCTATTTATATTTTTCTACACACATACTCTGCCTTGTGAGTCCCAAGGGTTCATCTGGGCCAGAGTCCAAAGGGAATGCATTTAGGCTTTTGTAGACAAATATGATTTAGAATCCTGGGCCCAGATCCAAGGATTATTGAAATTTATAAATTGCAACTTTAGAAATATGTCCCCTGAGTTGCCCAAAGAAGTCACCTCACAAACATACTCTGGCTTGGGTTCATCCTTTTGGCTGGGCAAGTGTTCAGAATGCCCTTCTTCTGGTATAGGAGTGGTACTTTCTAGAGATACCAAAGGATGGAAAAAAAGGGGTGGAAGAGACAAGAAGGAATTGCCACACCCCCTATGCCTTTTCCTCAGGATTTTGCAATGCTGTAATCTTCATGTGTGAAACCAATATTTCACTTACATCTTGCTATGCTTCATTTAGTGCAGTTTTTTAAAAAGGGTATTTGTTAAGCACGTACTGTGTGCCAGGTACCGTACTGAGCGCTGGGATAGATACAGACTAATCAGGTTGGACCCAATCCATGTCTCATATGGAGCTCACAGTATTAATCTCCATTTTACAGATGAGGTAACCAAGGCCCAGAGAAGTTAAGACATTATTCATTGAATAATTCATTGAACTATTCATTCATTCATTCAATTGTATTTATTGAGCACTTACTGTGTGCAGAACACTGTACTCGTGCTTGGGAGAGTACAAAATAATAAACAGAAACATTTCCTGCCTACAATGATTAAATGACTTGCCCAAGGTCACACAGCAGACAAGTGGCGGTGCCCAGACAGTTGAAGGATGAGTCCCATAGCAATTTGGTGGTTCTACTAGAAGAGCAGGACCAGGTACAGGTTCTAATTCTTTTCAGAGAGCCACATCTAAGAACGATTGACTCTGCAAAAAGGATCTCCACCACTGTTCCTTTGTCTCTTCTGTTTTTTTATTCCTTTTTACCTCTCCCATTGAATTCACCCCTAAGAACCACTCTTTCCTTCCAGTCAGGTGTTAGTGAAGCTATATGCACTAACCAGTAAATCTAGTCACCAACAACTGAGAAACACTGTGGCCTAGTGGGTAGAGCATGGGGCCTGGGAATCAGAAGGACTTGGATTCTAATCCCTGCTCCTCCACTTAATGGTAATAAGTAATAATAATAGTATTAAGTGCTTACTATGTGCCAAGCACTGTTCCAAGTGCTGGGGTAGATACAAGGTAATCAGGATGTCCCACGTGGGGCTCACAGTCTTAATCTCCATTTTACTGATGGGGTAACTGAGGCACAGAGAAGTTAAGTGACTTGCCCAAAGTCATGTAGCAAACAGGTTGTGGAGCTGGTATTAGAACCCACGTCCTCTGACCTCCAAGCCTGTGCTCTTTCCACTTAGCGACGCTGCTTCTCACACACACTTGTCTCCTTCTCACACACACTTGTCTCCTATGTGACTTTGGGTAAGTAATTTAACTTCTCTGTGCCTGAGTTCCCTCACCTGTAAGATGGGGGCTAAGAGTGAGAGCCCCATGCAGGACATGAACTGTGTTCAACATGATTATCCTGTACCTACCTCAGCGCTGAGTGCAGTGCCTGGCAAATAGGAAGTGCTTAACAAATATCATTTTAAAAAAACCCCAAACCAAAAAAAGTAAACACCAATACAGAGAGTTCTCCTATAGTGGGTAGGTTGGGTTCTTGAAAAACCTTGGTGTTATGGGAAAATTGTGTTAGAATAACTATTGATTCCGTAGAAATTAATGGATTAGGGAAGATGGTTCAAAAATACCATCATGATTGCCATTTTTCTGCGTGGCCCTATTTACTGTGACTGTAAGCTGTTGTTGTCAAGGAGCATGTCTACCATGTCCCCCTCTAAATTGTGAGCTCTCTGTGGGCAGGAATCTCATATTGTACTCTCCCAAGTGATAAATACAGTGCTCTGCACACAATAAACATTCACTAAATTCAGTTAATTGATTGGGACCACCATTAGCAGAATGATTTACAACCCTTGCCATTCATTGCTATTTTACTGTATTAAATATCTTAAATTTGCAAATACAAAATGAAGCACACAGTACTTAGTGTTCCATAGAACTAAGACAAAGTCAGAGAAACGTAGCAGCACCCAATCTTAACTGTCACCAGGCGCATAACTTTCTCCCTGCATCAAGCGGTGAGGCCTCTAATGAAGAACCCAGGCCTGAGATTCTAAATACCTGGGTTCTAATTCCAGCTCCTTTGCTTGTCTTCTGGGGGATTGGATAGGTCACTTCACTTCTCTATTTCAGTTTTCTCATCTGTAAAACAGACTGAATACCTCCTCTTCCTCCAATTTAGACTGTAATTGTCATGTGGGATAGGTACTGTGCCTCAACTGGTTAACTTGTATCTACCCCAGTAGTTAGTACAGTACTGAAAAATAGCACAACTATTACTTTTATCGCTATTATTTGTGGATTGTATTTAAGCAAAACAAACTAATGTGCAAAATTGTTTCTGAATTTTCCCATTGTGTTGAATCCAAGTTGTATGTGAAAACCTGTAAGCTTGTCCTGTAGACTGTTAGCTTATCCTCTAGACTGTAAACTCGTCCTCTAGACTATAAGCTAATTTTGGGTAATGTGTCTGTCAATTCTATTGTACTCTCCCAAGCACTTAGTTCAGTGCTCTGCACACAGTAAGTGCCCAATAAATACTATTAATGTTGATGCTGACAGAACTGCATATGTATAATTTTGACATTTTCAACTGCTGTGATTCTATATTCATCCTTCTAATAAAAAAGAATAGGTCATGTGTAATAATAATGATGGTATTTGGTATGATGTAAGGGAAAGTGGATACTGCCTTCGCATACTCTATTATGACAGAAACCAAATCCTCAGACAAAGGAATGCTGAAATCATATCCATGACCAATCTGGATGAAAGTTCAGCTATATTGTGCAGAATGTCAGTGCCCAGGCAATCATCAAGGAGTTGGTCCCTGTGCCATAACAGGTAGCCCACAAGAGAGCCTTTTACATGGCTGCTTCTCCAAAATGTCATTTCTCTTATAAAAGATGATTAAGAATCTGGTCTGCCCGGAGGATGATTGAAAAATTGAGTTTCATTCCTAAAATGATGGTTAAAGAAGCTTTCTGTCTAAGGACAAAAGTGTGGGATTTTTGTGTGGAAGATTTTTCCCAAGCTTCAAAAAGGTGGTTTTTCCAATTTCTATGACCTTGCCCTGTTTTACAGCTAAATAGTCTTTTACGGCTGGGTAATCTATAGAAATCTGGTCCTGGAAGAGCAAAACCAGGCGAATGTGACAAGGGGATGGCTTGAGGATTTTAGGTGATAGTATAGTTGTTGCTTGAGTAGAATTCTAGCATGTCGACATAATAAGGCTCCTGAGGAATCTTGAACAGTGTAGTTTAAAGCCTTTGATCCTGGAGTCCACGTAATTCATTCTTAAGTGTTTTGTCAGTGACGCCAGACTCTGGTTGTTAAAAACAAACAAACAAAAAAACTTTGGTGCATTTTCTGGATTCTTTACAATTGGTAGCATCATTTGATGGGTTGTAAATGTGACAATTCCATGTTTGCTTTCTGGTTCCTGATTTTTCATTGGGCGGCATTCCCGAAACCCTTCAAAGGGTGAAGGATTCTGTTCATTATCCTTATCCTACCACTCTTAGATTTCTAGTAACTGCTAGAAAGGCTCACTGTCTAAAATCAGGGTGATTTGGAAGTGTAGCTGTTATACTCTAGCTTCTGTGACAAGTAGGCTGATGGTGAGTTTAATTCACTGCTCATTCTAGAAAATGTCACCCAATCAGCAGTATTTTTTGAGCCTCCAGTGTCACACTAGAGGACATAAAGGTTTGCCATAAGTGTATTTGAAAAGGATTTAACTAAATCAAAAGCCCCAGAGGTTGGATAAGGGGCTAAACAAATGTTACACTTGTGAAGGCTTTGTAATTCTTCTACTTAGGCCATATGTTATCCAATGGTACACAGTTAAGGAGATAGAAAATAGAACAGAAAAACCAGCATGGCTCTTTGGCAGACTACAAAACAATGTGGCCATCAAGGCACATTAAACTCCATACCAAGTTGAAAACCTACAACACTGTTGTGACACTGAACTTCCTTTTTGACAGTGAGGATCTATTAGGGAAGGCATTTTCAGCTTCTAAGATGGTGTAACTGACAATCAACCATACTCAACCCGAATGACAAGGTGAGATGAATCGATTGTAAGCTACCTGAGAGAAAGGATCAGGTCTACTAACTAAATTATTACAGTGCTCTGAAAATTCATTTGCTCCCATCGCTTCGGTTATCATCTCCATGCTGATGATTCCCACATCTACACCTTCAGCCCTGATCTCTCTCCCTCTCTGAAGTCTTGTATTTTCTTCTAACTTCAGAATATCTTTACTTGGATGCCCCACCTACACCTCAAATCCTCATCTTCCCACCGAAACCCTGCTTCCCCTCTCCAACCTTCCCATTACTGTAGACAGAATCACCATCCTCCCTGTCTCACAAATCCATAATCTTGGTGTTAGTCTCAACAAACACACACACACACACACAAACTCTCTCTCCTCCCTCCGCTTCTCTCTCCATCCCTCTCCCCACACATATTCCGTCTTTCACTAAATCCTGTAAGTTCATCATCCTTCACAACATTACTAAAATCTACCCTTTCCACTCCATCCAAACTGCTACCACATTAATCCCAGCATTTAGCTCACTTGATTCCTGCATCACCCTCTTTGCTGACCTTCCTGCTTTCTGTCTCTCCCCACTTGAATCCATGCTGCACTCTGCTTTCCAGAACATTTTTCCACAAAACCATTTATTCCATGTTTTCCCCACTCCTCAGGACCCTCCAGTGGCTGCCCAACCACCTCTGCATCAAATAGAAACTCCTTGTCATTGGCTTTAATGCACTCAATCATCTTTCCTCTTCTTAACTTACCTACTTTCCTACTACACCCCAACTCACTGTACCTTGATTTCCTCTCTCTTGCCGCCAGCTCCTCGCCCACGTCCTGCCTCTGGATTGGAATTCCCTCCCTCTGTATATCTGACAGATGTTCACTCTCAAAGCCTTTATCAAAAGCACATCTCCCCGAAGAGGGCTTCCCCAACTAAACCCTCATCTCCTCTTTTCTCATTCCCTTCTGCATCACTCTTGCTCTAGGATGTCCGTCCCCCCCATTCATCCCTCCCTCAGCCCCACGGCACTTATATATATAGCCAAAATTTATATATATGAATATCTGTCTTCCCTTGGAGACTCTAAGTTTGTGAGCAGGGAACATACCTACCAACTCTTACATTGTACTCTCCCAAGCACTTAGTACAGTGCTCTGCACATGGTAGACTCTCAATAAGGACAGTGGATTAATTGTTCTAAACACAGTAGACTCAGTAAATACTTTTGATTGATGGGTTAAGGGGTGAAAATTGAGATTCCCTAGAGGCAGACTTGAAAACAGAAACAGGCCCTATATAGGACACATCCATTTGCAGCCATTTATAAATGCAGACAGTCTGGCAATCTTTTCAGAAACACATGGAGAAGATCTTGTTGGCTTCACCTTCTAAAATGAGGACAGCTATATTCATATATACTATATATACATCCAAGAATTCTTGCAGCTATCTAACTTCCAGTTGTTTTTTGGGTGGCAGATTGCTTTTGTGACTTGTGCCCCCAAATTGGGTAACCCATTCAGAAGTATAATGACTTGTTCTTCCTTTTCCATCAGTGACTTCTCAGTTAATGAATTTAAAGGAATTAGGAAGGTTGAGGATTCATTAAACCAGGGAGATTGTTTTGGCTATTGATTGTTTATTCTTCATTTGATGACCACTTTTATCTCTTTATAGTTCTTGTAGCTGTTTAAAAAGAGAGGGAAGAAAGGGAGGAGAGGGCCAGGAAGCTGTGAAAAGAGGGGGAAGGAAGCTGAAAAAAGAAACAAACGTTTGGACTATAAAAAAGCAATCATACCTCTGACAGAAAACTGGTGTATGAGCACACTTGATTCCTTTCAAGTCTACCACTTCACTGAGGTTCATTCTCTCCTCTCCTGCCACTGACCTCTTTGTCACCCTCTCCCCCCTGCCTGAAACCCCCTCCTCCTTTCATCAGTGGTATTTATTGAGCGCTTAGTGTGTGCAGAGCTCTATACTAAGTGCTTGGCAGGATACTGCCTTCCCTAGCTTCAAAGACCCTTTGAAAACACATCTCCAGGAGGCCTTCTCTGATTTTGTCTCTCATTTGCCCACTCTAAACTCTCCCACCTCCAATTACTTCTTCAGCACTTTGCCAGCTAACCACTTGGATATTCATCCCCCAAGCCATTGCATATATATTACGCTCTCTTACTTTTTCATATCTGGAATTATATTATCGGTTTCCCCCTCTGGATTTTAAAATCCTTGAATTAAAGATCATGTCTCCAAATTCTGTTGTATTCTCATAGGTCAGTGGTGTTTATTGAGTGCTTCCTTTATGCAGAGCACTGTACTAAGCACCAGGGAGAGTTGATAGACACGATTTCTACTCTCAAGGAGCTTACAGACTAGAGGAAGGATGGGGCTTAATACAACGCTTAGTGCCGTAGGCTTAGAGTGTAATAAGTAATAATAATAATGTTGGTATTTGTTAAGTGCTTACTACATGCAGAGCACTGTTCTAAGCGCTGGGGTAGATACAGGGTAATCAGGTGGTCCCACATGAGGCTCACAGTCTTAATCCCCATTTTACAGATGAGGGAACTGAGGCACAGAGAAGTGAAATGACTTGCCCAGTCACAACTCAGTGCAGTGTTCTGTACACAGTAGATGATCAGTTCATGCTGTTGATGGATTGAGCAATTGCTGATTTCAATCCATCAACAGTATTAACCCTCTGAATAAGATTTCCTTGCTGAAAACAAGAGAAAAGGATGGAATTTAGATGGTTTCCTTTGGTTTCCCATCACATCCACACTCCCAAACCACTGAAGCAAAGAAAAGAATCTAAGATTTAAATCGGACAAGGTCTCACCTGGTATATATTTCAGTAGAAGTGGAGTGGAAGAGCTGGCAAAAAGAGGAGTGATTGTTAACTTTTTTTTGGAAATGATCGAAACCCACAATGATTATCTGCCAGTTATTTTCACAGACCAAACTCAATGAATTAGGTGCATCTCTTCTCTGTTTAATTCCCTTACCGTGAGCTAGTTCTTTAAAGCAGTTGATCTCGTTGGCATTCCCCGAAATCGTGTGATGACATGGGAGATTAGGGTTATTGAAGGCCTCGGAGGATGGTGCCTTTATCTTTGTGGTTGTGGCTTGTTTGTGTCACAATGAACAATGAGCTTCCTCTTCTTTAATGAGACTGTGGTAATGACTTCTTTCTTTGAGCTGGGAAAGAGGCAGTCGAAGCTGTGGGCCGCCCCCTCGCGGCGACGATTGGGTACTGCAGCCTTCCTCTCAAGCCAAGGCCCTATTCCATGGAAACTCCCTCGTTTGCCATTTCTTTCTTATTTCTGCGGATTTTTTGGAGTCTGGTAACCTGAAAAATGTAGTACAGTAATCACATCTCTGTAAACACACCGCTGAAGGTGACAGTAATGATAATAACGGTATTTATGAAGTACTTACTAGCCGCAGGGGTGGATGCAAGAAATCGTGTTGGACGGAGTCCTTCTACCACCTGGGGCCTCCGGTCTCAATCCCCATTTTACAGATGAGGTAACTGAGGCGCAGAGGGGTGCCCAAGGCCACATAGCAGGCAAGTGGCGGAGTCAGGATTAGAAGCTGTGACCATCTGACTCCCAGGACTGGGCTTTATCCACTATGCCGTGGTGCTTATGAAGGGTAGAAACCAAAGTTATGGATCTTCCAACTCAAGCTCATCAAGCCAGGAATACTAAATATTTGTCTCCTCAGGATTGTGATCATTTAAGTTAAGGTTTAGGCACTAGATAAATGCAAGTGCTTATGAATTTTTGCCTTGCCTAAACTTCAGGGCTAAATTCCCTAGTTCAAGATGATGTGTGAAATATTTTTGTGGAAATAAAAGGACTTCAATATTTGATATTTCCATTTTTTTCTAAAATGATTAAGAGCATTATTATACTAAATTTTAAATTGGTCACTCTGTTTATTTTTAGATTAGGTTATTAGATGTATTATGCATATTCTTTCTATGCATTCCAAGTGGTGCCTATCATGTTGCGGGCATTCCGCATTAATTGCTGTTGATTGACTTGGAAAAGGTTTTACTTTGAGGAAAAAAACAACAGGAGCTGGTGTTTGTGGTGGGGGGAATAGATTGTCTGTAGTTGTCGAGGGTAAGGAAGAGCGGCTCAAGATGTGACCGATAGGAAAGTTTATCAATGTATTTTGTAAAACGCAGGAGTTTCGAGGCTGGAAAATATGATAGGAACCTCCGAATAGAGCAGGAATGAGGGATCAGGAGTGTCAGGCCTTTCTATAAATCTTTTCGCTATCTGAGGAAAATCATTTAAACTTCCTTTTAAAATGGAATTTTAGTGCAAGTTGGTAAGATTCAGTGATTCCCCTGAAGAAGGGAGTTATTTCATTGTAGTAAATATAAATGCTGCAAAAAAAAGATGCACTGTCACCCTCTCTTAAATCTGATATGAACCATCTCATTAAACTAGAACACATTAGAGTGCAGCAGGTATTAGAAACCAAGTGAGACAATACCCAGGTGAAGCGTCGTGTTCTCCCAAACCTCTAGATGCGTTAACACAACATGTAGTCAGTGTTTTGATCCAGGCCAGGAAGAAGCACAGAATCTTGAGGGAGAAAACAAGCGCATGACGTTTTCTGTAAAGTGCAATTAGTTGGTGGGGGGCGTGGGTATCGTAAACACTGGGATGCTTAATCCAGCCGTAAGCTCCTTGTGGGCAGGGAACGTGTCTGTTGTTATATTGTATTCTCCCAAGCTCTTAGTATAGTGCTCTGCACACAGTAACACACTCTGCACACAATTAACTATGATCAAATGAATGAATCTAGATCTGGAGTTAAGGCTTAAACGGAATCCCTGTAGATTATGTTGCTTTATCAGGAGCTGGACAGAGTGAGAAGATTAGGTTACGGCATGCAGTTTAATTTCTGGGGGTCCTCAACTGGGTTTGGGATTTCTCATCGATTTCCCTGGTAGGCCTGTTCCCTTTTGCAGTCTGTGGCGTAGATGGAAAACCCCGGGCCAGCTCCAGGTCAGCACAGGAGCATGGGGCGTGATTGTGGACGAGTCTCACTCCTGGAGGACACTGGAGCCATGTCTGGGTTGTCGTCTCTGTAAACTGCTGGGATTTACAGCCCCACTGGTCACATCATGACTTTGCATACATGTAAAGTCATGCTCAGTGGCACCACAATTGCTTCCCTCACTGGCAGTCGTGACCACCTCTCTGGTTCAAAGAATCCAGCCCGCCTTCCTATAACACGGCACGTCCCAGGACGGGCCTGTGCGTTGAACCAGATCAGCGCACGAGACCCGAGGCCCCATGGAGACAGATGGGGCCAGTTTTGGGTGGTAACTGAGTGGACACCTGTATCAGGGTGCAGTGTCAGAGTCAGAGGGGTTGACGAGGTGAGGATGGTGGTTAAAAAGGACAGAGTGCAAGCCTGAGTCAGGTGGTGCCTCTGAATAAGGACCTGGCAGTGGAGAATATAGTTGCTCTGCAGCTTGGAGGAGGAGCTGTCTGGAGTCCCCTCAATGGAATGCTCTCTTTTCCAGGGTCAGAACAGACTTCCACAGGATGGCATATGGAATGGGAAGTGGTGGATTTTTCCACTGCGTCAGGGTAGTCAGATGACTGAAGTTAGCCCATTAGATTGACTCGTTTTGGATCCTTCTCTTCCCACTCCTTCCTTGGTTCTCTGTTTGGCATCCTGAGCCCAGACTCCCATATTAGGTTTAGAACCAGCCCAGCTGTCCCCATGTTCACGGGTTAGGATAACTTCTCCCCCAGGAGCCACTTGGGTGGGCAAAGACTGTTAGTCTCTCCCTCCCACCCCCCTTCCACTGGAGGGAGGGGTGAGGGCAGAATTCTGGACCAGACTGGGCTCTAAACTAAGTAGGTTGCGACAGACCTGACCTTTATTGGCTCCTTATGACAAACCTAGGAATTTGATCAGGCCTGAAATGGAGAAAACTGGGGAACTGTTTCTTCAGCAAATACAGGGGGTGAATTCAAGCCACTAAAATCTAAATGCACTTTTGTTTTCAAAAATGGGGACATTCTTTGTTTGTTTATCCACTCTATGGCATTAATGCTATTATTGCTATTTTGAAGTACAATAAAAGAGATAAAGTGGTAGATATACAATCTTTTAAAAACTAAGTGTTCCCGAGGATGTGGCCATATGGGGATTATGATGATTGCCTTGATAGAGATGAATTTAAATCAGGACCAAAATATAAAGCTCCCTTTTCTGCAAAAACTTAAGGAGAGATTCTCATTTGTCTGGGATAGTTAGAGGGCAATCTTGTTTCAAGGCACAAGAGTGGAAATCCCTGAGGCCCCTTGTAGTTCTGTGGTATTTTCAAGAGTCTGAGAAAAATACCCGAAAAGAACGGGTTTGCTTCCAAAGTTTAAACCTAGAAAAAACACAACCAACAATTGGAGGAGGGGAGCGGTAGGGATATGTGAAATTTGGGACAACAAAATCCAACTAGATAAACTAGAGGAAAAATAGCCATTCGTTCCAGTAAGCAGATAAGTGGTGGTTGGTAAATTTAGTGATCAAATGGGTATTTTCTTAACTGCCCAGCATGGCCTAGTGGCAAGGGCACGGCCTTGGAGACAGAGGATGTGAGTTCTAATTCCGCCTCCGCCACTTGTCTGCTGTGTGACCTTGGGCAAGTAACTTAACTTTTCTGTGCCTCAGTTACCTCATCTGTAAAATGGGGATTAAGACTATGAGCCCCATGTGGGACAGAGACTGTGTCCCACCTGATTACCTTGTATCTACTCCAGTGTTTAGATCAGTGCTTGGCATATAATAGGCTCTTAACAAATACAATTAGTATTTTTTTCCCTTCCTCTCCTTTTTCTCCTGCTCCAAGCCATCCAAGTCCCTCTGCTTCCCTACTTTTCCTCTTTCCCATAGTATCTCCCATCATCTTCCTTCCCCTTGGGAATGTCAGTGGTTGGCTTTTATTCAAGTGCTGGTGGAATGGGCTGAGGGGAGCAGTGCCCACACCACTCATTATAACGAAATGCCCCTTTAGGTCATTTTTTTTTTTTAATGAGGGTTGCCATCTCTTGGGAAATTTTGAGTGGTTTATGGAGACTGGACCTTGTTTATGGAGACTAGAGCTGTGACCGTTGGGTTAGTGTTTACACTGGGGCTCTTCCCTCACCACTATTAGGAATGCTCTTCCATTTCTCTATTATCCTAATTGTTTTTAGGGGAATTGGAGACCACTGCAGCAGACAGACCAGACTGGTGAACAGCAATTAAGAGAGGGCTGGTCTTCTTGAGTGGAGGATTCATGATGGCTGGGATACTAAGAGAAATCAGAAAAGGGTCTGTTTTGGGGCAGGCACATCAGTACAGCGTGGAACTACTATCTTTTCATGCAACATTGAGGAAGAGAGTGACTCATGAAGGCATGTCATCTTAGAAAATGGACAGTTTCGCTTTAGACTATATAAATGATATACATTTCATATGTATATACATCTTTGTATTAAATAAGTTTATATCCATCAGCAAAGTTTGCAAAGTTCAGGGCCCTTCTAAGACTGTAAGCTTCTGCTGAACAGTAACGTGTCTTCCAATTCTGTTGTATTCTCCCAGGCACTTAGTACAGTACTCTGCACACAGTAAGTTCTCAATAAATGTTACTGATTGATAGATGACCTTATATCCCATCCAATCCTAAACATCTCATCTCCGGCTAGAGGAAAGCTACAGGGTGAAGAGTTTGAGAACCACCACTAAAAAGATGCAAGGTACCTCCCAACCTTTTTTGTTTCAAAGCACCCAGAAGACCCAAGGAGTGGATTGTTCATCAGCCAACCCCTTTATCACAGCCTTGAGGAAATAGTGTCAGAAGGGAGATTCATAAATGGCTCCTCTTGTATTTGATTGGGTTTGGAATGAAAGGGTTCACATTGCTTGCCTGGATGGGTATAAAATAAAAAAAAAAACAGCCCCAAAGATTGGCAGGACACAGCTGGAAAGTCACCAACTCATACCAGCGGTCTGGAGCCTGGGCATGGAGAAGCACGGCAAATGGTGGGTTAGAGGAAGCGTATTCTGGGCTCTTTCTAACTTAGAGGGTCTGCGGTTCTAAGTCTTCAGCTGAATGACCATTTCCACAATCCTCCTAGTTGAACCGAAGTGACAGCAGCAAGGAGACCCTTCAGGTTTTGTAACGTCACTTTTAAATTTGGTGGAAGTACCAGGAGAGGCAGGACCAGGATGATTCAGTTCTATGAACAGTCAACCACCCATTCACTGTGTGACCTTGGACAAGTCATTTTAATCTCCCCTCGCCTGTTTAGCCATCTTGTAAAAAATGGGATACTTCACAGAGGTATTTGGTGATTCAACTGATATTTTGAAAAAACTTTGAAGTCTTCTGCTGAAAATTATTATTAAAGACCAAAATCATTTATCTTACGAGAACTTGGCCTCCAAAAGCAAAATCCTGACCAGTTTTCAGGTGGTATTAAGCAGCAGTTTAGTGTCCTTGATCAGAAATACTGGAGATTTGTTAAGATAATTTGGCTTCTTTGAGTGGCATTTACCTTTATTTCACATTTTCTCCTCAACCTGCCACCCTAACTTCCAGACAAGGGCCTTGGGAAACCTTAACTTGAGGGTTGAGCGACTTATCAAATATTTTCCCCCTCTGCGAATAAACACACCCTCCAAATCAAGACAGACAAAACTGATGACTTGTTGAAGCGTTTTCCAAATACTTTAAATATTTCCATTTGTAATTTATTGGTGAATCATGTGCCTTTGAGGCACCTCCTTGGGGTTGCAGAAGAATAAACCCAATGACGAGTAACCTGAGTCAGTCTGCTCCTAAACTGTGATCAAGAATTCAGGTGGTTATTAAAAATGTACATACAGTTTTACGGTAGTCAAAATCACAATGAAAGTTCACCAAAATCGGCTAATTATATGGCTCTATTATTTCAATGTAAATCATGGGACATATCACCTTATTATGCCATTTTTGCCTGTGCAGGCCAAAGGTTGGCCTGGTTTGAATGTGTTTGAAAAATCAAGTGAATGCCTGTTGTGTAAAAGGAGAGCAAGTCTTTATCTTTGTCAGTACTCGCAAAAACAACTTTAGAGGAAAAAAAAGTTAGTCCTGCTGGATTGGATTCAGTAATTAGCATAATCACGGTGCTCTGTATTGTTCATCAGTACACGCCCCTCAGCTGAATCTGCCATTAAGAGGACACCAATGTTGTCCTAGTGAATAAATCTCTGCACACATGATGCAAATCAGCATGTTCCTGCCTGCTGCCCTGGGTTGCAGTTAATTTTAGCCAGGGTTTGTTCTGCTAGTTGTAAAAATGTTTACCCCATGAGAAGTTAGTAGACTGAAATGTGGCTGCTGTGCCTAATGTGATAGGAGATCTATTTTAAACCTCAGATTTTATTTATGATCAGGAGAGCGCTCCTCTGGAGTGTTGAGGAGCAGTTTTCTTTTGAAACAACTTGTAAGTATCGGGTACTTTTTCAAAACTTTTCTTTGTTCTTTTCATCTTAACTTTGCTCGGAGAAGTTTCTAGTGTGGTGCTGGATGGTGGGGATTTTAGAGAAAAAAATCATACGTGGTGTCAGAAGTCAGAAAGTTTTTTGCCTTTTACTTTTTTAAAAAAAAATTAATCCTCACTTGAACTAAGTTCTTCCAGAGGAGATGTTTGTTGCTTCAGCTTTGTAGTGCAAAAAGGTTCTGCCACCACTGACTATTCAAGTTTGTGTCTCTTATTTGATTTCTGAAAAGAAGGTACCGAAATGAAAATGTTGTGCCAATATGCTTTTGGTTTTCATAGCACCACTGACTCTCGCAAACTAGTTCAGTTCATCACTGTGATTTTTATTCTTAACTGCAGAGTTATTGTGCTGGAGGAATTGAATAGCAAGTGTAATATTTTGCATAGTGTATGTATGGGCAGTTTAAAAGAATGGGGAATTTAGTGCTTAAAATAACTTCATAGGAATTTGTTGCTTGCTGGGGTGGGAGGATGAATGCTTTTCACCAGGGAAGAGAAGGGAATTGCAAAATAACTTAAAGCATCTTCTGCCAGTTTAATAGTTAGTTGTCTTAGTTAACCAAGCCCTTGAATAAATCCATAACCTTAACTGCTGTTCAGCTGTTATATGGTTGCTCAGGTGATGGCTCTTTAAATTTGGCTTCATTATTAAAATAAAGGTTTGAATAGGGAATGCCAATATTTTTGGACCAGTTTGAGTTCCTGAAATATATGACTTCCAAGCCATATAGGGATTTTCTTTGCCTACAGCCTCTTGAATTACCCAGACCCTGAAGATTTTGCTCTTAATGCAACAGTTTATGCAGTAAGTGCCCAGAAGGACTCATTGCATATCAGTGTTTCCGAGGCCCACATAAACAAGGAATGAGGGACAGTATAAGCCCGCAGTGAGAGGATATTGTGCCAAATTTGAGCAGTTTTTGGTTAAAGGACTGTATACTTGAATTTTGAATGTTTTGTGAATGATTTTGGATGTGCCATAAATAGAATGGGGTGCTGTCAAGGGGATATTTATTTTCATTGATAAAATGTGGAAATATGAACAAAAATAGGATGAAAAGTAGAACTGAGAACCTTAATTGGACTGTTTTTAGGAAGAAACATTTAACTATTTTTGATAGAGGGAAGAACATTTTACAGTGTGGATTATTTTGTAGAAAAGGCTTCTAGAATTTTGACCTTTGTGGTTTTGCTTTGGAATTTTAAATTTCTGTTTCAAATCCAGGCTCTATACATCCTTGTTTCTACTTTTTTGCTGTGTGAATTATGCCATTAGAATCTTAATAGAATGCTTTTTTGTGTAAAAATCAACAATAGAAATGAGTAAACCTAACCAACCTTATTATTGAAGATATAGTTTAGAATGCAGGTTTCTCCACTGATGTTTAGGTTTATATCCAATTTTTGAGGTTCATTTCTCAAAAGAAGAGTTAGAATGTGCCTTGCTACTGAGTGTCTGCCAAAGTAAAAGATAGGTTCTCAAATGTTCATGACTATAAACTATATCTAAGACTACCATGTCATAGAGGTGTTGAATGAAAATACATTTTTCATTTTTGAGAAGATAGTCTGGTAATTTCTCATGCACTACCTGAACCTGTACCCTTTTTCTTTTGATTACTGCTACAGACTAAAGCAGAATTACTGCTGCTCACCCTGCTAGAGACCTTGCTTTTTCTGGGTGGCTGGAAATTGAAGTGATTAATTGTCACCTGGTAGCACTGTTTTAATAAGCGCATCTTATGCAGCCTCAAACTGTGGGGCTTCTACCTGGGGTAACCAATGGGGCTCTCCTTCTGCTTTGAGGATGGTGATGGCATTTAAGTGCTCACTGTGCTAAGCACTGGCATAAATACAAAATAATCAGATGGGACACAGTCCCGGTCACGCACAGGGCTCACGCTCTAAAAGGGTGGGAGAATGGATAGTTTAGCTCCATTTTATCAATGAGGAAATGGAGGCCCAGAGAGGTTGTTACCTGCCCACAGTCACACAGCAAAGCAATGACAGAGCCAGGACTAGACCATGGCTTCTATACTCCTGTGCACTTTGCACTAGACTGGGATGCCTTTACTTTGTGGTACAAATCTTGGGGGTGTTGGTAATTGAGGCGAATGATCCCAACACCCATCCACTCATCTTGGAGAAGCAGCGTGGCTCAGTGGAAAGAGCACGGGCTTTGGAGTCAGAGGTCATGGGTTCGAATCCTGGCTACACCACTTGTCAGGTGTGTGACTGTGGGCAAGTCATTTAACTTCGCTGTGCCTCAGTTACCTCATCTGTAAAATGGGGATTAAGACTGTGAGCCCCACATGGGACAACCTGATTCCCTGTGTGTACCCCAGCGCTTAGAACAGTGCTCTGTACATAGTAAGCACTTAACAAATACCAACATTATTATTATCTTGGCTCTTGACTCCTGCTCCTATGGGAGTTGTCTAAGTGCACCTGAGCCTCACCTAATGTCTAGTGCTCCAAAAATGAGTTCAATTTGAGAAGTCCAGGGAGTACTCTTCCTCTCAGTCAAGGTTGCCCACCCCATCCCTCATCTATCTCTCTGATTTTCTACTACAACTCAGTTTGCACACTCCACTCTGCTAACACCAACCCTCTCACTGTAACTCTATCTCTTCTAGCTCACTGATGACCCCTTGCCCAAGTTCTCCCTCTGTCCAGGAACTCTCTCCCCTTTCACATAGGACAAACCACCACTCTCCCACCCCCCGATAAAGTTTCTAAGAGGCCTTCCCTGACTAAGCCTTTGTTTCCCCTCCTCCCTCTCCCTTCTGTGGCATCCTTGCCCTTGGAATTGTACCCTTTAAGCACTTGATATTCACTCCACCCTCAACCTTACAGCACTTATGTACATATCTGTAATTTACTGTGTCTTTTGCCCCCTTTCTACTGTAAGCTTCTTGTGGGCAGGAAGTGTGTTCGCAAGCTCTGTTGTACTCCCCCAAGCACTTAGTACAGTGCTCTGCACACAGTAAGCACTCAGTAAATACAATGGAATGAATGAATGAATCCCCTTTTTTTTATTAATAGGTCTTTGTCAGGCTCCTACTATGTGTCTAACACCGTTCTAAGCGCTGGTGTAGCTACAAGTGAATTAGGTTAGACACAGTTCCTATTCCACGTGGGACTCTGTCTTTTTTCATCCATGCCCTCTTAAAGCCCAAGTTCCAGCATAGCCACCTGGACGCCACCTCCAAGAGCCATTCTGATTGGCCCTTGAGCCGCGTGCATTCAGTAGCTGACCCCTTCTCCCCTCTATTCGTTAAACGGGGCATTTGGTTGGAAAGGGCTAAGAGTTGTCCTTAAAATGAAAGGAATGCAAGGCAAGGGATCTAAGCCTGATCCATTTTTTATCCAGGGGCCCGATCGCTGAAGCGGCCCTTTAGGAAAAACAGTTTAGTTGCCCCTGGAATGATTTGCCAGATACTGGAACTCTTATTTCGCATTTATTAAACACCCACCTTGCAACACACAATGCACAAAGGAAGGATTTAGTTCCTAAGGAACTCTTGTGCTGAATTCCAGAAGACAGATTCTGGTCCTTCACATAAACCAGAGGGAAGAAGTAAACAGGTAGATCCATGAGGGTGAGAAGGTGGTGAAAGGTAAAGGGGGAAGGGGAAAAATTAAAGAAAGACATTTGGCTAAATATTAGATAAGAATGAAGGCAGATTGCCTTCAGAGAAGCAGTGTGGACCTGTGGAAAGAGCCCAGGCCTGGAGTCAGAGGACCTGGGTTCTAATCCTGATCTGTAACTTGTCTGCTGTGTGACCTTGGGCAAGTCACTTAGTTTCTCTGGGCCTCCATTTTCTCATCTGTAAAATGGGGATTCAATTCCAGTTCTCCCTCCTACTTAGACTGTGGGACAGGACCTATATCCAACTGATCATCTTGTATCTTCCCCAGCTCTTAATACAGTGCTTGGCACATAAGAACATGAAAAATATTACAATTACTATTCTTATTAGGTTGCATCTTCATGAGGATTGGTGCCTGCCATCTCCATCCTGCAATGCAGGGAGGAATCTGGATGAGATGGAAAGATCAGCCTGAAACCTCATTCTCCATTCCAGTCCTTTACTGCATTACTCCTAGATAGACAAAAAGGTTTGAGTTGTTCTAACGCACCTTCAACAGTAATTGCTGTTTGACCTTCACTAAGCACCTGCGGCAGATCAGAAACTGGCCAAGATGTAGTGTCCAGCTCTCTTTAAGTGAGGAAACATCCTACTGGTTTGTGGAAGATTGGTGACTCTGTGGAACTCTAAGCCCACTGACACTCGGGCCAAATCCAGCATTGATCCTGAAAGACAACTGGGCAAGGTAGGATGGAGCCAAAGAAAGGGGATGACTTGGCACAAACCCTCCCCATTGCTGAAAAAAACAAGTCAAGCACATGCCCTGCTGCCAGTAAAACATACCTTTCCCCTCTTAACCATTGGTATCTAAGCAGCGCTCAACCAAATGGTAAGGGACCCGGCTCCACCCTCTGCTGGGTGACCTTGAGCAAGTCACTTCACTTCTCTGAGCCCCATATGTGTCCAACCTGATGATCTTGTTTCTACCCCATGCTTAAGACAGTGCCTGGCATGTAGTAAACACTTAACTGCCATTAAAAAAAGGGCACACTACTGTATTTTCATTGACCCTGTAGGCAAGAGATTCTCCAGCCATGCCCATGATCCACCCATGGATACAGTCTCACTATCAGCAACACTGTCTTGGAACTGAGGGACTACTCAGTCAAGCCATAGTATTGATTGAGCGCTTGGGAGGATACAGCAGAGTTGAGCATGATCCTTAACTCTCCTCAAGGAGCTTTCCATCTGGGGAGACAGACACTAAAATAAATTACACATAGGGGGAAGCAACAGAGTAGAAAGATAGGTGCTAGTGGATTTCCAAGTGCTAATTTGTAAGCTCCCTGGGGTAAGAATCTTTTTTTTTTTTTTTTTAAATGGTGCTTACTATGTACCTGGCCCTGTACTAAGCCCTGGGATAGACAAGCTTATCAGGTTGGACACACTCCCTGTTGTACATGGGGCTCACAGTCATAATCCCCGTTTTACAGATGAAGTAACTGAGGCAGCATGGAGAAGTAATAATAATAATGTTGGTATTTGTTAAGCGCTTACTATGTGCCAAGCACTGTTCTAAGCGCTAGGGTAGACACAGGGGAATCAGGATGTCCCACGTGGGGCTCACACTCTTAATCCCCATTTTACAGATGAGGTAACTGAGGCACAGAGAAGTTAAGTGACTTGCCCACAGTCACACAGCTGACAAGTGGCAGAGCTGGGATTCGAACTCATGACCTCTGACTCCAAAGCCCGGGCTCTTTCCACTGAGCCACGCTGCTCCTCGTGAAATGACTCACCCAAGATCTCACCCAAGGTCACACAACAGACAAGTGGCTGATCCAGGATTAGAACCCAGGTCCTATTGACTTCCAGGCCTGAGCTCTATCCATTAGACCACACTGCTTCTCTTGTCTACATACTATATTGTATTGTACTCTCGTAAGGGCTTCGTATGGTGCTCCGCACACAGTAAGCACGCAGTAAAAATGCCACTGACTGATTGGATTGATTGTAGAAAAGCTCAAGTGGCAGTAGAGGAGCAAAAAGACTGGAGAGATAAGATGGTAATCAGGGGAGTCTCCTGATTTCGGAAAGGCCTTGAAGATGAGGAGAACGGTGGTCTGCCAGATGGGAAGGGGAGGAAAGAGAGTTCTGGGCAGAAGCGTGGGTAGGAGGAGAAAGTTGGCAGCAAGCCCCTGCAGTGAGTAGTAAATTTCACATTTGTCCCAGTGGAAGGGTTTAGAGCACAGTGCCCTGAGTTATATACATTCAGGTAGCAACTGTTTCCATAGAAACAGGCCTTAAGAACCCGAGTTGAAAGCTACTACTCCAAACCTAAATTATCTGAATTGCTTCTGCTTGGGTAACATGTCAATTTGAGAACCAAACAAAAGTTTGAGTAACAGAGTCAAATTGAGTTGAGCACATACCCAGGAGAGCCAAACCCATTGATATTTAGTGGTCCGTACATTCTAGGCCTCGGTCACCAGAAACAGCATGGCCTAGTAGAAAGAGTATGGACCTGGGAGTCAGAGATCCTGGGTGTTAATTCTGGGCTCTGCTACTTGTCTGCTGTGTGATCATGGGCAAGTCATTTAACTTCTCTGGGCCTCAGTTCCCTCTACTGCAAAATGGGGATTCAGTACTTGTTCTCCCTCCTACTTACTCCGTGAGCTTCATGTGGGAACTGATTATCCTGTATCTACCTCAGTGTTTAGTATAGTGCTAGATGTATAGTAAGCACTTTATTATTACTAGTCAATGATTTTTGCACACAGTAAGCACTCAAATATGATTGAACTAGCCTTTGCTCCAATAAATTTCATACACTGTAATAATCTTCTTTCTACATGACTCTAGCCAGCTGTCAGCTCGCCAAAGAAATGCGGGTCTGGACCTCATTCCATTAGTGACTGACTTGGTATCTTTGGGCAAGTCATTTAACCATTCAGTTGCTGTTTCCCCAATTGTAAATTGTAAGAACACTTGCCACCTACTTTCCTTCCTCCTATTGTGATGGTTAACGAGCTAGTATAATATGCTTCTAGTTCCCCAGAAGAAAGGCATTACAAGAGACCCCTAAGCATCATTATGTATCATTACAAAGGAGTCAGAATGCAAAACTGTAATTCAAAAAACATGAATGCGATATTAGAGATTTATAAATAGTAATATGACATCTAGGTACCTTGAGGTATATCTCCCAGTATACCGTATAGACAAACCCTGTTCAGACCCCTTCTTAAGGTCTGGGCCCAGTTCTGGGCTCGACAACTAAAATGGAGTGGTCTTCTGAGGAAAGTGTAAAATAAAGGAATGATGTAGCCTGTTAAAAAAGGTTTAATAGCCATCTTCAAATGAGAGGCAGCATGGCATAGTTTATAGAGTGTGTGTCTGGGAGTCAGTGGCCTTGGGTTCTAATCCCTGCTCTGCTACATACTTGCTGTGCCACCTTGGCAAGTGACTTCACTTCTCTGGGCCTCAGTTTCCTCATCTTTAAAAGTAGGGATTCAATACTTGTTCTCCATCCTACTTAGACTGTGAGCCTGGATAGGATAGGGAGTGTGTCAGAACTATTACCAAGAAGGTAGTCACCAGCTGTCCTTTAACTCCAATGAAGACAGAACCAGATGAAACCAATTTAAACTTCAGTATGAGAAATTGTCTCTCGGCAAAGAATGTGCTCCCAAGGGAATGTGTGGTGCCTTCCCCTCCAGAAGACTTGAAAAGCTGCATCATTTACCAGTCTGAGGTGGTCTTGGGGAGAAGTTAAGGAAGCCTCTTTCAGCCCTATGATTGTGTGTCCCTGTCGTTAAGCAGTCTGATGGAGAAGACAATTGATCAGCAGGTTGGGGAAGGAAAGACTTAATGTTGAGAAGATCCTAACAGGGACTATTTCTAGGATACCTGCTCATTACCTGCTGTAATGATTGCATTTTAAGAGTGAAGAGACAAGAGTGAGAAGGGCCTTTTGGTGCCGTTGAGGAATAAGCGCTTAGAGTGCTCGGCACACAGTAAGCGCTCAATAAATACAACTGAATGAATGAATGAAATAGACCAGAAGTTGCCCTCCTATTAAATGACCTGCCTTCTGGCCACGGCAAGCAGATATATGCAGTGGGACAGTTGGCTCACACCCAGCTCTTGACTCTATTGCCTTGACTCTATTTATTGCCATTGTTCTTGTCTGCCAGTCTCCCCCGATTAGAATGTAAGCCCGTCAAAAGGCAGGGACTGTCTCTATCTGTTGCCGATTTGTACATTCCAAGTGCTTAGTACAGTGTTCTGCACATAGTAAGCGCTCAATAAATACTATTGAATAAATACTATTGAATGAGCTCTTTCAAAAGAAGCCATTCTTCCTCTTAGCAGTGGACTCATTGCAGCATAAGAACATATGTAACATGCCTGGACCATAGGTGGTAGTCAGTCAACCGAATTTGAGCACTTAGTGGGTGCAGAGCACCGTACTGTAGTGGTAGGGAGGAACCAGTGTTGCTCCACCCTCTGGGTGGTGCTCCAGAAAACTGCAGGAGATCAAATGTGAGCTGGACAGCAGGACACATGCCCTCCCGGCCTGAAAGATTCTGGTTCCCCAGTCCCTCCGTTTGCCGCAGGCATTTAGGCGCCGGGTATCTGGGCGCTGGGCTCCTGGGTGTCTCATGGATTATGAGTCTTTTGGCAGAGAGGGACAAGGGTCGGGTGGGGACCTGGCCAATAAACTTAGCTTTATTCACATAACGGAAGTCCCTTGGAAGTTGTTGGATAAGTGCCCGGATGGGGAACTGGCCCCTTGGCTAGCCCAGCAAAGCGCTTGTGATTTATCTTCCAGACTTGGTGATTAATGACTTGTCCTGATGCCCCCAGATGCCTTTTTCTCAGTCTGACAAGATAGTGCTCCACAGAGAGGGAGAATTTGTGATGGAACCAGAGTGGCATCCTTTGGCCTTGACTCCTCGTCCCCAGGCGTGGGAGCCTGAGTTTATTTGGTGGCTTGGAAGATCACAGGTGTAGCTCTGTGAACTTCATCTTCCTCAAAGGGGATTACCCAAGGATCTCAGGTTCGATTCTCACCCTAGAATCCCCTGCAGCAATGCTCGATGACTCAGGCAACATCAAGCTTCGTGGAGGTGTCTCATACCCCCTCTCCCCACTGCAGATTGGAATTTCTTTGAGTGCCCCAGGGGTTCAGGGGCCGTCAAGGTTTTAAGAATCCCCTTAAGATGCAGAAACACTGATTTAATCCCTACCTCTAATGTGTTGTCCAGGGAGGTGCTGTCGGGTTTAAGGGGTGCAGTGATCCTGTATAACATCTAGCATTTTGCCATGTAGACACACATACTTAATGCTTTTGAGGAGATGATGATGGTGATGATAATGTGCTCATGAGCATTAGTATAAGTAAAGGTTCTCTGAGGTGATGTCATTACTGCTATGGTATTTAAAAAGGCTCACACCCAACTCTTTCAAAAGGAGGCCTACTCCATCTTAGTCAGCAGTGGGCTTGTTGCAGCCTAAGCTGCTCTATGCTTTTATGAGATTTGCGCTCAGAGATCTGTGACCTCCCAGGAAGACAGGTAAAAGTTCCTTTGATTTTGTTTGTCGATTAAACTTCTGGATTGTTGATACTCCATAACGAGAATAATGATGACTCGGGAGGCCATCTGGTTCAGTGCCCCAAATTTCTTTTTTGAATTGGAGGGGGAAAAAGCTAGAAAATGTATAGGTTAAGGCACCGTTAGGCATGCTTCATTCCTGAAAGTACTCCTGAGGTGAAAAGACCCAATAATGCCTCAGTTTTTCCCTGAAGTAGTAAGGTCACTATGCATTTTTAATCTCTGAATCCAAATAGAGTTTCAAGGTGATGCCGTCAGAGGCGAGGTAAGTGGGTGTGTTGGCCAAGATCTGCTCTCTGCTCAGACCCAGGGGGGAAGATTGAGAAGCCCTGAGGAAGATATTCAGGCTGGCAGATGCACCAGCCATGGCAAAGACAGTCTTTATGTGCATACGGTGTTGGATAAAGTCAATAGGGCTTGGCGAACACACCCACTCACCTGGATAGCCATGACCTTCTGATTGTCACACTTAGGACTAATCCATTTGTGGTGAATCACATTATATGACAGGGTGCTTCACTGTGTCTTTAAAATGTTTGTTCTTCCTGGTTTTTTGTGTCCCATTTTGACATGTCACCCTGGAGCTCCTTGGACATCCTGCTGTTGTTTTCTTCTCATGTCACGCTCAGTGAAGCAGTATTGCATTTTTTCCCCAGCTAGTGAGCTGTGTTCCAGGATTTCATCGTTGTAAGCGGGGAACGTATCTGCCAACTGTTATAGGTACTTTTTCCAAGAGCTTAGATCAGTGCTCTGCACATAGTAAGCATCAAAAAATGCCGTTGATGTTGATGACGGTGATCATGTCTTGCTATTTAGTATTGCCTGTGGCTTGCAGGTGATGCCGTTGAAACTGTGTTCTGTGGTAGGTCCAGTTCTCAAAGCTCTAAAGGAGATTGGACAGACCATCACTCTCCCCACCTTCAAAGCCTTGTTGAAGGCACCTCTCCTCCTAGAGGCCTTCGCTAAGAACTCATTTCCTCTCCTCCCACTCCCTTAAGTTCCAACCTTGTACTTGGATTTATGTCCTTTATTCACCCCTCCCTCAGTCCCACAGCACTTATGTACATATTCATAATTTATTTATATTCAAGTCTGTATTCCTGTCTAGACTGCAAGCTCATTATGATACCACGTTGTTGCCAAGCTCTGTGTTCTTGGACACAACAATATGAATGACATTATGCTCACAGGTATCTAGAATTTCACAGCTTTAAGATGAGGTGTCAGCTGTGACACCTTGGGCAAGTGACTTGACTTCTCTGTGCCTGTTACTGTATGGTAAAATGGGGATTGAGACTGTGAGCCCTTGTAAGATAGGGACAGTGCCCAATCGGATTATCTTGTACCTTTCCTAGTGCTTAGTAGAGTGCTACCAGATAGTACACACTTAAATACTATTTACCACCCCCATCCTTTTTCTTTTTTTTTTTTTAAAAAAGATGTTTCCATTAGAGAAGTTGTGAACCTTTATCACCCTTTTCCTCAAGCTCTTAATGTTATTGCCCAGGAATCTACTACTGAACTGCTGAATCGATCGGTGCTTGTTCCTACATGGCTGGTAAGCTACAGAGGAATTAAGCCACTGCCTACCTTCCTCCATAATTGTCCAACCTTTTGAGTACAGACTCTACACATTCTTCAGCATTTTCTCCAATCTGGAAATCCCTTTAAGCCTCAAAGATTTTATCTTTAAAAGTCTTTGTCTAGTCCAGACTGCATACCTGGCTGCATATTCCGCAAAGGAATTGTCAATTGTCTTGTTGATCAGGGTCTTTATTTTGGCAGGCCAAGCATTTTCACTTGTAACAAGAGCTAGATCAGAGAATTCACTGAATAGGAGCTCATTTTTGTGCTTCCAGTATCGAAGATGTGTTTTTAAGAAGCATCCAAACTATCCAGTTACAGTGTCCATATGTGGGTATATAGTCTGAATCAATATAGACTCCCTTAGATAACAGCCTTGGATTTTGCTGCAATGATATAGGAGAATGAAGTCCTCCATGTAGCCTTTCATTATCAGAGGTAAGAGATATTTTTCTTGGACATTTTCAGGCTATCACCTTTCCATTTAGCTTGGCAAAGGCACGCCAGCTTTTTGCTTAAGCCCTTATGGCTGCATCAGCAGGTTACTGGGAGGGGAATCTGCACATGCTGTGTATCCGCTGTTCAGTTTTGTGAGAAGTCTTGGAGCTGTGCAAGTATTTGTTTTTCAACATTGAACTGTATACTGACCCTCTTCTAAGCAGGATGGTATCTCTCATTCAGGATCTCAGATCCAGCACATTTTTGGAAGGAGAAAGGGGACGAGAACTTGGAAATGTGCCCTTAACTGACCTGGAAAGGGGGGATTCTAGTCCCCCTTCCTCCCCCCTTTTTTTCCTAATCCACTGAAACCCTGATTTTGAACTTGGTTCAATCAATTGAAATTCCTCAAGGGATCATAATCCTGGATCCAGAATACATCCAGAGATTTATATATTATATATAATTATGCTATATATACATATATATAATAAAGTGTTTTATTTATATACCTAGAAACAGCATGGCCTAGTGGATGGAACATGAACATGTAAATCAGAAGGGACCTGGGTTGTAATCCTGGCTCTGCCACTTGTCTGCCGTATGACCTTGGGCAAGTCACTTAACTTCTGTGCCTCAGTTACCGCATCTATAAAATGGGGATTGAGACTGAGCCCCAGGTGGGAAAGGGACTGTTTCTAACCTGATTTGCTTGTACCCACTCTACTGCGTAGTACAGTGTCTGGCACATAGAAGGGCTTAACAAATGCCACAATTATCATTAATGGATAGACTGAATATTAGGAGCATTACACCCAATAGTAATAATGATAATAATAATAATAATAGTGATTGTGGTATTTAAGTGCTTACTGTGTGCCAAGGACTGTATACTGAGGTGGCTATAGTATAATCAGATTAAACACAGTCTGTGTCTCACACTGGGCTCACTGTGTGGGAAAGGAGAACAGGTATTTAATCCCCCATCATACAGTTGAGGAAGCAGAGGCACAGAGAAGTTAAGTGACATACCCATGATCACACGGCAAGCTGGTGGCAGAGGCGAGATTAAAACTTGGGTCTCGTGATTCCCAGTCCTGTTCTATTTCCACTAGGCCACGCTGCTTGGAGAGTGTTTGCAGAGCATCAGTGATGAAGGATGGAAAGAACAGAGGCTCTCACTAGCATTTCCTACGCATCAGTTGCTGTGATATCAAAATGTATGGTACCAGTGTTTACCAGAAATGATACCACTTAGGCAAGGGAGGTCTATTTTCTTCTGAAGTCCTTTCTGCCATTTGCTGCCAAGTTCCTCATGTGGCTGCTAATCAGAAGGCTATTTTGGGGATCTGCAGTCTATGCTGATGATGACTGATTTGAGAAAACCCTTAGCCAGAGGTAAACTCTACCGGAACATTAAGGGACCTATGTAGGTTGCATGTTCTATGCCTGGGCCTTTGGTTTGAGTTGCTCTGTTCCCCAAGTTTCACCACCGGAACCAAATGTTAGAGCTTAATGCCATAGTTATGTTTAATGCAAAATCTGGTTGATCTAATTTTAAAATAAGGGCTCACGGCTGGAGCTGCAAGAGGAGAATTAATGTGATACGCTGCCACGTTCTGGATTAGTGTGCCTTCCCTTTCCCCTCTTTTATCCAGACAGGGAATCTTGCCCTTTGTTGGGATCTGAAGTTGTCCCTGGAAGCCTGGGCCACTTCTTTCCCAACCATTCTCATTCCCATCATCTCTGCCTTCCAACTTTTCTTGTTCTTTCTAGTGGGAAGAGTATAGGCCTGTGAGTCTTCAGATTCTAATTTTGGCTCTGCTACTTGTCTGCTGGGTGACCTTGGGCAAGCCACATAACTTTCCTCTGCCTCAGTTTCCTCATCTGTAAAATGGGGTTTGAATACCGGCTCTTCCTTCCTTGTAGACTGTTAACCCCACGTGAGACAGGGACTGTCAGACCTGATTGTCTCATGTCCATCGAAGGGCTTAATACAGTGCTTGGAAGTTAGTAATTGCTTTACAAATGCCACAATTATCATCAGTATTATTAATCAATCAATCATTTATTGAACACTTCCTGTGTACAGAGCACTGTACTAAGTGCTAGGGAGAGTACAATATGAGTTAGTGGGCATATTCCCTGCCCACAGTGAGCTCACAGTCTATAGGGGGAGACAGACATGGATGTAAATAATTTATGGATATGTACATAAGTGCTGTGGAGTTGAGTGAGTTATTAGTTCCTCTCATCTGCCTTCTGCTTTCCTGTCAAGATAAAGGGGAGAACAGTGGGAGGTACTACTTTCTATTATATTCTGTTCAAGATATACCAGATCCATTGCTTTAAAAAAAAAAATGCTATTAAGTGCTTACTATGTGCCAGACAATGTATTAAGCGCTGGGATAGTTACAAGCTAATCAGGTGAACACATTCCATGTCCCACAGGGGCTCACAGTATCAGTCCCCATTTTTCAGATGAAGAAATTTAAGGCCCAGAAAAAATTGTGGTATTTGTTAAGCGCTTACTATGTGCTGGGTACTGTAGTAAGTGGTGGGGTGGATACAAGCAAGTAGGGTTGGACACAGTCCCTTTCCCATGTGGGTCTCACAGTCTCAATCCCCATTTTACAGATGAGGTAACTGAAGCACAGAGAAATGAAGTGACTCTCCCAAGGTCACATACCAGACAAGTGGTGGAGCCAGAATAATAGTAGCAATAATAATTGTGGTATTTGTTAAATCCTTACTTTGCACCAAGTACTATACTAAGCACTGGGGTAGATCCAGCACTTAAAACAGTGCTTGGCACATAGTAAGCAGTTAACGAATACCATCATTATTATATAAGATAATCAGGTTGGATGTAATCCCTGCCCCACACGGGGCTCACAATCCTAATCCCCATTTTACAGATGAGGGAACTGAGGCTCAGATATTAGGTGACTTACCCAAGGACACACACTCAGGTAAGTGGAGGATGAGAATTAGAACCCAGGTCCTTTGACTCCCAGGCCCTTACTCTTTCCACTAGGCCATGCTTTTTCTGTAGATTGGAACCTTTATGTGGGAGAGTGGGGAAGAGGAATGCTGCAGCAGCTGGAACACTTCACAAGGTATTCCCCATTTTGTTCCATCACCAAACTTCCACGCACCCAGCATGAGCACAGATATACTGAATGGCTCCACCCGGAGGAATAAGTAGAGTGATTAAAACTGGGTGTATTAAAATTCCTTTAGAGTTGAATGAAAAGCATAATCTGCTCTTAAAGGGTTATAAGCGGAGAGAAAAATGCTCAGATATATGGAATAAATTGGAATAAAAGTGCTACATTCGTCTCCAAGGCAGAGAGTTAAAGATACTCTTCAGAGAAAGGAGGGGTGCCTCGACCCAGTCCTTCCGATTGAGCCGATCAAGATCGAATCAGATTTGAGCAGGTAGAGCTTTGCTTTGGTTTGAATAATAATAATAATTATTGGTATTTAATCGTTTACTGTGTGCCAGGCGCTGGGGTGAATACAAGCAGGCAAATCTTTGAAAATATTGCTACTGATGGCGATCCTGTACTCTTGGGTGTGAATAGCATGAGCCAAGCCCACAGTTGGGTGTTTTTTATGGTATTTGTTGAATGCTTAATATGTGCTGGGCACTGTACTAAGTGCTGGGGTAGATGCAAGCTAATTGGGTTGGACACAGGCCATGTCACCCATGGGACTCACAGTCTTAATCTCTGTGATACTGAGCACCTGAGGTCCAGAAAAATTAAGTGACTTGCCCAAGGTTACACAGCAGACAAGTGGTAGAGCCGGGATTAGGCACTAGGTCCTTCTGACTCCCAGACCCATGCTCTATCTTCTAAACCACACTGCTTCTCATGTGAAATAATGTAAAAACCAGGACATTACCTTGTTTGATTTGATTTGAAACGGTGTCTGGAATAGCAGAGAGAAAATGAGAGTGTGTGGGTTAGGGCAGGAAGCGTGACTGTCAACTTTGTTTTCTTGCACTCTCCCAAGTGCTTAGTACAGTGCTCTGCACACAGTAAGTGCTCAATAAATATGATTGATTGAGGGCTGTCACATTTTGACCCGAGTGGCTTTGTCTGGCCCCTGGCTGGTATCTCACGTGCTCCCGCCCAGTAGGGGACCAAAGTGGACACAGAGGGAGTCCGGACTGTAAGCAAGTTTGTCCTCCAGACTGTGAGCTCATTATAGGCAGGGAGCGTGTCTGGTATATTATACTGTTCTCTCCCAAGCGCTTAGTACAGCCCTCAACAAATATGATGGAGTATGACAACTTTTAGGGGTTGATCTTTCTGCCTGACTACTCATTCTGTCATTCCTCTTCACTGTCATCTCTGCTCTCTTTTATCTTTCTCCAGTGCTCCCTGACAACATCACGATCTGTCCCTGTCTCGTGATCTCTTTCATTAGAAGCAATGAAACAAGTCTATCAATTAGAGGATGTTTCAAAACCTTTAACCAAAGTGTGCTTGTATTTATCCAGTTTGTTTTCCCTTGTACAATTCTATAGGAAGAAAAACAAAACCTAAAACCTCAAATTGGACGATTCCAGGAGCGGTTGCTGAATTATTTGCCTTTAGATAGGATGGATTCTGAAGCTAGATGGGCAGTAGGTTTTTAGAAGTGAGAAGCTTATTGTTTTTTCACCTTCCACCCCTCTCAAATGTTTATATGCACAAGGATTAGTAAGTATTAAGAATGATTCCAAAAACATTTGATCCAGCTTTGCCAGAGCGGTGTTGCTATGGCAGAGCATTGAAAAATCACTTTAGGGAGGAATGAGGCCAGTTAAAGCAACCTAAAATGTTCTCTTTCTCTTATTTGTCGCAGTGCTTAACTGCTGTTATTGGGATCAAAAGAAAGTAGTATGATGTTCATTGCAAGAGAATTAGAATGGTAAATTTAAAGAAGCCAGTTGTAACCTTGATCAACAGTGGTATTTATTGAGCACTTACTTTGTGCAGAGCACTGTACTAAGTGCTTGGGAGAGTATAGTACAAGAGTGAACAGGCATATACCCTGCCCACAATGAACTTACGTATTATAATTGTATCATTTTTTGATGTGCCCTCATCCATGAAAGAACAGGTATGATCAGAGGTGGGTCAGGGGTGATCTGGACAATTTCTTGGGGCCCCTGATGAAGCAGGAAGCCCTGCATTTTGGGGTTACAGAATGCCCCACCACAGTCCCTCCCTCTTCAAATCTGCCAGAGAGTCACTCTCCCCCCACTCCGCCTTCAAATCCCTACTGAAGGTGCACCTCCTCCAAGAGACCTTCCCAGACTCAGCCCCGCTTTTCTTCAACTCCCCCTCCCTTCCATGTCACCACGACTCTCTCCCTTTGCTCTTCCCCCCAGTTCCCGCCCCACAGCACTTGTGTATATATGTCTATATCTATAATCCTGTTTATATTGATGCCTTTTCTTGTATTGATGTCTGTCTCCTGCTCTCTAGACTGTGAGCCTGTTGTGGGCAGGGATTGTCTCTCTTTACTGCTGTATTGTTCTTTCCAAACACTTAGTACAGTGTCCTGCACACAGCAGGCACTCAATAAATACGATTGAATGAGTGAATGAACAGTCACTGTGAGCTTCCCAAGGGGTTTGGGGCCTACCAGCCCTTTGTCTCCCCTGGTAGAGTGTGAGCTCCTTTGGGTCAGGGGATATGCCTTGGGCTCCTGTTTTACTTTCCCAATCACCAAGTACAATGCACTGACCTCAGGTGCTCAGTAAATACCTTCACTGCAACTACTTGTAGCAGGAATATGAAGGACTTGTAGTGTGTGGAGCCATTACTAATCGGGGAGAATTTGACCCAGTGCCTGGCCCTCACTACTACTTACTTTCTCACCCCTCTTTTTATGTATGTTGGAGGAAAGTTCTGCCAGACTGGCCTTGTAAAAAAAAATACGCATCCCAAGCCCTCCAGCTCCATAGCTCTGATTCTAATAATAATAATTATGGTAATAATAATGGTATTTAAGTGCTTATGTGCTGAGTACTGTACTATATACGATAATCAGGTCAGACATAGGCCCTGCCCCTTATGGGGTTCACAGTCTAATGAGGGAGAGCAGGCACTGAATCTCCAGTTTAAAGATGAGGAAACTGAGGCCCAAAGAAGTTAAGGGACCTGTCCAAGGTCACATGGCAGGCATGTGGTAGAGCCAGAATTAGAACTCTGACTCCCAAGGCTGGGCTCAGTATCAGTTTCATAAATTCCCTGTGTAATGAATTCTCAGCTCAGTCACATGTCTGCTGAGTGACCTAGGGGAAGTCACTTCGCTTCTCTGGGCCTCAGTTACCTTATTTGTAAATTGGGGAGTAATAGTGGACAAACCATCAATCAAGCAATTATTTATTGAGCACTTAATGAGTGCAGAGCACTGTACTAAGCACTTGGGAGAGTACAATTCTAACAATGTAACCTGGTAGACATGTTCCCTGCCCATGAGGAATATGACCTGTGTTGAACCCAATTAGCTTGGCTCTACCCAAGCGCTTAGTAAGGTGCCTGGCACATAGTAAGCGCTTAACAAATACTACAAAAATATATGTATGTGTGTATAAAGTATTCATATTTGTCAATATAAACAGAAAGATCTTAAATAGCATAACCTTTAGATATCAAAAATATCTGTTTACATGCAGAATAGTTCCCTTTTTATCCAGTGGGTCAAGATGGCAGTATTTCCCCAATATAGCTTTGGAAATTTAGCCAAACAAGCTAACATTCACACCCGAAAGTTAGAATGAGTAATCGTCCTAGGTGGTAGGCTTCATGCCGTGAGCCTCAACTGTCCGGTCAAAGTGCCGTGTTTCAGATGCCAAATGACTTCAAGTCTAATGTATTTGTTATTTATTGAAGAAAATAAACACCCCTGAAAAATGCAAGGGAATCGGAAAACCAAGAATGGTTTCACAAGTAATTGAAGACAAATACGCGAATCCCAGAATCAGAGGATGGGCAGAGACTTTGAGATGATCTAGTGATTCTAGTCAAACCCTTGCTTCCAGGCAGGGCCGAACCAGCCACAAAAGATGATTATCCATACTATTTTTAAAACCTCCACCAAAAGCAATTCCATAAGTTCCCTTCGGAATGCATTCCAGTCTCTAAAACCATTAGTAAGAAAAATTTTCCTGAGGCCTTAACTCAATCTTCTCCATCTTTCTGGTGATCAACCTACAAGAGAGATGAAAGAAAACCAATTCCCGGCCTTCTCTAAGTCACCCTTTATGAATATGAAAAACAATTTTCCTTAGGTACCTCCTTGGTGCTAATTCCCAGTTCTTCTGTCTTTTCCTCAAATAATCATTCTCCTTGCCCCTTAGCTCCAGGTTTCTCCATAACTTTAGCGTATTTATTGGTTAGATTGGTATAGACATGAATTCAGAAAATACGAAAAGGTTATTCAGGGAACATTGAACCCACTTGAGCTTTAAACAGTCAGGTAGCTTGGAACAAATAAATGGTTTCCTAAGAGGTGGGTTGTCAACACGAATAAAAGCTGTCCACCTATGTCTCTCTCTCTCCCCGTGCCCGGTTGGTAGCCTCCTCTGTCAAGCCCGGTCTGCTCCCCAAAACATGGCCCCCATCAGATGTCAGTAAAATATTGGCTGCTCTAGCCATAAGAGCCCCGGGAATGAGACACAAAATGCTTGGGAAGGGGGAGCCAATCATTGGACTTCTCTTTTTGCCACTACTGCAGCATTCCTTCCCAGTCCCAGTCAGAGGTATTTGTTGAGCACTTACTTTATGCAGAGCACTTTGGTGAGTCCTTAGAGAAGACCCAATCCCTGCCTACAGGGAGTTTAGAATTTAAGGGCCTGTAGGAGTGTAACCCTGTAAAATGCCAGTGGGTTTCTGCCATTACAAAAAAAAAATCAGAAGCAGTAACAGAGAAGGCTGGATAGAGGGGCAAAGCTGCAAAACAAGAACAAAGAGGAGGGATTCATAGAGAGGGACAAATAAATGTCCACCAGTTGTTTCCCCTCTGATCTTTCCATGTTGCTGCAAAGTAGGAAGATGAGAAAGGGAAATGTGAATGGGTACTGGGGGGGAACAAGAAGCATAGAAATGTAGAGACTGAGAGTGACCAACAAGACGAGAATGATAAATGCAGGTAAGAAGGAGGAGAAGCTAGACCAATAGGAAACTTGGGAGATAAGACGATAGAGGAGAGTAGCGTGGAGAAAATTGTAGGATTAAAGGAAAAGGGACAAGAAAAAGGAACAGTACACAATCTATCTAGCTTATTTAAGGGACTAGATATGTTCAGCACAGTCTGAATGCAGCCAAGAATGGTGATTAATTACCAGAAATTCTTGTGTATGCCTCAGTGCTTTCTGAGAAACCAGAATTCACGTTTCTGCTTCTCCCACTACATTATTACCTCATTCATAAGACTGTAAGCTCCTGTTGCACTTCCTGAGCTCCTGGTACTACAGTGCTTTTAACTCAGTAGGGACTCAATATATTTTTTAAATGGTATTTAAGCGCTTTCTAAGTGTCAGACACTGAACTAAGTGCCAGGGTAGATACAAGGTAATCAAGTCGGACACAGTCCCTGTCCCACATATGGCTCACAGTCTAAAGTGCTGAATCCCAATTTTATAGTTGAGGAAACTGAGTCACAGAGAAGTTAAATGACTTGCCCAGTGTCACCCAGCAGGCAAGTGGCAGAAGTCGGACTAGAACCCAGGTCCTCTGACTCCTAGGCCCATGTTCTTTCTAGTAGGCTATATCGCTTCTCTAGTAGATGCCTTTGTTTTGGGTTTTTTTTCTTTTTGGTATTTAAGTGCTTACTATATGCCAGGCACTGTACTAAGCGATGGGGTAGATAGCTAATCTGGTTGGACACTGTCCTTGTCCCAGTTGGGGCTCACAGTCTAATCCCCATTTTTACAGGTAAGGAAACTGAGGCCCAGAGAAGTTTAATAACTTGGCCAAAGTCATACAGCAGAGACGTGGCAGAGTCAGGATTAGAACCCACGAGCGTCTGACTCCCAGGGTCATGCTCTATCCACTAGGCCACCCTGCTTCTTTGATTGATTTTCCCGAGGAGCAACAGAAGGGCTGGGAAGACTTGACTTTGGGGATTGAAGGGGAGGTTAGCAGAGCTTAGCCTTCCACCCTGCTGCCTCTCCTCTGTCATGGCCTCTTTGGCAGGCTATTTTTAGCCACTTCTCACCTGTCACCTACTACCACTCAGAGACCTTTAAATTTAATTTTAATTTTAATTTAGACTGTAATACTCTTTAAGAATCAACCAGCATGTTGTAGTGGATAGAGCACAGGCCTGGGAGTCAGAAGGTCAATGGTTCTAATCATGGCTCTGCTACGTGTCTGTGTGGCCTTGGGCAAATCACTTCACTTCCCCATGCCTCAGTTCCCTCATCTGTAAAATAGGGATTAAGATTATGCACCCCATGTGGGATAGGGAACTGTGTCCAACCCTGTTTTCTTGTATCCACACCAGTGCTTCATACAGTGCCTGGCTCATAGTAAGCACTTAATAAATACCACAATTATTATTATAATCAGCCGCTTTGAGGAAATACCTGCTATATTACAGTTGCCCAATTATGTTGCAGAAAGATGATGCAGTGAAAATCTAAAATGTGAATTTAGAGTGCCTCCCATCGAAGTTAGAAATGTCCGATTTGGTGTTTTATTGCTTTTCTGGCTTCATAGTTTAGGTTGGTCATGAGGCATATTAAGTTGAGTCAAAGTCCTACTGCACTGTGCTCCTGATACATGAAGAGCTTTTTACTTCAAGTCTAGGGCATAGTTTACTTTGTCTATTCAGGAAGTTACTTTCAGGTGAAATCTTGCCCACTAGTCCTCTTTGAATTTATCTGCAAAAGAACCAAAGGCAGGACTTTCCCCTAGAGGGCTCTCAGGTCTGGAATAATGTGAGTGCCCTACTTCATTTGTTGATATTCAAAGCTTGCTGCAGTTCATAAATTCTGATTGTGGTCTAGTCACTGGGTAATAATAGAAGGGCATGATTAGTGGAATTTGTGTCTTGTAGGGTTTGTAGGAGTTGGGTGGAGGTTTTTTCAATTTTCAATCTGTGATCTTTATGCATCTTTACAGCAATGGTAGCATTTTAGAAAATGAAAAGACAAAAATAATATATAGTAATGCATCATTGGGCAGGAGCATGCATTTAAATCGGAAAAACAAGGCTGTTATTCATGTGGTCCTAATGGGATGTTAGAAATAAGCAAAATGCCGAAGTAACTGCTCATTGTAAGGATACTTTTGAAAGTCTTCAGTTTGTTCACTTTGGAGTACCTTGGCATTTAGCCACCCTTTGATCTATCCAATTTCATCCCAGCCTGCCTTGTTTCTGCCTGGCTCTCCATCTGGCTATTTCCTCCCTTTGGGTCCCCCTCCACCTTCCTACCTCTGCTTCTCTCTGCCTGGCTCTCCTGGTCTTTCCTTTGGTCTCGCTTACTGATTTTCCCACTCTCTGCCTCCATCCATCTTTCGCCACTCACTTTCCCAGCTTCCTCCCTTCCCATAGAGGCCTTAGCTCTAAAATTGTTTGTAAAACATCTCTTACCAGAATTTGACTCATGTAAAAATATGCTATGACTATAGGTGCTTAAGGCAAGTTTCAGCACTGAGGATGTTTGCGTTATAGGAACCAAAGTAGGGAATTTCACACTGTTGAGAAGTGTTTGGAATGAATTTTTTGAATGAAGTAATCAAGAAGGGTGTGCCTAATGAAAGCTCACCGTGACTGTCAACATCCTAAATCGTGAGAGAAAGGAAGAGAAATATTACCTTCTCTCTTAGTCAACTAGTTTCAAAAGTCATCGGCCAATGCTTGTCTAGATAAGATCAGAGAAAGCAATGAGTAAGTCCTCTTGCTGTAAAATAAGGTATGCAAACTCATCCATCCACCACTGGACGGGTGTGGTACTGAATAAAAAGTGGTCTACTGGAGAGAGGCTACACTCAGTATCTTTTAATAATTAGAGAAAGAGCATAGGCCTGGGAGTTAAAGGACCTGGGTTTTCATCCCAACTCTTCCACTTGCCTGCTGCATGACCTCGGGCAAGTCACTTCACTTCTCTCCTTCAGTTTCCCCACAGCACTGATGTAGATATCCATAATTTTCATATCCGAATGTTAATGTCTGTAGACTGTAAGCTCATTGTGGGCAGGGAGTGTGTCTACCAGCTCTGTTACATTCTTATATTGAACTCACCCAAGCACTTAGTTCAGTACTTTGCACAGAGTAAGTGCTCAATATGATTGATAGATTTTTTTTTTCTCATCTGTATAATAGGGATTAAATCAAAGTTCCTCCTGCTTTCATTCATTGTCGTATTTATTCAGCGCTCATTGTGTGCGAAGCACTGTACTAAGTGCATGGAAAAGTACAATACAACAAACTATGACATTCCCTGCCCACAGTGAGCTTACAGTCTGGTGGGGGAGACAGACATCAGTACAAATAAATAAAATTAGAGATATGTACATAAGTGCTGTGGGGCTGGAATGGAGGAAGAGCAAAGGGAGCCAGTCAGGGCAATGCAGAAGGGAGTGGGAGATAAGGAAAAGTGGGACTTAGTCCATGAAAGCCTCTTGCAGGAGAAGTGCCTTCAGTAAGGCCTTGAAGGTGTGGAGAGTGGTAATAATAATAATGTTGGTATTTGTTAAGCGCTTACTATGTGCAGAGCACTGTTCTAAGGACTGGGGTAGATACAGGGTAATCAGGTTGTCCCACGTGAGGCTCACAGTCAATCCCCATTTTACAGATGAGGTAACTGAGGCACAGAGAAGTTAAGTGACTTGCCCACAGTCACACAGCTGACAAGTGGCAGAGCCAGGAGGCGAACCCATGACCTCTGACTGCGAAGCCCAGGCTCTTTCCACTAAACTGTGAGCTCTATGTGAAACGTAGACTGTGTCCAACCTGATTATCTTGTGTCTATCCCAGCGCTTAATTCAGTGCTTGGGACACAAAGAGCATTTAACAAATCCCATCATTATTATGATATAATTATCCGTAAGCACTGGAGCAGCAAGGATTTAATGCTGATCAAGGGCCTTTGCTACCAGTTGATCATCAAGTATTTATTGAGCAGCTGTCTCTAAAGCCTGCAACCAGAGTATTATCTTTGCAAGCACTCAAAGACCAACTCTCACATTCTCTCTCAGTCGGGTCCCCAGGGTAGGAGTGGGGTGTCTCTCCTTGTGGAGAAGAAGAGGTTGGTCTGAGGCCATATCCTCTCCTCACCCCAACACTAAATAGTCCTGTGTTAGTGTGAAAGAATTAACGCCCCCAACAAAGTGCCTAACTTACTAGCAAACATACACTTTGGGAGAATTGGATATGTTATTAGCGGGTAGGAGCAAGTGTTTTCTATCTTCATACAAGAGTGAACAAGAAGAGATGGGGAACATCAGGTATTTCTGTTAATAAACAATTTTCTTGGCCATGACAGTTACTGAACACTTTAAATATATTGCAGTTAAGAGAAAGTCGTGATGCCACTTTCCCAGGTTTGCAGAAAATACGTGTTTCACTTCCCTGTCTCAACTCCCGAATAAATTAGGCAAAATGCACCTTCCTCCCCCACATTCTCCCTAGAGACATGAGAATGAGGCAGGAGGAATGTGCTAGATGATCTTTCATCTGCTTGATCAATGAGAAGGAATGTTGATAGGAGCCCCGGAAGATAAAGGAAAAGAAGCTGCAGGGACTGCACCGCAGACCTTGCTGTAGACCAGTGTATCTGTAATTCATTTATATTAATGTCTGTCCCCTGTCTAGACTGAAAGCTTAGTGTGGGCAGGGAATTTCTCTTTAATGTTGTTCTCTCCCAAGCTCTTAGTACACAGACAGTACACAGTAAGCACTCAATAAATGCGACTGAATCAATGAATGAATGAACCAAGGGGATTAGGAGCAGTTGAGTGGAGCAGTGTTAGTGAGAGGCCGAAAGGAATTGGCTAGTGATGGTAGGACAGAGGGCAAAGGGGGTTAAGAAGAAAGCAAAGGGTCGCATTGGAAGGAGAAATGCTTCACTCCGCACCACTACTCTTGTGATCCATTGCACTGTGCTGGAGCACACTAGAACAGCAGCGTGGCTCAGTGGAAAGAGCATGGGCTTTGGAGGCAGAGGTCATGAGTTCGAATCCCAGCTCTGCCACCTGTCAGCTGTGTGACCGTGGGCAAGTCACTTAACTTCTCTGTGCCTCAGTTACCTCATTTGTAAAATGGGGATTAAGACTGTGAGCCCCACGTGGGACATCCTGATTCCCCTGTGTCTACCCCAGCGCTTAGAACAGTGCTCAGCACATAGTAAGCGCTTAACAAATACCAACATTATTATTATTATTAGAAAGAAGGAAAAAGAGTTTTGGAGGATTGCTCTGGCTCGTTCGACCCTTCTGTGGGCACCGCTGGCTTCACTTCCAGTGTCACTTCCAGACTGTAAACTCATTGTGGGCAGTGAATGTGTCTGTTACATCGTTGTATTGTACTCTCCCAAGTGCTTAATACAGTAAAACCTGAAATAATACATTTGACTGACTTCATCTGGTAGGCCCAGGCAGCTAGGGGTGCTGCCGTGGGGAAGCAAGGACAGCTACTGAACTGAGGCCCTGAGGGAAGTCAGTGCTTTAGGGAGAAGTAGGTGAGCATGCAGCCAGGATTCATCCACCTCCCATCTTTTCAGCAGCCCTGTGGCTCCCCTAATGTCTTGTGGTGCTGAGCTGATGATGGGTTCCCCCACTGGGGAGTTTCTAAACAAAGCTTTTCTCCAGCTCATTTTATTAGTTAAAATGCCTAGTCCCAGTGACTCTTATTCTGGTAAAGGGTGCTTTATTTGTCACTTGCCGATTGGACTAGCGTTTTATGTTAAGAAGTGCCCTCTCAGAAGATAATGCGTTGTGACAGCTACAGCTGTTCTGGCAGGTACTGAGTTTCTTTTCTAAAGCGGGGTTGACGTTTGACCCATTTAATCAGCCTTAAATAAAATCAAAGGTCAAGATTTGAGCTTGTCGGCAGCTCAAACCTAAGAAAGATAAGATTTTAAAAGGTAAATATTCCTGATCTCTGAAACATCTACATTTTATAAATATCTCATTTTCTAAACATTTTTGTCCCTTCTCTTGAAGGGTTGGTCATATTAGTTTACACAATTTAGAAATGGAAAAACTTGTTATACTGAAGCTGACGTAAAATAATGAAGCTTGGGCCAATAATTCACAGATACCATTAGTTCCTAGTATTTCATTCATTCAATTGTATTTACTGAATGCTTACCGTGTGCAGAGCACTGTAGTATTTCATTTGTGTTGACCAATTGAAATGCCTTATGTTTGGAAGCATCACGTGCCAAAGTTAGAGCCCATTAGTAGGTTGAAAACATTTATTTCTGCAAGAACAGACTGTTACAGGTGGCTGAGGATAATTGATTTCTCTGTATTTTCTTTCTGTTGCAGGAGGGGACAACGCAGCTTTACCAATTTGGGAGCAAAATATGGAATGTGTTTTACTGCTGACTGAACACAACCCAACAAACTGTATAGAGAGTAATTTGAAAACAAGCAGTTAGCAGTTTGTTTGGACTCTAACACTGTCCAGCACTTTCCAGTGTGAACTCACTGTTTACAAGGACTCTGCTTTTCAAAGCTTATGCCCTCAGGCTTTGCTTATTTAAATAGTTGTACAAAGGAAAAATACCTAGAGTCCCTATCAAAATGGCTATGGATGATTACTTGTGGATGGTCATTTTGGGCTTTATTATAGCCTTTATCTTAGCGTTTTCAGTGGGGGCAAATGATGTGGCCAATTCCTTTGGCACCGCAGTGGGCTCTGGCGTAGTTACCTTGCGGCAAGCTTGCATTTTGGCTTCAATATTTGAAACCACCGGATCCGTTTTATTGGGAGCAAAAGTGGGAGAGACGATTCGAAAAGGAATCATTGACGTGAACCTCTACAACGAGACCGTGGAGACGCTGATGGCCGGGGAAGTTAGCGCCATGGTTGGTAAGTGGCTTTATTCTTTGATGGAAAAAATTATCCAGTGACCTAGTTACTCGTGATGTCCTCTTATGCCTTATGTGTGAATGCGAATTTTGCTTTGGCTTTTCAAAAACAGTTTTGTCTTCTCTTCATAAGCATCTTTTTTTTGGGAGTCCAACTTCAAGTCTCTGAAAAGGTTTTTGACATTTATTTTTCCAAGCAGACGGTTGTGTTGTCTGAAGAAAAACAGTTTATGAAAGCCATAAAGAATGAGCTTGATTTCAGTGAGTCTTTTTCCTTTTCAAGCAGAGTAGCTCTTATTCAATACAATACCTGTTGGATAGCACTTGGAGGAATGGCACCTTACTCTGAGCATCTGTTCAGAGGGCTGCAACATGGACTTTTTCATTAATTAGGTGGGCCGGTTTGGTTTGTGGGGAGGAGAGTGCTCGAGCCATTTGAAAATAAATTAATGCCATAATTATTTTGATTTCATTTGGTCTTTTTTCTTCAAACCCTTTCTGGAGCAGTAGTAGAATGCTGAAACCAGAAGAGACCTGAAAAGTTCAGCCGATCGAGGAGGATAACTCTGCTTCCAGGCAGGAAAATAACCACGCTAGCCAGGAAAGATGGAGTACATGTAAAAATGAATATTAGTTTATAACATGATTTTAACTTACACTGCTGCCTTTTCACTCTGTGAAATCCTTTGCTAGTGCTTGTTTTGGTATATTGCCTCCACCCCTACAAAGCTATGTGTGGTCTGGTGGTTTTGTTTTCCAAATAGGAAATGCTTTTGTGCTGGCCCATCTTGCTGTTCTTGGTAGGCTAAGAGAAATGTGTCGAGAAGGAAGAAGGTGAGAAAAGCAGTCCTAGAACATATTTTGTCTTTTCTCTAGAACGACTGCAGAGCCATCCCTATGAAGATGGACGCTCAGGACAGTTAATGTGATCTTCAGATTGTAGGAGAAGGCAGTTAAATCAATTTATGGTATTTATTGAGCACTTACTGTGTGTAGAGCACTGTACTAAGCATTTGTGAGAGTACAGTGCAACAGAATTAGTAGATACTCTCTGCCCAAGAGGAGCTTACGGTCTAGAGGACAAGAGCGGCAGTTTGGAACACCTTTGAAATCCCTCCCTCCCCCTCTCCCATGTCAGTCTTGTGCAGCAGCGCAGTTAACGCCACTCCACTCTCTCAGCTGGCTCTGTACCCCTGGGGGACTCCACACCTCCTGACACTTACAGAGTGGTAGTTGTGTATACATCAAGCACTTAATGTGTTCAGAGCCCTGTTCTAAGCGGTGGAAAGAGTTAGACCCGATCCTTGGCCCTTCAGGGACTCACAATCTCAAAATGGCTCGGTGACAGACACAATAAAATGAAATAATCCCAATCAATCCTATTTATTGAGCACTTACTGTGTGTAGAGAGTCGCTTGGGAGAGTACAGCAGAGTTGGCAGACACATTCCCAGCCCTCAACAAGCTACCAAACAACATCCATCCTGTACTGCCCTGTATTTTGGCAGCTGTCCAGAGCACTTATTTGCCGAGTACTGCATGGGGCTCCGAGGCATGGAGTGGGAGCCCAGATTGGCCCTACCCGAGTGGTGATGATGACAATGGTATTTGTTAAGCGCTTACTATGTGTCAAGCCCTGTTCTAAGCGCTGGGATAGATACAAGATAATCAGATTAGATCCAGTCCCTGTCCCACATGGGACTCACAGTCCAATCCCAGCTCTGCTACTTAGCTGTGTGACCTAGGGCAAGTCACTTGCCTTCTCTGTGCTACAGTTACCTCATCTGTAAAATGGGGATTAAGTCTATGAGCCCCACGAGGGACAACCTGATATTCTTGTAGCTACCCCAGCTCATAGAGGAGTGCTTGGCACATAGTAAGCGCAGCGTGGCTCAGTGGAAAAAGCACGGGCTTTGGAGTCAGAGATCATGAGTTCAAATCCCAGCTCTGCCACTTGTCAGCTGTGTGACTTTGGGCAAGTCACTTAACTTCTCTGTGCCTCAGTTACCTCATCTGTAAAATGGGGATTAAGACTGTGAGCCCCACGTGGGACAACCCGATTCCCTTGTGTCTACCCCAGCGCTTAGAACAGTGCTCTGCACATAGTAAGCGCTTAACAAATACTAACATTATTATTATTATTATTACCAAATGCCATCATTATTATTATTATTGTTATTATTAATCCCCATTTTACAGATGAGGTAACTGAATCCCTGAGACATAACGTGACTTCCCCACAGAACAGACAAGTGGCAGAGCCAGAATTCAGAGCCAGGTCCTCCTGACTCCCAGTCCTGTGCTGTATCCACTAGGCCTCACTGCTTCTGGTGATGAGGGATGACCCAGCCTGAAGGAGTCCTCAAGACTGTTAGAGGTTTTTTTCCTCCACATTTGGAGGAGAGACCTACTTCCTCTGAACTGCTCCAACGGAAGGCAGCAGTAGGCAGGCTATCATGCCTGGCAAGCGGGGAGGCAGGAGGACAAGAAGAGTAAGTCCAAAGAGCGAGTTCATTCATTCAGTTGTTTTTATTGAGCGCTTACTATGTGCAGAGCACTGAACTAAGTGCTTGGAAAGTACAATACAGCAATAAAAAGAGACAATCCCTGCCCACAACGGGCTCACAGTCTAGAGTTGACTGAACACTCGCTTCGGCTTTCTACTGGACATCCCCTTTTCTGGGGAAAGTGAGAATGCTGGGGTACCAGAGTCAGACTTTGAAATCTCCTGCCTGCTCTCTTAATAAGGTGGGATTGAAATGAGGATTTTCTCCTTGGAATGTCCTGCATCTTTTGGGTTAGAGTTTGATAAGATTTTTGAGCCATCTGATCAAGAAAAGGCCATATTAAAATAATAATGATAATTGTGGTATTTGTTAAGCACTTACTAAGTGCCAAGCACTGTAAGAAGCGCTGGGGTAGATAAAAGGTAATTGGGTTGATCATAGTCCCATTCCCATGTAGGGCTCACAGTCTTAATCCTCAATCCACCTAATTATTACCACAAGAGATTACTGTGGGAAATGGTTAATGATCAAAAAGCAACCTGAAATGTTCTTCTTTACACAAAAACTTGGGGTTTTATCTGGGGTCTTTGGTAGCCAGGGTTGGAGGTGATTTAGGAAGCCAGTGTTGGATATAATATTATTAAGGCGTCCGTATCTTCCAAATAAACATTGTCTACTTTCCACCAGAGCCCTAATAGGAAGTTGATACTGGTTGATCTTAAATAACTTGAATTACCAGTTGATCAGTTGTGTTTACTGAACACGAACTGTATCCCCTGAGCTATACTGAAGTGCTTGGGAGGGTACAGTAGAGGTATAAATCACAACCCCTGTCCTCCAGGAGCCGAAATAGTGGACAGATTGTATAGAGAAATGGAGTCAAGTGGAAAAGAGTGGTGGCTGACTTTTTTGGAAAAATACCTTTCCTTTGACAGTGTCCCCCTCAATAGCAATAATAGTGATGATAATGGTATTAAGCACTTACTTTGTGCCAAGTACTGTGCTAAACACTGGAGTAGATTCAAGATAAGCATCTGTATTAAATAATAGGCCTTATTGGTAGGCAGAATTTTGAGGGAAAGGAAGTGCTACAGCAGTGGGTAAAGGAAGTGAAGCTAACAGAGAAGGTGAGCTTTCCAGCCAAACAGCTTTTTTCCTTCCCTGACTTTTGGCTCTCCATCAAGAGAATAGGGAAGACTCATATGCCAGACCCTATCTGACTCGACCAAGCCACTGAGGTTTTTCATGCCTTTAATACATATTTATTTTTTATTTGCTTTGGTTTTATTTTATTTTTTGATCTGCCCTTGGCTAAGCATCACGGCTCCCTTCCTTCCTCAGAGAGTTTCTGTGAAGATTAATTAGATTTTTAAAAGTCTGTGAAGTACTTTGAGCTTCTTGGAGATGCTATATAAATATATGGTATAGTATTATTATAGTGGTTATTACTATAATTATTTGTGACCTGCAGAAAACCAAAGCTTGTCCATTTAGGTAACCTGAATTCTCCTAATCCTATTCTCCTCGATTTAACATCCATTTCTTCTTTTCCCTCCTTCCCTGCTTTGTTTTTTTGGCTTCTTTCCAAGCTTCAGCAACTTTGCCCCCAAGCTTGTGTACCTGCTGTGCACCCTGTCAGAGCTGAGATGGAGCCAGTTGGGTCCAGTTTGGCAGGACAAGTTGTAATTCCAATTGAATCGCCTGAAAGGCTGTTTTTGATTCCAGCCCAGCACTGTAGCAGCATTCCCAACTTCCTCCTGGCCACTTCCTCACTCTTTTAACCTCTCTTGTTCAGTTGTCCCATTTGAGTCATTAGGTTTTGCAGAGGGCGGCTAGATAAATCAGATGGCAAGAAGCTTGAAGAATTTTCTGGAGACAGTAGCTACAGCACAAATGAGCTATTTCCTTTTTCCAGTATTTCTATCCCTCACTGCCCTAAACTGAAATTCTTCTACATATGCCTTCAGCTCACTCACTACCTCCCCACCCCCGCACCTTGAAATGAACTCCCCAAACTTCTGACCTCTTCAATCCACTTCTTACGGCTCCATCTCTAGCCTCCCTTAATTTTTCCTACCCACCTATCAAATGCCATCCCCTTCCCTCAGTCATTCCATCCTTCTCCGCAGAAACCTTTTTCAACCTCATGATTTTGCTGCTTCACCTCAGTTCACCCCGAAGTTTCCTGTCTTGATACTTAGCCTCCCCTTGTCTCTAGCCACGTTCATCCTCAACTATCTCTTCCTTCCACTAAGGACCGCTCTGTCCTAACCTAAACCAAATCACTGTTCAGTTTATCTCCCGGTTCCGTATCCTTCTTCCTCTCTACCTCGTCTCCCCCGTTCTCCCTGTCTCCTTTCTTTTGGCAGTCTACATATTCCCTGCCTTTCCCCATTAACCTTCCTGCTCCAGGACATTTTTACATGGTCAGCCAGAGATACTTTCCTGAAAGAAAACTGACTGCATGGTCTGACCTCACTTGGTGAGTTTTTAATATTCCATTTCATCATTAGAGTATTCCAAGTTTTAGGTTCTTTGATCAAACCATGGTTGTCGACCTGCATATATTTTCCTGGAATTGAATATGATTTCTGAAGAAACCACTGTTGAAGGGTGAGTCTGGGTGCTGCTGTGGAGCTTGTTATCAGGCTACCTATTCATCCTGGGCTCCTGCCCCTTCTCCCCTTCCATTTTCGAGTGGGAACACAGATGTCATAGCCTTTCTCAACTAGATGGTCAACCTGAACAGCACTTGCTGGAGCATCTGTCAGCACTGATTCTGAAGTCAGAATTGCGCAAACGAGCATTCATTTGTGGTCTTCCTGAACCCCAGATTTTTTTCAAGAAAATGCTGTGTCCACCCCAAAGTCCTGCTGCTGCTGCCAAGCAACCGGGCATCCTCCAGAATTAACATTTGGGATTAATAACCTGCGCTTCTTATCAATCTAGGCTTTGTTTCCTTGCAGCTATGTATAAGCTATTCAACAACTGTCTCTGAAAGCGATCTCTCCCAGCTGATGCTTTCAATACACAAGGCAGAATTTGATCTACTTCTACAAGTAGTCTGAAGTGAACTGTAGCCTAGAAAGAAACCAAGCCCGGAGAGAAGCAGAGAAATTAAAGTGATAGGAATTGAAGGGATAAATGCAGACCTGCGAGGGAAAGAGAAGCTTGAGCTGGGCCAGAAATGGGGAATAGAGATATGGGGGCGTGAAGCGGACACACCTAAAGCATTGTAAAGATTAGTGTGCCTTCTCAAAGTGGGGTATAGAGAAAAAAAAAATAGTTGGTGCCATCTATTTTTCCCATGGGCTGAAGTTGCCTAAACAAGGATCTAAATTCCTTAGTCTATCAATTGCAAAGGCATAATTATGAATTATAGAATGTATTTCAAAATCCTGCCTCTTTGTATTTTGCAATGTTCATACAAATCATCTCTGCATTTTCTCATTTGATTTGTCCTTTTTGCCAGGACCTACTAAATTTGGAGAGATTTGTAGCTGGTGCCGTGGGTATTTTGGGAACGCAGAATCCGAGTCTTAACTCCAGTGTTCAGTGAAGACCTGACTACTAAATGTGTTTGCTTTTAAATACTACGGTGGCAGCATGTGAAGAAGCATTCCATGACAAATGTAATGTAGGACAGAGATAGGAACATTATTAAGGAAAACAGGCCGTGGTTCATTTTGATACCTCATTTTGCATATGTATAACCTATACATATCTGACCTTTTTTTTTTTTTTTCTTCCAACCTGTAGGTTCTGCTGTTTGGCAACTGATTGCCTCTTTCTTGAGGCTGCCAATATCTGGAACACATTGCATTGTGGGGTCTACAATAGGATTTTCACTGGTTGCAATTGGTACAAAAGGAGTTCAGTGGATGGAATTAGTCAAGATTGGTAATTATTGTTTATTTTATTGGTAAGGATATTTGGGAGAAGTGTTCTTTATGTAGGAAAAGTTTTACATAAAATTGTTTTTGGGTTTAAACATTACATAGATATATATGCACATATGTACATTATTTCATATATATGAAATAAAATTCTATGCAGCTATTCAAATATTCATACATATTTGAATAGCTGCATCAAATTTTATTATTATATGTTGTATGCTTCCCCTCCAACTGTAAATTCTCTTCTGTCGTGTATTGGTGTTAAAAGTGAAGTTAGAATTTTAGATGTCATTTGCTTATACAAAAAAAAAGCCCAACAACTCCAAAAACATTTTGCATAAACTTTTCTTCCTGGGTTTTAAGCTGCATTCTCTTGGTGCCCAGAGTTACTCTTTGATGTTGGAGTCTCCCATCGGGAATGATGGATGAGACTTCAGGATTCAGAATCTGCTTGAAGGAATTGGTTTTAGGAATGGTGCCTCTCACATGCTGTCATTCCTGCCAGTCATGTTGCAGTGGGGTATGTAGTGCAGTGAGCCAGTAGATGGGCAGAGGCGAAACACACTTTCATGCAGGATTCATTTAATAGGGCTCTTTGATAGGAAATAAGGCACTTTAACTATTTCAGACAACAGGGGACTCTTTGAACTGAAAGAGTGTTTTGCTCCTTCAAAAGGACTTCTTGAGAGTAACTTTAAATACTAGGGAAATTGTGTTCTAAATTTTGACTGAGCTAAATGGAAATTATCCTGTAGAACAAAGAAAAATAATTTCCAAGGTGAGAAGGGAAAGGGATCATCTCCCAGAGATCCAGTATAAATGTCTCCTAGTAATCCCTCCTCCTCTCTCCCCACACCCCCACCATTCCCAAAAATCAGAAAAGATTTGCCCCTGGCTTTGAGCATATTCATTCATTCATTCAATCATTATTTATTGAGCGCTTACTGTGTGCAGATCACTGTACTAAGCACTTGGAAAGTACAATTCGGCCCCAAATAGAGACAATCCCTACCCAACAATGGGCTCACAGTCTAGAAATGTTAACGGAAACCTCCAGAGTGGTCCTGTTTCCCACACTCCCTCCCTACCCCCACCCCCAGGTCCTGATCTCAGGCATGCTGCTTCCCACCACTGCTACTTCCTCCTCCTCCCTCCACTCTTCACCTCACCCTCCTCTAGTAGAGATGGGAAGTTTCCTAACTAACCTTTACTTGGGTCTGAGAGGCAGAGTAGAGGCTTGGGGGTGTGAGTGTGTGTCTGGGCATGTGTGGCTATAGGTGAGCATGTGCGACTGTGTCTATATGGCTGACCTTTTCATTCAAAATTAACAATGCCGACATATGTGTGTGTGACCGAGGAGACAAAAACCCAGTGTGTGATCAGTGGGCCCTTCCACAGTTGACAGGCCTTTAGAGTTGTGTTTTGCTGAGAGACTTCATTTGCTATTTGCAACAGTAGGTACTATGAGTCTGCCTCTGAATATCCTGATCGTCCCAACCATCTCCTTGAAGAGAGCACCCCATTCCCAATTGCTGCACACCTGTTTTGTTTTTTCCTCCCTGACGTCCCCTGCTTGGCTATGTCACTGTTATTCGTTCTTTTCTCACATCCTACCCAATGATGCTGTGTGTTGTGTTGAATACCACTTCAGTACTGGGTGACTGTTTTCCTGAACCTGATTGCTGGTTATCTTGTCCTGACATTTAACGTTAAATATAATAGAGGTGCAAGTGGTGTCTGTAGTAGAATTCATATCCAAATACAAAGGTGAACAATGTGATCATACTTTCAGTTTGCTCTGGAACTTCAGGCTATTTGGGTGCCACATTCTATCTGCTGCTTTCCCAGAGGACATGCTAACCTTCTTGATTCAACTTTGCAAGTCTGTGTCAATCAGGGCATCATTGGACAGTGTGTTACCCAGGTAGCAGACTATGGTAACAACCTTCAAGTATTTGTTGTCAGTGAACTCAACTCTGTTTTGTCCAAGTGTGGTTCTTTGTTGAACTGACTTTTATGCATGTGCCGATTGTGTGTGAGCAAAACTGGGGTTAGAGATGCTGATATGGTCAATGATACAGACTGTTTCTCTACATTTGCTGAAACACTATAATTTTTTATGCGACTGAAGTTTTTTTAAAACATTTACCAGGCTGTAACAATAAAATGGAAAGATTGTCTCTTTTAATTAAAAATAAGGAAAAAGGAAAAGATGTGCAATCGATTCAGTTAGAAGAAAAGTTATAGTGTGCTTGTCTTTCACTTACCAAAACAACTCCCCTAAATATCAGCCATTACGGTGCAATTACTTGTAAATGCAAACATGGATTTTTTTATGTGAAGTTTGTGTTATCATTGTAATATTCAGACATCCATAATTATGTAGAATTTTAACATTTACTAGCCTTTTTGTGTGTGTGTGTTTCTTTTTCATTATTCAGTTGCTTCTTGGTTTATATCTCCACTGTTGTCTGGTTTCATGTCTGGCGTGCTGTTTGTGCTGATCAGAATTTTCATCTTGAAAAAGGTAAGTAGGGCTATATTCTAAATAAAACTAACTCATTTTCCAATTATTCAGTAGACTTTAGCAGTGAGAGTGAATGTAAGCAGAAAAGGTAATCCATCGAGTGACCTTTCAGCTTGGAAAGTAGATTCATTTCTAGAAACGGATCGACACAGAGGAGTTTAAAGATTTGAAGTGAATCATTTAATGTGGTCCAAGTTACATGTTACCATGTCAGTGGGCAGCCCATAAGCACCTCTTAGTTGTTTTTAAAAATGGTAGTAGGTAGGAGCATTATTTTGCATAGATAACTCCTGGAGTGAGCTCACCTCTCTTAGTTGTTTATAAAAGGTGGTGGGGAGGAGCATTCTTCTGTGTTTGTAACTCCTGAGTTGATCTCACCTCTGAACTGCCTTGGCTGTGCAAGGAATTCCACTGCATTTCGCCCTCCCAAATATAGCGTGCTCCGATAGCTTGCAGAGTACAAACTCCAATTGAAAAGGTTTTAGGGGAATTTTTTTCCTACGTAATTGCCACTCTTCCATTCTTCCCAAGAGAACGTGCTGCTGTAGGCTGGAGCCCATGGGCAATCCAACACCTTAATAATGTCTGAAATGTTTTATTTCATGCCCACTGGGTGCAGAACACTCATCTGAGCGCTTGGAAAAGTACCACAGAGAGGCAAGCTGAATCACGGGCAACTTCCACCCAACTGATTTTTGTAGATGAGTGTGTTTGAGGTTGCCTGCTGCCTCTTATTCTTGGAATTGACGTCACAAGTTGGACTCATTTGACACGCTTTTTGTAGTCCCTTAAACTATGTTGAATAAAGTAGTTAGATGCTCTAGATTTTCAAATGGATGTTTTGCTATAAGTGAGGGCAAAGTCCTTCCCTAACCCCCTGGGAATAGATCAGACTCTAATACTGTGGTTCTTTTCTATTTCTAATTCTGACGCAAGCTAATGTGATTCCACCACTCTGACATGCCACTGGCATGGCATGGCAGGCTCATGGAATAAGTATTTGTCCAGGAAAAATGGTTTCATGTTGGAGCTGTTTCCACAGATGTATTCAGAGGGCAGGAAAATGACCAGCCTTCATTGTTTCACCTAGTTTTTAAGAAGCAAGAACTTTGTATAGCCTTGTGGTAGATTGTGTTGATTCAAGTGTGACTTTCTGACTTATTTCATCATTTCACAGGAAGATCCTGTGCCCAATGGTCTCCGTGCACTTCCAGTGTTCTATGCTGCTACTATAGCAATTAATGTGTTTTCCATCATGTACACAGGGGCACCAGGTAAGAACTGTGAAAACTCAAAGCCAGAAGGAAGGAATTTTACCATTTTCCAATAATATTCTTTTAGGTATTTGTACATGTGTGGTGCATGGATTGTTGACTTATAGTAAGCACGCAGAAGCCGTGTGGCCTCATGGAAAGAGCATAGGCCCAGCAGTCAGAGGACCAGGGTTCTAATCGCAATTCCACCACTTGCCTGCTGGATGACTTTGGGCAAGTCATGTAACCTCTGTGCCTCAGTTTCCCCAACTGTAAGATGGAGATTCAGTTTCTGTTCTCCATCCTATTTAGACTGCGAGTCCCATATGGGACAGGTACTGTGTCCAGCCTGATCAATCTGTGTATATCCCTGTGCTGAGAAAAGTACTTAACACATAGCAAGCACTTAGGAAATACCATAATAGTAATAATAATAGAATTTTGATTTAGCTTATGTTTAATGATTAACACTGCACATAAGCTAAGTCAGAATTCTAGCCAAGTGGTCACCATTTTCATCGAAAACAATGTATTGAGCAACCAGGAGGTGCATAGCACTCTATTAGATGACTGTAAGATTTTTCCTGCTCTTCCATCCATAGGATTTTGTGAAACCACATACACTATAAAAGATAGATCTAGTATGGATGGTATCTACTAATTTCCATCTGTATGCGCTTTCGCAACCCTGAGTACAGTGCTCTGAATACAATAAGTGCTTAGTAAATACTATTACTCCTGCAAATACAAACGTTTCTGATAATCTTCAAGCAACAAATCTTTTTAGAAAGTTGATTCATCTTAAAATGAGAGAATAAAGCAGAAACCTTTTGGAAACTATGATCCAGGGGAACTTCCCTTAGAGGGCCCATCAGCTTCCTCTGGTGGTCTCTGCACTGTTTTATGTGAATGGGTTTACAGATGTGTGAGATTTTTGTTTGTTTATGGGGGTTGTATAAAAAAAGGAGAGAGTCATAAATATGAATATGTTCATGCTGATTAAGCAGTATTGCCTAGTGGGTAGAGCATGGACCGGAGAATGAGAGGACCTGGGTTCTTATCCTGGCTCCATCATTTGTTTGTTGTGTGACCTTGGGCAGGTCACTTAACCTCTGTCCCTCAGTTACCTTATCTGTAAAATGGGAATGAATACTATGAGCCCCATGTAGCACTGAATGGTGATTCAACCTAAATAAATTAACCCCAGTGTGCTTAGTACAGTCCCTGGACCATAGTAAGTGCTTAACATGCCATTCAAAAAGGTGGGAAAGGGAGGAGTACATTCCGCTCTGCCATAATGTTCCCCCGTTTAGACTCTGAGCCTGTTATTGGACAGGGATTGTCTCTATCTGTTGCCAAATTGTACGATCCAAGTGCTTAGTACAGTGCTCTGCACATAGTAAGCACTCAATAAATACTAAATGAATCAATAATGTATGTTTTCAGTGCCATTTTGGCTAGAATGCACAGGCAGAATTCAGGAACATTTTTCTGGCAACCGAGGTGTGCAGCATGACATGGTGTTGGAAAAGTAGTCATGCACATATGTGTGGTGTCGGAAGTGAGATGAGCACTAAAATGAGATGAGTCCCCATAGCCTTGGGCTCTTAAGAATGCACCCACCATGTTACAGAGAACTGGGCGTACAAATGTTCTGTCAGCCTAGTTTCCACTGCACTGTACATGCTCTGCCCAGAGCTTTCATCATAGCCAAATGGACCACTGAAAGATAAATTCATAAATTGGTAAACTGTGCATTACCTCCAGAAGTGACTTCACAGATTAATTTTTGTATAATTGTAGCATACAGTCTTTTCTGCCATAAAAGAATAGTCCTTCCCTTTGTGAATGTCATTTAATATGAAAGGGGTACTGGGCCGAAGCAGCTTACATAATTGTAGCTCATCATGGGCAGGGAATATGTCTGTTTATTGTTGTATTTTACTCTCCCGAGTGCTTAGTACGGTGCTCTGCACACAGTAAGCGCTCAATAAATATGATTAAATGAATGAATTTTACATTTATGTTTGTATTGACCTTAAATGAACTGGCAGTCCCAGGGGTGCCACGGCTGTGCCCTGACAAATTAAGTACTGCTTATCCAGATGGAAAAACATGACATTTCTTCTAATGGTATTTGATATCTCAGTTAAGCTCTTGAGTCATATACCATCTCAAAAGATTTTTGATCCTGCCCCAAAGTTTTGTTGAGCCTACTTTCTTGGACTGCTCTTTGAAATTGTCATTAGTCATAGAGAAGCAGTGTGGCTTAGTGGCAAGGACCCGGACTTGGGAGTCAGAGGTCGTGGGTTCTAATCCCCTCTGCCACTTCTCAGCTCTGTGACTTTGGCCAAGTCACTTAATTTCTCTGTGCCTCAGTTACCTCATCTGTAAAATGGGGATTAAGACTGTGAGCCCTATGTGGGACAACCTGATTACCTTGTATCTACCCCAGTGCTTAGAACATTGCTTGGCACATAGTAAGTGCTTAACAGATATCATCAATATTATTATTATTAGTCTTGATTTTTCCCCAAGGTATTATTTTTGAGGGGGTTTTTTTGTGTACTACCAAGATGTAAACAATCTAAGGAGGCTTTTCAAAAATTGTCGTCAAAATGCCCTCTTTTGGCCTTTTTATGCCAACAAATATTTTTTAAGATTTAGGTATTAATTCCTATAACTACTAAGATGCTGCACAAGAATTATTTTCCATTCTCGGATGAAACTCCCAGGATGTTTTGCACATAACCAATTTAGATTATTAAAAAAACTGCATATAACAAAGTTTAAAATGAGTTGACTATCCAGAGGAGGCAAGAAGACATTATTTCAGTTAAAAACAGCCTGACATTCTTTCATGGCTTTGTGTCCTTAGAGTCCAAGACGTACTTATCCCAGGAGTTGTAGTATTAAGTGCTTGAGAAAGTACAATAGAATAACAAGGTAGTCCTTGCCCCCAAGGAGGTTACACTCTAACAGGGGGGCACAGATGTAAAAATATGTACTAATAAACAGAATAATTGAATGCAAAGATGAATAAACCTACAGTCTATATACAAGTGCTGCTCTAGACCGTAAACTCCTTCTGGGCAGGGAACATATCTAAATGTTCTCTGGCAGTATCTACACTCCTTTCTGAAAATGCATTTACTTGTGTGTGAGAGATTTATTTTTTTCTCTATGGAGGCCATTATATACGGAAATGAGAAAGTCATGAATATAAATATGTTCGTGCTGATTAAGCAGTGGTTAGCCTAGTGGATTAAGCCTCACTGAAAGAACACAAGCCTGGATTCTAATCCCGGCTCTGTGATCTTGGCCAAGTCATTGAATTTTTCTGTGCCAGTTTCCTCATATGTAAAATGAGGTTTAAGTCCTACTTCCTCTTATTTAGACTCAAATAAGATTGAGACTGTGTTCAGCCTTGATTATCTTGCATCTACCCTAGTGCCCAGTGAAGGGTTTAGCACATAGTAAATGCTTAAATAAATGCCTTTATTATTATTAATAGTAAGAGTAACTTCACTCTTTCCCTATTTCTTCTTGCCCCTCTTTCTGAATGGAAAACTAGAGATAATTGGCATACGCTTTATTAAATGACTTAAGAACCTGTTGGAAGAAGAAAGGGATTCCTTTAGAATACATACAAGAATCAGGATGAAAGTGGTTTATGGTTAACTTTGTAATTTAATACTGGAGGTTTAAACCTGGTGGCGGGGCAAGGAATCCATGTGCCAATCATGTATTCTTTACTTTTCCAACTTTGTGTCTTCTTCCATGCTTTCTTTTCTCAACGGCTAATGGAGTTGTTTTCCCTCTTTATTTTCAAATAGGGCCTGGATATCTTCTCCCATCACTAATTCCTAATGACTCATGACTTTGTAGAAGATTTTTTTATCTAACAATGAGTGATTTCTCCTATTTTGTGTTTTTGAGGGGATTTCTCATGGAACAGGAATGGGCTTTGTTCAGTGAAGCTTTTTCTGTCATGCTGTAGAAGGTAAATTCATAGCTTGTGATTAATGAAGTACAAATCAATCAATCGGTGGCTTTATTGGGCATTTGCTATATGCAGAGCACTGTATTGAGTGCTTGAAAGAGTCCAATACAGCAGAATTAGACACGTTCCCTTCCCCTAATGAGCTTACAGTCTAGAGGACCAGACATTAATATGAATAAATAATTTAATATCTAATTTAAATATATGTACATAAGTACTGTGGGATTAGGGATAATTTGATTCTTACTGTTAAATCCTTTTTCTACTGAGAGGAATGTGAAATGCAGTCTTTTGAGTAGATTGTTACTGCTGTAGGACAGTTTAGGGTTTGGTCAGGGTAATGCAGGTGGAACACGTGTGTGTTTTTGCTCTTATGATGCACAGTCAGGAAGGTTGGTGAAAAATTGTTCTAGAAGATGTTTGTTGTGCATTCCACCAGTAAAAAGATAGTGCTTTATATCACAGTTTACACATGAGGTGAACTCTATGTTCCACAGACTGGAAGAAGTCACTTTACCATCATTCTCCCCCAATTTGAAGCATGAAAATGAGAGATAAGATAACATAACTTGACGGCAGAAGATTTATGAGCATTTATTTATGTGAAATAAGAGCTGGGTAGAACTATGTGCATTATTTCACCCTCCACCCTACTTTCAGAGGTAAGAGAGCAGAAAATGTCATCATTCCCCAGCACCGGCCATTATAGGTGCCAACTTTTCATTTTGAGCACAAGAGTGAGAGGACGGCAAAGATTTTCGGGGGAGATAGGAACCTAGAGGAGACAAGATTCAAAGACCTAATAAATGGGTCCAAAAGTCACCTCTTGGAGTCATCTCGGGCCTGGTTGGACACTCTCGGGTCTTGCCAGAGACTTAGGGGTGAGCGAGTCTGAGATTCCAGGACACCCAGCTGAGAGGGAGTGGGGAAGGCAGGAGAAGAGGGCACCTGGGCTATCCTTACAGAGTGTGTGTATGAGATGGAGTTGATTGAGAAGGAATGCAAAGATGTTATTCCATTTGCCATAAAGTATTTGCAATGTCCTTGTTATGGAAATTTTTAAAAAATCGCTTTAGGTAGGTTAAGATGACATTCAAAAATGTCCTCTAGAAGGGAATAAAGTGTTCATTCACTTAATAAATACACAGAATGACAGGAATGTAAGAAATTGGATGAGGCGGAAAGGATGATCGAACTGATCTGGAGAAAGACTTCATGAACCTGAGAGAAATTTGGTTGTGAGCTATTCGTATGCCCATATTTTAGGTCGGATTATAGGAGCTGGGGGAAGACGTAAACAAAGACGAGTAGTTCTGGGAGATTCAAGAGTATGACACAGCAATTTTCTAAAAAAGTCTTTACGCAGAGGATCCTTTGAAATCAGTAGGAATCCTTCAAAGAGGTAGGCTATGAGAGATGTTATGTTTGGGGAAATCAGTCCCCTTGAGGCACATACACAGATTACAAGTGTTGGAGCTACGAGCCTCATTTTATATTACATTTAAAAACCCCTCTGGTTCCATTCCAGAGTTGCTTTGGGGATGTTGTCTTCTATTTTTTTTCCTCTGTGTACTTCCTGTATTTTAATTGTCGCCATTGAACTAAAATGCTATGTGGACTAGCTTTTTTTTCTTCTATTCTTTTCTTTGGGGATTAGACTTTTCGGCTCCCAATTCCCTTAGGTTTCTGTTTTCAGAAACTCATTTAGCAACTGTTCTTTCTAGACTGTGCATTCCCAACCTTTTGATTTCTGAACTCTGTGGAATTGTAGAAATCTCTATGGTGGTTATTCTGACTAGTCCCATAACTGACAACATCCAAGAGGATGGAAGCACTTTGGGAGTTGATGACCCTTAAATGTTGCCTCAGCTGTTTTGGACCTCAAACTATCTTTTTGTAATTACATCAAGGCTTAGTACAGGACCGTACTGATTGCATTCATTCAATCATATTTATTGAGTGCTTACTGCACGCAAAGCACTGTACTAAATGCTTAATGCAAAATCTAATGTTAGTAAAATAATTGCTCATGATACTTTACAAAATGCCTTTTTGTACTGTGGCACCCTTTGAACAGCTGTGTGACCTTGGGCACCATAGAAGCAGCGTGGCTCAGTCACGCATGGGCTTTGGAGTCAGAGGTCATGAGTTTGAATCCCAGCTCTGCCACTTGTCAGCTGTGTGACTGTGGGCAAGTCACTTAACTTCTCTGTGCCTCAGTTCCCTCATCTGTAAAATGGAGATTAAGACTGTGAGCCCCACGTGGGACAATCTGATTCCCCTGTGTCTACCCCAGTGCTTAGAACAGTGCTCGGCACATAGTAAGCGCTTAACAAATACCAACATTATTATTATTATTATTACTTAACTTCTCTGTGCCTCAGTTACCTCACCTGTCAAATGGGGATTAAAACTGTGAGCCCCACTTGGGACAACCTGATCACCTTGTATCCCCCAGTGTTTAGAACAGTGCTTTGCACATAGTAAGCACTTAACAAATACCACAATTTATTTTATTTATTTTTTTATGTTCATTTTTCAACATTTGTTCTTCTTGTTGAATTTTCTTTTTTCTCTGTTTTTCAAAGTTACAGAGGTAAAGCAGGCAATTGACTTCCAGAATTGCATCTATAGACAGGAAATTACCACGAATATTTGATTGTTTACCCAAATTGAGGTGAACAACAGAGATTTAAATTATTTTTCTTGTTGGCTTGAGGAGCCAATGTTCCTAGATGTGGGCATTTTGGAAGCAAAGCAGGTCCCATGAAGCTCTGGAAAAAGCTGAAGGAAAAGCAACTTTACCAACTTTTGATGGTCTCTCAGGAGCTTGCTACTCTGCTTGGATTTTCTCTAACTACTATATCAGATTTTGTCCACTTTTCCCCCCTTATGGTATTTGTTAAGTGCTTACTATGGGCCAGTCACTGTACTAAGCGCTGGGGTAGATACAAGATAATCGGGTTGGACACATTCCGTGTCCTATGTGGGACTCACAGGCTTAATCCCCATTTTACAGATGAGGGAACTGAGGCACAGATAAGTGAAGTGACGCCTAAATTCACACAGCAGACAGGTGGAGGAGCTGAGATTAGAACCCAGGTCCTTCTGACTCCCAGGCCCATTCTCTCTCCATTAGGCTATACCACTTTCCACTGATGCTGGAATGTACTAGTGCTACTATTATTATTTGCTTGAATATCTTCTACCTTGTTTTTAGAACCCAAACAAGTTAAACCTTTTTCTGGGTCCCAGCATTAACTGAGCTATGTATGCTGATGACTATTTTAGGTTTGACATTGATAGTTTATCTGCAGTTCGTGCCTCCATAAGGACCCAGACATCACCTCCATTGTCTCTTTAATAAAAAAACTCGTTTTTTTTTAACTTTTCTTCAAACTAAAGGCTGAAGATAGTCTGTTGTGGCTCTATGATCACGGCTGCAAGAAGAGGAAGGGATTCTTAGATATGATTCTGGAGTCGGGGTCAGCCATGTCTCCAATGATAATAATAATTGTGGTATTTGTTAAGAGCTTACTGTGTGCCAGGCACTGTACTAAGCACTGGGGTGAATACAAGCAAATCAGTTTGGACAGTCCCTGTCCCACATGGGGATTACACTCTTAATCCCCGTTTTACAGTGAGGTAACTGAGATATGGAGAAGTAAAGTGACTTGCCCAAGGCCACACAACAGACAAGTCACAGAGCTGGGATTAGTGCCTATGCCCTTCTGACTCCCAGGCCCGTGCTCTATCCACTGTGCCATGCTGATTCCTTCCTAGGGTCAGAGAATGAGGGACATGGACTCACCCAAGGTTTTGAAGAATCTGCCCAGTTATTGATGGGGTATTTCTTTCACTTGATGAAAGGTATTTTGTTTTATACCTTAAAGAAATATCCAAAAAGTTTTTAAAAAAAAAACCTCACAATAGTTATAAAAATAAATTGTGACAATTGTTAAACACTTACTATGTGCCAAGGTAAGTAGAGGATAATCAGGTTAGACATAGTCCCTGACCCATAGGGAGCTCCGAGTCTAAGTAAGACTCCCCCCCTTCACCTCTCCACAGCTAAACTCTCTTGTTCCCCCATTTCCCTCTGCTCCTCCCCTCTCCCTTCCCATCCCCTCAGCACTGTACTCGTCTGCTCAACTGTATATATTTTCATTACCCTATTTATTTTGTTAATGAAATGTACATCGCCTTGATTCTATTTAGTTGCCATTGTTTTTACGAGATGTTCTTCCCCTTGACTCTATTTATTGCCATTGTTCTTGTCTGCCTGTCTCCCCTGATTAGACTGTAAGCCCGTCAAATGGCAGGGACTGTATCTGTTGCCAACTTGTTCATTCCAAGTGCTTAGTATAGTGCTCTGCACATAGTAAGCGCTCAATAAATACTATTGAAGAAGTAAGAGGGAGAACAGGTATTCAGTCCCCATTTTACAGGCGAGGAAACTGAGGCACAGAGAAGCTATGTGACTTGCCCAGGATCATATGGCAGAAAAGTTGCAGAGCTGGGATTAGGACCCAGTTCCTTTGATTCCCAGGCCCATTCTCTTTCCACGAGGCCACACTGCTTCCCATTTTGAGAACTTCTGATAAGGAGCAATTTTGCTCCTTGGGGTGAATTGAATGAGGCCTGTGAGGTCGTTATACTAGGTTGTTCTAATTTCCCAGGTTTTTCCATTTAAAAATATCTTGAAGTTAACGGAGGGTAATGTGTTTATGGTCATAGGGTTTTAGATTGATTTAGTTTACTTTGTCATTGGACCTGACCTTCCTCTAGTAAAGTATTCATCCAAGTTAGTGCTTTAGACATATTACTTCTGCATTTTGCCCTAAAAGAAGATGTGTGTTTACTAAAAATAACTGGGGGCCTAAATTGTTTTCCTTAATTGGGTAAAAATTTTCAGTCTATTGTTAATGAACAGTTCTTTTCAATGCAAGGGCTCTGTTTCTCGTTCATTGTCTAAAGTAGTAAGTACCGGAATACATTACGTATTTCTCAGAGGAACCAGATGGACTGCCAAATTCCATCTCCCCTAGTTATACACCATTCAGGACCTTTGCCTCCCGTACAGTGTATTCTGTGTTCCTGTGTTGTTGTTTTTTCCCCAAGGCTCTTAAATAATGTTTCCCTAAGAGATCTGACTAATACCAAGTGCTAAGTCTGTTTTACAAACTGTAGTGTTTTGGCAAGAGAAGAATCAAATCTCATGGGTCATTTTTACAGATATTTTTTCAAACACAGTACACAGTTCGATGAACTGAACCCACTGTAGAAGCAGACAGCATTGTTGTCAGTGGTTACATCTGTCCAGAAAGGATTATTGCTTGATTGATATTTTTGAGCCACTTGACTAGTGAAGGCATTGAGAGGCTTATGGGAAAAAAAGGAATTGAAGTTCAGAAAAACCAGCATTTTAAATTACATTAACTGACCTTCAATCCCCCCATCATAGAATTGGCACTCCTATCGTCCCCAGAGATCATAGAAAGAATGCCAACACCCCCCAGATAAGGACTTGCCGGCATCTCCCTGTAACAATGTATCAATCAATCAGTAATATTTATTGAACCCTTACTGTGTGCAGACCCTGTGCTGAGCACTTGGAAGAGTACAGTACAGCAGAGTTGGTAGACATGTTCCCTGACCAATAAGGAGCTTATAGTCTAGAGGATTTTCGTATTTATTGTAATTTCCAAATCGAGACTTGCAAGGCAGAAATCACTCTAAAGCAGGGCACAGGGGTATCTGATGAGAGAGTGTGGATAACTCAGTGCCATTATGGCAACAATTCAAACACGCATCCTATTAGTGGTAAGATTTATCTTTCCCTTCTACTCCTCCTAACCTTAAACCAAATCCTAGGAAATCTGGGCAGATTTGGGCTGAGGGCACGACCAGCAGTGGCATTCAGCAACATCCTTAGTAACTGTTCAGTGACCAGAGAAGATGATGTGCTGCATTTTCTTGGGCACACTGCAAGAGTACAACAAGACTCAAACTCATAAATGCTGTCTCCCCACCAGTATTAGCGTCTTCAATCAGAAAAAAAACAGCTCTTTCCCCTCCCCCTCCTTTTCACAGGCACCTTTTTTTAATGGTATTTAACTAGAATGGAAGCTCGTCTAGAGCGCTTTGTAAACTTGTTGTGGGCAGGGAATGTGTCTGCTTATTGCTGCACTCACCTAAGCGCATAGTACAGTGCTCTGCACACAGTAAGCACTCAATAAATAGTATTGAATGACTGAAGCACTTATGTGCTGGGCACTGTTCTAAGTGTTGGACTAGATACAAACTACTCAGGTTGGGCACGGTCCATGTCCTACATAGGGATCACAGTCATAATCCCCATTTGAGGTAACTGAGACAGAGAGAAGTGAAGTGACTTGCCCAAGGTGACACAGCAGACATGTGGCAGAGTTGAGATTAGACACCAGGTCCTCTGATTCCACTGGGCTACGCTGCTTCTCACTTTGTCATGAAATGTTAATTATAAAGCTTGTTGAAATTAGTACTAGATCACCATTCATCCTAACTTTGTTATTCAAAGCAATTTAAGGAATTTGAGTTGAAATGGGATTTAGTGGCTAAAAATAGAACTGAAGTCCTGGATTCTGGGAGCTCCTTTTTGCTGGGTGACTTGGGACAACTAAGGCCCTGCTCTACTTTGCCTAGCCCTGAACACAGTGATGCTCTTGAAACTTCTTGGGTGTTGAGGTGTGGTTATTTGAAATATAATTTGAGTTTCTCAGAAGAAAGCTGCTCCCGTGGAGAGCATTTCTGATACATATTTACCTCTGGGTAATTTGGCTTTTTATAAGAGCTTTAAGGTTTTACACAAGTGTTCTGATTGTATGTTCAGATGTTTTACAGTTTTGCTAAATTATTTTACATCCACAATATTGGATTTCAATGTCTATATTATATTTGATACGATGTGGAAAGACAGGAAGACTAACTTTATCCACTTTGCTGAATACTGACATTTCTAAGTGCTTATTCTTTCATTCTGCTTTGACTTAGGTAATTGCCTAATTGATAGGTACAGTCTCTATTATAGTTCTTCCTCCTCTCTTTCTGCTCATCTTCATCTCACTAAATCACTTCACCCTTCATTCACTCATTCGTATTTATTGAGCACTTACTGTATGCAAGGCACTGTACTAAGCACTAGGGAGAGTACAATATAGCAATAAACAGACACATTCCCTGCCCACAGTGAAGTTACAGTCTAGAGGGGGAAATAGACATTAATATAAATAAATAAATTACTGATATGGGGAGCTGAGAGGGGGGATGAACAAAGGAAGCAAGTCAGGGAGACAAAGCAGGGAGTGGGAGTAAAGGAAAGGAGGGTTCAATCAGGGAAGGCCTCTTGGAGCACATGTGCCTTCAATAAGACATACCAGGCCAGAGCAGGATGTGGGCCAGAGGTCGGTGGTGAGATAGATGAGAACCAGGTACAGTAGGAATATTAGCATTAGGGGAGGGAAGTGGGTTGGGTTATAGTGAGAGGATAGCGAGATGAGGTAGGAGGGGGCTAGGTGATGGAGTGCTTTAAAGCCAATGGTGAGGAGTTTTTGTATGATGTGAAGGTGGATGGGCAGCCATTGGAGTTTCATGAAGAGTAGGGAAACATGATCTGAATGCTTTTATAGGAAAATGATCCAAGCAGCAGAGAGAAGTATGGACCAGAATGGGGAGAGACAGAAGTCAGGGAGGTCAGCAAGGAGGCTGATACAGCAATCAAGGTGAAATAGGATAAGTGCTTGGATTAACATGGTAGTAGTTTGGATAGAAAGGAAAGGAGGTGATGTTGTGAAGGTGGAGCCAACAGGATTTAGTGATGGATTGAATATGTGGGTTTAAGGAGAAAGAGGAGTCGAGGAAAACACCAAGTTTATGGGCATGTGAGACAGGAAGGATGGCGGTGCCGTCTACAGTGATGGGAAAGTAAGGGGGAGGACTGGGTTTGGGTGGGAAGATAAATTCTGTCTTAGACATTGCTGGAGGTGATGGGAGGACATCCGAGTAGAGATGTGTTGAAGGCAGGAGGAAATGTGAGACTGCAGAGAGGGAGAGAGATCAGGGCTGGAGATGTAGATTTGGGTATCATCTGCATAGAGGTGGTAGTTGAAGCCATGTGAGCGAATGGGTTCTCCCCCCTCACCTTCTTTATGCTCATTTTTTGGGCCTCTTCTTGCCCTTTTGTTTCTTGTCACTTCCCCTTCCTTGTTTCAATCACTTCTCAGAAGTAGGTTATGGGGGAGCACACTTGATAGTCCTCCGGTGACACTCCCTAGGAAAGCAGCGTGGCTCAGTGGGATGAGCATGGGCTTGGGAGTCAGAGGTCACAGGTTCGAATCCCAGCTATGCCACTTGTCAGCTGTGTGACTATGGGCAAGTCACTTCACTTCTCTGTGCCTCAGTTCCCTCATCTATAAAATGGGGATTAAGACTGTGAGCTTCACGTGGGACAACCTCATTACCCTGTATCTCCCCCAGTGCTTAGAACAGTGCTCTGCACATAGTAAGCGCTTAACAAATACCAACATTATTATTATTATTACCCCCCGGCCCAGCTGAATACCATAGCGTGTGGGGGGCGGGGGAGCTGGACAGATCTCTGGGCTGCCAGTCAGCTGAGCAGGGATGAGATTTTTCCCTGAACCTGCTGAATGGCTCCTTCTCGACTCTCAGCCTCCCTTCCTCACACCATACCCACATCCCATGCTTGATTGAACAGTAAATTGGAGAAGGGGGTCAGTCAATCATATTTGAGCACTTACTGTGTACAGAGCACTATACTGAGTGGTTGGGAGAGAATGTGGGTCGGGTAGCAGACGGCTCCTTCAGTTAGTATTTAATCATTCTACACTTAATGGGACATCACATTTTAAATTTGTACAATCACTGGTACTTGTCTTTGGACGTTCAGCCAACCCTCCAGTAAATCTGGAAGCGTTCTCAGCTCACATTGGCCTGTTCTTGCCGAGGAGTTTGGGGCAGTTGCTTTAGGAGAGAAACTGAGTGAGTTGTTTCATCTTTCGTTCCTTCTGAAGTAGCTACTCTTTGAAAGTAATGCAATCTGAAGCTAGGCACACTGGGCCAGAGGACCAGAGAGTGAGGAGATGTTTGATTTGGGGGAACAGTCTGGTGATCTTTTTTTTAACATCTGGAGTATCCTCTTCTGCCTAGTAAGACACAAGAAGACTGTGTCCTACCCATTGCTTAGAAACAGTGCCTGGCATTCATTTATTCATTCATTCAATTGTATTTATTGAGCACTTACTGTGCGCAGAGCACCAAACTAAGCACTTGGAAAGTACAATTCGCAACAGAAACACTTCCTCCTCTCAACGGGCTCAGGGTCTAGAAGGGGGGAGACAGACATCAAAACAAGTAAACTGCCATCAATAGCATCAATATAAATAAAACTATATATATATATATACACATCAAAACAAGTAAACAGGCATTAATATAAATAAAATTATAGACATGTACTTTATATATACAAGGGCTGTGGGGCGGGGAGGGAGGGAAGAGCAAAGGAGCGAGTAGAGGTGATGCGGAAGGGAGGGGGAGCTGAGGAAAATGGAGGCTTAGTCTGGGAAGACCTCCTGAAGGAGGTGAGCATGTAGTAAGCACTTTAATGCCATTAAAAAAAAAAGGCAAAAAGTTAAATGGGAAAATCATAAAGGGAAACACTAATGACAGTCTTGAAATTCCATTCTAAGAATTTTTTTAATTTTCAAAGGTAAGTTTATTAGTTGATTGCCAATCCCTTTATTGAAAGAGATATATTGCTGATAAAAAAGACACTTCACTATTGCAACCTAAGTGAAATTTGTAAGTCATTTTGATAATGTGCTTAAAGTGAGTAAGTAGATGACAGCCTCCATTTTTTTCTCTCATTTCTAGAAGACTGCCAGCACTCCTAACACTGAAACCAAGCTTTGGTTTTAATATCTGTCCAACAACAGTTACCATTATAATAGCATTTCCTGTAAAGGGCTCAAACACAGAGTAGAATTGTAATTTTTTTAAAGTCTGAATTACCTTAAGCCCAAATTCCAAAGTGTTGCCTATTAATTTTTACCTAAATTGAACATTTCCCCCCATGTGTGGGGTGAGGGTGGATATTCATATTTGTAGCCTGAAAAATGAACCCAGTTCCAACACACTCACACACAAAATCCCACATAGTGATTACCTGAAAGTGGCATTTTCATATCAAATCAAAAGCAGTTTTGCTGTGTTCTAATTCCATAAATGGCTAATATTCTACAGGTGGAGTGGGAATTTGAAGTCCTTAGAATTTAAAAGCCTTTTATTTCAAAGGTAGTTTAAGAATGAAAGTCTGTATAAGTGGTCAGATTGACTATTTCTTATTATTCATTTAGGAGTATTTATTGATCACTTACTATGTGCAGAGCACTGTACTAACCGCTTGGAATGTACAATTTGGCAACAGATAGAGACAATCCCTGCTCATTGATGGGCTTACAGTCTTAGTAGAAACCAAAAGAAGCAGCAGTAAATTAAAGATGAGCAGAATTTCAGACTTCAACTTAGTTAATTGCAGGAAAACAATTGCTTGATTCATCTTCTGGCCAGTCATGAATCTGGTGTTCTGTGCACATGTAAATGATAACATTTCTATTTGAACATGTTGTTAGGTTAATATCAGAATTTATAGTACTCTGGTTTTGTAGTCCATTTGTGAATAATCCAAGTTCAGTTCAAAGGGTTTCTTATGCCTTGGATGAGCAATACTCTTACTCAAAAAGTACTGACTGCCATGCAAAAAAATTAGCTTTTCAGTTGAAATGTTTTTTAAAATCACAACCCAGTTGAGGCATTGTAAACTTCACAGTCAGAAAGTATGTTATTATGAAATTTGAACCTATGTGAAAGCATAAAACAATGTCATTTTGTTTGTTTCACAGTGCTGGGTCTGGTTCTTCCTATATGGGCAATAGCTCTAATTTCAGTGGGTGTGGCTGTTTTATTTGCTATTTTTGTGTGGTTGGTTGTATGCCCTTGGATGAAGAGGAAAATAGCAGGTAAGAACATATATGTTCTTTTGATTTCTAATATTCATCTAGTTCCAGGATCCTTTGAATTCAAGCTTTAAATAACTTCCTTCTGTCTGAAGCCCTGCCCCGCCCACCCTCAGTCCTTCCCTAGTTTTCTTTTGCTTCATAATTTTTGCTGCCTCCTTGAAATTGCTTTGCTTCCTCCCTCTTCCTCCTCCATCATTGTGAGGGATGAACAGTTTTGTACTATAGAGAGTGAAGGAGACAGTTCACCTCCATTCTTCATCTCAGAAATGAATTTTCCCACTGTGACCATAGTGATGGTCGTTGTCCACCATTCCTGAAATCCACCTGATGTCTGGATGGTTGTTTTAGTCAGTTTATTAATAAGCCAAATCAAATTCAAAATTAGTATCTCTAGCCTTGAATAAGCAATACTTACCCCCAAAAGAGAGCAGAGGAAGCGATTGAGGTGAAGGAAAGGCAATGGGGAGTGAAGGAGGCCATCTGCTGCTTTCAGACTGTGCTTTACCTCCTCCTCCTTCTCACAACCTCCTCCCCGCCATGGTAGACATATGTCTCTGTAGATTCAGACTGGTGCAGAAGTCCAGAAGTCATGGCAAGCTGAGCCAACTGAACCTGCCCAGATCTGCCAACAGTGCCAGTTAACCGAATGGTTGGTATGCCGAAACCCCACAGTCTGACTGCTTGCCCGTACTGTTATTAGTTATCACCAGCTACCAGGAGTAGCCTAGATAGACCTCAGGGGATAGAGCTGGGGAGGTGCAGGGCAACTTCAGGAAGCTAGGACAGTTCAGCCTCCCCATCCCCACCCTCCCAAATCTCCATCTCTGGGGGTGTTTCTGGGCTAGTGTCTCCCAGGTAGGATTCAAGAACAGTCCTTGAGTCTAGCAGAAACCTAGGTGGGACTCCAAACTCTTCTGTAAGGCAGAAAGGTACAGCCTAATGCAGATTGAGTCCCAAACACATCTCTTAGGGCCATTCGTAGCCTGGCCCAGACCCTCTGATCAGTCCTTTGGTTCACTGGAACAGGCCCAGGTGTAAGGTTACCGACAATGTCACCCAGCAGTCTGATTTCACCACCTGACCAGCAGAAACCCTAATGACATACTCTTAATGGTCTGACCACCCACCCCAAGAATCCATGGTGGTGTCTTCTCAAGCCACCCCAAATGGGGAGTTGAGCAATTTATGTGATATGCTATCTATCTGGATAATCCAGAAAAACACAAACGCACCCACACACATGCATGTGCACACACCCATACCCATCTCAGTAATAGACTTCTACTGAGATTTTATTTTATATTTTATATGGATAATTTCTTCATTTCGCTTCATAGACTGGGCCTTGTTTTGCTTTGTTCCCAAGTAAGGGCCAAAGGAAACAAGAAAGATTTTGAATAAAATTGTATCCCCCCATTTTTGAAATTAACTTCTAGATCAGCCAGATTCCCTTGGCTGTATCATCTTTTGAAGGACCAGGTGATGGTTGAAACTGTTTCTTTTAGGTAAATTAAAGAAAGAAGCTGCCCTGTCAAGAATATCCCATGAAAGCCTCGATAAGATTCAAGAAGAGGAAACCCCAGTCTTCAAAGAATTACCAGGTGCCAAAGCAAATGATGACAGCACAGTGCCCCTCACTGGCTCAATCGCTGAAGACCCCGGGGTTTCGGAGGGCATAGTGAACGGAAGCCACCCCCGGGTGCCTTATGGTAAGAGCCTAAGGAGTCTCATCTCTCCTCCTGAGTGTCTGCTGAACATTTCTGGGGTATGTTTACTCTGTCTAGCTTTATTGGGCGGGGATCGTGTCTGCCGACTCCGTTGTATTGTACTCTCCCAAGTAGTTTTTACAGTGCCGTGCACACCCAGTAGGCACTCAGTAAATACCGTTGATTGATCAGAGTCGCCCTTTTTAATGGCAGTTTTGATCAGAAGTAGTGTGCGTTATTTGTCACGTGTTTTTCCTAAGTTCTTTTTACTAGTGGAAATGCCTGTCAGGTACTTAATCAGGAAGAGGAAATATCTTTAACATGTGCCAGACTTGGCCCTTAGTAAGTTTAGATTTCAAGGTTTTGGAGGGCTGGTATGCAGCACCAGTCTGGGTTTAATCTTTGTGTCTACAGGACTTGAAAAGCAGTACTATAAAATAGCAGGGCTCCGTGGTAAACAATCACTATCATAAAAATGGGAGGGGGTGGACCAATTTCCCGGAAAGTTACTAATATTGATTCTAGGGAAGCGCTCTCTGCTTTGACTAAGCCTCTTAACATGAAAAACAGTTATGTAGCGTTTCCACAGCTTTGCACTCTCATTTGTAATGAATGCACTTTGCCATCTACTTCATCAAAGAGCGTCCTCAATTCCCATTTTGGAAAGCATCAACAAATGAAAGTGTCTTTGTTTTTGTAATTTCTCAGGGAGGGCTTTTTCCATGACCCACGGCACTGTGAAATCACCTGTCTCCAATGGCACGTTCAGTTTTGATGGCCACATGAGGAGCGACGGTCAGGTATATCACACAGTACACAAAGACTCAGGGCTCTACAAGGACTTACTGCACAAAATCCACGTAGACAGGGGAATCGATGAGAAACCTCCTCAAGAAAACAATTATAAACTGCTGCGGCGTAATAACAGCTACACGTGTTATACCGCTGCCATCTGTGGGATGCCAGTACATTCCTCCTTCAAAGCTGCTGACGCCTCAGCAGCACCGGAGGATAGTGAAAAGTTAGTAGGTGACACAGTGTCCTATTCTAAAAAGAGACTGCGGTATGACAGCTACTCCAGCTATTGCAATGCCGTCGCTGAAGCCGAGATAGAAGCAGAAGAAGGAGGTGTGGAAATGAAGTTGGCATCCGAGCTGACTGACCCCAGCCAACCCCAGGATCTTCCCGTGATGGAAGAGGAGAAGGAGGAGAAAGATACATCTCAAGTCCACCTGCTTTTTCATTTTCTGCAAGTTCTTACAGCCTGTTTTGGATCATTTGCCCATGGTGGCAACGACGTGAGGTAAGTGGGAGAGATTACCGATTCATCCTTTTTAGATTCAGATGATTGAACTCGGAGTACATACACCATTATCCTGTAATCGAGACTTTGTAGATAATCTCCAGAGTAGTACCAGAGGGAAGCTGATGATCCAAATGAGGATCATGCCGCTGGCTGATGATGATAATAATTATAGTATTTGTTAAGCACTTACTATGTGTCCAGCACTGTTTTAAGTGCTGGTGTAGATACAAGGTAATCAGGTTGTCCCATGCGGGGCTCACAGTCTTGATCTCCATTTTACAGATGAGGTAACTGAGGCACAGAGAAGTTAAGTGACTTGCCCAAGGTCACACAGCAGACAAGTGACAGAACTGGGATTAGAACCCATGTCCTCTTATTTCCAAGCCCGTGCTGTTGCAACTAGGCCATTGCTGCGTCTCTTATTAAAAACAGGCCTGGGTAGGTTAGGATAAAAAATGATTCAGCTAGCCAAAGAGATTGAGTTCTTGCTCAACAGAGAGCCAAAGTAAATTTTCAGTGATCTAAACCCTTGATTTTCTTTTAATTTTATCATAGCCCAATTAGTTTGAATTGGCAAACTACCATTTGCCTTCCTCATGACAGTTCAGTTACAGGAACTTATCCTAACATTAAAATATAACATATCTTCTTTTCTTGCGTAAACCCAAGTAGAGTCATATTTGCAAAGTCTTTCTCTCCCTGCACTTGGGAAAGATTAAACATCCTTAACATTTGTGATCACTATTGAAAATGGAGTTAAAAAGTTACTGCCTGTTCCTCAAAGTCTAGGAGTCTGTAATGACTATAATAATAGCTTTGACACTTGTTATGTGCTTACTGTATGTCAAGGGGTAGATCCAAGATAAGTTAGACACAGTTCATTTCCTACATGGGTCTCACAGTCTCGGTAGGAAGGAGTAGAATCTAATCCCCATTTTAATAATAACTGTGGTGTTACGCGCTTACTATATGCCAAACATATTAAGCGCAGGGGTAGATGCAGGATATTTCGGTCCTTTATAGAGTTCACAGAGTAAATAGGAGGGAGAAATTGAATCTCCAGCCGAGGCACAGAGAAGTTGAGTGACTTGCCCAAACTCACACAACAGGAAGTGGAAGAGCCTATAGTTTTTTCCAGGCAATGAGAGGAAACAAGATGAAAATAAAAGCTATTAACAAGGGAAAAAAAGACACATTTACTATTTAGACTTGATTCAGATCTCCTCCATTCAGTTTGAAATCTAACTCCAGATGGAAGAAACTAACATTTTTAGGAAATTAGCTTAGAAAAAAGCACAGTAAAGAGCATCTAAACCAATATTTTATCATCTTGTTTGACTCCAAAAGCAACTGCTTCAGCATTACAAAAGAAGCTCTTCTATAAAAGATGCTTTGTTTCCTTTTCCCCTCCTCTACTGTAGTGCCAGAGTTTTCCAGTTGAAAAAACAGGGAAGATCTTTGGTGAGTGGGGAATAAACAGAATTTTTCCAAGACATTTTAGATCAGTAATCCTACCTGAGCACTGCCCTAGGCTATGTGCTTTGGGTAAAGGTGGCAACCCCAATAGTCACTCGGCTCGTAATGCAATGCTGACCAGGGTGGAAGAGTGGATTTTTCAACCTAAAAGCAATAATTTCCTCTCCCCTTTTAGCATAAATAGATGCTATTGTTGGGTAGCTGTCCCTGCTTATACCAGTCTATCATTGCGAGACCTGCATATCCACACTTGCCCTAACCTACAGAGTTGAGGGTCAAGTTGGGCACTTATAGGTTGGATACAGGTTGGTAAGGGTTGACTGACTTAAAAAATGAAATCTTGAGGCTACACCCTCTTCCCCCAATTTTTTCGCCCTGTGCCCTCCAACCTCGCTCCCTGCCGGTTCCAGTCAGTCAATTGTATTTACCGAGTGCTTACTGTGTGCAGAGCAGTGTACTAAGTACTTCGGGGAATACAATATAACAGACACCTTACTTGCCTACAACAAGCTTAGAGTTGAGAGGGGGAGACATTTATTTATTTAATATAAATAAATTACAGATATGTACATAAGTGCTGAGGGCTGGGGATGGGGGATGAATAAAGGAAGCAAGTTAGGGTGACACACAAGGGAGCTGAAGAAAAGGAAAAGAGGGCTTAGAGAAGGCCTCTTGGAGGAGATGTGCCTTCAATAAGGCCTTGAAGATGGGGTTAGTAACTGTGTGTCAGCTCTGAGTAGGGAGGGTATTCCAGGCCAGAGGCAGGAGTTTGGTGGCGAGATAGACGATAATGAGGTACAGTGAAAAGGTTAGTAGTAGAGCAGCGAAGTGTGTGGGCTGGGTTGTAGTGAGAGAGTAGTGAGGTGAGGTAGGAGGGGACAATGGAATTGATGCTTTAAAGCCAATGGTGAGGAATTTCTGTTTGATGAGGAGATGGATAAGAGGTTCTTGAGGAGTGGGGAAACATGACCTGAATGTTTTTGTAGAAAAATGATCTGGACAGCAGAGTGAAATACGGACTAGAGTGGGGAAAGACAGGAGGCAGGGAGGTCAACAAGGAGGCTGAGTAGTCAAGGTGCGATAGGATAGATGCTTGGATTAACGTGGTACCAGTACCACTTGGCTCAGAGGGGAGGACCGTGGAGTGGCTGCCTATGGACCCTTTGCCCAGATAGAAGTTAGAGACCTGCTACTTGGGGAGGGTTTCGGGTTCCTGTTTCCACCGGGAACCCACAGACCACCATTTGGACTGCCCGCCTCTCTAATCCCACAAAAAATGCCTCTGTTCACAGCGCAATCTGCAGACATGGGCAACCACTTTGTCAGACGGGTCAGGAAAGGGGATTTACAGGGGCCACCGTGGGAGAGGTTATGGGAAAGGTTGCCTGTTGGTCAGAGCAGGTACAGGTAACTAGATACCACACCTGGGCAGGGTCCTTCTGCCACTAGCATGAAGAATGCATACATCTATCTAACTTAGTGTGAGCAATGAGGCATGATTAATTTGAAAATATTCCCATATGATTTTATTTTGGTGTCCTTGACAGTTTTCTCCATAATTTCTCAGTTCACTCTCTTCAAACTTTTCTCCATTCAGTGTTAAAAATCCTGTCACTTCATTTTATGTTATTCTTCTCTCTTCTAAAAACTGTCATTTTCTTCAGACTAAGGTGACCTGCTTCACCCTTGGCTTATTTTTATTTATGTTTTAAAAATGTCACGATGTTCTGGGTAAGCACAATCCACCATAAGGGGATGGGCTCCGGGGAAGCTGTAACTGGCCAAGTTGCTCATGTTAGTGCACTTTTTCATCTGATTCATAATCGCAATTTTTTTTCCAGTAACGCAATTGGTCCTCTGGTAGCTCTCTGGCTGATTTATGAACAAGGTGGTGTGCTGCAAGAATCCCCCACTCCTGTGTGGTTGCTGTTCTATGGAGGCGTTGGAATCTGCACAGGTCTCTGGATCTGGGGCAGGAGAGTTATCCAGACTATGGGGAAAGACCTCACTCCAATCACACCATCTAGGTAGGTACAAGGTTTTTCATTTGATTTTGTTTGTTGTTGTTTTTAGTCCTACTCTCTCTCTCCCCACCTTCTAAGTCCCCGGGTGGTAGAACCTTGATTTGTTCAAAACTGGGTGAGCTGAAGAAACTTCTATTGATTTCCTGGTAGGGATGTGGTACGGTGGTATTTTGAATATTAAAGTGAGAAAAGTGGCTCATTCCAAGGGACTGGATTCTCTGACAGTTGTTACAATGTCTTTTAGCTGTCCCGGATACGTGATCTCTAGCCCCTGGTGCCGTTTTGCATGTTTTCAGAGTCCTAAGCGTATAAAAGTAGAAAGGATTGTTAAAGTCCTTAACAGTACAATTAATAAAATGTGGATTTCTGTTGTGAATTGTTTCCATTATGCAGCAATTCCTTGTTCTATTAGCGTAATCCTATCACAGTCAGCAGTAAGCAATTGCACCAAAGACTACTTTGGTAAGAATTTGGCACCCCTCATGGTGTCAGTTAGTACTGACCCCCCCAAGAATGACTGTGAAGTGTTTTCTTATGCTTCCTACAGTGGATTCACTATTGAATTGGCTTCGGCGTTCACAGTTGTGATAGCTTCCAATGTTGGACTTCCTGTCAGTACTACACATTGCAAGGTATGCTTTTGCCAAAGTGACCGACGTTAAGGCAGTCTGGACTGCACGTCTCGAATTTGCCTGCTGAGCTCAGAGCGGCACATCCAATTTGGGAAAAGCCAAACGGTTTTTGCTCAACAGGAGGGATCGCTTTCAAACCTGTCAGGTTGCGGTGACAGGCATATGCATGCCCTCCAACTAAAATTAGCCTTTGTTTTTAAAGCGCCTTTGAAGCGGGTGGTTTGCTCTTCTCGGACCAGGCCGCTTGAGCTTGATGGGCAGCACTGCCTTCTGCTGAGCCGCTGTGATGTCTTCCATCATTCATACTTCCCTTTCTGGATGCGTGCATGGCCTGGGGTTTCCTGCATGTCATCTGTGCCTCAAACTGTCCATGTCTCTCTCTCTTTTTTTTTTCCCATTTGTTTCCACAGTGGATTTTGCATTGAAGTAATGAGTGCGCTAACCGTTCTAGTTGCCTCAAATGTGGGCATTCCAATAAGCTCCACTCATTGCAAGGTATTGGCGTTTACCGTGGAAATACATATCAAAAGAAATCATGAGAAGCAGCTGCTGCAGTTTCCTTTCATTATGAGATGCTCAGAACATTTCTAGTAGCAGTGGGTTGTGGTATTTGAGGATCATCTTCTCACTTAGGCTTGGATTTATTTAGAAACCGAAGCAGAGGAAAATGAGGCGAGGGAGGGAGGGAGGGAGAGAGAGACAGAGAGGTGTGAGGGGGGGAGAAGAGGGGGGAAAGGGGGCCCGGGTAACCATTGTCAGCTCCCCCAACAAGTCCTACAATTGCCCAAAACACACAAATCTCCCCCTTTCCGCCCTGCTAGCAGGCTTGTCGGAGCAAGACTTGTCGGAATTCCAAGTCTTACTGACATTACCATCTGCAGTTTGACTCGATTCCTCTAGAAATGCCCTCATCTACTGTTGACGGCTTCTTGATCCAGCCATGGGGTATCAATGGGCTAGTGGTTTGGGCATCAACAAATCCAGTCATCAAACAGTAGAGTGATATGTTTTGTGTCATCCAAGCTTATCTTGAACCTTAAACCTACCCCAGTGGGGTTTGATCATGTTGACAATTCTATGTACATTAGACATTGCTGATGACATACTCCTACTGTTAATTTACATTTTTAGCAATTGTCTGCTCATCATCTCTGCCCAGGTTGGGATATCCCTTTTGGATTTCCCTAGGCCCTTCTAAATTAACCCTTTGGGTTCTCGCAAATGCTAAAGGGAAAATACATATGGCCTAAAAGCAACATGATACTCAAGAGAAAGATTTGAAATGGATCAGAATGATAATAATAATGATAGAATTTATTAAGTGCCTACTGTGTGCCAAGTACCACGTTAAGTGCTGAGGTGGATACCAGATAATGAGTTAGACCCACTCCCTGTCCCACATGGGGCTTACAGACAAATGGGAGAACAGATCCTTTATCCCCATTTTATGGATGAGAAAACTGAAGCACAGAACGACTGACTCGAACAGTCAGTAAGTGGTGGAACTGGGTCTAGAACTTGTGTCTCCTGACTCCTAGTCCCTTGCTTTTTCCACTAGGCCACGCAGGGTGTCTGGTGCTATTTCAGATACACAAAAACGGCCAGCAGCATTGGAGAAAGGCAATCCTTTCCCACAGGATCTGCAAAATTGCTCAGGACTTGATTGATTCCCTGTCAAACTCGAAAAAACAACAAAAAATGGTTTTAAACCAACCCCTCCCCTTACCCCTCCCTAGGGTGGATTGGGCCGGGGCTGACCTGGGGGCCAGAGCCAGTGGGGCTGGATTGGTCATCTGAAGGCAGGCCCTGTCAGGCCCAGCCTGGACTCTGCAGACCACCCCTCCTCCTCCATCCTCTTCCTACTTACTGCTTTAGGCAGCCAAGGGGAGTAGGAAGATTAGACTAAAGCACATTTACCTCTCTTCTTTGCTCCGGCTTTGTGCCGCTGACCACTCATCGGGAGATCAAATCAGAAACAAGAAGAAGCGTAAATGGTTCACCTTGTGGTTCCTGATGCTGGGTAGGCCCTGGCCCTGTGCAAGCAGGCAGAGTCCTAGCCTAGTATCTTAAAGGGCTCCACCTCTCCACGAGTCAGACCCGATTCCAGAGATCCCGAGGCCTGCGAGCTTAGGCGGGGAGCGATCGGTCGGGGTCAGAGAGCGGCTCCCAAAGCCCATCTATGCAGGACTCCTCACTGAACTTACAACTCAGCAGCTCTTTCCACCTCATAAGGAACTCGCCGTTAATTTCACTGTTAGTAAATTAGGTGGGAACAGTTTTTGTAAATCAAAGTTGAATGGTAAATTGAAGGGAAGAGTTTATGTAAATCAAAGTTGAATGGTAAAATGGGTCGATAAATTTTGCGTGTGCCGTTAAGGTGACTTGTTTCAGTACCAAATGTTCTGCCCATAAGGCAATTTTCTATTTGGCAGGGGGTCTTACAAACTGTCTGGGGCTCCTTTCTGGCATCCCTTCGAGGCAAGAAGTCTATATGTGGGCAGACCATAATTGAAAGCAAACTGCATCTGTTTCAATCCAATCAAAAAGACACATAGATATAACTCATTATGTTGTTTAACTGCTTTCCTAACCTTTCATTTGTCAAAATCTATATTAATAAAGTAATCTCTAATGTTGTCTTAAACAGGATGTAGTCATAAACAATGCCAGCATTGCTGATACCCTTAAATTCCAGAATAGAAACTGCCTAAAATCAACTAAAAAGTACAACTTGGTTTTAAATTCTAAACTGGAATTAAAGTCTTCCCCAAAAGATCTTAAGTGAGAAATTGATATCAACGTAATTTATATTGTACTTTATATAAATTTTCGGGCTTGGATTCGGTCAGGGGTCGGCAACTCTTTTCCGTGCAGAGCAGGAAGGATGAAATGAATACATTAAGTAGTTGATGCCCAGAGAGCTGTACATTTCTGGCTCTCCATTCCCAGTGGTGTGATGACATCATTGCACCATGTGACTTGGACTGTGAGCCTCAGGTGGGACAGAGACTGTGGCCAACCTGATGATCTTGTATCTATCCCAGTCCTTTATTCAGTGCCTGGTACATAGTAAGTGCCTAACAAATACCATTGTTATGATTATGATTATTATTGTATTTTTATTATTATTATATTTGTTAAGCACTTACTGTGGCGAGGCACTGTATTAAGCCCTGGGGTGGATACAAGCAAATTGGGTTGGGACAACCCCAGTCCCACATGGGGCTTCACGGTCTCAATCCTCATTTTACAGATAAGGTAACTGAGGCCCAGAGATGTGAAGTGACTTCCAAATTACTTGACTTGAAGTGACGTCTGCCAAGCAGCTAAATGGCACAGCTGAGATTAGAATCCACATCCTTCTGACTCTCAGACCCGTGCTCTATCCATTACACCATGCTGCTTCTCCAGTTGTGATGATGATTATTAGGCTGCTTCAGAACACCACTTGTTGCTGCCAGCAGGGATGGAAAGGGGAAGTGGAAGGTGAAGAAGAGAGCAAGTAGGGGGAGGGAGAAGATGGAGGGATGGCCCTATCCCCTGCCCCTCCTGCTGCTTGCCTGCATGGGCACTTTACTCGGGTGTCAGTGTGGAGGACACTGTCTTCCCACATGAGCGCCAGCAGGAGAACCTGGCCAAGGAGGAAGCAGGGAGGCTCAGTGACACTTGCTTCTGTCTTACCCTGCTCCAGCAGAGAAGAGATAGAGAACAAATTTAAACCGGTTGTTCCCAGCCTTTGGGATGAGCTAGAGATTGTGCTTTTCCTCCTCCTTTTGCATTCCCCTCTTGTAAATTTCTCCTGCTTTTATTCTTCCTAGAGTCTGTTTCTTTCTCAATCAATTGTATTTATTGAGCGCTTACTGGGTACATATCACTATACTAAGTGCTTGGGAGAGTACAGTATAACAGAGGTGGTAGACAAGGTCTCTGACCCCAACAAGCTTAAAGTTTAGTGGAGACAGACATTAATATAAATTAGAGATATGTATGTAAGGGCTGTGGGACTTGTGGGGAGGTGAATAAAAGGAGAAAATGAGGGCAACGTAGAAGGGACTGGGAAAAGAGGAAATGAGGGCTTAGGGAAGCTTCTTGGAGGTATGCCTTCCATAAGGCTTTGAAGATGGGAGGAGTAATTGTCGGATATGATGAGGGAGGACGTTCCAGGCCAGAGGCAGGACATGGGCAAGCGGTTGGCGGTGAGATGGACAAGATCGAGGCACAGTGAGTAGGTTGGCACCGGAGGAGCAAAGTATGCAGACTGGGTTGTAGGAGAGCCATGAGGTGAGGTAGGAGGAGGCAAGGTGATCGAATACTTTAAAGCTGAGGGTAAGGAGTTTCTGTTTGACATCGAGGTGGATGGGCAGCCACTGGAGGTTCTTGAGGAGTAAGGAAACACGGACTGAACGTTTCTGTAGAAAAATGATCCAGGGAGCAGAGTGAGGTATACTGGAGGAGGAAGACGCAGGAAGCAGGGAGGTCAACAAAGAAGCTGATGTAGTAATCAAGGCAGGATAGGATAATTGGTTGGATTAACGTGGTAGCAGTTTGGATGGAGAGGAGAGGGTAGATTTTACCCGGGCAGTGATGCACCTCTTGATCTCCTTTCATTCCAATCCCTCTACTCTGTTGCTTGTTGCATCTCTCTTTATTCTCCCTTCCCCTTGCCAATCAGTGTTTTGTTTTTTTTTTTTTACTTTTAGCAATTAATAATTATGGTATTCATTAAGTGCTTACTTTGTGCCAAGCACTGTACTCAGTGCTGGGGTAGATACAGTTTAATCATGTCAGACGTCCTCCCTGTCCCACATTCTAGAGGGGCTCTCATTCTAAGTAGGAAGGAGAATGGGTATTAAATCCCCACTTTACAGATGAGGAAACTGAATCCGAGAGATGTTAAGTGGCCTGCCCAAGGTATGCAGCAGGCAAGTGGAGGAGCTGGGATTAAAACCCAAGTGCTCTGATTCCTAGGCCCGTGGTCTTTTCACTAGGCCACTCTACTTTGATTGCTGTGCCCTGATTTTTTTCTGTTCTTGGATTTGTTTTTCAGCCTTCCCCCCTCCTGTCTCCATCCCACCTTTCAGTCCTTTTCCAAGTGCTCTGGACACTGTCTCCCCCCAGAGCCTCTCTCTCCCTCTGCTTGTCCCTTTGCTAATCTTGCTTTTTTCCCTGTTGAACTACTCTCCTGTCCCTCTTGTTCTTCCTCTGCCTCCCCCACCTCTCCTTTTTTATTCCCCTCTGGAGATCTCACTCACCATTCTCTGCTTTTCCCTCTTTTTTGCTCTCTACCAATTTCTGCTCTTCTCTCCCTATGTTAACCTCTCGCTCACACACTCTTCCACTTGCCCCCTGGAATCCAGTTCTTAGTTCTAACATATCCGTTTTGTCGTCAGGATCTTAGAGAAGTCATCAATTGCCCAGTGGGCGAAAGGTGGCCTCTCCTCTCCAGTATGTAGGTCGCATCCTGTTCCTAACCCTGTAGGAGGTGAGGCTGCTGGAGGGCAGGCGTGAGGTCACCTTCCATTCAGGAAGGCGTGTGCTTTATTTAGGCAGCTCCCACCAAACCACCCAAACCCTAGTCCTCTCAGCCTGCCCCACCTTCTAGGGCCATCCCCATGTCAATCAGAGCAGTCATAGCTAGTGACCGGCCAAGTACATCTCCAACTCTGTATTTATATTTTCATATATGTGTGTATATACATATGTATATATATTTAATGATATTTCTTAAGCGCTTACTATGTGTCAAACAGTATTCTAAGCCCTGGGGTACATACAAGTTAATTAGGTTGGACACAATCCCTGTCCTGCATGGGGCTCAGAGCTTAGTAGGAGGGAGAATAGGAGAGCTGAGGCACAGAGAAGTTAAGTGACTTGTCCAAGGTCTCATAGCAAGCAGTTGTCAGAGTCAGTATTAGAACCCAGGTCCTCTGACTCTCAGGCCCGTGCTCTTTCCACTGGGCCAGGGTAGGGATTGTCTCTATCTGTTGCTGAATTGTACTTTCCAATCGCTTAGTACAGTGCTCTGCACAGAGTAAACGCTCAATAAGTACGATTGAATGAATGAACAAACCAGATAAGATTGGGGAACCATTTTCTAGATGTTTGCCTCTTTTCTCTCTCTGTTTCTCTCTGTCTCTCTCTCTTTTCCTTTTCCTTCTCAATCTTCTTTTCCCATTTTATGTTGAGTGAGCATCTTTCCAGAGCAGAAGCAGATGGCCAGGGAGGGAGGAAAACTTGAAAAGAATAGGAGCCGTGGCCGAGAAGGCCCTATGATCCTTCTGCCTGCCTGCCTGCCGCTAGTTCCAACTCTTCCATCAGGCTAGACCTGCTCTCCCTGGGATTCTTGGTTTTCATTTTGGATCTGAGTTCAGCAACAGTGATAGTGCAAAACCCCCACTTACCTAGTGATAAATGGGGGCTGCTGCTTTTAAACAGTTACCAAACATCAGCCTTGAGTGCTGGACTAAGTGCCAACTCTTAATTAGTGGGGCCCATCCATGCATCTCTCCCCTGGGAGAGTACCCAAAGCCAGTGATTCTATGAAAGTTGTCCATTCATTTGGTAATTCACTCTAGACGGTGGGAGTGCCTGAGACCTGGAAGCCATGCCCAGTTTGTGCCAGGGCACCCAGGGGTTCAGGCCTTGGGCTCGTGTCGGTGCCCTGTGCCTATTCAGGAAGCCCGGGGACATCCTGGAGACACCCATGACCAGGTGGTCCCCCATCAAGACCCCACCGGGTTCTGCTGTCCGCAACAGTTGGGTCTCGGGAGGTGCATTGGACCAGAAATAGAGGGGCCTCCGCTCCCCAAATTCCCCTCCCTAAGTGTCCAGTGCTGAGTGAAACTCTCCTGCCAGGACAAAGACCTGGGTTGTCTGCCCTCTGCACCCCATAAAAGCCCAACTCTACCTAGAAATAATAGGACTATATTATAGAGAAGCAGCATGGCCAAGTGGAGTATGGCTTGGGAGCCGGAAGGACCCGCGTTCTAATACCTGCTCTGCCACTTGTCAGCTGCGTGACCCTGGGAAAGTCACTTAATTTCTCTGTGCCTCAGTTACCTCATCTGTAAAATAGGGATTGAGGCTGTGAGGCCTAGGCAGGACAGGGACTATGTCCAACCTGATTAGCTTATATCTACACAGCACTTAGTACAGAGCCTGGCACATAGTAAGCGCTTAACAAATACCATAAAAAAAAGTACAAAAGGAGCAGGCAGAAGCTGTATGACCTTGAAACAGCTGGTGCATCGTGTTAACAGTTGTATTATTTCAGTGTTTATTGTATGCCAATCTCTGAGAGAAGCGCTTGGGTAGATACAGGATAATCAAGTGAACCATAGTCCTAATCCCACATTGGGCTCCCAGTCCAAGGGGGAGGAAGAACAGGTATTTCACCCTCATTTTACAGATTAGGAAACTGAGGCACAGAAAAGTTAAGTGACTTGCCTAAGGTCACCCACAGAAGGCATTTGGTGTGGCCCGGATTAGAACTCAGCTCTTCTGCCTCCCGGTCCTGTGGTCTTTCTACAGGGCCATGCTGCTTCTGTAATGCTAGTGGAAGAGAACCAGTTGGGATACGGTTGGGCTATTAAGGGAGAAAGGAGTCAGCATTGGCACGATTAGGGACAATTTAAATTTTTTAGGGAGAAATCTGACCAAACCAAATTCTCTACAGAGAATGCTGTTCTACCTTAGAGTTGGATTACATGGGAAATTACCACAGAGTCTGCCTTCTAAGACACCCATAATTCGGAACCTTTGACTTAGTCTCCACCCCACAATCTCTAGTGACATACAAGCCCTGATTCTCATGGCCCACATATTTCTTCTGCCTGCTAAGCTCCCTGGAGACCAGCAGGAAACTCCACATCTGAAAGAGAGCTGTGAGCATGTGGGGTAAACTATGTGAGCAGGTGGGATGAAGTCAGCCCTAATGTTAGTGTTGCCAGAAAACAAAGTGTCCAGATTCTGTTTCTCTTGGGTTGCTAAGGCTGACTCTCAGGGGCAGGGGCTCCCCTCTGTAAATTAGGTGGGAGTCTAGTCCCGGTGCCTTAAAACAATAATTTACAGATGAGTGTCTTGTTCAGAAAAATGGCTTTCGAAAGCATCAGATTTACAAAGGCCGAGGGGAATCGGGATTGAAGTCAACAAAGCCCTGAACGTTTTGGACGGGGCAAACACTGAATTGTTGGTCACCCAGTCTGACAACACCAGGGTGAGGGGGGCCCCCAGTAATGCTGGAAAGTGACAGATTAAAAAGAAATAAAAAGCAGCAGCATGGCCTGGGGAATAGAGCTTGGGCCCGGGAGTCAGAAGGACCTGGATCCTAATCCTGGCTCCTCCTCTTGTCTGCTCTGTGACCTTGGGCAAGTCATTGAACTTCTTTGTGTCTCAGTTCCCTCATCTGTAAAATGGGGATTAAGACTGGGAGCCCCATGTGGGACAGGAACTGTGTCCAACCTGATTGACTTGCATCCACCCCAGCCCTTAGTACGGTGCCTGGCAGGTAGTAAGCGCTTAACAAATATCATTTAAAAAAAAATACTTTTTTTCACCCAGCAGGTGATGTGCCAGGCACTTCAGTTACATATAAGAGCACTAAAGAAGAGATCCTTGTCCTTAGGAAGTTTCCAATATAATGGGTGTGTGGTTGGACTACTTAAACTGAATACTTCAACACAAGGTTCTTGAAGAACTTAACCTCCGCATTAGAGAACTGACTACTTTGTAACTTATTCTCTATTTTAGTTCAGGAAATGGACTAACCAGATGAAAGCGTGAGAGAAGTTTGCACGCTGTTGTCATGTTCATTGCAGAGGTGATTACGGCCAAAGGATATTTTCTTATGGTCCTCCCCTTTGAATGCTACATTGTATGGCTACAGTAAGAAACATTTAAAAGACTAAAATTCCACTTCATTCAAATACAAATGAAACTCGATTAAATTAGCCGGGAATGGGGGTACAATCTAAGAGAAATCTTTGCATGAAAGATCTGAATCGAATCAGAAAGGTACAAGGAGTTAATTTAGAAGGCAGCGTCCCGAAATCTGTATCCGGTAGTTTATCTATCTCCAATCGGCGGTGGTATCAGCAAACTGGCATGACTGAGGGTAAAATCCCTTCCCGTCGTGTATTTTAACGGAGATCTCTTTCGAACTCCTGAAGGTGGGCTCGGTGGTGGCAGTGGGCTGGATCCGTTCGAGGAAGGCCGTCGACTGGCATCTCTTCAGAAACATCTTTGTTGCCTGGTTTGTGACTGTCCCCGTGGCCGGCTTATTCAGTGCTGCCGTAATGGCCCTCCTAATGTACGGCATCCTGCCCTACGTGTGATTTGGCTTCCTTTAAAAGTAAAGGGATAGTCCGACGGGTGAGTATTGTGTGGTACGCGTCACACGCGTGCCCGCAGACATGGCACGTACACACCCACCCACACTCAGACACACACACACACACAGAGACGGACACCCATCTGCTCTCTCCAAGCTACAGGCTTCTCTGTGCCCGAGTACAGATGATTTCCTTCGACACTGTCCCAGCTCAGCAAGAGTTCCAACCTCCACATCTAACTTAACTACTGTATATAATAATATGTGTGTGAAACTGGTGAAATGGTGATATAACATGTGGTGCAGTTACTTATATATGAAATATATTCTGTATGCCTAGAATACTACTTCAAACATCATATTCAATTGGGGTGCGAATTGTTTCCTAGAATTAAAACGTTCAGTGAACCTTTGTACATACACATTTCAGTGGCAATTTTACAATCAGTTTTCAAGGAAAGCGTGATTGGGAAATGTTCTTTTCCATTTGATATACTGTAAGGTAGCTGAGGTGCAGGATGGACAGCACAGATTTGAAAAAAAAGGGCACGTAGCTCCATGTGACAGTGAAATAATACTGGAAAACAGTTCACAAGTGCTTTCTTGAGGTCATCTGTTCATAAGCTGTATTAATGGTGTGTAATATATGGTAATAGCTTTTGTAAATACCTAAAACCCTAACTTTATAAGTAAAGGGATAGTCCATATCCCTGATGTATTTTGCAAAAGAAAGTTTTAGAAGGAACCAAAGAAGCGGTTTGCCAGTATTATGCTTTTACACTGTAATGTGTTTCTCCCTCCTGGTTTTTACTAATCACTGTCAATTAAATTGAGGAGCGGTAGAACCAGTTACGTTTAAACCAAACCGAAGTATTTTTTAACAGGGCGGTTGTACCTTTTGTTCGTAGGTAACAGCAGTGGTCTTGTTCCCGTTTATTGCGGAGGTAGTGGAGGGGATATAGCTGTATATTCCCACCCGACTCAAGGGAGCAGGTCCAGGTGTTAAAGCATCAATGTTGCTTCTTCCCCACTGTGTCCCCATCAAGCAGATTCTGGGCACCCACTTATAATGGTTTGTTTCATGTGCTGCAGAATTTTAGATCTCTTTACAAGTCATTCAGAAAAAAAAAAGATTATTTAAATGAAAAGACCCGTGACGAATAAGTCCGTGAATTCCACGTTCGAAGCCTCCGTTCTTCCTCTACCTAGCCAATGCTGAGATGAGAGAGCCACCATTTCTGAAGATGTCACTACCCTTAACTTTCTTCCACTGGATGTTCTTACTTTCTGGTAGACTAAAGGAGAGAGTTTGTTTAGCTAATGTTGGGAACTTGATACTATTGAAATGCTGCTAAAATTTTGATATTGACAGATATTTTATTGGTACTTCATTGTGATTTTTTTCATTAATCAATCATACTAAATTTATAATAAAAAATGGCCCCAGGAATTCTGCCTTTTGGAAATCATTTAAGATTCTATGTGATGTCTTTTCACAGCTACTAAAAACGTTGGTAGCTATTTACCGAAGGGTGTTACTTTCGAAAAGCTTAAAACAGCCCAGTTTACTTTTGGGAGACAGCGTGCCGGTATTGTCAGTGGAACATTTCTCAACCCCATTCCTCTTCCACCAAAAAAGAGGTTGATCTGAAGTACCAAGTGTGCGATTCCATTCACATTTAAGTGATTCTTTTACTGGTGAGAAAATCATCCCCCCAATCTCTAGGAGTTGGGGTGAGGCAGAGAGCCGTGCCGTGTGGAGGACTTAGCAGAGGGAGCCCCAGGAACAGAACTTTGGCAGGTGTAACCCCACTGTGGCCGCCAGGAGAGATTTGCCCCTGCCAGGAGAACGTCGGGGAAGGTTTCTAGAGTTGTGTTGACAGCTTAGTTGATTCATTCATTCAGTTGTATTTACTGAGCACTTACGGTGTATAAAGCACTGTACTAAGTGCTTCAGGAGAGGCATGGGGAGTGGGTGATGTCCCCTCTTCTTCTCCCTTGCCCTCGCATTCGATCTTTTTCTCTGTGCTAATGTGTCCTAGTTTTTTACAGTTCCAGCTTCACCTTATTAGGCTGTGAGCTGCTTGAGGGACCGCAGATCACTGTGCGCAGGGAATATGTCTGTTTCTTTTTGTATTGTGCTCTCCCAAGTGCTTAGTGCAGTGCTCTGCAGAGAAAGCATTGAATAAATACAATCGACTGACATATTTTCCCTAATGTATTTGGCCTGGGATTTGGTGCTTTGCTGTGCCCAGGGAGGCTTCTTTTCCCTTACTGCTCTGCTTCCTCTTCCTTCCTGCTGGCCAGCATCAGGCCACGCGTGCACAACAGACGACAGAATTCTCCCTGTTCTCGGTCATAATAGAGGCCACAAGTTCCAGTAGGTTCTGAGGCTAGAAGAGGAGGCGATCCTAGTGAAGAGAATATCTGAGAAGTAAGTTTAATTTCAAAACAAACCACGGAAATGTGTGATTCTCCCCCGTCTCCACCTCTGCAGTTTCCCTGCTCGCCAGGGACAAGTAGTAGTGGTATTATTTATTAAGCGCTAATGGCACAAAGCATCCTACTAAGCAGCAGGAAGGAATACTGGATCAGAATCCTGCACCATTTCTGCTTCTTGGTCCATTTAGGCTCTTCCACTGATACCACACTCACTCTGCAGATGAACTGATGATTGGAAAATTTGTCTTTGAGAGGGGAAGTGCTTTAGGAGCTAGCATGAACTGCAGACCAAAGCAGGAGAGGTCCTTTATTTGGTATCTGATAATCGGTTTATTTCTATTGCTCATTCAAGGGTATTTGCTTTCTGGGTGCAAGAGCACTTGGGAGAGAACACCACAACAGAGTTGGTAGACACATTCCCTGCGCACGACAAGTTTACAGCTTTGAGGGGAAGACAGACATTGCTATAATTTATGGACATGGACATAAATGCTGTGGGACTGAGGGTGGGGTGAATACCAAGTGCCCAAAGGGTACAGATCCAAGTGTGTAGGCAGAAGGGATCAGTGAGACAACATTCTTCAAAGTGAAATTTGTGGTCAAATATTAGGAGACAGATGCTCTTCCTTCCTAGGAAAATTTCCCTTAGATATCCTTAGAAGAGGACGGGCTCAGAAGTCAGAAGGTCATGGGTTCTAATCCCAGCTCCACCACTTGTCTGCTGTGAGACCATGGGTAAGTCACTTAACTTTCCTGTACCTCGGCTTCCCTGTTCCTAGGTTTCGTCATCTGTAAAGTGAGGACTAAGACTGGGAGCCCCATGTGGGACAGGGACTGTGTCCGACCTTCTTTGCTTGCATCCACCCCAGCTCTTAGTTCAGTGCCTGGCACATAGTAAGCTCTTAAAAAATGCCATTATCATCATCATCGTTATCTAGGTAGCTCAAGAGTACTTTCAGTTTTGTTCTGTTTCATCTTTGTTGAAGAAGGACTTAAGAGACAGGTTCACCTGTAGGGGTGCGTGCACAGCTGAGAAGGCTACGGCGGAACCCTCAATTCTCATCACACTGGGCACCACAAAAGACAGTCCTGTAATAATTGTGGTATTTAAGCGCTTATTATGTGCCAAGCACTCAGCGCTCCGTTCAGAAGACATTGTTTCTCATTTTTCAAGGGGCTTCAAATATCTCATTTATGGTCAAGGAGGAGTTTCTCTTCCTCCTCCGGCTCCTACTTGTGCTGGTTTCACAGCAATTCCTCTCTCTGCAATTTTAATTTTATGCTACCCTACCACGTGGAAAGTGGAGACGGTATTGTTTGGGATCTTCTTTCCTCCACAGTTAAGTTGCATGGAATTGTCAGAGTCACACTGATGTTCCCCTCCATGCCACCACCACTCCCGGAGAAGACCCAGAGAGAAGAGCAGAAGCTGCACGCTCATGGTCCAGAGAGCTCTTTCATCAGGGCTCCAGAGTCTGTGGAAGTGTGTGAGTGTTTGTGCTGGTGGGTGGGGGGAAGACCCTCCTTGTCTGCCCATCATCCTTGGGTCCAAGTGCCACCCCTACTGGAGAGGCCTCTAGATAATAAAAATAGTGTTTAAGTGCTTACTATGTGCCAGGCACTGTACTAAGCACTAGGGTGGATACACGCAAACTGGGTCGGACACAGTCCCAGTCCCACGTGGGGCTCACAGTCTCAATCCCCATTTTACAGATGAGGTAAGGGAGGTACAGAGGAGTTAAGTGACTTGCCCACGGTCACACAGACAAGTGGCAGAGCTGGGATTAGGACCCATGACCTCTTGATTCCCAGGCCTGAGCTCTATCCACTAGGCCGTGCTGCTTCTCGGAGATGGTGTTGGCTGTCTAGACTGGGGGCAATCCTTCCTGAGCAGTGCAGAGCCCAAACACTATTAACTAGTGAGGTTGTTAATGAATTGTTGTATGTGTTGAATTTCTCGTTGTTCCTTTCCCTGCCTGCCTATCCTCCCCTCTTCTCCACCCTCACTCCCCCAAATCGTTTTAGCTTGTAAACTCCCTGTGGGCCAGGGGTCATGTTTGAATCAATATCTTTTTTACTTCCTCCTCGTCCTTAGTTCGGGATTGCACCAATTAGGCACCGGCACAGAAAACTAGTGTTAGAAAGCAACAATAAATACATGGTTTGGCTCTGCTGGACTCCACTGAGGATGGCGTCTCTTGCAATGGAAGGAGACTCTGGCTGCCTAAGCAACAAGAATCCAGTTTTTGTCCAATCTGCACAGAGCAAAGATGACCTTCTATATTACAAATTATTTATTTATATTAATGTCTGTCTCCCCGTCCAGACTGTAAACTTGTTATGGGCAGGGAATGTGTCTGCTAATCGTTATATTGTTCTCTCCCAAGCGCTTACTACAGCACTCTGCACATAGTAGGTGCTCAGTAGGTACAATGCATTAAGCCTCACCCAAACAGTAGCTGGGTGTGCAGCAGGCAGATGAGGCTAACGTTCCAGAAGCCACACTCTTCTGCCAGCAGAGCGTCCGAGGGGCTGTCCGCCGCCCTGCCACGGTCACTTAGGTAAGCGTTGTCCTCTGTGTAGACTCCTCCCAGTCTACTGCCCCACCCTCCCCTCAGCTCTCCTAAACCTCTGTCTCCATGGCTCCCTCGCATTCCTTTCAATCAGTGGTGTTTGAGTGCTTACTGTGTGCAGAGCACTGAACTAAGCACTTGGGAGGGTACAGTGCAACAGAGCTGATACATTCCTTGCCTGCTCTGAGCCCCCTTCTCCACATCCCCCTGGTTTTTAGGGTCTCCCTCCACTGCAGGAAATTTTCCCAGCCAAGTGGAGCGGTAGTGAAAGGGTGGGCTATGCGGCAGGAGGCCGACGCAGTGCTCCAGGAGCCATGCAGAGTGCAACAGCAGGGTGACTTAAGTGCACAGTGACAATGGAGCTGCCCAGAAAGGGGCCAGGAGATGTGTGTGGGTCTATGCCAGTAAACGTCCCGCTCCCTGTCCCCTCCTCCAATCCCTTCTAGTAGTAATAGGATTTATTAAGCACTTAATGTGTGCAGAGCATGTGTCTCCTCTCCCTTTAAAAACAGGAGAACCCAGAATCTGTTTTGAGATGGCCGAGTTTCCATCCTGTGTGGTCTGTCTGTACCGTACCGTGCTCTGGGGTTTACTTACATGGCTTAGTGGAAAGAGCCCGGGCATGGGAGTCAGAGGTTGTGGGTTCTAATCCAGGCTCCACCACTATCCAGCTGTCTGACTTTGGACAACTCACGTCACTTCTCTGGGCCTCAGTTCCCTCACCTGTCAAACGGGGATGAAGACTGTGAACCCCACGTGGGACAACCTGATGACCTTATCTCCCCCAGAGCTTAGAACAGTGCTCGGCACATAGTAAGCGCTTAAATACCAACATTATTATTCCATTAATATTTCCAATTGGGAGAAACGACTGTGCCACCTAGTGGCCAAAGTGTAATCCTACTTGAACACTGTTCCCTTCCTCTATGAATCCGTCGCTTGAGCTAAACTTGAAATCGTTCCTCTAAAAAAAAAGTCTACTATAATAATAATTGTTGGATTAAGCACTTACTAGGTGCCAAGGATGCTGCCAAGAAGCTGGGGGTAGACACGAGATCATCAGAGCAGATGTAGTTCCTTCTCCCCTGGAGCTAACAATCTATCAACGGGGGAAAGCAGTGGTCTTTTCCCATTGTACAAGTGAGAAAACAAACCCCAAGAGCCTTGAGGAAGGTCACAGAGCACACTAGTGTCAAGCTGCGACCTCAACTCCCACTTTTCACTATGCCCCTAGGCCTCCCATAGTAGGACATGGAATTTAAAAATCAATACCAGCATGCCACAGTGGATAATGCATGGGTTGGGGAGTCAGAAGGTCATGGGTTCTAATCCCAGCTCTGCCCCTTGGGCAGGGTACAATTTCCCCTTGCCTCAGTTACCTCATCTGTAAAATGGGGATTAAGATTGTGAGCCCCATGTAGGACAGGGACTATGTCCAAACCTGATTTGCTTGTATCCACCTCAGTCTTAGTACAGTAGTGCCTACCACATAGTAACCACTTAAATGCCACAATTACTATTACTAAGTGCTACTATGTGTAGACTAAGTGCTTGGGAGAGTACAATATAACAGAGGTGACAGACATTACTGTAAATGTAATTTAAAGATATGTAAGTGCTCTGGGGCGATATCAAATGTCCAAAGGCAAATTAATGTAATCTGTGCCCGGAAATTCCAGTTACTGATATTTGAGGTTCCTTGGGTGAGCAGTCAAAATGTGTCTCAGTTGCTTTGTGCTGGCTTGAATGCAGAGTTCAAAGGTCAGCTCAGTAAGGTGCTCCCCAAATTCTATCGACTATAAAGGGCACGCTGAGGGTAAACTACAAGGAAGACACAGAGCAGACACACCTTCAGGAAAGCAAGAGCAGTGGCAGGTGGAAGGGTTAGAGCCATCAGAGGAGGGAGGTGTGTTCTGAGGAAAGACACTGCTCCAGCCCGAGACATGCAATCACTGACAGGCTCTTGGAACACGCGGTGGGGCAAAAACTGCATGTCACGCATCAGGCTTAACAGTCACTCTGGGATAGATGGATAATTCCACCAGCAGTGTCACCTTGGGATTCAAAGGTTGAAACCGATACTCCTAGGTCCAGAATTAGAGCCTGCCATTCCTGCCCACCTCCCTGGACGTGGGCAGAGTTGGCCATATAGGGTGGTGCCAGAGAAAACAAGTGGTAAAAAAGGCCATGTGAACTTCAGGGAGAAAGCCAAGCTTTGTCTCTCAGGATGGATTTCGCATAATAATAACTGTAGTATTTAAGCACTTACTCTGGGCTGAGTACCAGAGTAATCACTGGGGTAAATAAAAGATCGTCGGGTTGGACAAAGCATCTGTCCCACGTGCGGCCCGAAGTCTTAAGTAGGAGAGAGAACAGGCACTGAATCCCCATTTTACAGGTGAGAAGAGTGATGCACTAAGGTGTGAAGTGACTTACCCAAGGTCACACAGCAGGTAAGGAGTGGAGCTGAGATTAGAACCCAGGATCCTGAATGCCAGGCCTGTATTTTTTTTCTGAAAGAGAAACACCCTCCCTCCTAAGCCTCCCTGAAGTAAATCATATTGATTGGGAGCAAAGCAATTTAGATGATGTAACATTGGTTAAGGCTATATTATCAAATAGTAAATAATTTACTGAGCACTTACTGGGTACAGAGCCATTCCTTCCTGCCCATAGAACAGCATCTCTTTGCTGCTTCTAACTCACCTAGTTACAGAACACTTAGAACCCCCTCCTTGGACAGGGATACACCCAACCCTCCCCCAACACCCCCCGCAACCCACTTTAAACTCCTCTGCATCCAGGCATCCCATTTCCTGGAGACAAATACTTCCTGTGAATGCATTCTGCTGGCCTCACTTCCTAGAACCCAACCTGCTGTTTCTCCTTGACTTGGGGGCCTGGTTTTGATAATGGTCAAGTATGCCTTTAAGGAAGCCCTTAAATGGGGGTGCTGCTCACTCATTCCAAAAATACGTCCAGTCCAGCAGCAAAACCCCCATATTGCAATCTCTCACTGCTAAAGGAGGTGCCCAGCCTCGTTCCTGGCCCCGCTTCCATAATCAGCCCCAATCCCTCTTCCACAATCCCTCTGATTTATCTCCCCTCTTAGGCCCACACCCACTCCTGGCCTCATGCCTCCCTCTGTCTTCTTAACATCTTGTCCCAGCTCTGGCCCTGAAACCAACCAGTCTTTTTCTTCTCCCAACTCATAGCATTGGTTTTCTGTTTCTGCTCTCGCCTCCTGGCCCAAGGACCCTCTACGCAACCTTCGAAAGGAAAGATCAAGGAAGTTAATCAAAATGCAGTGCCCTTGGTCCAAACCCCACCAAACTGTCAAACTTATATAAACCACCACGACTGTAAACTCAGATATATTATGTTTCAAACATGATGAATTTATTTTGTTTTGATCCAATACTGAAGCTTTCACTTCAGCAAAGAGAACAATTTAATAAATGGTCATGAAAAGTGGTGTAGGACATGCAGGATGTAATATACAAACAGGAAGGTTGGTCAGCCCATTTCCTTCATAGCATGACGCTACAATGTTCTTGAGGAACAATTTTAAAATAACACTGAGGAACTGAAGTGTGGCACAACATTACAACTTCCATGCATGCCTTCAAGTATCTGCCCTAATGATGGGTTCACAATCTCAAGATTCCAGTGGGGGGGGGGGGGGTGGAGTGCGGAAGGGGGTATAACAATTCTTTGGAAGAATAAAAAGTTCACACTTGAAATTTCACAGAATAATCTTAAGGCCAAAACATATGGGTTTGTTTCCCTAAATATCCAGGAACGGAGCTGGTGCTTTTCTAACAACTAAATTAAGCTTCCAGTTCAAATCCCAACCCAACCTTGTGACCTCCTGCATTAAAGTTCTTGCCGTCAACCAGAGCTGAGAGGGTTAGCTTTACACCTGGGGAAAAACAAAATCTTAATTATATATTTGAAAAGCAAAAGGCAGTCATACAAACTTTCTGTAAACAGTTTACGACACTTAGAAGAATCATCAAGTCCAACACAACCTGCGCAAGTGAAATATCCTTCAAACCCCACTGGATGATTTAACCCCGTTTCAAATGGAGTTTGAATGAAGACCTAGGAGACTTAAATTCTCGGCTCCGCACACAAAGATCACCTCCATGGACTAAATCTTCATTAAGGGCAAAGAATACTTTTATAAGCTTTATAAAAATGATTCTTATAATTATTATTTTACTTAACCAAATGATGATGATTCTGTAATGGCATAATGGGAAAGAAAAGTATAGACAAGGAAAAACCTTAACTGTGAGGATGGAGTCAAAGAGGGCAGTTGTCACTTCCTATAAGCATTTGCTAGGATCCCTGTTGGACAGCTAAGGGGCTAAATAAACGATTTATCTGACCAAACACGACATGTCTTACATTCTGACCACAGAAGCTACAAAATACTTGTCATCTGAATTACACAGGTGTTCCTCGCACTGGGTTCTAGGATAAGTACTGATAATACAACTTTCAAAAACCCGATCCTCAAAGATGGGAGGTTCACTTAAGTGTGGCTTGACTCTGGGTCTCCATAGGAGTTGGATAGGAGGTTGAAAAAAAATAGTTTAGTCCTAACAACTGCCCAACAGAAGCAATCTGGAATGAGAAGCCTTTCGGGGGATGAATTTGTTTGTTAGCCCTTACTGAAGCTGCAGGGAAGCTACAACCTGGACAGGGATCTCTGGTCACTAAAGGTGGACTACACAAGCTCAGGTTTAACTGGTTCCCCTGCAATTTGATAGAAGGAAGGAAAATAGTGATCCTCTACCTCTAACAGAGTTAAAGGGGAGCTGGGATCAATTTGGGCCACCCCCAACAACTTTATGTAAGTCAGTCGATCAGTGGCATTGACTGAGTGCTTACTGTGTGCAGAGTAGCTGGGGACTAAGTAGCAACACTGTATTAGGTTTTTTTTCCCTTTATTTTAATGGTATTTGAGTCTTCTACGTGCCAGACACTGTATTAAGTACTGGGGTAGATACCAACTAATCAGATTGGATACAGGCCCTGTCCAACAAGGGGCTCAGTCTTAGTCTCCAGTTTACAGATGAGGTAACTGAGGCACAGGGAACTAAAGTGACTTATCCAAGGCCACACAGCAGACAAGAGGCAGAGCCGGCATTCGAAGCCAGCTCCTTCTACCTCCCACCTCCGGTGCTCTATTGGCACGTTAGTTAATTAGCATATGACATATAAAGTTTACTTCATTCTTAACTGTAAAAAGGTGAACATTAAGCAGCTGCAAACTGGTTAAACTGATTATGTGTGCTGTGTTAATGAAGTTCAAGGAAATGGTCAAACAATAAAGACTCCTTGAAACAAATCACTTCTCCCACAACCTTCTTGAATGCCTACCAGGTACTGTTAGTTGTTTTTGAGTTATTTTCCCCTAAATTCTACTGAAACGGAGGTTGACCATAACAATGTCAACAATAACATGGGGGTTGACAAGAATCCAACTACCAGGCTGCCGGAGGAATGCTTGCATTTAAGATTTCTTTGACAATGCCCTAAGAGAGAGGAGTTTCCCCACATTAGTTGTTGTTTACTTACCAGGTCGAAGCGTTTGAGTGTAACCAATTCCAATCAGGCTGGCATTATTCACTTTAGCCTAGAACACAAAAAGACAGAAATTAGAAAACTCTCTTCGAGGAGGCCTGTCGACAAACCCCTTTGGGGTATGCTGAAAGCAGGACCATGGCCAACCACAACTGGCTGGGGCAGCGAAGAACTAAGTGTCCGGTCCAAAGCCCCCAGACAGCCTGGCCACACTTCCACATGAGGGGCAGAACTTTACGCGTGTAGTGTGTCCCACATATGCAAGGGCATCGCTCCCATGGCCTTGCCAGAAGTTACCTTCCCATACAGAGCTCTATGCTGGGTGACTAGCCCCGAATAGCTGACCTCAGGACAGTATTAGTACTCTCTAGACTGTAAGCTCCTTGTGGGGAGGGAACGGGTCTACCAACTCTTTTGTATTGTACTCTCCCAAGCATTTAGTACAGTGCTCTGGATGTAGTAAGCCCTCAAATACCACTGGTTGGTTGATCCTCAGGGTATCTACTCCAGCCTGTAGCCACTGTCCACTTACAATCTTTCTCAATCCAGATTAATAGTATTCAATAGTATTTATTGAGCGCTTACTATGTGCAGAGCACTGTACTAAGCGCTTGGAATGAACAAGTCGGCAACAGATAGAGACAGTCCCTGCCGTTTGACGGGCTTTCGATGCCCCATTTTCCTGGTAAAGCCATCCTGTCCAGCCATTTTATTCATTTGTGTTTATATCTATTCTCTCACTCAATTATGGCATATTTACCTAGTTCTACCTGCCATCTTCTGTATTAGATGGTAAATTCCTCAGCGCAGCAGTAGCATCTTTTATTTTTATGCTCCGCACACTTTGAGCGCTCAGTAAATTTGGTTGCAACTGTCCGAGAGAGCTAGTCTACCACCTAAATTTCCCTCCATTAATTTTTATCCGATGATTTTTATTTATTAGCCCATTCTCATCTATCGACCTCCCCCACACCCAAGGGTGCAGCGGTAGCCCTGTCAGGATGTCCCCTGCCCCTTTCATGGTCCTGAGGGACGCAGCCTTCTGCAGTGCAAGCTGGGAAGTAGGTGAGGGAGGGGAGACAGTACACAATCCTAACCGGGGAGCATGCGGTTGTAATCAAGAAGTAAAGGGAGGGTAGCAATGGAGGAATGGAAGGTGAAGCTTTGGGTATACAAGCAGCTTCTCCTGGTGCATCAATCAATGAACAGCACGCTTACTGTGAGAAACACTGTATTAAGCATTTGGGAGAGTATAATACAGTCAATCCCTGACCACAAGGATCTTACAATCTAGTGGGGGATGCAGACATTGAAATAAATTAGGGGACACCGCAGAGTGCATGTTGCATTAATGCTCCTAGGTCAACCTCTGCACTGTAGCAGCTAATACACTAACCCAGGACCTGAAAGAACAGATTTACTAAAGGGTGAGCTTGCAACCAGATCACCATTAGAAGAATCTGTCTATCTTCTGAAATCTCATTATATCAGATTTTTACTTCATCCTTTAACATACTTAAGTCACTTCTAAATGTGAACAGCAATGTTCACAGCAAACAGGTTACAACACTCAATGGTAGTGTTACCTCTGACTCAGTGAGGTCTCACCAAACTTGAACTAAGGGCAAAGAACAACCACAAGAAACCATTCGCTTACAACACCTAGCCAAAAGTATGGTGGACAGCAACTGCCCATTTAGAAACATTCTTACAGATACAGAAGTTTTCGAATCCAGCTTGTATTTAGCAGCAATCCCAAAACGAGTGTTGTTGCTGCCAGCCGTCCAAGCGAGATTGACTGAAGTTTCAACTTTTTCATTAACTTTCTGGTAGATGGAACCACCAAATTCAGTGCCATCATTCCTGTTTCATGAGAGAAAAAGAAAGTTATGAAAATGTAATCCATTCAGTTATTAAGATTGAGAAATACTAACCAGGAACCTTTTTTCTGTTGGTGCAAATCTCTGAAAATTGAGCAGCTCTTGAATAAAAAAATCCACCTCTAATTTGGTTATTGCTCGGTTATACTTAAAATTCTCCACCCATCCTCCAACTGAGGAGACAAAGGCCAGAACTTTTCACATTTCTAAGATATAGTTCAATTATATGTACAATACGAATGGCTACCTTGAAAAGTTGATGTCAAAAGTTTCTTTCAGATGTACCTAGAATGCTGAGATTCTTAAGCAAGACTCAATCCTACATTTTGCTCTAATATTTTATGCTCCAACCAAGACACCCAGATTCAAAAATAACCTAGTTCTACACTGCATTCATGACAATTTGGGAGAACTGCCCCTACCACTATCTAGTCCATTACCTTGATCTTTAAGTGATTAACTCACACCAAGTAATAATAATAATTATGGCATTTGTTAAGCGCTTACTATGTGCAAAGCAGTGTTCTAAGCGCTGGGGGTTTGTTACAGTGCTTTTATTGCCTAAGCGCTTTTGCATTATTTAGTTAATAATGATGGTATTTGTTAAGCGCTTACTATGTGCAGAGCACTGTTCTAAGCGCTGGGGGAGATACAGGGTAATCAGGTTGTCCCACGTGAGGCTCACAGTTAATCCCCATTTTACAGATGAGGTAACTGAGGCACAGAGAAGTTAAGTGAAATGCCCACAGTCACATAGCTGACAAGTGGCAGAGCTGGGAGTCGAACCCATGACCTCTGACTCCGAAGCCCAGGCTCTTTCCACTGAGCCACGCTGCTTCTCCTAGTTCATTTCAAACCCTCACAACACCCGTGAGGTAGGGGAACTAAGGCCGGTATTATTACCCCCATTTTACAGATGGAGAAACTGAGGTACAGGGAAGTGAATTGACTCGCCCACAGTCACAGGACAGACTAGTGGAACTGGTGGGACTTGAAGGCGGGTCCTCTGGCTTCCAGACCGGCACCCTACTACTTCACCACGCTCCCTCCCCCTAAGTCCCTCCTAGGACTTCTTAAATTTCAGTCTTTAATGGATTCTAGCCATGACAGTTCCACCTGGCAGGTTGCACCACTATTTGATACTGGTTTTTGCTCATAAGGTGACAATAAAAATTCAAAGGAAGAGGGGGGAGGAAGGAATTTCCTTTGTCTTTGGAAGCTTCATCTCTTCCAAGCCATGCCTTGGCTTTTTACCCCTGGCTTGGTAAGCAGTGCCCTTTAGAGAAAGCTGATTCAATGGTCACTAATTTTAAAACTCATCTCTCCTCCTCGATGAAATTTTATGAGCTTCCTTGTAATAGCTTGAGAAAATTTCTCAGCTCATTATCCATGGCTATGACGTTAGCGGCAAAGCCAGATATCCCATAACCATGTTGTGAATCATCAACCAAAATAATGCTTAAACTTTTGATCCTATATAACCCATCTAAAGTTTTCGTACTTTCTGCATTTAAGCCTACACCTATGAAGGCTCAAATTATGCTTCAAACTTTTATCTTTCACCTCAATTTCTTTCTCTAAAGCCAACCAAAACTGCTCATTCAATACATCCTTTCCATTTTCCAGTTTGATGGGCAGTTCTCACGTCTTTCCAAGGCTGAATTCCATTTTCTGCTTTCCAAATCTGAAAGCTTCAATTTTACAAAAGGGTAAAATGGGACATGAGAATACAATAGCACAATAATCAATTTATATTAGTTTTAGTGAACTAAGGAACCAAATGGAGTGGACACTCCTCACCACATAACTGGAAGACAACCCCAGGATCTTATTAATCAGATGTTGACACCTAATCACTAGAGATTACCATTTGAAAAGGTACCATGTCCCAAAGGAATGACCCCAAACCCCAGTTCTGGGCAGAACAGAATTAAAGCCAGAAATCAGCGCCTTAATCAGAGTGCTCTAATGCACAGACAAGGTTACACCTTTTCAAGATTCCCCATGTGATACTTGGTCAAAGAGACACCTAGCACACACCCAAAATGTAAACACTCACACATTAGTATGCAACTGGAAGTCTGCAGCCTTGTAACCTAGGGCAAAATTATTCTGTGCCAGTTTGGATTTGGCTGTGTCAAAACTCATCTGGTAGCCAGCAAGCCAGCCTTCATAACCGAGCACGGCCCAACCGTGAATAGTTGGTCCAGCCAGGTCAATGTCAACGTTACATCCAACATTTAAACATTCCCGCTTATAAGAAGTCTTCAACTTCCCACTCTTCTTTCTGAAAGAGAAACATTTGATCTTGTGATGATTTACAGCAAATGCAATGTTACCCTTCCTCTTCACTACTTTTATTTCAGTCCTCAAATTCTTCACTTACAAAAAAAGTACAAGTGGGGAAGTGGTTTCAAATTTCTTAGCACTCAACGTACATAATTAACAGTGATACACATGTCAAAGAGCTCCAAAGCCAAGCCATCCTGGATTGTAGAGGAGCCTCTAAATCTGATGCTTTAAAACAAGCTCTTTTCCATAGCACAGGGCTCTGTCAGCTTTCCACTCTTCCTTCAAAGCCTTTGGGGTTAGGTCTGTCCTGCTCCTTCATTCAGTTTCAAGAACCTTCACCCTAAACAATTTTCTCAGAGACGTGGTTGTTTTATTTCTTTGGTCAGCCCAATACTCTCACTGCCTAAAGGGAAAGCGGATTTTGTTTTTTTGCCTGGCCGGCACTGAAGGCCAACCTACAACCCAACTACACCGGCTGGGTCACATGAGGAAATAGGAAGACAGCAGGATCCCCAAACAGCAGCTGTAGAACACACTGAAATTGGGAAACCGAAAGCAAGAAAAACAGAGGAAATGATTTAAGTATACAGTAAAACAAAGCCTCAGCCAATCCTGCACTCCAGCAGAAGGACAGGCGTCACTGCTGAAGAAAAGAGCAGCATGCCCCCCTGCAACCAGGAAAGGTGTGCCCCGTTGGAGCAGAAGCTCTTTAGAGATTGTGAAACAAAGCAAAAATAAAAAATATCAAACATGACAAGACAGTCTTTTTATGTGTACAATGCAGCAAGTACAGTGAAGCTGACACCGGCCGTGTCACACTCACACACTCGTATGTGAACTGCACTCTTAGTAGTGTCTTCTCTGAATAGAAAGGACAAATATATGTATGGAGGAAAGGATTCTACAGTTCTGGGGACTTCAAAGCTCAAGAAAGGCAGATATGAGAGACAGAGAGATAGATCAAAAATAAGTGAATAGGTGTGCCAACTTGTAATTGTATAAATGTCAATTTTAAGGTAACCTGTTTTCTGGGACTAAAGTTGGCTTTGGACAAAAAAGGCAGGGAGGTAATGTGGCCCAATGTAAAGAACATGGAACTAGAATGCCTGTGACCCAGGTTCTAATCCCAGCTCTGTCAGTGGCCTGCTCTATTACCACACAACCTCTCTTTGCCTCGGTTCCTTCGTTTGCAAAATGCCAATAAAATATCTGCTTTCCCATTCTCAGAAAGATCTCGATTGAGAGTCAGGATCCCATCTGATTACGATGAACTTACCCTAATAGTAGTTTTAGTAAAGGCTTAATAGAATATTCATTTTTATTGCCCATTATAGAGATGCAAGAATAGAACGTGAGATTTTAAAAGCTATTTCTGCATGTTTGCTAGGTCAAGAATAAAATTCATAACCTGAAAGGTCACATGACACAATAATTTGTCGAGTTTTCTAATGCTGCCAAATGCTCCCAAATGGGCATTTTGGATAGACAGACTTGGTTCCTGAAAACTGCATCTTAAATCAAAATACATATCAAAATCAATTTTCTCATAGGAACAGTATGGAGAGATTGGTTCTTGAACGATGAGGGTTAGTTATTTTTTAAAAAAGTATCTAGAATTAAATAATCAGTCACAGGTAAGTCAAATATCTATATTAACTTTTCCATATGCAGACAGTTTCCACAATAGGGTGGCTAACTTTTACTCCATTGGAAGTAAAATGGGCATACAAACACTCCCAGGCAATCAGGTAACATAAACCTTGGTTCCCTCCTATTTTTTTTGTTTGTTTTGATGGTGTTTGTTAAGCACTTGACTGTCAGGCACTGTACAAGTGCTGAGGTAGATACAAGATAAAATAATTATACTATTTGTTAAGCCCTACGTGCCAAGCACTGTTTTAAGCACTGATGTTTGGGACAGAGTCCCTTTCCCACGTAGGGCTCACAGTCCTAATCTCCATTTTACAGATGAGGTAACTGAGGCACAGAGAAGTTAAGGGACTTGTCCAAGGTCACACAGCAGACAAGTGGCAAGCTGGAATTAGAACCTTCACCCTGACTCCCAGGCCCATTCTCTCTCCATTAGGCCATGCTGCCTCTTCCTTTTCAAGTTGTTCTCCCTACTTCTTCTTCAACTGAAGCTTTTAGAATCCCCTCCCCAATTCTCTCACAACTCTTATATGGATGGTTGGCACCCCAAGAGCTAGGGCCATAAAATGGGTTGATATTGTACAGTCAAAACAGGGTGTACGTTTCAAAACATAAGTGCTTACTGGTCAATTTTAAATATCCTAAATCAAAGGCTGCACTTCGAAATAGAGGGTGATGCATTTTTCTAAGGAACTATCATGAAAATACTAATTCAAAAACACACTTACCCTAACCTCAGCCAAACTCAAGAAAGTTTTACCTCCTTGCAGATTAACAACTTCTACAAATAATTAAATGATCGGAATAGGAAAGCCACTACCAGTTGTTGTAGATGACAAAGAAATAATGTCACTTTATAATGAGCTTCAAAAAGCCATCATTTTGGGTCTTTTTGGCCCTTAATGGAAAAACTTTCAAGTCTTATCAGACACGCAGGATGAGCAAGTCTGAGAGTCCAGCTCCGAAAATCACGGAGGTGGTCACCCCAGCAAGGTGGGCCCCTATGATTCTAATACAATGCCTCAGAGTTAATTCACAATTGGAAAAAAAAATTTGCAGAATTATGTTTTAGAAACACTTTAATGCTAGATTTACATAGCTTTAAAACATTTTCTCTCCAAAGTTCCCTTTGACATTTACTTTTTGTTAGCCCCTTTTCATTTTTGCACTTGGGTTTCTATTAATAATACTAATAATAACTAATAATATTATTATGGTATTTGTTGAGTGCTTACTATGTGCCAGAATTCTTCTTAAGCCCCATCTTTGACCCCCCCAATAGTTACTGCCAGCCCCAATTACTTCAATTTTAGAATATTCCCTCCTGATTTTACTCCTTAACACAATACCCTAATTCCTTAGCTTCCCTGGCTTCAGAGACCCTTCCATAAACACTAGACACCCCTAGAGTTCCAAAATAACTTGGCAAAACACTATGTTGACGATAATTACCCTGTGTTTGGAACGAATAGGGTGTCAAGGGTCACCTTCAACCCCTCAGCCAACTGCAAAAGACAGAGAAAGATTTTAATATTACTAAGAAAATTAACAACCAGTTCTAAATTTCCAAACTTCGTTTCGAAGAGAATGGTAAGTCAACACAAAGGTCAGCCCAAAACACTTTTACACAATTCATTTCTAATTGAAATGCTTCATAAAGAGACAAATTAACAATGTGAAAAACTTACTAACAATTAAAATAACCTCTGGCAAACAAGACCCATGTAGTGCTAGTGTCAGGAGACAACTATTTTTACTAATATAAAGCTTTAATATCAAAATTCTAAGTATCTACAAAAAAGGCACTATGTTGGGGCTTTTGCTCTGAACAGAGCCAAACTTATTACATGTGGTTAATAGATATTAAACACCGCTTCCTAAACTTAGATAACCCAGCCAGTTTTACTTCAGAAATGGTTTTAAACAGCTGAAAAAATGGTTGAAAACACAGTTTATGGAAAATGGACAAAATACATGTTCTAGTGGCATTTTTCTGCATAATGTCTTGGAAGTTCTAAAACCCAATTGACTTCATATGCCTAACAGTATAAAACAGTTAAAGTGGTAAGCAGTTTGCACAACATCAGCTCACTCTGCATCCCCTTTATAAGCCACAAATGTTTGTGCATTTGAGTACACCTAGAGAGGAGCACAAATCTAATGTAATGTAATGATCATAATACCTAATTCAGGGTTCAACTACTGTTTATCCTATACTAAACTTGCTAAAGACAGTGACGCAGTTAAACTTCCAGCCTTCTCTTACCTTATCCTCGAGGGTAATTTCCGTCCCCAAAGTATTATCTGTGTTCCATTTTTGGGTGAAGGTAAGTCCATAGGGCAGGATCTTGTATTTTGTCTCTAGATGACCTGATGCTTTGCCAGTATCAGTGTTTGAGTGACCAGATGTTGAAAATTCCTATTAAAATGAAAAAAAAAGTGCTTTCACTTAAGGATTAATACACCAGATTACATTTAAATATTCAAAAACAGCTGTACATGCCACACATTCTTAGATGACTATAGCCCATGCACCTTACCACTTCTGAAACAGAAAGTCCTTTATTTCCCAAATTTCCTACTCTACCTCCACCACTGAATATTTTAATATTTTTCTGTACCCTTCACTCACCCCCAGTACACTCGCTTAATATGCTGAACCCCCATATAAATATACCTGTGGGTAAAATTTCAAACCCTTCAATAAGGGTTACGAAACTGGAGGAAACGAATGCATTTGTGCTGCTTCTTCCTGTTCCTGATATTTGTGTATGATTTTTGTCCACCTCCCCAGTTAGACTGTAAACTCACTGAGATCAGGGAATGGTTCTTCCCTCTGGTGTATTCTCCCAAATGTTTAGATGAGTGCTTTGCACTCAGTAGGTGCCCTATAACCAACTTAACACTGATTGACTGATCTTGAAAACCTCAGTAAATTCAGTCAGAGAAAGACCTCCTAATCTCTGATCCCCCTGATATTCTAGCTCTGGAGTTTCCACATGGAATAGAAATTTTCCCATTGTTATCAACCGTCAAGTGAGTTCTGCATCACCTTTAAAAAGTCTGTCTGTCCCTCAATTTCCCAAATAGTCAGTTATTATGATCCTCTTTTTTATTCACCCTTAATTTACCAATATTTTGCCAAATTTCTATTTCCATTATATAATGCTCATTTTTATATCTCTACTACTAGCATACACAATTCTGTCAGAGCCTTAAAATAAACTCTCCCCAAAAAGGCTTCCTTCTTGAATTATGACCATAAACACATGGAAAAATCCATCTCCTTCCAGAGGGAAACAACATTTATCACCATTAAAATCAACTGTCAAGGGCAGATTTATGACTGCTTCTTGGGAACGGGGACCAATTGCCAGCTTTTACTTGCTCCCACAGTTTGAATCCTACCACAAATACATTTCCTGTCTTTGACAGTCATGCTAGAAAAACACAACTGGACAGCTCTGATCTACTTATCAACATCAAGCAGAAATTCTGAGAGATTATCACAAGGCACAGTTAGGTTAAACCCACAATTTAAAGTGGTACAATTTTAGCAGATGCAAAACCAGGCAATTAGTTCATTTAGGAAGCAATCAAGCTTTCTACTTAGCTCAGTAATAAAGATGCATTTTAAAAGCTTTTGCTCCTCATAAACTACATTACCAGAAAAAAAGCGACCAGAAATATAAATTGATCGGAAAACCTTTGTCACAAAGGAGTATTCCATATTTCAAGTTTCCTTCTACTTTTGGAGCTCTTTCAGATTTGAAAGATCTTTGCTGAATAAATTTTTTGGGGTTTTTTTAAAGGTTGTGTTATGCACACAGGAATGTTTCTCTAAAACATTAAACATGTGTAAACCATGTTAACTACCTTCTTAAAAAAGACATTGCAGCAATTCTTAGCTACAAAAAAAATAACAAAAACATTATTCCAATATAGATAGTATCTTGGTATTTGAAAGTATCCAACTTGATTATCTCATTTCTTCCCCAGCACTTAGTACAGTGCTTAGCACAAAGTGCACAAGTAAATACCATAATTACTATGGAAATCTAGAAAATAGAAAGGATACCAACTTCCTACAGAATTCAGTATAGCATGACAAATAAAAAACATGAACAATAAAGCAAGCACATGCACATCCATTTTTCTTTATTCTTACCAGCTGGATGAATAATCCACAACCACAGTTGCGCAAAAAAGATAAAATTTTAAAGTTCAGTGATTTAAGTAAAATTTTGAGTTTCAGGTATTTCACAATTCCCTCTGAAAATCTATCATAGCATAATCAAGAGATCTGCATAATCTTTTAAAATGAACTTCAAAGATGAAGATACAGACTTTGTAGATAAAACAAGAACCTGTATTTATAACGTCTTCCTCACTGGATGCAGTCTTACCATTGGCAGCTCCATCTCTGAAGTGAAGGACAACTCTGCTATATAGTGTGCATGAGTGTGTGTGTGTGTGTATTTGTGTGTATAAAAATATGTGTATATATGTGTGTATTTGTGTGTATTTGTGTGTATAATTTATGTGTGTGGTACTGATGCCAGACACCTCCTTGTGATCAGGGCTTTAGGGAGTGGCAGAGGGTCGGGGCACTCCCTGCCACCTGGGAACTTCTTGGGGTGGGTCAAGGGTGGGAGTCCCTTTAGGGAAGACCCCTCTGGGGAGACAAATTAGGCTCCTCAGGGGCATAATCCTGCCCACCCGGGGTTCCCCTAAGGAGGTAGATGTTGGGGCCCGCAGGGGGAGCTTGCATCCTTAAGAATTAGCTATTAGGATGTAGCCAAAATATATGTTCTCGAACCCAATTTTAAAAAGCTTTAGTGTGTCTTTTGGCTAAAGAAGTCTCCAGCTGTAAACTCTGAGAAATAAAAACCAAGTTCAAAGGGCATAGTTATCATACAGATATCTGGACTGTGGGCTCCTTGTGGGTGGGGACTGTGTCTGTTTATTGTTGTATTATACTCTCCCAAGTACTTAGTACACTGCTCTACATACAGTAAGCACTCAATAAATATGACTGAATATGAATGCCAGAAAATTGCCCCCACTGCCTTCGGGTAAAAAATATGCTTTGAAATGATGTACACTTTGGGAGGGGGAGGGACTACTTATACTGGTATCTTTGAAATGAATTTCCCCAAATCCTTTCCAAGTAGATACTGTTCTGTTTATGGATATTTGTCATGGGCAGGGAATGTAACTACCCTCTTGTATTATACTCCCCCAAGTGATCAGTACAGTGCTCTGCACATAGTAGCGCTCAATAAATACCATTGATGGTGGTATACACAATACATGCTATATTATCCAGCCCTTTATCAACTAGAAAGCTCAGTAACTGGCACCACTGCTAGTAATATGGTGCAATTTTAACGGATTGATTACCCGTGGAATTAGTCAGCAGGGATCACCGCCAAAGATTATAATCTTCTTGAGTTCTTTCCAGGTGGAATGAAGGAGGCTGATGAACTCTAGCTGCATGCAGTTCCTCAAGTACCCTGTAAATACTCAACAGTTGGCTGGTGGTGGATTGTGATTTCTGTGACCTGGATCTCCTTTCAACAAAATGAATTCTTACATAGGCTGAATTCAGCTAATCAGTGAGTGCCCTTTCACCACTGATATTCTTTTCTTGGGCTAACAAGCATCAGTAGGAATTTTATTCATTTTGTGATTTCTAGCTAGCCCTCTGCATTACCTCTGGAAAATCTCCTTCCAAGAGTTATTTCTCAACCTGACTTTGTGAATCAGA